>NC_136073.1:716468730-717668730 GCF_964261635.1 Lissotriton helveticus
ATTTGGAGGCATTTAATGTTCAAGCAAAAACAGGTGATTTTTGACAAAAGAGATAACACCCCCCAATTACGTCATGCTTCAGAAAGGTGAAAAATGGTCCATTTTCAAATGTATTATTTTTGAACGTCAGTTCACATTTGTAGGTAGATCATCAGTTTTAAAACTAAAATTAGCATGTTTAAAGTGATTTTCATGCTTCCAGGGGCCCGGGAAGTGAATTAAATACCATTTGGAGGCATTTAATGTTCAAGCAAAAACAGGTGATTTTTGACAAAAGAGATAACACCCCCCCATTACGTCATGATTCAGAAAGGTGAAAAATGGTCCGTTTTCAAATGTTTTATTTTTGAACGTCAGTTCACATTTGTAGGTAGATCATCAGTTTAAGAGCTAAAATTAGCATGTTTAAAGTGATTTTCATGCTTCCAGGGGCCCGGGAAGTGAATTAAATACCATTTGGAGGCATTTAATGTTCAAGCAAAAACAGGTGATTTTTGACAAAAGAGATAACACCCCCCCATTACGTCATGCTTCAGAAAGGTGAAAAATGGTCTGTTTTCAAATGTTTTATTTTTGAACGTCAGTTCACATTTTTAGGTAGATCATCAGTTTTAGAGCTAAAATTAGCATGTTGAAAGTGATTTTCATGCTTCCAGGGGCCCGGGAAGTGAATTAAATACCATTTGGAGGCATTTAATGTTCAAGCAAAAACAGGTGATTTTTGACAAAAGAGATAACACCCCCCCATTACGTCATGCTTCAGAAAGGTGAAAAATGGTCCATTTTCAAATGTTTTATTTTTGAACGTCAGTTCACATTTGTAGGTAGATCATCAGTTTAAGAGCTAAAATTAGCATGTTTAAAGTGATTTTCATGCTTCCAGGGGCCCGGGAAGTGAATTAAATACCATGTGGAGGCATTTAATGTTCAAGAAAAAACAGGTGATTTTTGACAAAAGAGATAACACCCCCCCATTACGTCATGCTTCAGAAAGGTGAAAAATGGTCAATTTTCAAATGTTTTATTTTTGAACGTCAGTTCACATTTGTAGGTAGATCATCAGTTTTAGAGCTAAAATTAGCATGTTTAAAGCGATTTTTATGCTTCCAGGGGCCCGGGAAGTGAGTTAAATACCATTTGGAGGCATTTAATGTTCAAGCAAAAACAGGTGATTTTTGACAAAAGAGATAACACCCCCCATTACGTCATGCTTCAAAAAGGTGAAAAATGGTCCGTTTTCAAATGTTTTATTTTTGAACGTCAGTTCACATTTGTAGGTAGATCATCATTTTTAGAGCTAAAATTAGCATGTTTAAAGTGATTTTCATCCTTCCAGGGGCCCGGGAAGTGAATTAAATACCATTTGGAGGCATTTAATGTTCAAGCAAAAACAGGTGATTTTTGACAAAAGAGATAACACCCCCCCATTACGTCATAATTCAGAAAGGTGAAAAATGGTCCGTTTTCAAATGTTTTATTTTTGAACGTCAGTTCACATTTGTAGGTAGATCATCAGTTTTAGAGCTAAAATTAGCATGTTTAAAGTGATTTTCATCCTTCCAGGGGCCCGGGAAGTGAATTAAATACCATTTGGAGGCATTTAATATTCAAACAAAAACAGGTGATTTTTGACAAAAGAGATAACACCCCCCCATTACGTCATGCTTCAGAAAGGTGAAAAATGGTCCATTTTCAAATGTTTTATTTTTGAACGTCAGTTCACATTTGTAGGTAGATCATCAGTTTAAGAGCTAAAATTAGCATGTTTAAAGTGATTTTCATGCTTCCAGGGGCCCGGGAAGTGAATTAAATACCATGTGGAGGCATTTAATGTTCAAGAAAAAACAGGTGATTTTTGACAAAAGAGATAACACCCCCCCATTACGTCATGCTTCAGAAAGGTGAAAAATGGTCAATTTTCAAATGTTTTATTTTTGAACGTCAGTTCACATTTGTAGGTAGATCATCAGTTTTAGAGCTAAAATTAGCATGTTTAAAGCGATTTTTATGCTTCCAGGGGCCCGGGAAGTGAGTTAAATACCATTTGGAGGCATTTAATGTTCAAGCAAAAACAGGTGATTTTTGACAAAAGAGATAACACCCCCCCCATTACGTCATGCTTCAGAAAGGTGAAAAATGGTCCGTTTTGAAATGTTTTATTTTAGAACGTCAGTTCACATTTGTAGGTAGATCATCAGTTTTAGAGCTAAAATTAGCATGTTTAAAGTGATTTTCATGCTTCCAGGGGCCCGGGAAGTGAATTAAATACCATTTGGAGGCATTTAATGTTCAAGCAAAAACAGGTGATTTTTGACAAAAGAGATAACACCCCCCCATTACGTCATGCTTCAGAAAGGTGAAAAATGGTCCGTTTTCAAATGTTTTATTTTTGAACGTCAGTTCACATTTGTAGGTAGATCATCAATTTAAGAGCTAAAATTAGCATGTTTAAAGTGATTTTCATGCTTCCAGGGGCCCGGGAAGTGAATTAAATACCATTTGGAGGCATTTAATGTTCAAGCAAAAACAGGTGATTTTTGACAAAAGAGATAACACCCCCCCATTACGTCATGCTTCAGAAAGGTGAAAAATGGTCCGGTTTCAAATGTTTTATTTTTGAACGTCAGTTCACATTTGTAGGTAGATCATCAGTTTTAGAGCTAAAATTTGCATGTTTAAAGTGATTTTCATGCTTCCAGGGGCCCGGGAAGTGAATTAAATACCATTTGGAGGCATTTAATGTTCAAGCAAAAACAGGTGATATTTGACAAAAGAGATAACACCCCCCCATTACGTCATGCTTCAGAAAGGTGAAAAATGGTCCGTTTTCAAATGTTTTATTTTTGAACGTCAGTTCACATTTGTAGGTAGATCGTCAGTTTTAGAGCTAAAATTTGTATGTTGAAAGTGATTTTCATGCTTCCAGGGGCCCGGGAAGTGAATTAAATACCATTTGGAGGCATTTAATGTTCAAGCAAAAACAGTTGATTTTTGACAAAAGAGATAACACCCCCCCATTACGTCATGCTTCAGAAAGGTGAAAAATGGTCCGTTTTGAAATGTTTTATTTTAGAACGTCAGTTCACATTTGTAGGTAGATCATCAGTTTTAGAGCTAAAATTAGCATGTTTAAAGTGATTTTCATGCTTCCAGGGGCCCGGGAAGTGAATTAAATACCATTTGGAGGCATTTAATGTTCAAGCAAAAACAGGTGATTTTTGACAAAAGAGATAACACCCCCCCATTACGTCATGCTTCAGAAAGGTGAAAAATGGTCCGTTTTCAAATGTTTTATTTTTGAACGTCAGTTCACATTTGTAGGTAGATCATCAGTTTTAGAGCTAAAATTTGCATGTTTAAAGTGATTTTCATGCTTCCAGGGGACCGGGAAGTGAATTAAATACCATTTGGAGGCATTTAATGTTCAAGCAAAAACAGGTGATATTTGACAAAAGAGATAACACCCCCCCATTACGTCATGCTTCAGAAAGGTGAAAAATGGTCCGTTTTCAAATGTTTTATTTTTGAACGTCAGTTCACATTTGTAGGTAGATCGTCAGTTTTAGAGCTAAAATTTGTATGTTGAAAGTGATTTTCATGCTTCCAGGGGCCCGGGAAGTGAATTAAATACCATTTGGAGGCATTTAATGTTCAAGCAAAAACAGGTGATTTTTGACAAAAGAGATAACACCCCCCAATTACGTCATGCTTCAGAAAGGTGAAAAATGGTCCGTTTTCAAATGTTTTATTTTAGAACGTCAGTTCACATTTGTAGGTAGATCATCAGTTTTAGAGCTAAAATTAGCATGTTTAAAGTGATTTTCATGCTTCCAGGGGCCCGGGAAGTGAATGAAATACCATTTGGAGGCATTTAATGTTCAAGCAAAAACAGTTGATTTTTGACAAAAGAGATAACACCCCCCCCCCCATTACGTCATGCTTCAGAAAGGTGAAAAATGGTCCGTTTTGAAATGTTTTATTTTTGAACGTCAGTTCACATTTGTAGGTAGATCATCAGTTTAAGAGCTAAAATTAGCATGTTTAAAGTGATTTTCATGCTTCCAGGGGCCCGGGAAGTGAATTAAATATCATTTGGAGGCATTTAATGTTCAAGCAAAAACAGGTGATTTTTGACAAAAGAGATAACACCCCCCATTACGTCATGCTTCAGAAAGGTGAAAAATGGTCCGTTTTCAAATGTTTTATTTTTGAACGTCAGTTCACATTTGTAGGTAGATCATCAATTTAAGAGCTAAAATTAGCATGTTTAAAGTGATTTTCATGCTTCCAGGGGCCCGGGAAGTGAATTAAATACCATTTGGAGGCATTTAATGTTCAAGCAAAAACAGGTGATTTTTGACAAAAGAGATAACACCCCCCCATTACGTCATGCTTCAGAAAGGTGAAAAATGGTCCATTTTCAAATGTTTTATTTTTGAACGTCAGTTCACATTTGTAGGTAGATCATCAGTTTTAGAGCTAAAATTTGCATGTTTAAAGTGATTTTCATGCTTCCAGGGGCCCGGGAAGTGAATTAAATACCATTTGGAGGCATTTAATGTTCAAGCAAAAACAGGTGATATTTGACAAAAGAGATAACACCCCCCCATTACGTCATGCTTCAGAAAGAGAAAGGTGAAAAATGGTCCGTTTTCAAATGTTTTATTTTTGAACGTCAGTTCACATTTGTAGGTAGATCATCAGTTTTAGAGCTAAAATTAGCATGTTTAAAGTGATTTTCATCCTTCCAGGGGCCCGGGAAGTGAGTTAAATACCATTTGGAGGCATTTAATGTTCAAGCAAAAACAGGTGATTTTTGACAAAAGAGATAACACCCCCCCATTACGTCATGCTTAAGAAAGGTGAAAAATGGTCCGTTTTCAAATGTTTTATTTTTGAACGTCAGTTCACATTTGTAGGTAGATCATCAGTTTTAGAGCTAAAATTTGCATGTTTAAAGTGATTTTCATGCTTCCAGGGGCCCGGGAAGTGAATTAAATACCATTTGGAGGCATTTAATGTTCAAGCAAAAACAGGTGATATTTGACAAAAGAGATAACACCCCCCATTACGTCATGCTTCAGAAAGGTGAAAAATGGTCCGTTTTCAAATGTTTTATTTTTGAACGTCAGTTCACATTTGTAGGTAGATCGTCAGTTTTAGAGCTAACATTTGTATGTTGAAAGTGATTTTCATGCTTCCAGGGGCCCGGGAAGTGAATTAAATACCATTTGGAGGCATTTAATGTTCAAGCAAAAACAGGTGATTTTTGACAAAAGAGATAACACCCCCCCCATTACGTCATGCTTCAGAAAGGTGAAAAATGGTCTGTTTTCAAATGTTTATTTTTGAACGTCAGTTCACATTTGTAGGTAGATCATCAGTTTAAGAGCTAAAATTAGCATGTTTAAAGCGATTTTCATGCTTTCAGGGGCCCGGGAAGTGAATTAAATGCCATTTGGAGGCATTTAATGTTCAAGCAAAAACAGGTGATTTTTGACAAAAGAGATAACACCCCCCCATTACGTCATAATTCAGAAAGGTGAAAAATGGTCCGTTTTCAAATGTTTTATTTTTGAACGTCAGTTCACATTTGTAGGTAGATCATCAGTTTTAGAGCTAAAATTAGCATGTTTAAAGTGATTTTCATCCTTCCAGGGGCCCGGGAAGTGAATTAAATACCATTTGGAGGCATTTAATATTCAAACAAAAACAGGTGATTTTTGACAAAAGAGATAACACCCCCCATTACGTCATGCTTCAGAAAGGTGAAAAATGGTCCATTTTCAAATGTTTTATTTTTGAACGTCAGTTCACATTTGTAGGTAGATCATCAGTTTTAGAGCTAAAATTAGCATGTTTAAAGCGATTTTCATGCTTCCAGGGGCCCGGGAAGTGAGTTAAATACCATTTGGAGGCATTTAATGTTCAAGCAAAAACAGGTGATTTTTGACAAAAGAGATAACACCCCCCCATTACGTCATGCTTCAGAAAGGTGAAAAATGGTCCGTTTTGAAATGTTTTATTTTAGAACGTCAGTTCACATTTGTAGGTAGATCATCAGTTTTAGAGCTAAAATTAGCATGTTTAAAGTGATTTTCATGCTTCCAGGGGCCCGGGAAGTGAATTAAATACCATTTGGAGGCATTTAATGTTCAAGCAAAAACAGTTGATTTTTGACAAAAGAGATAACACCCCCCCATTACGTCATGCTTCAGAAAGGTGAAAAATGATCCGTTTTGAAATGTTTTATTTTAGAACGTCAGTTCACATTTGTAGGTAGATCATCAGTTTTAGAGCTAAAATTAGCATGTTTAAAGTGATTTTCATGCTTCCAGGGGCCCGGGAAGTGAATTAAATACCATTTGGAGGCATTTAATGTTCAAGCAAAAACAGGTGATTTTTGACAAAAGAGATAACACCCCCCCATTACGTCATGCTTCAGAAAGGTGAAAAATGGTCCGTTTTCAAATGTTTTATTTTTGAACGTCAGTTCACATTTGTAGGTAGATCATCAGTTTAAGAGCTAAAATTAGCATGTTTAAAGTGATTTTCATGCTTCCAGGGGCCCGGGAAGTGAATTAAATACCATTTGGAGGCATTTAATGTTCAAGCAAAAACAGGTGATTTTTGACAAAAGAGATAACACCCCCCCATTACGTCATGCTTCAGAAAGGTGAAAAATGGTCAGTTTTCAAATGTTTTATTTTTGAACGTCAGTTCACATTTGTAGGTAGATCATCAGTTATAGAGCTAAAATTTGCATGTTTAAAGTGATTTTCATGCTTCCAGGGGACCGGGAAGTGAATTAAATACCATTTGGAGGCATTTAATGTTCAAGCAAAAACAGGTGATATTTGACAAAAGAGATAACACCCCCCCATTACGTCATGCTTCAGAAAGGTGAAAAATGGTCCGTTTTCAAATGTTTTATTTTTGAACGTCAGTTCACATTTGTAGGTAGATCGTCAGTTTTAGAGCTAAAATTTGTATGTTGAAAGTGATTTTCATGCTTCCAGGGGCCCGGGAAGTGAATTAAATACCATTTGGAGGCATTTAATGTTCAAGCAAAAACAGGTGATTTTTGACAAAAGAGATAACACCCCCCAATTACGACATGCTTCAGAAAGGTGAAAAATGGTCCGTTTTCAAATGTTTTATTTTTGAACGTCAGTTCACATTTGTAGGTAGATCATCAGTTTAAGAGCTAAAATTAGCATGTTTAAAGTGATTTTCATGCTTCCAGGGGCCCGGGAAGTGAATTAAATACCATTTGGAGGCATTTAATGTTCAAGCAAAAACAGGTGATTTTTGACAAAAGAGATAACACCCCCCATTACGTCATGCTTCAAAAAGGTGAAAAATGGTCCGTTTTCAAATGTTTTATTTTTGAACGTCAGTTCACATTTGTAGGTAGATCATCATTTTTAGAGCTAAAATTAGCATGTTTAAAGTGATTTTCATCCTTCCAGGGGCCCGGGAAGTGAATTAAATACCATTTGGAGGCATTTAATGTTCAAGCAAAAACAGGTGATTTTTGACAAAAGAGATAACACCCCCCCATTACGTCATAATTCAGAAAGGTGAAAAATGGTCCGTTTTCAAATGTTTTATTTTTGAACGTCAGTTCACATTTGTAGGTAGATCATCAGTTTTAGAGCTAAAATTAGCATGTTTAAAGTGATTTTCATGCTTCCAGGGGCCCGGGAAGTGAATTAAATACCATTTGGAGGCATTTAATGTTCAAGCAAAAACAGGTGATTTTTGACAAAAGAGATAACACCCCCCCATTACGTCATGCTTAAGAAAGGTGAAAAATGGTCCGTTTTCAAATGTTTTATTTTTGAACGTCAGTTCACATTTGTAGGTAGATCATCAGTTTTAGAGCTAAAATTTGCATGTTTAAAGTGATTTTCATGCTTCCAGGGGCCCGGGAAGTGAATTAAATACCATTTGGAGGCATTTAATGTTCAAGCAAAAACAGGTGATATTTGACAAAAGAGATAACACCCCCCCATTACGTCATGCTTCAGAAAGGTGAAAAATGGTCCGTTTTCAAATGTTTTATTTTTGAACGTCAGTTCACATTTGTAGGTAGATCATCAGTTTTAGAGCTAAAATTTGCATGTTTAAAGTGATGTTCATGCTTCCAGGGGACCGGGAAGTGAATTAAATACCATTTGGAGGCATTTAATGTTCAAGCAAAAACAGGTGATATTTGACAAAAGAGATAACACCCCCCCATTACGTCATGCTTCAGAAAGGTGAAAAATGGTCCGTTTTCAAATGTTTTATTTTTGAACGTCAGTTCACATTTGTAGGTAGATCGTCAGTTTTAGAGCTAAAATTTGTATGTTGAAAGTGATTTTCATGCTTCCAGGGGCCCGGGAAGTGAATTAAATACCATTTGGAGGCATTTAATGTTCAAGCAAAAACAGGTGATTTTTGACAAAAGAGATAACACCCCCCCCATTACGTCATGCTTCAGAAAGGTGAAAAATGGTCTGTTTTCAAATGTTTTATTTTTGAACGTCAGTTCACATTTGTAGGTAGATCATCAGTTTAAGAGCTAAAATTAGCATGTTGAAAGTGATTTTCATGCTTCCAGGGGCCCGGGAAGTGAATTAAATACCATTTGGAGGCATTTAATGTTCAAGCAAAAACAGGTGATTTTTGACAAAAGAGATAACACCCCCCCATTACGTCATAATTCAGAAAGGTGAAAAATGGTCCGTTTTCAAATGTTTTATTTTTGAACGTCAGTTCACATTTGTAGGTAGATCATCAGTTTTAGAGCTAAAATTAGCATGTTTAAAGTGATTTTCATCCTTCCAGGGGCCCGGGAAGTGAATTAAATACCATGTGGAGGCATTTAATGTTCAAGAAAAAACAAGTGATTTTTGACAAAAGAGATAACACCCCCCATTACGTCATGCTTCAGAAAGGTGAAAAATGGTCAATTTTCAAATGTTTTATTTTTGAACGTCAGTTCACATTTGTAGGTAGATCATCAGTTTTAGAGCTAAAATTAGCATGTTTAAAGCGATTTTCATGCTTCCAGGGGCCCGGGAAGTGAGTTAAATACCATTTGGAGGCATTTAATGTTCAAGCAAAAACAGGTGATTTTTGACAAAAGAGATAACACCCCCCCCCCATTACGTCATGCTTCAGAAAGGTGAAAAATGGTCCGTTTTGAAATGTTTTATTTTAGAACGTCAGTTCACATTTGAAGGTAGATCATCAGTTTTAGAGCTAAAATTAGCATGTTTAAAGTGATTTTCATGCTTCCAGGGGCCCGGGAAGTGAATTAAATACCATTTGGAGGCATTTAATGTTCAAGCAAAAACAGTTGATTTTTGACAAAAGAGATAACACCCCCCATTACGTCATGCTTCAGAAAGGTGAAAAATGGTCAGTTTTGAAATGTTTTATTTTAGAACGTCAGTTCACATTTGTAGGTAGATCATCAGTTTTAGAGCTAAAATTAGCATGTTTAAAGTGATTTTCATGCTTCCAGGGGCCCGGGAAGTGAATTAAATACCATTTGGAGGCATTTAATGTTCAAGCAAAAACAGGTGATTTTTGACAAAAGAGATAACACCCCCCCATTACGTCATGCTTCAGAAAGGTGAAAAATGGTCCGTTTTCAAATGTTTTATTTTTGAACGTCAGTCCACATTTGTAGGTAGATCATCAGTTTAAGAGCTAAAATTAGCATGTTTAAAGTGATTTTCATGCTTCCAGGGGCCCGGGAAGTGAATTAAATACCATTTGGAGGCATTTAATGTTCAAGCAAAAACAGGTGATTTTTGACAAAAGAGATAACACCCCCCCATTACGTCATGCTTCAGAAAGGTGAAAAATGGTCCGTTTTCAAATGTTTTATTTTTGAACGTCAGTTCACATTTGTAGGTAGATCATCAGTTTAAGAGCTAAAATTAGCATGTTTAAAGTGATTTTCATGCTTCCAGGGGCCCGGGAAGTGAATTAAATACCATTTGGAGGCATTTAATGTTCAAGCAAAAACAGGTGATTTTTGACAAAAGAGATAACACCCCCCCATTACGTCATGCTTCAGAAAGGTGAAAAATGGTCTGTTTTCAAATGTTTTATTTTTGAACATCAGTTCACATTTGTAGGTAGATCATCAGTTTTAGAGCTAAAATTAGCATGTTGAAAGTGATTTTCATGCTTCCAGGGGCCCGGGAAGTGAATTAAATACCATTTGGAGGCATTTAATGTTCAAGCAAAAACAGGTGATTTTTGACAAAAGAGATAACACCCCACCATTACGTCATGCTTCAGAAAGGTGAAAAATTGTCCGTTTTCAAATGTTTTATTTTTGAACGTCAGTTCACATTTGTAGGTAGATCATCAGTTTTAGAGCTAAAATTAGCATGTTTAAAGTGATTTTCATGCTTCCAGGGGCCCGGGAAGTGAATTAAATACCATTTGGAGGCATTTAATGTTCAAGCAAAAACAGGTGATTTTTGACAAAAGAGATAACACCCCCCCCATTACGTCATGCTTCAGAAAGGTGAAAAATGGTCCGTTTTCAAATGTTTTATTTTTGAACGTCAGTTCACATTTGTAGGTAGATCATCAGTTTAAGAGCTAAAATTAGCATGTTTAAAGTGATTTTCATGCTTCCAGGGGCCCGGGAAGTGAATTAAATACCATTTGGAGGCATTTAATGTTCAAGCAAAAACAGGTGATTTTTGACAAAAGAGATAACACCCCCCCATTACGTCATGCTTCAGAAAGGTGAAAAATGGTCCGTTTTCAAATGTTTTATTTTTGAACGTCAGTTCACATTTGTAGGTAGATCATCAGTTTTAGAGCTAAAATTTGCATGTTTAAAGTGATTTTCATGCTTCCAGGGGCCCGGGAAGTGAATTAAATACCATTTGGAGGCATTTAATGTTCAAGCAAAAACAGGTGATATTTGACAAAAGAGATAACACCCCCCCATTACGTCATGCTTCAGAAAGGTGAAAAATGGTCCGTTTTCAAATGTTTTATTTTTGAACGTCAGTTCACATTTGTAGGTAGATCGTCAGTTTTAGAGCTAAAATTTGTATGTTGAAAGTGATTTTCATGCTTCCAGGGGCCCGGGAAGTGAATTAAATACCATTTGGAGGCATTTAATGTTCAAGCAAAAACAGGTGATTTTTGACAAAAGAGATAACACCCCCCCCATTACGTCATGCTTCAGAAAGGTGAAAAATGGTCTGTTTTCAAATGTTTTATTTTTGAACGACAGTTCACATTTGTAGGTAGATCATCAGTTTAAGAGCTAAAATTAGCATGTTTAAAGCGATTTTCATGCTTTCAGGGGCCCGGGAAGTGAATTAAATACCATTTGGAGGCATTTAATGTTCAAGCAAAAACAGGTGATTTTTGACAAAAGAGATAACACCCCCCCATTACGTCATAATTCAGAAAGGTGAAAAATGGTCCGTTTTCAAATGTTTTATTTTTGAACGTCAGTTCACATTTGTAGGTAGATCATCAGTTTTAGAGCTAAAATTAGCATGCTTAAAGTGATTTTCATCCTTCCAGGGGCCCGGGAAGTGAATTAAATACCATGTGGAGGCATTTAATGTTCAAGAAAAAACAAGTGATTTTTGACAAAAGAGATAACACCCCCCATTACGTCATGCTTCAGAAAGGTGAAAAATGGTCAATTTTCAAATGTTTTATTTTTGAACGTCAGTTCACATTTGTAGGTAGATCATCAGTTTTAGAGCTAAAATTAGCATGTTTAAAGCGATTTTCATGCTTCCAGGGGCCCGGGAAGTGAGTTAAATACCATTTGGAGGCATTTAATGTTCAAGCAAAAACAGGTGATTTTTGACAAAAGAGATAACACCCCCCCCATTACGTCATGCTTCAGAAAGGTGAAAAATGGTCCGTTTTGAAATGTTTTATTTTAGAACGTCAGTTCACATTTGAAGGTAGATCATCAGTTTTAGAGCTAAAATTAGCATGTTTAAAGTGATTTTCATGCTTCCAGGGGCCCGGGAAGTGAATTAAATACCATTTGGAGGCATTTAATGTTCAAGCAAAAACAGTTGATTTTTGACAAAAGAGATAACACCCCCCATTACGTCATGCTTCAGAAAGGTGAAAAATGGTCAGTTTTGAAATGTTTTATTTTAGAACGTCAGTTCACATTTGTAGGTAGATCATCAGTTTTAGAGCTAAAATTAGCATGTTTAAAGTGATTTTCATGCTTCCAGGGGCCCGGGAAGTGAATTAAATACCATTTGGAGGCATTTAATGTTCAAGCAAAAACAGGTGATTTTTGACAAAAGAGATAACACCCCCCCATTACGTCATGCTTCAGAAAGGTGAAAAATGGTCCGTTTTCAAATGTTTTATTTTTGAACGTCAGTCCACATTTGTAGGTAGATCATCAGTTTAAGAGCTAAAATTAGCATGTTTAAAGTGATTTTCATGCTTCCAGGGGCCCGGGAAGTGAATTAAATACCATTTGGAGGCATTTAATGTTCAAGCAAAAACAGGTGATTTTTGACAAAAGAGATAACACCCCCCCATTACGTCATGCTTCAGAAAGGTGAAAAATGGTCCGTTTTCAAATGTTTTATTTTTGAACGTCAGTTCACATTTGTAGGTAGATCATCAGTTTAAGAGCTAAAATTAGCATGTTTAAAGTGATTTTCATGCTTCCAGGGGCCCGGGAAGTGAATTAAATACCATTTGGAGGCATTTAATGTTCAAGCAAAAACAGGTGATTTTTGACAAAAGAGATAACACCCCCCCATTACGTCATGCTTCAGAAAGGTGAAAAATGGTCCGTTTTCAAATGTTTTATTTTTGAACGTCAGTTCACATTTGTAGGTAGATCATCAGTTTTAGAGCTAAAATTTGCATGTTTAAAGTGATTTTCATGCTTCCAGGGGACCGGGAAGTGAATTAAATACCATTTGGAGGCATTTAATGTTCAAGCAAAAACAGGTGATATTTGACAAAAGAGATAACACCCCCCCATTACGTCATGCTTCAGAAAGGTGAAAAATGGTCCGTTTTCAAATGTTTTATTTTTGAACGTCAGTTCACATTTGTAGGTAGATCGTCAGTTTTAGAGCTAAAATTTGTATGTTGAAAGTGATTTTCATGCTTCCAGGGGCCCGGGAAGTGAATTAAATACCATTTGGAGGCATTTAATGTTCAAGCAAAAACAGGTGATTTTTGACAAAAGAGATAACACCCCCCAATTACGTCATGCTTCAGAAAGGTGAAAAATGGTCCGTTTTCAAATGTTTTATTTTAGAACGTCAGTTCACATTTGTAGGTAGATCATCAGTTTTAGAGCTAAAATTAGCATGTTTAAAGTGATTTTCATGCTTCCAGGGGCCCGGGAAGTGAATGAAATACCATTTGGAGGCATTTAATGTTCAAGCAAAAACAGTTGATTTTTGACAAAAGAGATAACACCCCCATTACGTCATGCTTCAGAAAGGTGAAAAATGGTCCGTTTTGAAATGTTTTATTTTTGAACGTCAGTTCACATTTGTAGGTAGATCATCAGTTTAAGAGCTAAAATTAGCATGTTTAAAGTGGTTTTCATGCTTCCAGGGGCCCGGGAAGTGAATTAAATACCATTTGGAGGCATTTAATGTTCAAGCAAAAACAGGTGATTTTTGACAAAAGAGATAACACCCCCCATTACGTCATGCTTCAGAAAGGTGAAAAATGGTCCGTTTTCAAATGTTTTATTTTTGAACGTCAGTTCACATTTGTAGGTAGATCATCAATTTAAGAGCTAAAATTAGCATGTTTAAAGTGATTTTCATGCTTCCAGGGGCCCGGGAAGTGAATTAAATACCATTTGGAGGCATTTAATGTTCAAGCAAAAACAGGTGATTTTTGACAAAAGAGATAACACCCCCCCATTACGTCATGCTTCAGAAAGGTGAAAAATGGTCCGTTTTCAAATGTTTTATTTTTGAACGTCAGTTCACATTTGTAGGTAGATCATCAGTTTTAGAGCTAAAATTTGCATGTTTAAAGTGATTTTCATGCTTCCAGGGGCCCGGGAAGTGAATTAAATACCATTTGGAGGCATTTAATGTTCAAGCAAAAACAGGTGATATTTGACAAAAGAGATAACACCCCCCCATTACGTCATGCTTCAGAAAGAGAAAGGTGAAAAATGGTCCGTTTTCAAATGTTTTATTTTTGAACGTCAGTTCACATTTGTAGGTAGATCATCAGTTTTAGAGCTAAAATTAGCATGTTTAAAGTGATTTTCATCCTTCCAGGGGCCCGGGAAGTGAGTTAAATACCATTTGGAGGCATTTAATGTTCAAGCAAAAACAGGTGATTTTTGACAAAAGAGATAACACCCCCCCATTACGTCATGCTTAAGAAAGGTGAAAAATGGTCCGTTTTCAAATGTTTTATTTTTGAACGTCAGTTCACATTTGTAGGTAGATCATCAGTTTTAGAGCTAAAATTTGCATGTTTAAAGTGATTTTCATGCTTCCAGGGGCCCGGGAAGTGAATTAAATACCATTTGGAGGCATTTAATGTTCAAGCAAAAACAGGTGATATTTGACAAAAGAGATAACACCCCCCCATTACGTCATGCTTCAGAAAGGTGAAAAATGGTCCGTTTTCAAATGTTTTATTTTTGAACGTCAGTTCACATTTGTAGGTAGATCGTCAGTTTTAGAGCTAACATTTGTATGTTGAAAGTGATTTTCATGCTTCCAGGGGCCCGGGAAGTGAATTAAATACCATTTGGAGGCATTTAATGTTCAAGCAAAAACAGGTGATTTTTGACAAAAGAGATAACACCCCCCCCATTACGTCATGCTTCAGAAAGGTGAAAAATGGTCTGTTTTCAAATGTTTTATTTTTGAACGTCAGTTCACATTTGTAGGTAGATCATCAGTTTAAGAGCTAAAATTAGCATGTTTAAAGCGATTTTCATGCTTTCAGGGGCCCGGGAAGTGAATTAAATACCATTTGGAGGCATTTAATGTTCAAGCAAAAACAGGTGATTTTTGACAAAAGAGATAACACCCCCCCATTACGTCATAATTCAGAAAGGTGAAAAATGGTCCGTTTTCAAATGTTTTATTTTTGAACGTCAGTTCACATTTGTAGGTAGATCATCAGTTTTAGAGCTAAAATTAGCATGTTTAAAGTGATTTTCATCCTTCCAGGGGCCCGGGAAGTGAATTAAATACCATTTGGAGGCATTTAATATTCAAACAAAAACAGGTGATTTTTGACAAAAGAGATAACACCCCCCATTACGTCATGCTTCAGAAAGGTGAAAAATGGTCCATTTTCAAATGTTTTATTTTTGAACGTCAGTTCACATTTGTAGGTAGATCATCAGTTTTAGAGCTAAAATTAGCATGTTTAAAGCGATTTTCATGCTTCCAGGGGCCCGGGAAGTGAGTTAAATACCATTTGGAGGCATTTAATGTTCAAGCAAAAACAGGTGATTTTTGACAAAAGAGATAACACCCCCCCATTACGTCATGCTTCAGAAAGGTGAAAAATGGTCCGTTTTGAAATGTTTTATTTTAGAACGTCAGTTCACATTTGTAGGTAGATCATCAGTTTTAGAGCTAAAATTAGCATGTTTAAAGTGATTTTCATGCTTCCAGGGGCCCGGGAAGTGAATTAAATACCATTTGGAGGCATTTAATGTTCAAGCAAAAACAGTTGATTTTTGACAAAAGAGATAACACCCCCCCATTACGTCATGCTTCAGAAAGGTGAAAAATGATCCGTTTTGAAATGTTTTATTTTAGAACGTCAGTTCACATTTGTAGGTAGATCATCAGTTTTAGAGCTAAAATTAGCATGTTTAAAGTGATTTTCATGCTTCCAGGGGCCCGGGAAGTGAATTAAATACCATTTGGAGGCATTTAATGTTCAAGCAAAAACAGGTGATTTTTGACAAAAGAGATAACACCCCCCCATTACGTCATGCTTCAGAAAGGTGAAAAATGGTCCGTTTTCAAATGTTTTATTTTTGAACGTCAGTTCACATTTGTAGGTAGATCATCAGTTTAAGAGCTAAAATTAGCATGTTTAAAGTGATTTTCATGCTTCCAGGGGCCCGGGAAGTGAATTAAATACCATTTGGAGGCATTTAATGTTCAAGCAAAAACAGGTGATTTTTGACAAAAGAGATAACACCCCCCCATTACGTCATGCTTCAGAAAGGTGAAAAATGGTCAGTTTTCAAATGTTTTATTTTTGAACGTCAGTTCACATTTGTAGGTAGATCATCAGTTTTAGAGCTAAAATTTGCATGTTTAAAGTGATTTTCATGCTTCCAGGGGACCGGGAAGTGAATTAAATACCATTTGGAGGCATTTAATGTTCAAGCAAAAACAGGTGATATTTGACAAAAGAGATAACACCCCCCCATTACGTCATGCTTCAGAAAGGTGAAAAATGGTCCGTTTTCAAATGTTTTATTTTTGAACGTCAGTTCACATTTGTAGGTAGATCGTCAGTTTTAGAGCTAAAATTTGTATGTTGAAAGTGATTTTCATGCTTCCAGGGGCCCGGGAAGTGAATTAAATACCATTTGGAGGCATTTAATGTTCAAGCAAAAACAGGTGATTTTTGACAAAAGAGATAACACCCCCCAATTACGACATGCTTCAGAAAGGTGAAAAATGGTCCGTTTTCAAATGTTTTATTTTTGAACGTCAGTTCACATTTGTAGGTAGATCATCAGTTTAAGAGCTAAAATTAGCATGTTTAAAGTGATTTTCATGCTTCCAGGGGCCCGGGAAGTGAATTAAATACCATTTGGAGGCATTTAATGTTCAAGCAAAAACAGGTGATTTTTGACAAAAGAGATAACACCCCCCATTACGTCATGCTTCAAAAAGGTGAAAAATGGTCCGTTTTCAAATGTTTTATTTTTGAACGTCAGTTCACATTTGTAGGTAGATCATCATTTTTAGAGCTAAAATTAGCATGTTTAAAGTGATTTTCATCCTTCCAGGGGCCCGGGAAGTGAATTAAATACCATTTGGAGGCATTTAATGTTCAAGCAAAAACAGGTGATTTTTGCCAAAAGAGATAACACCCCCCCATTACGTCATAATTCAGAAAGGTGAAAAATGGTCCGTTTTCAAATGTTTTGTTTTAGAACGTCAGTTCACATTTGTAGGTAGATCATCAGTTTTAGAGCTAAAATTAGCATGTTTAAAGTGATTTTCATGCTTCCAGGGGCCCGGGAAGTGAATTAAATACCATTTGGAGGCATTTAATGTTCAAGCAAAAACAGGTGATTTTTGACAAAAGAGATAACACCCCCCCATTACGTCATGCTTAAGAAAGGTGAAAAATGGTCCGTTTTCAAATGTTTTATTTTTGAACGTCAGTTCACATTTGTAGGTAGATCATCAGTTTTAGAGCTAAAATTTGCATGTTTAAAGTGATTTTCATGCTTCCAGGGGCCCGGGAAGTGAATTAAATACCATTTGGAGGCATTTAATGTTCAAGCAAAAACAGGTGATATTTGACAAAAGAGATAACACCCCCCCATTACGTCATGCTTCAGAAAGGTGAAAAATGGTCCGTTTTCAAATGTTTTATTTTTGAACGTCAGTTCACATTTGTAGGTAGATCGTCAGTTTTAGAGCTAAAATTTGTATGTTGAAAGTGATTTTCATGCTTCCAGGGGCCCGGGAAGTGAATTAAATACCATTTGGAGGCATTTAATGTTCAAGCAAAAACAGTTGATTTTTGACAAAAGAGATAACACCCCCCCATTACGTCATGCTTCAGAAAGGTGAAAAATGGTCCGTTTTGAAATGTTTTATTTTAGAACGTTAGTTCACATTTGTAGGTAGATCATCAGTTTAAGAGCTAAAATTAGCATGTTTAAAGTGATTTTCATGCTTCCAGGGGCCCGGGAAGTGAATTAAATACCATTTGGAGGCATTTAATGTTCAAGCAAAAACAGGTGATTTTTGACAAAAGAGATAACACCCCCCCATTACGTCATGCTTCAGAAAGGTGAAAAATGGTCCGTTTTCAAATGTTTTATTTTTGAACGTCAGTTCACATTTGTAGGTAGATCATCAGTTTAAGAGCTAAAATTAGCATGTTGAAAGTGATTTTCATGCTTCCAGGGGCCCGGGAAGTGAATTAAATACCATTTGGAGGCATTTAATGTTCAAGCAAAAACAGGTGATTTTTGACAAAAGAGATAACACCCCACCATTACGTCATGCTTCAGAAAGGTGAAAAATGGTCCGTTTTCAAATGTTTTATTTTTGAACGTCAGTTCACATTTGTAGGTAGATCATCAGTTTTAGAGCTAAAATTTGCATGTTTAAAGTGATGTTCATGCTTCCAGGGGACCGGGAAGTGAATTAAATACCATTTGGAGGCATTTAATGTTCAAGCAAAAACAGGTGATATTTGACAAAAGAGATAACACCCCCCCATTACGTCATGCTTCAGAAAGGTGAAAAATGGTCCGTTTTCAAATGTTTTATTTTTGAACGTCAGTTCACATTTGTAGGTAGATCGTCAGTTTTAGAGCTAAAATTTGTATGTTGAAAGTGATTTTCATGCTTCCAGGGGCCCGGGAAGTGAATTAAATACCATTTGGAGGCATTTAATGTTCAAGCAAAAACAGGTGATTTTTGACAAAAGAGATAACACCCCACCATTACGTCATGCTTCAGAAAGGTGAAAAATTGTCCGTTTTCAAATGTTTTATTTTTGAACGTCAGTTCACATTTGTAGGTAGATCATCAGTTTTAGAGCTAAAATTAGCATGTTTAAAGTGATTTTCATGCTTCCAGGGGCCCGGGAAGTGAATTAAATACCATTTGGAGGCATTTAATGTTCAAGCAAAAACAGGTGATTTTTGACAAAAGAGATAACACCCCCCCATTACGTCATGCTTCAGAAAGGTGAAAAATGGTCCGTTTTCAAATGTTTTATTTTTGAACGTCAGTTCACATTTGTAGGTAGATCATCAGTTTAAGAGCTAAAATTAGCATGTTTAAAGTGATTTTCATGCTTCCAGGGGCCCGGGAAGTGAATTAAATACCATTTGGAGGCATTTAATGTTCAAGCAAAAACAGGTGATTTTTGACAAAAGAGATAACACCCCCCCATTACGTCATGCTTCAGAAAGGTGAAAAATGGTCCATTTTCAAATGTTTTATTTTTGAACGTCAGTTCACATTTGTAGGTAGATCATCAGTTTTAGAGCTAAAATTTGCATGTTTAAAGTGATTTTCATGCTTCCAGGGGCCCGGGAAGTGAATTAAATACCATTTGGAGGCATTTAATGTTCAAGCAAAAACAGGTGATATTTGACAAAAGAGATAACACCCCCCCATTACGTCATGCTTCAGAAAGGTGAAAAATGGTCCGTTTTCAAATGTTTTATTTTTGAACGTCAGTTCACATTTGTAGGTAGATCGTCAGTTTTAGAGCTAAAATTTGTATGTTGAAAGTGATTTTCATGCTTCCAGGGGCCCGGGAAGTGAATTAAATACCATTTGGAGGCATTTAATGTTCAAGCAAAAACAGGTGATTTTTGACAAAAGAGATAACACCCCCCCCATTACGTCATGCTTCAGAAAGGTGAAAAATGGTCTGTTTTCAAATGTTTTATTTTTGAACGTCAGTTCACATTTGTAGGTAGATCATCAGTTTAAGAGCTAAAATTAGCATGTTTAAAGCGATTTTCATGCTTTCAGGGGCCCGGGAAGTGAATTAAATACCATTTGGAGGCATTTAATGTTCAAGCAAAAACAGGTGATTTTTGACAAAAGAGATAACACCCCCCATTACGTCATAATTCAGAAAGGTGAAAAATGGTCCGTTTTCAAATGTTTTATTTTTGAACGTCAGTTCACATTTGTAGGTAGATCATCAGTTTTAGAGCTAAAATTAGCATGTTTAAAGTGATTTTCATCCTTCCAGGGGCCCGGGAAGTGAATTAAATACCATGTGGAGGCATTTAATGTTCAAGAAAAAACAAGTGATTTTTGACAAAAGAGATAACACCCCCCATTACGTCATGCTTCAGAAAGGTGAAAAATGGTCAATTTTCAAATGTTTTATTTTTGAACGTCAGTTCACATTTGTAGGTAGATCATCAGTTTTAGAGCTAAAATTAGCATGTTTAAAGCGATTTTCATGCTTCCAGGGGCCCGGGAAGTGAGTTAAATACCATTTGGAGGCATTTAATGTTCAAGCAAAAACAGGTGATTTTTGACAAAAGAGATAACACCCCCCCCCATTACGTCATGCTTCAGAAAGGTGAAAAATGGTCCGTTTTGAAATGTTTTATTTTAGAACGTCAGTTCACATTTGAAGGTAGATCATCAGTTTTAGAGCTAAAATTAGCATGTTTAAAGTGATTTTCATGCTTCCAGGGGCCCGGGAAGTGAATTAAATACCATTTGGAGGCATTTAATGTTCAAGCAAAAACAGTTGATTTTTGACAAAAGAGATAACACCCCCCATTACGTCATGCTTCAGAAAGGTGAAAAATGGTCAGTTTTGAAATGTTTTATTTTAGAACGTCAGTTCACATTTGTAGGTAGATCATCAGTTTTAGAGCTAAAATTAGCATGTTTAAAGTGATTTTCATGCTTCCAGGGGCCCGGGAAGTGAATTAAATACCATTTGGAGGCATTTAATGTTCAAGCAAAAACAGGTGATTTTTGACAAAAGAGATAACACCCCCCCATTACGTCATGCTTCAGAAAGGTGAAAAATGGTCCGTTTTCAAATGTTTTATTTTTGAACGTCAGTCCACATTTGTAGGTAGATCATCAGTTTAAGAGCTAAAATTAGCATGTTTAAAGTGATTTTCATGCTTCCAGGGGCCCGGGAAGTGAATTAAATACCATTTGGAGGCATTTAATGTTCAAGCAAAAACAGGTGATTTTTGACAAAAGAGATAACACCCCCCCATTACGTCATGCTTCAGAAAGGTGAAAAATGGTCCGTTTTCAAATGTTTTATTTTTGAACGTCAGTTCACATTTGTAGGTAGATCATCAGTTTAAGAGCTAAAATTAGCATGTTTAAAGTGATTTTCATGCTTCCAGGGGCCCGGGAAGTGAATTAAATACCATTTGGAGGCATTTAATGTTCAAGCAAAAACAGGTGATTTTTGACAAAAGAGATAACACCCCCCCATTACGTCATGCTTCAGAAAGGTGAAAAATGGTCCGTTTTCTAATGTTTTATTTTTGAACGTCAGTTCACATTTGTAGGTAGATCATCAGTTTTAGAGCTAAAATTTGCATGTTTAAAGTGATTTTCATGCTTCCAGGGGACCGGGAAGTGAATTAAATACCATTTGGAGGCATTTAATGTTCAAGCAAAAACAGGTGATATTTGACAAAAGAGATAACACCCCCCCATTACGTCATGCTTCAGAAAGGTGAAAAATGGTCCGTTTTCAAATGTTTTATTTTTGAACGTCAGTTCACATTTGTAGGTAGATCGTCAGTTTTAGAGCTAAAATTTGTATGTTGAAAGTGATTTTCATGCTTCCAGGGGCCCGGGAAGTGAATTAAATACCATTTGGAGGCATTTAATGTTCAAGCAAAAACAGGTGATTTTTGACAAAAGAGATAACACCCCCCAATTACGTCATGCTTCAGAAAGGTGAAAAATGGTCCGTTTTCAAATGTTTTATTTTAGAACGTCAGTTCACATTTGTAGGTAGATCATCAGTTTTAGAGCTAAAATTAGCATGTTTAAAGTGATTTTCATGCTTCCAGGGGCCCGGGAAGTGAATTAAATACCATTTGGAGGCATTTAATGTTCAAGCAAAAACAGTTGATTTTTGACAAAAGAGATAACACCCCCCCCCATTACGTCATGCTTCAGAAAGGTGAAAAATGGTCCGTTTTGAAATGTTTTATTTTTGAACGTCAGTTCACATTTGTAGGTAGATCATCAGTTTAAGAGCTAAAATTAGCATGTTTAAAGTGATTTTCATGCTTCCAGGGGCCCGGGAAGTGAATTAAATACCATTTGGAGGCATTTAATGTTCAAGCAAAAACAGGTGATTTTTGACAAAAGAGATAACACCCCCCATTACGTCATGCTTCAGAAAGGTGAAAAATGGTCCGTTTTCAAATGTTTTATTTTTGAACGTCAGTTCACATTTGTAGGTAGATCATCAATTTAAGAGCTAAAATTAGCATGTTTAAAGTGATTTTCATGCTTCCAGGGGCCCGGGAAGTGAATTAAATACCATTTGGAGGCATTTAATGTTCAAGCAAAAACAGGTGATTTTTGACAAAAGAGATAACACCCCCCCATTACGTCATGCTTCAGAAAGGTGAAAAATGGTCAGTTTTCAAATGTTTTATTTTTGAACGTCAGTTCACATTTGTAGGTAGATCATCAGTTTTAGAGCTAAAATTTGCATGTTTAAAGTGATTTTCATGCTTCAAGGGGCCCGGGAAGTGAATTAAATACCATTTGGAGGCATTTAATGTTCAAGCAAAAACAGGTGATATTTGACAAAAGAGATAACACCCCCCCATTACGTCATAATTCAGAAAGGTGAAAAATGGTCCGTTTTCAAATGTTTTATTTTTGAACGTCAGTTCACATTTGTAGGTAGATCATCAGTTTTAGAGCTAAAATTAGCATGTTTAAAGTGATTTTCATCCTTCCAGAGGCCCGGGAAGTGAATTAAATACCATTTGGAGGCATTTAATATTCAAACAAAAACAGGTGATTTTTGACAAAAGAGATAACACCCCCCCATTACGTCATGCTTCAGAAAGGTGAAAAATGGTCCGTTTTGAAATGTTTTATTTTAGAACGTCAGTTCACATTTGTAGGTAGATCATCAGTTTTAGAGCTAAAATTAGCATGTTTAAAGTGATTTTCATGCTTCCAGGGGCCCGGGAAGTGAATTAAATACCATTTGGAGGCATTTAATGTTCAAGCAAAAACAGGTGATTTTTGACAAAAGAGATAACACCCCCCCATTACGTCATGCTTCAGAAAGGTGAAAAATGGTCCGTTTTCAAATGTTTTTTTTTTGAACGTCAGTTCACATTTGTAGGTAGATCATCAGTTTAAGAGCTAAAATTAGCATGTTTAAAGTGATTTTCATGCTTCCAGGGGCCCGGGAAGTGAATTAAATACCATTTGGAGGCATTTAATGTTCAAGCAAAAACAGGTGATTTTTGACAAAAGAGATAACACCCCCCCATTACGTCATGCTTCAGAAAGGTGAAAAATGGTCCGTTTTCAAATGTTTTATTTTTGAACGTCAGTTCACATTTGTAGGTAGATCATCAGTTTTAGAGCTAAAATTTGCATGTTTAAAGTGATTTTCATGCTTCCAGGGGACCGGGAAGTGAATTAAATACCATTTGGAGGCATTTAATGTTCAAGCAAAAACAGGTGATATTTGACAAAAGAGATAACACCCCCCCCATTACGTCATGCTTCAGAAAGGTGAAAAATGGTCCGTTTTCAAATGTTTTATTTTTGAACGTCAGTTCACATTTGTAGGTAGATCGTCAGTTTTAGAGCTAAAATTTGTATGTTGAAAGTGATTTTCATGCTTCCAGGGGCCCGGGAAGTGAATTAAATACCATTTGGAGGCATTTAATGTTCAAGCAAAAACAGGTGATTTTTGACAAAAGAGATAATGTGGTAAATAAATAAATAATACCCTATTTTTGACTAGACTTATAGCATAACAGATAGCTCAATAAAATAAGAGTCAAGATTCGAGGTAGTAGGAGTTTCTGCAGGTTTATTACAGCATAAGGACAGGATCAGGACAACCTGCATAGGAATAGGACAATAAGGCCCGGCAGCTGCCGGGGCTGGGTCTGGGATGAGCGCGCTAACATTTAATAACAAAACATTGACTTATATACATAGCGCAAACACATAGCATTACATTGCAGTAGGCGTAGCGGTGGGTGGAGCAGAAGGCGTGACGCGTAGCAGTCGCGAGAGATAACAGTAAAAGTAGGTGTAACTGGGCGTATACATAGACATGTGATGCAAACGTAACAGAATATGTCATGAATGGGCGGAAACTTTGGAGGGGGCTACCTAAGGAGCCGGGACCTCTAACCTAATGGTGCGCGAAAACTGGCAATGACGTGTTACTAGGAGAAGCTGGGGGCTATGAACTCTGTGCTAGGAGCAGAGACTAGAGTCTGAAGGGTCGGAGCGACATGTACCTAAACCCTATCTGGTATCTGATGTTTAGGGAACATGTTGATATAAACTAGAAGTCATGAGGGGAGAAGCTAACTTGATTCTAAGACTGGACCATGCATTATTCTACATGTAGTGCGTGATGAAGAATACTAAATGACCATTAAATACAGTATTTCTCTAACATGGAGACGAGAAGGCTAGACAATGACGGAAACTATTGATGCAGAAATCTGTAGCTTAGGAATGCAGAGGAGGAGGACTGAACTGATAACTGGAACTATAACATACTTTTGGCAGACTCAGAGGCAGAGCCAAGCTGCACCGGGCACTGCGAGGCAGGAAGTAAGTGAAGGGTCGAGGATACAGGTGGGGGCTGTATCGCTCCTCAGCGAGGCTTTCAGGAGACAGGAGCTGAATCTGTGGTCTGGGCCCTTTTGAGGCCTAGAAACGGGGATTTTATAATGGAATAACGTGCACACTGAGAAACGTGGCAACATTACTCTACATAGGCCTGATATTCGTAGTATTCACGAGGACTGGAAAATAGCATACTAGAGGTGGACACAACTGGAATTGCGTCATTAATCAGGCATGGGGAATAACATATGCATATTGGTCATGCACACATAACATATGATGGATGAAGCGTAGGGACACAGAACATGGCAAAATTTACTTTTCCACATTCCCTCCTTGTCACTACGTTTCCATCAGGAAACATCAATTTTCATGATACCATCTATCATTTCATACAGTACCATTTGCTCGTCTCGAATTGTCTTGGAACGGGATTTAGAACGGGGCTTGGGACTAGGAATACAAGAGGTAGCACACATGCTGCAAATCGCAGGGCCACATTGTATACAGAGGCAGCAGCTTAATATAATCGCTACTGCAATACCTAGAAAGGACAGGACTTTCCATCCCCATGCGGAAATTATATTCCAGAACCAACCGGACCATGTCCAGGTGCCTGGATCTTGATGTAACAGATGGGCAATTTTATGGAGTCTGGTTATAGCTGAATAAACAGACGGCGCGTTATTTGGAATGAAAATGCAGCAACTAGATCCGATGACTCTACAGGCCCCGCCCCTATCGGCCAGTATGACGTCAAGGACGAGACGATTTTGCAAAACGACAAATCTCATAGCAGATTGTTCTTCGGTTAGGTTACCTAGAGCAGAGGCAGTCTCATCTACTACAGCTTCAAGGGTTCTTGTTAACCTACGGATTAGCTTACTGTTTACAACTGTGCCTAAATAAGGGAACACACCTTTATCAATATGAATGAATTGCTCTGCAGCAGTTTCAGTATAATCGACAATCGGGAGATTTCTCTTGTGTCTGGTATGTACTAGGAAGGAATTCCTATGATAGTCAGGTGGGGCTAGGAAAACAGGTGGCAGTAGGAAGGCAATGTAACAGGTTCCCTCCCAATCGAGGGGCAGACGGACGTATGCAGTTTGACCACAAATAAAATAGGAATGACGTGAAGCTTTGAAAATAGATTTCCCACTGTCACTATATTGGATAACAGTAGTACATTCACTATGACCTATGTGTACAGAACCATAACTACGGACACATAATTCGCCTTTGACTGGTAGTACTGAAATAGCAGGTAAGTCTGGAGTAGTATCAGACTGAACATTCAGGACCATGAAATTCGACGAATAATTACCTAAATTATATACTTCATTTTCTAGATCTAAACCTGTTCTGTGGGGGAGACCTTGCTTGTCTGGAAAACATGTACTGTTAAGAAAAGACATATCTGTTGAGGATGACGTTAACGTGGACCATGCTCCACACGAACCATTGTGTGAGAATGGATAAGGAAAAAGTGGCAGAACTCCCTTCGGTGTCAGGAAAGGGGGGAGTCGACCACACACCCAACAATTAGTGGCATTGCTGGTCTGGTGTGAATAATGTAACATACGGATAAATGTGTTGTTGCGCATAGCGAGGCGGTAAGAATATTCGTGAGGAGGCAGATCACTAAACGTGTGCTCTACTGTAGCATTAGCAGACATATTTACATGAGGAACTGGAAAACACAGGAAAAGTGCGTAACTAGTGCAGGAAATCATTATGCTGAGAAATAATATGAAACTCAGAAAAACGATACATTTGATTGAACTTTGACTGACTCTCTCACTATGGGGGTCTATTTTATACATGTCAGAAACAATTTAACCGTTTCACCTAGGGGAGGACTTATACAATCAAACTGACTGACTTATTTTACTAGACCTTAACTTCAACTTATACTCCTGCTGCGGAGTTTTCTCTAACAAGGGAGGGGTTGTAATAATGTCTTGTGCGGGACAGTCCTTAAGAGCAATATTTTGGCAGTCTTTCGAATCCTGGGAAATGTTTTTAGACGCTGGTTTCAATCCTTTGAAAAGTTTTACATGAGAAAGGTGGACCCACCCCTTCCTGCCTTCCAACTTGACGGCAGTTCGGGTGGTCAAGAGGACCTGGCGTGGCTCCTTCCAACGTGGTTCCAGCGGACTTGATCTGTCAAAATTTCTGATCATCACAAGGGAGCCTGGAACGATCTCGTGCGGTGCCACCTCGGTATTGTCTGGAAATGCGGCGGCAACCTGTGAACGACATGAGTTGAGGGCAGACATCAAGGAAGCTAGGTAATCTGTCAGCATATTACATGAAACATCGGTAATACTTCGGGGTCTAGGAGTACCCCACATGTTAGGGGGGCGGCCGAATACGACCTCATACGGGGACAGACCTGATCTGGAATGTGCGACCATACGCATATAAAATAAAGCGACTGGCAGAGCTACTAGCCAGTCCACACCCTTGTCTTTACATATTTTTGCAATGCGGATTTTCAGAGTCTGATTATGCCTTTCGACTAGTCCAGCTGCTTCAGGATGGCGTACACAATGAAACTTCCACTGGTACCCTAACAACAGGGAAACGTGCTTCATTAACTCTGAGGAGAATGGCTGACCGTTATCAGAATATACGACTCTAGGGAGTCCGTATCTAGGGAAAAATTCACGAACCAACTGCTTGGCAGTGGTCGCGGCTGTGTAATCTGGGACTGGATATGCTTCTGTCCACCTGGACAAAGCGCATACAACTACAAGAACATACTTGAAACCTCGACATCGCTCCATTTGAATATAATCCATCTGGAGGACCTCAAAAGGGTGGTCAGGGGGCTGGAAACCACCTTGTTCCACCGGGACACTTTTACCTGGATTAAACTGACAACATATCATACAGGTACGGACTTTCTGCTTGGCTGCAGCTCGTAAATGCTTGTTGAACCAAATGTTCTGGATACTGTCTAACATAGCTTTTTCTCCTAAATGTGCTGGACTATGTGCGGTATTGATAATGACTTGAACCATAGAATCGGGGAGAAACCATGTGGCTCTACCCTTCGTTAACCATCCTTGATCTGTCTGGACCCCTCCTTGTTCAGACCATTTCTTGATTTCATCGGGAGTAGCATGTAACTGTATATCTATGACATCTTGTGTAGGGTCCTTAACTGTCATGCATGTAATCGGATCTGGAGTATGTGTCAGATTAACTGGAATGTCTGGAGTCTGTGCTGTAAGCTTGGCTGTGCGGTCTGCTAGATCATTACCTTGGGAAATAATGTCAGTGACTTTCGTATGTGCTTTGCATTTCATAATAGCAATAGATGTCGGTAAATGTATGGCATCTAACAGGGCTTGAATAAGGAGACCATGCTGAATCTTGGTTCCATGAGAAGTCATGAAACCTCTCTCCTGCCAGAGCACTCCGAAGTCGTGTACAACTCCGAATGCGTAACGTGAATCTGTGTAAACATTAACTTTCAGGTTCTTGGCATGTGTACAGGCTTGTGTCAGAGCGACTAGCTCTGCTGCTTGAGCGGACAGGGTGTCAATACGGTGTGTTTCAATAACTTCAGTGTCAGTAGTCACTGCATACGCGGCGACTAGTTCTCCTGTACTAGTTCTCATACATGAACCATCTACATAAAGTGTCAGGTCAGGATCTGGTAACGGAATGTCTGTCAGGTCTTGTCTTGGCTTCGTCGTAATGTTAACTACTTCCACACAGTCATGTGGGTCTGGATTTGAACTAACTGATGGTAACAGTGTAGCAGGATTCAGAACGTTGCAGCGTCTGATTTCTATGTGTGGCTGGAACAGTGTCAATTCATAACCTGTTAAACGTGCAATTGTCAAGTGCTGTGTTTGTGTTCGGTTTAAAAGAACTTCTACTGAATGTGGGACTTGTACTGTCAGGGAATGTCCTAAGACTATGGAATCACTTTGTCTGATAGCTAGTGCTGTGGCTGCAACTGACTTGAGGCACGCAGGCAACGCCTGGGCGACTGGATCTAATGTGCTCGAAAAATAAGCACAGGGCTTGTATTGACCTGCTTGATCTTGTGTGAGAACAGATAATGCTGTACCTTCCCGTTCAGTAACGAAAAGTGTAAAAGGCTTACTGTAGTTCGGTGTAGCTAGAACTGGAGCTTGACATAGGGCTTTCTTTAACTCGTTAAAGCTAAGTGTATGGTCAGATGTCCAAGGGAGGACAGTCGATACGGCTGCCTCCTGTGTCGTTAACTGTATCAGTGGCTTGGCTAGAAATGCATACTGGGGAATCCATTGTCTACAATAAGAAGTAAGGCCGATAAAGGCACGTACCTCCTTCTGGGTTCTGGGCCGGGGAAGACTCGCTATTAACTGGATACGGTCTGGTGTCAACTGCCTACCCCTCTTGGACAGCAAGTGTCCTAAGTATACCACTTGCTGGACACAGAATTGAAGCTTCGAAGGTGACACCTTGTGCCCCATCTCGGCTAGAAAATACAGAACTGTAAGTGATGCTCGCTCGCAAGCACGTTCAGAACGGGCTGTGATCAGTAGATCATCGACATACTGGAGCAGGGCAGTGTCAGTTGGCATGTGAATATTGTCTAGTTGTCTCTTGAGTGCTTGACTGTAAATACTAGGGCTTTCTGTGAAACCTTGAGGAGCGCGTGTGAACATATAGCTCCTTCCATTTAAACAAAATCCAAAAAGAAACTGGCTGTCTGGATGAATTGGAACACTAAAAAATGCATTCTTGAGGTCTATGACAGTGAAAAACATGGCTTCGGAATCAATGGCTGTTAACAGGGAAGAAATGTCTGGAACAACTGGGTACTGAGGAATAATACATTTGTTAAGCTCTCGTAAATCAATCACTAATCGATATACTGGGGGTGCATTCGGATCAGTACGTTTCATGACTGGAATGATCGGAGAATTGCATACATTGGAGTCAGTTTCTACAACTACTCCTTGAGCCATGAGCTCGTCAATAATTTTGGATAAGGCTGCTACAGCCTCGGGTGGCAATCTGTACTGTCTGATTCGGGGTAACACTACACCTGGTTTGAGAGTCACACGATGGGGTGTGATTTGCATGTAACCTACATCAGTTGGACCTTGCGCCCATAAATGCTGTGGAACATTAGACAATCTTGAATCAAAATCTCGTAATACATAGTGACCCTTAAAGTCACGTAGGAACAGACGTATTCCCTCTGGGGAACAGCAAATAACTGCACCTAACTCTTTCAGTGTCTTAATACCTAATAGATTTTCTGGACATGACTTAGTAAGTAACAGATCAGTAGTACGGGACAATGGACCTACTTCTAGAGTAACTGGCTTAGATATTTCATTAACTATTGGCTTTCCTGAAAATCCAAGGGAAACATTTCTTGAGCCTGAGAGCGGAGCCCCTGGAACTTCGGCATGACTAATTGTGGTCCTACTTGCCCCTGTATCGATCAAAAACTTTCTGTCTTTCCCTAATACTTGACTGTGAACATAGGGACCTTCTTGATCTACAGGTATCTCGATGAGAGGCAAGCCTACCTCCCTCTCTAGGCTGTTTCATGAATATGACTGATACTCTGGATACTCGGACTGTGCATACTGGTACATCTGTGATGTAACATGCTGTGTTGCAGCAATAGGCTGCGGTACTGTAACGGTCTGTTGTGCATTCTGTAGTTGAGGAATCTGTGAAACTTGTTCTTGTCTAGGCGGACATGGTCTTTCTTTAGTCTTACCAGTAGCTATGTTATGTTTCAGAACTGCACACTCGTTTATAAAATGACCTGGCTGTTTACAATAATTGCAGTTCCCTTTAACGGGAGCTGCAGGATGACTGGCTTGATTCGGACCCCTCTTCTGACTGTCTTGAGGAACAGATTGTGCAACTAGCACTTTCATTTTTGTGTCTTTCATACGTTTTCTCTCGTGTTCTTGCTCTTCCCTGATTCTATTCTGGTGGTACTGGAGCATCTGGAGCATCTGGGACGGAGTATTAGCTTGCCAGGTGCTTTCGACTTTCAAAACTCGGTTTTTAATTTGTGGACTTGAATTCTCGACTAATTTGGTGACGAAAAGGTGAGGGTATGACTCACTACTTGTCTTGAGACCACTATTAATACTGAAACATTTCTCAAATCTAGAATAAAAATCACTAATATCCTCATCTTGTTTCTGTTTACAGGCTGAGATTGCATCCCAGTCTTCTTTCCTAGTTGTCAATAATCTGGGTAAAACTTGAATCAATAATTCTGGTAAATCTTTACATTTATCTCCAAGACCGGTACCTGGTACTCTTGCCTTGTCTTCAGCTTCTAGAGCTGTCCAATCGATCTTTTTCTCTCCCACCTCCCATTCCTTTTCCTTTAACTTTTCATACACCCCTGCGGGTAACAGGACCTTTAACATTTTAATGATATCTGGGTAAGTGTATTCTCCCATACGGAGCATGTCTTTTAATTCTCTATGGAACCCTGCTGGATCTTTGTCATGACAGGGAATTAATTTCTTCATTTCAAGAAGTTCCATCTTTGAAATTGGAGTGTATACAAACACTCGTTGCATTACGCCACCCGCCCCTTGGACTGGGTGGACTTCTCGTAACGGATTCTGTCTGTCTATGTAGAATGATTTACTTTCTGGGGGTGAGACATGAACAAAATGCGGGTTCAGAAACGTTCTATATTTGTGGCGCTGTTCTAGAATGACACTAACTAAATCGGTACCTAGACCTCTCCATCTATACTGGAGTAACTCGTTCAGGATATCGTGCAACGGGCCTGGATCAGAATGTTGACCCTCATACTGAGTAATGAGGTGCTGGATCATATACATACCCACCAGTCGTTGCTCGGCTGGGGGCAATTTCAGAAACATTTGTGCCACTATTTCGTCTGGAAAAGTGGTAGAATCAGTAATCCATCGGACTGCTGATCGGGCTAGTTCTTGTTCATGCATAGTACTTAGTTCACTGTAACCGATTCGTGATTTCAGAATGTGATCGGTAGCTTGAAATACTTGTTCTAGGGAACCTTGTTCTGGTGCTAGATGTTGAAAAAAAGACTTGGGTTCTAGACGTAAATGGCGATCTGGAAATCTGGATTTTCCTACATACGCTATTCTGGCGGGATTCTCGTTCTCTTCCTCTTCAGGATCAGAGATACTTTCTTTCTCGCTTACTTGTGCTGCTTTACGCTGGTCGTGTAACCTTATTATTTCTTTACGAATTTTCTTGTACATACTCTCCATGGCACTGACGGTCTTGTGCTTACCCTCGGCTATATTATCACTCCACCTTGTCAGGATTCTCATTTCGGCGGGGTCTTTAGACGGGTAATCTTGTTCTCTTATTAAACAATTGATCAGGAACTTTAATATCATGAGCTGAATCTCGGCTTTCCTTTGAGACATAATCTCGCCAATACTTTCTGGATCATCCCCTGTACGGATGAAACGATATATTCTGTCTAGATCTTCTTTCATATTCGGTAAGGTGACTAGATACTCGGTCACCCTCCTTACACGTACGGAATATAAAACCATATTATACTCGCCTGGGACTGCGTCATAGACACATTCGTTAAGGGCTTGTCTGATTTCTGTGACAGACTTATTACTTTTAGGAGTACGCTGTGATGCTTGAGCATGTAATTCGAGTGCTGATAAACGTTTGTGTGGCGGCGGGGTTTGAGGAAGACCTCCCCCTGCGGCCCCTAAACTAGAATCGTCGACTGACATTCTTCGTCCTGGCAGGGTCGGTAATTGTACTTGTATGGCGGACTGGGCCGGGGGAGCTGTTAAGGGCACCCCGGTGTCTGGAGGAGCATGAATTACCTGGTTTACAGGGACTGGCGGAGCGCGGACAGGATTTGCATATTCGGGGACTGTGTCGTCCAAATAGGACGAAATAAAAATATCAGCTGCGGTCGGTTTGTGACGTAGCTTGGTCGGAACTAATGGCGGCGGGAAATTACTGGATGCCTCTGGGGTCGCTTTTGGCAGGCCTTCGGCAAGAAGAGGATACATACCCTTAATAAGGGCATGCCTCTGTCTGTCTGACTGTTCTGCTTTGACTTGTTCACCTATCTCGATTAATTCTCTTTCTTGGGCTCGTTCTTGGGATTCTCTACTTAACTCTGACTTTCTGACTTCCTTTTCCGTTCTTCTATGCGCTTCCTTGCGCCATAACTCGATGGCATCTTTCTGTGACTGTCTGGCTTTCTTTTTCCATAATGCTTCTTCTACTCGCATGATACATTCGGTATCCCATGTACCCGATACGGGCCATCTATACTTTTCTTCTAACTGTTTGGTATACTCTACCCATAAATCTAGATACATTATGGCGCTTATGCCATGTTTCTGATACATAAAATGACCTGGACTGTCCCTAGGCGGGACAGGAACTGCTTCCTCTAACAGACCCTTTCTAGTTTTTAACTGACGTAACTTGGAAAAGAGCGGCATTCTAAACTTGAATCGGAACACAATACAATACACGAAAAACAATAACAATTGGGAAAACAATTCAGGCATACCACGACATTGGAAATACATTAAACAATATCATAACATAACAGTTCGAACAGAATACTACCTGAAAATACTGAAAACAGAAACAGAACAGAATTCTCGAGAACGGAACAGACTAGAGTTACTGGATGCACTGCTGTAACAGTACGGAACATACCGGTCCCATAAAGGAACGCATCAAGACCCGTATCCACCTAGGTGAACACTTCGTTTGTGGGCTTGGGTACCACCAACCCACGGACCAGGAGTCAATTTAGATTGGTCCTGTCTAGATACTACCCCAGCAATGGTACTCACCGGGCAGCATGGAACGGAAAGCCTCGAACGGGACTGGACTACGACGGACTTCGGACTTCGGACTTCAGTTACGGGTGGGCCTCCGGATACCTCGGACCTTGGACTCTCGGCTTGGGCTCTGGTCGGGACTCGCCGCGTTCCTCCACCGTCTCGTTTGGATGCTGGACCGCCTCCTCCGTCTCCTCCGTGGGCCTGAGGGATACTTGGAGCAGAAATATCTGCCAGTGCACGGTATGGTTCCGTCACGACTGCAGAGGGTCAGGGGGTCGGCGTGGCTTCACCGACGCGTGGGGAAAGGGCAAGTCCCTATTCGGGCGCCATTATGTGGTAAATAAATAAATAATACCCTATTTTTGACTAGACTTATAGCATAACAGATAGCTCAATAAAATAAGAGTCAAGATTCGAGGTAGTAGGAGTTTCTGCAGGTTTATTACAGCATAAGGACAGGATCAGGACAACCTGCATAGGAATAGGACAATAAGGCCCGGCAGCTGCCGGGGCTGGGTCTGGGATGAGCGCGCTAACATTTAATAACAAAACATTGACTTATATACATAGCGCAAACACATAGCATTACATTGCAGTAGGCGTAGCGGTGGGTGGAGCAGAAGGCGTGACGCGTAGCAGTCGCGAGAGATAACAGTAAAAGTAGGTGTAACTGGGCGTATACATAGACATGTGATGCAAACGTAACAGAATATGTCATGAATGGGCGGAAACTTTGGAGGGGGCTACCTAAGGAGCCGGGACCTCTAACCTAATGGTGCGCGAAAACTGGCAATGACGTGTTACTAGGAGAAGCTGGGGGCTATGAACTCTGTGCTAGGAGCAGAGACTAGAGTCTGAAGGGTCGGAGCGACATGTACCTAAACCCTATCTGGTATCTGATGTTTAGGGAACATGTTGATATAAACTAGAAGTCATGAGGGGAGAAGCTAACTTGATTCTAAGACTGGACCATGCATTATTCTACATGTAGTGCGTGATGAAGAATACTAAATGACCATTAAATACAGTATTTCTCTAACATGGAGACGAGAAGGCTAGACAATGACGGAAACTATTGATGCAGAAATCTGTAGCTTAGGAATGCAGAGGAGGAGGACTGAACTGATAACTGGAACTATAACATACTTTTGGCAGACTCAGAGGCAGAGCCAAGCTGCACCGGGCACTGCGAGGCAGGAAGTAAGTGAAGGGTCGAGGATACAGGTGGGGGCTGTATCGCTCCTCAGCGAGGCTTTCAGGAGACAGGAGCTGAATCTGTGGTCTGGGCCCTTTTGAGGCCTAGAAACGGGGATTTTATAATGGAATAACGTGCACACTGAGAAACGTGGCAACATTACTCTACATAGGCCTGATATTCGTAGTATTCACGAGGACTGGAAAATAGCATACTAGAGGTGGACACAACTGGAATTGCGTCATTAATCAGGCATGGGGAATAACATATGCATATTGGTCATGCACACATAACATATGATGGATGAAGCGTAGGGACACAGAACATGGCAAAATTTACTTTTCCACAATAACACCCCCCAATTACGTCATGCTTCAGAAAGGTGAAAAATGGTCCGTTTTCAAATGTTTTATTTTTGAACGTCAGTTCACATTTGTAGGTAGATCATCAGTTTTAAAACTAAAATTAGCATGTTTAAAGTGATTTTCATGCTTCCAGGGGCCCGGGAAGTGAATTAAATACCATTTGGAGGCATTTAATGTTCAAGCAAAAACAGGTGATTTTTGACAAAAGAGATAACACCCCCCCCATTACGTCATGATTCAGAAAGGTGAAAAATGGTCCGTTTTCAAATGTTTTATTTTTGAACGTCAGTTCACATTTGTAGGTAGATCATCAGTTTAAGAGCTAAAATTAGCATGTTTAAAGTGATTTTCATGCTTCCAGGGGCCCGGGAAGTGAATTAAATACCATTTGGAGGCATTTAATGTTCAAGCAAAAACAGGTGATTTTTGACAAAAGAGATAACACCCCCCCATTACGTCATGCTTCAGAAAGGTGAAAAATGGTCCGTTTTCAAATGTTTTATTTTTGAACGTCAGTTCACATTTGTAGGTAGATCATCAGTTTAAGAGCTAAAATTAGCATGTTTAAAGTGATTTTCATGCTTCCAGGGGCCCGGGAAGTGAATTAAATACCATGTGGAGGCATTTAATGTTCAAGAAAAAACAAGTGATTTTTGACAAAAGAGATAACACCCCCCATTACGTCATGCTTCAGAAAGGTGAAAAATGGTCCATTTTCAAATGTTTTATTTTTGAACGTCAGTTCACATTTGTAGGTAGATCATCAGTTTTAGAGCTAAAATTAGCATGTTTAAAGCGATTTTCATGCTTCCAGGGGCCCGGGAAGTGAGTTAAATACCATTTGGAGGCATTTAATGTTCAAGCAAAAACAGGTGATTTTTGACAAAAGAGATAACACCCCCCCCCATTACGTCATGCTTCAGAAAGGTGAAAAATGGTCCGTTTTGAAATGTTTTATTTTAGAACGTCAGTTCACATTTGTAGGTAGATCATCAGTTTTAGAGCTAAAATGAGCATGTTTAAAGTGATTTTCATGCTTCCAGGGGCCCGGGAAGTGAATTAAATACCATTTGGAGGCATTTAATGTTCAAGCAAAAACAGTTGATTTTTGACAAAAGAGATAACACCCCCCCCCATTACGTCATGCTTCAGAAAGGTGAAAAATGGTCCGTTTTGAAATGTTTTATTTTAGAACGTCAGTTCACATTTGTAGGTAGATCATCAGTTTTAGAGCTAAAATTAGCATGTTTAAAGTGATTTTCATGCTTCCAGGGGCCCGGGAAGTGAATTAAATACCATTTGGAGGCATTTAATGTTCAAGCAAAAACAGGTGATTTTTGACAAAAGAGATAACACCCCCCCATTACGTCATGCTTCAGAAAGGTGAAAAATGGTCCGTTTTCAAATGTTTTATTTTTGAACATCAGTTCACATTTGTAGGTAGATCATCAGTTTAAGAGCTAAAACTAGCATGTTTAAAGTGATTTTCATGCTTCCAGGGGCCCGGGAAGTGAATTAAATACCATTTGGAGGCATTTAATGTTCAAGCAAAAACAGGTGATTTTTGACAAAAGAGATAACACCCCCCCATTACGTCATGCTTCAGAAAGGTGAAAAATGGTCCGTTTTCAAATGTTTTATTTTTGAACGTCAGTTCACATTTGTAGGTAGATCATCAGTTTAAGAGCTAAAATTAGCATGTTTAAAGTGATTTTCATGCTTCCAGGGGCCCGGGAAGTGAATTAAATACCATTTGGAGGCATTTAATGTTCAAGCAAAAACAGGTGATTTTTGACAAAAGAGATAACACCCCCCAATTACGTCATGCTTCAGAAAGGTGAAAAATGGTCCGTTTTCAAATGTTTTATTTTTGAACGTCAGTTCACATTTGTAGGTAGATCATCAGTTTTAAAACTAAAATTAGCATGTTTAAAGTGATTTTCATGCTTCCAGGGGCCCGGGAAGTGAATTAAATACCATTTGGAGGCATTTAATGTTCAAGCAAAAACAGGTGATTTTTGCCAAAAGAGATAACACCCCCCCATTACGTCATGATTCAGAAAGGTGAAAAATGGTCCGTTTTCAAATGTTTTATTTTTGAACGTCAGTTCACATTTGTAGGTAGATCATCAGTTTAAGAGCTAAAATTAGCATGTTTAAAGTGATTTTCATGCTTCCAGGGGCCCGGGAAGTGAATTAAATACCATTTGGAGGCATTTAATGTTCAAGCAAAAACAGGTGATTTTTGACAAAAGAGATAACACCCCCCATTACGTCATGCTTCAAAAAGGTGAAAAATGGTCCGTTTTCAAATGTTTTATTTTTGAACGTCAGTTCACATTTGTAGGTAGATCATCATTTTTAGAGCTAAAATTAGCATGTTTAAAGTGATTTTCATCCTTCCAGGGGCCCGGGAAGTGAATTAAATACCATTTGGAGGCATTTAATGTTCAAGCAAAAACAGGTGATTTTTGACAAAAGAGATAACACCCCCCCATTACATCATAATTCAGAAAGGTGAAAAATGGTCCGTTTTCAAATGTTTTATTTTTGAACGTCAGTTCACATTTGTAGGTAGATCATCAGTTTTAGAGCTAAAATTAGCATGTTTAAAGTGATTTTCATCCTTCCAGGGGCCCGGGAAGTGAATTAAATACCATTTGGAGGCATTTAATATTCAAACAAAAACAGGTGATTTTTGACAAAAGAGATAACACCCCCCCATTACGTCATGCTTCAGAAAGGTGAAAAATGGTCCATTTTCAAATGTTTTATTTTTGAACGTCAGTTCACATTTGTAGGTAGATCATCAGTTTAAGAGCTAAAATTAGCATGTTTAAAGTGATTTTCATGCTTCCAGGGGCCCGGGAAGTGAATTAAATACCATGTGGAGGCATTTAATGTTCAAGAAAAAACAGGTGATTTTTGACAAAAGAGATAACACCCCCCCATTACGTCATGCTTCAGAAAGGTGAAAAATGGTCCATTTTCAAATGTTTTATTTTTGAACGTCAGTTCACATTTGTAGGTAGATCGTCAGTTTTAGAGCTAAAATTAGCATGTTTAAAGCGATTTTTATGCTTCCAGGGGCCCGGGAAGTGAGTTAAATACCATTTGGAGGCATTTAATGTTCAAGCAAAAACAGGTGATTTTTGACAAAAGAGATAACACCCCCCCATTACGTCATGCTTCAGAAAGGTGAAAAATGGTCCGTTTTGAAATGTTTTATTTTAGAACGTCAGTTCACATTTGTAGGTAGATCATCAGTTTTAGAGCTAAAATTAGCATGTTTAAAGTGATTTTCATGCTTCCAGGGGCCCGGGAAGTGAATTAAATACCATTTGGAGGCATTTAATGTTCAAGCAAAAACAGTTGATTTTTGACAAAAGAGATAACACCCCCCCATTACGTCATGCTTCAGAAAGGTGAAAAATGGTCCGTTTTGAAATGTTTTATTTTAGAACGTCAGTTCACATTTGTAGGTAGATCATCAGTTTTAGAGCTAAAATTAGCATGTTTAAAGTGATTTTCATGCTTCCAGGGGCCCGGGAAGTGAATTAAATACCATTTGGAGGCATTTAATGTTCAAGCAAAAACAGGTGATTTTTGACAAAAGAGATAACACCCCCCCATTACGTCATGCTTCAGAAAGGTGAAAAATGGTCCGTTTTCAAATGTTTTATTTTTGAACATCAGTTCACATTTGTAGGTAGATCATCAGTTTAAGAGCTAAAATTAGCATGTTTAAAGTGATTTTCATGCTTCCAGGGGCCCGGGAAGTGAATTAAATACCATTTGGAGGCATTTAATGTTCAAGCAAAAACAGGTGATTTTTGACAAAAGAGATAACACCCCCCCATTACGTCATGCTTCAGAAAGGTGAAAAATGGTCCGTTTTCAAATGTTTTATTTTTGAACGTCAGTTCACATTTGTAGGTAGATCATCAGTTTAAGAGCTAAAATTAGCATGTTTAAATTGATTTTCATGCTTCCAGGGGCCCGGGAAGTGAATTAAATACCATTTGGAGGCATTTAATGTTCAAGCAAAAACAGGTGATTTTTGACAAAAGAGATAACACCCCCCAATTACGTCATGCTTCAGAAAGGTGAAAAATGGTCCGTTTTCAAATGTTTTATTTTTGAACGTCAGTTCACATTTGTAGGTAGATCATCAGTTTTAAAACTAAAATTAGCATGTTTAAAGTGATTTTCATGCTTCCAGGGGCCCGGGAAGTGAATTAAATACCATTTGGAGGCATTTAATGTTCAAGCAAAAACAGGTGATTTTTGACAAAAGAGATAACACCCCCCCATTACATCATAATTCAGAAAGGTGAAAAATGGTCCGTTTTCAAATGTTTTATTTTTGAACGTCAGTTCACATTTGTAGGTAGATCATCAGTTTTAGAGCTAAAATTAGCATGTTTAAAGTGATTTTCATCCTTCCAGGGGCCCGGGAAGTGAATTAAATACCATTTGGAGGCATTTAATATTCAAACAAAAACAGGTGATTTTTGACAAAAGAGATAACACCCCCCCATTACGTCATGCTTCAGAAAGGTGAAAAATGGTCCATTTTCAAATGTTTTATTTTTGAACGTCAGTTCACATTTGTAGGTAGATCATCAGTTTAAGAGCTAAAATTAGCATGTTTAAAGTGATTTTCATGCTTCCAGGGGCCCGGGAAGTGAATTAAATACCATGTGGAGGCATTTAATGTTCAAGAAAAAACAGGTGATTTTTGACAAAAGAGATAACACCCCCCCATTACGTCATGCTTCAGAAAGGTGAAAAATGGTCCATTTTCAAATGTTTTATTTTTGAACGTCAGTTCACATTTGTAGGTAGATCGTCAGTTTTAGAGCTAAAATTAGCATGTTTAAAGCGATTTTTATGCTTCCAGGGGCCCGGGAAGTGAGTTAAATACCATTTGGAGGCATTTAATGTTCAAGCAAAAACAGGTGATTTTTGACAAAAGAGATAACACCCCCCCCATTACGTCATGCTTCAGAAAGGTGAAAAATGGTCCGTTTTGAAATGTTTTATTTTAGAACGTCAGTTCACATTTGTAGGTAGATCATCAGTTTTAGAGCTAAAATTAGCATGTTTAAAGTGATTTTCATGCTTCCAGGGGCCCGGGAAGTGAATTAAATACCATTTGGAGGCATTTAATGTTCAAGCAAAAACAGTTGATTTTTGACAAAAGAGATAACACCCCCCCATTACGTCATGCTTCAGAAAGGTGAAAAATGGTCCGTTTTGAAATGTTTTATTTTGGAACGTCAGTTCACATTTGTAGGTAGATCATCAGTTTTAGAGCTAAAATTAGCATGTTTAAAGTGATTTTCATGCTTCCAGGGGCCCGGGAAGTGAATTAAATACCATTTGGAGGCATTTAATGTTCAAGCAAAAACAGGTGATTTTTGACAAAAGAGATAACACCCCCCCATTACGTCATGCTTCAGAAAGGTGAAAAATGGTCCGTTTTCAAATGTTTTATTTTTGAACGTCAGTTCACATTTGTAGGTAGATCATCAATTTAAGAGCTAAAATTAGCATGTTTAAAGTGATTTTCATGCTTCCAGGGGCCCGGGAAGTGAATTAAATACCATTTGGAGGCATTTAATGTTCAAGCAAAAACAGGTGATTTTTGACAAAAGAGATAACACCCCCCCATTACGTCATGCTTCAGAAAGGTGAAAAATGGTCCGTTTTCAAATGTTTTATTTTTGAACGTCAGTTCACATTTGTAGGTAGATCATCAGTTTTAGAGCTAAAATTTGCATGTTTAAAGTGATTTTCATGCTTCCAGGGGCCCGGGAAGTGAATTAAATACCATTTGGAGGCATTTAATGTTCAAGCAAAAACAGGTGATATTTGACAAAAGAGATAACACCCCCCCATTACGTCATGCTTCAGAAAGGTGAAAAATGGTCCGTTTTCAAATGTTTTATTTTTGAACGTCAGTTCACATTTGTAGGTAGATCGTCAGTTTTAGAGCTAAAATTTTGTATGTTGAAAGTGATTTTCATGCTTCCAGGGGCCCGGGAAGTGAATTAAATACCATTTGGAGGCATTTAATGTTCAAGCAAAAACAGGTGATTTTTGACAAAAGAGATAACACCCCCCCATTACGTCATGCTTCAGAAAGGTGAAAAATGGTCTGTTTTCAAATGTTTTATTTTTGAACGTCAGTTCACATTTGTAGGTAGATCATCAGTTTAAGAGCTAAAATTAGCATGTTTAAAGCGATTTTCATGCTTTCAGGGGCCCGGGAAGTGAATTAAATACCATTTGGAGGCATTTAATGTTCAAGCAAAAACAGGTGATTTTTGACAAAAGAGATAACACCCCCCCATTACGTCATAATTCAGAAAGGTGAAAAATGGTCCGTTTTCAAATGTTTTATTTTTGAACGTCAGTTCACATTTGTAGGTAGATCATCAGTTTTAGAGCTAAAATTAGCATGTTTAAAGTGATTTTCATCCTTCCAGGGGCCCGGGAAGTGAATTAAATACCATTTGGAGGCATTTAATATTCAAACAAAAACAGGTGATTTTTGACAAAAGAGATAACACCCCCCCATTGCGTCATGCTTCAGAAAGGTGAAAAATGGTCCATTTTCAAATGTTTTATTTTTGAACGTCAGTTCACATTTGTAGGTAGATCATCAGTTTAAGAGCTAAAATTAGCATGTTTAAAGCGATTTTCATGCTTCCAGGGGCCCGGGAAGTGAGTTAAATACCATTTGGAGGCATTTAATGTTCAAGCAAAAACAGGTGATTTTTGACAAAAGAGATAACACCCCCCCCCATTACGTCATGCTTCAGAAAGGTGAAAAATGGTCCGTTTTGAAATGTTTTATTTTAGAACGTCAGTTCACATTTGTAGGTAGATCATCAGTTTTAGAGCTAAAATTAGCATGTTTAAAGTGATTTTCATGCTTCCAGGGGCCCGGGAAGTGAATTAAATACCATTTGGAGGCATTTAATGTTCAAGCAAAAACAGTTGATTTTTGACAAAAGAGATAACACCCCCCCATTACGTCATGCTTCAGAAAGGTGAAAAATGGTCCGTTTTGAAATGTTTTATTTTAGAACGTCAGTTCACATTTGTAGGTAGATCATCAGTTTTAGAGCTAAAATTAGCATGTTTAAAGTGATTTTCATGCTTCCAGGGGCCCGGGAAGCTAATTAAATACCATTTGGAGGCATTTAATGTTCAAGCAAAAACAGGTGATTTTTGACAAAAGAGATAACACCTCCCCATTACGTCATGCTTCAGAAAGGTGAAAAATGGTCCGTTTTCAAATGTTTTATTTTTGAACATCAGTTCACATTTGTAGGTAGATCATCAGTTTAAGAGCTAAAATTAGCATGTTTAAAGTGATTTTCATGCTTCCAGGGGAACGGGAAGTGAATTAAATACCATTTGGAGGCATTTAATGTTCAAGCAAAAACAGGTGATTTTTGACAAAAGAGATAACACCCCCCCCATTACGTCATGCTTCAGAAAGGTGAAAAATGGTCCGTTTTCAAATGTTTTATTTTTGAACGTCAGTTCACATTTGTAGGTAGATCATCAGTTTTAGAGCTAAAATTTGCATGTTTAAAGTGATTTTCATGCTTCCAGGGGACCGGGAAGTGAATTAAATACCATTTGGAGGCATTTAATGTTCAAGCAAAAACAGGTGATATTTGACAAAAGAGATAACACCCCCCATTACGTCATGCTTCAGAAAGGTGAAAAATGGTCCGTTTTCAAATGTTTTATTTTTGAACGTCAGTTCACATTTGTAGGTAGATCGTCAGTTTTAGAGCTAAAATTTGTATGTTGAAAGTGATTTTCATGCTTCCAGGGGCCCGGGAAGTGAATTAAATACCATTTGGAGGCATTTAATGTTCAAGCAAAAACAGGTGATTTTTGACAAAAGAGATAACACCCCCCAATTACGTCATGCTTCAGAAAGGTGAAAAATGGTCCGTTTTCAAATGTTTTATTTTTGAACGTCAGTTCACATTTGTAGGTAGATCATCAGTTTTAAAACTAAAATTAGCATGTTTAAAGTGATTTTCATGCTTCCAGGGGCCCGGGAAGTGAATTAAATACCATTTGGAGGCATTTAATGTTCAAGCAAAAACAGGTGATTTTTGACAAAAGAGATAACACCCCCCCCCCATTACGTCATGATTCAGAAAGGTGAAAAATGGTCCGTTTTCAAATGTTTTATTTTTGAACGTCAGTTCACATTTGTAGGTAGATCATCAGTTTAAGAGCTAAAATTAGCATGTTTAAAGTGATTTTCATGCTTCCAGGGGCCCGGGAAGTGAATTAAATACCATTTGGAGGCATTTAATGTTCAAGCAAAAACAGGTGATTTTTGACAAAAGAGATAACACCCCCCATTACGTCATGCTTCAAAAAGGTGAAAAATGGTCCGTTTTCAAATGTTTTATTTTTGAACGTCAGTTCACATTTGTAGGTAGATCATCATTTTTAGAGCTAAAATTAGCATGTTTAAAGTGATTTTCATCCTTCCAGGGGCCCGGGAAGTGAATTAAATACCATTTGGAGGCATTTAATGTTCAAGCAAAAACAGGTGATTTTTGACAAAAGAGATAACACCCCCCCATTACGTCATAATTCAGAAAGGTGAAAAATGGTCCGTTTTCAAATGTTTTATTTTTGAACGTCAGTTCACATTTGTAGGTAGATCATCAGTTTTAGAGCTATAATTAGCATGTTTAAAGTGATTTTCATCCTTCCAGGGGCCCGGGAAGTGAAATAAATACCATTTGGAGGCATTTAATATTCAAACAAAAACAGGTGATTTTTGACAAAAGAGATAACACCCCCCCATTACGTCATGCTTCAGAAAGGTGAAAAATGGTCCATTTTCAAATGTTTTATTTTTGAACGTCAGTTCACATTTGTAGGTAGATCATCAGTTTAAGAGCTAAAATTAGCATGTTTAAAGTGATTTTCATGCTTCCAGGGGCCCGGGAAGTGAATTAAATACCATGTGGAGGCATTTAATGTTCAAGAAAAAACAGGTGATTTTTGACAAAAGAGATAACACCCCCCCATTACGTCATGCTTCAGAAAGGTGAAAAATGGTCCATTTTCAAATGTTTTATTTTTGAACGTCAGTTCACATTTGTAGGTAGATCGTCAGTTTTAGAGCTAAAATTAGCATGTTTAAAGCGATTTTTATGCTTCCAGGGGCCCGGGAAGTGAGTTAAATACCATTTGGAGGCATTTAATGTTCAAGCAAAAACAGGTGATTTTTGACAAAAGCGATAACACCCCCCCCATTACGTCATGCTTCAGAAAGGTGAAAAATGGTCCGTTTTTAAATGTTTTATTTTAGAACGTCAGTTCACATTTGTAGGTAGATCATCAGTTTTAGAGCTAAAATTAGCATGTTTAAAGTGATTTTCATGCTTCCAGGGGCCCGGGAAGTGAATTAAATACCATTTGGAGGCATTTAATGTTCAAGCAAAAACAGTTGATTTTTGACAAAAGAGATAACACCCCCATTACGTCATGCTTCAGAAAGGTGAAAAATGGTCCGTTTTGAAATGTTTTATTTTGGAACGTCAGTTCACATTTGTAGGTAAATCATCAGTTTTAGAGCTAAAATTAGCATGTTTAAAGTGATTTTCATGCTTCCAGGGGCCCGGGAAGTGAATTAAATACCATTTGGAGGCATTTAATGTTCAAGCAAAAACAGGTGATTTTTGACAAAAGAGATAACACCCCCCCATTACGTCATGCTTCAGAAAGGTGAAAAATGGTCCGTTTTCAAATGTTTTATTTTTGAACGTCAGTTCACATTTGTAGGTAGATCATCAATTTAAGAGCTAAAATTAGCATGTTTAAAGTGATTTTCATGCTTCCAGGGGCCCGGGAAGTGAATTAAATACCATTTGGAGGCATTTAATGTTCAAGCAAAAACAGGTGATTTTTGACAAAAGAGATAACACCCCCCCATTACGTCATGCTTCAGAAAGGTGAAAAATGGTCCGTTTTCAAATGTTTTATTTTTGAACGTCAGTTCACATTTGTAGGTAGATCATCAGTTTTAGAGCTAAAATTTGCATGTTTAAAGTGATTTTCATGCTTCCAGGGGCCCGGGAAGTGAATTAAATACCATTTGGAGGCATTTAATGTTCAAGCAAAAACAGGTGATATTTGACAAAAGAGATAACACCCCCCCCATTACGTTATGCTTCAGAAAGGTGAAAAATGGTCCGTTTTCAAATGTTTTATTTTTGAACGTCAGTTCACATTTGTAGGTAGATCGTCAGTTTTAGAGCTAAAATTTGTATGTTGAAAGTGATTTTCATGCTTCCAGGGGCCCGGGAAGTGAATTAAATACCATTTGGAGGCATTTAATGTTCAAGCAAAAACAGGTGATTTTTGACAAAAGAGATAACACCCCCCATTACGTCATGCTTCAGAAAGGTGAAAAATGGTCTGTTTTCAAATGTTTTATTTTTGAACGTCAGTTCACATTTGTAGGTAGATCATCAGTTTAAGAGCTAAAATTAGCATGTTTAAAGCGATTTTCATGCTTTCAGGGGCCCGGGAAGTGAATTAAATACCATTTGGAGGCATTTAATGTTCAAGCAAAAACAGGTGATTTTTGAGAAAAGAGATAACACCCCCCCATTACGTCATAATTCAGAAAGGTGAAAAAAGGTCCGTTTTCAAATGTTTTATTTTTGAACGTCAGTTCACATTTGTAGGTAGATCATCAGTTTTAGAGCTAAAATTATCATGTTTAAAGTGATTTTCATCCTTCCAGGGGCCCGGGAAGTGAATTAAATACCATTTGGAGGCATTTATTATTCAAACAAAAACAGGTGATTTTTGACAAAAGAGATAACACCCCCCCATTACGTCATGCTTCAGAAAGGTGAAAAATGGTCCATTTTCAAATGTTTTATTTTTGAACGTCAGTTCACATTTGTAGGTAGATCATCAGTTTAAGAGCTAAAATTAGCATGTTTAAAGTGATTTTCATGCTTCCAGGGGCCCGGGAAGTAAATTAAATACCATGTGGAGGCATTTAATGTTCAAGAAAAAACAAGTGATTTTTGACAAAAGAGATAACACCCCCCATTACGTCATGCTTCAGAAAGGTGAAAAATGGTCCATTTTCAAATGTTTTATTTTTGAACGTCAGTTCACATTTGTAGGTAGATCATCAGTTTTAGAGCTAAAATTAGCATGTTTAAAGCGATTTTCATGCTTCCAGGGGCCCGGGAAGTGAGTTAAATACCATTTGGAGGCATTTAATGTTCAAGCAAAAACAGGTGATTTTTGACAAAAGAGATAACACCCCCCCCCCATTACGTCATGCTTCAGAAAGGTGAAAAATGGTCCGTTTTCAAATGTTTTATTTTTGAACGTCAGTTCACATTTGTAGGTAGATCATCAGTTTTAGAGCAAAAATTTGCATGTTTAAAGTGATTTTCATGCTTCCAGGGGCCCGGGAAGTGAATTAAATACCATTTGGAGGCATTTAATGTTCAAGCAAAAACAGGTGATATTTGACAAAAGAGATAACACCCCCCCCATTACGTTATGCTTCAGAAAGGTGAAAAATGGTCCGTTTTCAAATGTTTTATTTTTGAACGTCAGTTCACATTTGTAGGTAGATCGTCAGTTTTAGAGCTAAAATTTGTATGTTGAAAGTGATTTTCATGCTTCCAGGGGCCCGGGAAGTGAATTAAATACCATTTGGAGGCATTTAATGTTCAAGCAAAAACAGGTGATTTTTGACAAAAGAGATAACACCCCCCCATTACGTCATGCTTCAGAAAGGTGAAAAATGGTCTGTTTTCAAATGTTTTATTTTTGAACGTCAGTTCACATTTGTAGGTAGATCATCAGTTTAAGAGCTAAAATTAGCATGTTTAAAGCGATTTTCATGCTTTCAGGGGCCCGGGAAGTGAATTAAATACCATTTGGAGGCATTTAATGTTCAAGCAAAAACAGGTGATTTTTGAGAAAAGAGATAACACCCCCCCATTACGTCATAATTCAGAAAGGTGAAAAAAGGTCCGTTTTCAAATGTTTTATTTTTGAACGTCAGTTCACATTTGTAGGTAGATCATCAGTTTTAGAGCTAAAATTATCATGTTTAAAGTGATTTTCATCCTTCCAGGGGCCCGGGAAGTGAATTAAATACCATTTGGAGGCATTTATTATTCAAACAAAAACAGGTGATTTTTGACAAAAGAGATAACACCCCCCCATTACGTCATGCTTCAGAAAGGTGAAAAATGGTCCATTTTCAAATGTTTTATTTTTGAACGTCAGTTCACATTTGTAGGTAGATCATCAGTTTAAGAGCTAAAATTAGCATGTTTAAAGCGATTTTCATGCTTCCAGGGGCCCGGGAAGTGAGTTAAATACCATTTGGAGGCATTTAATGTTCAAGCAAAAACAGGTGATTTTTGACAAAAGAGATAACACCCCCCCCCCATTACGTCATGCTTCAGAAAGGTGAAAAATGGTCCGTTTTGAAATGTTTTATTTTAGAACGTCAGTTCACATTTGTAGGTAGATCATCAGTTTTAGAGCTAAAATTAGCATGTTTAAAGTGATTTTCATGCTTCCAGGGGCCCGGGAAGTGAATTAAATACCATTTGGAGGCATTTAATGTTCAAGCAAAAACAGTTGATTTTTGACAAAAGAGATAACACCCCCCCATTACGTCATGCTTCAGAAAGGTGAAAAATGGTCCGTTTTGAAATGTTTTATTTTAGAACGTCAGTTCACATTTGTAGGTAGATCATCAGTTTTAGAGCTAAAATTAGCATGTTTAAAGTGATTTTGATGCTTCCAGGGGCCCGGGAAGTGAATTAAATACCATTTGGAGGCATTTAATGTTCAAGCAAAAACAGGTGATTTTTGACAAAAGAGATAACACCCCCCCATTACGTCATGCTTCAGAAAGGTGAAAAATGGTCCGTTTTCAAATGTTTTATTTTTGAACGTCAGTTCACATTTGTAGGTAGATCATCAGTTTAAGAGCTAAAATTAGCATGTTTAAAGTGATTTTCATGCTTCCAGGGGCCCGGGAAGTGAATTAAATACCATTTGGAGGCATTTAATGCTCAAGCAAAAACAGGTGATTTTTGACAAAAGAGATAACACCCCCCCATTACGTCATGCTTCAGAAAGGTGAAAAATGGTTCGTTTTCAAATGTTTTATTTTTGAACGTCAGTTCACATTTGTAGGTAGATCATCAGTTTTAGAGCTAAAATTTGCATGTTTAAAGTGATTTTCATGCTTCCAGGGGCCCGGGAAGTGAATTAAATACCATTTGGAGGCATTTAATGTTCAAGCAAAAACAGGTGATATTTGACAAAAGAGATAACACCCCCCCATTACGTCATGCTTCAGAAAGGTGAAAAATGGTCCGTTTTCAAATGTTTTATTTTTGAACGTCAGTTCACATTTGTAGGTAGATCGTCAGTTTTAGAGCTAAAATTTGTATGTTGAAAGTGATTTTCATGCTTCCAGGGGCCCGGGAAGTGAATTAAATACCATTTGGAGGCATTTAATGTTCAAGCAAAAACAGGTGATTTTTGACAAAAGAGATAACACCCCCCAATTACGTCATGCTTCAGAAAGGTGAAAAATGGTCCGTTTTCAAATGTTTTATTTTTGAACGTCAGTTCACATTTGTAGGTAGATCATCAGTTTTAAAACTAAAATTAGCATGTTTAAAGTGATTTTCATGCTTCCAGGGGCCCGGGAAGTGAATTAAATACCATTTGGAGGCATTTAATGTTCAAGCAAAAACAGGTGATTTTTGACAAAAGAGATAACACCCCCCCCATTACGTCATGATTCAGAAAGGTGAAAAATGGTCCGTTTTCAAATGTTTTATTTTTGAACGTCAGTTCACATTTGTAGGTAGATCATCAGTTTAAGAGCTAAAATTAGCATGTTTAAAGTGATTTTCATGCTTCCAGGGGCCCGGGAAGTGAATTAAATACCATTTGGAGGCATTTAATGTTCAAGCAAAAACAGGTGATTTTTGACAAAAGAGATAACACCCCCCCATTACGTCATGCTTCAGAAAGGTGAAAAATGGTCTGTTTTCAAATGTTTTATTTTTGAACGTCAGTTCACATTTGTAGGTAGATCATCAGTTTTAGAGCTAAAATTAGCATGTTTAAAGTGATTTTCATGCTTCCAGGGGCCCGGGAAGTGAATTAAATACCATTTGGAGGCATTTAATGTTCAAGCAAAAACAGGTGATTTTTGACAAAAGAGATAACACCCCCCATTATGTCATGCTTCAAAAAGGTGAAAAATGGTCCGTTTTCAAATGTTTTATTTTTGAACGTCAGTTCACATTTGTAGGTAGATCATCAGTTTTAGAGCTAAAATTAGCATGTTTAAAGTGATTTTCATGCTTCCAGGGGCCCGGGAAGTGAATTAAATACCATTTTGAGGCATTTAATGTTCAAGCAAAAACAGGTGATTTTTGACAAAAGAGATAACACCCCCCATTACGTCATGCTTCAAAAAGGTGAAAAATGGTCCGTTTTCAAATGTTTTATTTTTGAACGTCAGTTCACATTTGTAGGTAGATCATCAGTTTAAGAGCTAAAATTAGCATGTTTAAAGTGATTTTCATGCTTCCAGGGGCCCGGGAAGTGAATTAAATACCATTTGGAGGCATTTAATGTTCAAGCAAAAACAGGTGATTTTTGACAAAAGAGATAACACCCCCCATTACGTCATGGTTCAGAAAGGTGAAGAATGGTCCGTTTTCAAATGTTTTATTTTTGAACGTCAGTTCACATTTGTAGGTAGATTGTCAGTTTTAGAGCTAAAATTTGCATGTTGAAAGTGAATTTCATGCTTCCAGGGGCCCAGGAAGTGAATTAAATACCATTTGGAGGCATTTAATGTTCAAGCAAAAACAGGTGATTTTTGACAAAGGAGATAACACCCCCCATTACGTCATGCTTCAGAAAGGTGAAAAATGGTCCATTTTCAAATGTTTTATTTTTGAACGTCAGTTCACATTTGTAGGTAGATCATCAGTTTAAGAGCTAAAATTAGCATGTTTAAAGTGATTTTCTGCTTCCAGGGGCACGGGAAGTGAATTAAATACCATTTGGAGGCATTTAATGTTCAAGCAAAAACAGGTGATTTTTGACAAAAGAGATAACACCCCCCCATTACGTCATGCTTCAGAAAGGTGAAAAATGGTCTGTTTTCAAATGTTTTATTTTTGAACGTCAGTTCACATTTGTAGGTAGATCATCAGTTTTAGAGCTAAAATTAGCATGTTTAAAGTGATTTTCATGCTTCCAGGGGCCCGGGAAGTGAATTAAATACCATTTGGAGGCATTTAATGTTCAAGCAAAAACAGGTGATTTTTGACAAAAGAGATAACACCCCCCATTACGTCATGCTTCAGAAAGGTGAAGAATGGTCCGTTTTCAAATGTTTTATTTTTGAACGTCAGTTCACATTTGAAGGTAGATCGTCAGTTTTAGAGCTAAAATTTGCATGTTGAAAGTGATTTTGATGCTTCCAGGGGCCCGGGAAGTGAATTAAATACCATTTGGAGGCATTTAATGTTCAAGCAAAAACAGGTGATTTTTGACAAAGGAGATAACACCCCCCATTACGTCATGCTTCAGAAAGGTGAAAAATGGTCCGTTTTCAAATGTTTTATTTTTGAACGTCAGTTCACATTTGTAGGTAGATCATCAGTTTAAGAGCTAAAATTAGCATGTTTAAAGTGATTTTCATGCTTCCAGGGGCGCGGGAAGTGAATTAAATACCATTTGGAGGCATTTAATGTTCAAGCAAAAACAGGTGATTTTTGACAAAAGAGATAACACCCCCCCATTACGTCATGCTTCAGAAAGGTGAAAAATGGTCTGTTTTCAAATGTTTTATTTTTGAACGTCAGTTCACATTTGTAGGTAGATCATCAGTTTTAGAGCTAAAATTAGCATGTTTAAAGTGATTTTCATGCTTCCAGGGGCCCGGGAAGTGAATTTAATACCATTTGGAGGCATTTAATGTTCAAGCAAAAACAGGTGATTTTTGACAAAAGAGCACCCCCCCATTACGTCATGCTTCAGAAAGGTGAAAAATTGTCCGTTTTCAAATGTTTTATTTTTGAACGTCAGTTCACATTTGTAGGTAGATCATCAGTTTTAGAGCTAAAATTAGCATGTTTAAAGTGATTTTCATGCTTCCAGGGGCCCGTGAAGTGAATTAAATACCATTTGGAGGCATTTAATGTTCAAGCAAAAACAGGTGATTTTTGACAAAAGAGATAACACCCCCCATTACGTCATGCTTCAGAAAGATGAAAAATGGTCTGTTTTCAAATGTTTTATTTTTGAACGTCAGTTCACATTTGTAGGTAGATCATCAGTTTTAGAGCTAAAATTAGCATGTTTAAAGTGATTTTGATGCTTCCAGGGGCCCGGGAAGTGAATTAAATACCATTTGGAGGCATTTAATGTTCAAGCAAAAACAGGTGATTTTTGACAAAAGAGATAATACCCCCCATTACGTCATGCTTCAAAAAGGTGAAAAATGGTCCGTTTTCAAATGTTTTATTTTTGAACGTCAGTTCACATTTGTAGGTAGATCATCAGTTTTAGAGCTAAAATTAGCATGTTTAAAGTGATTTTCATGCTTCCAGGGGCCCGGGAAGTGAATTAAATACCATTTGGAGGCATTTAATGTTCAAGCAAAAACAGGTGATTTTTTACAAAAGAGATAACACCCCCCCCCCATTACGTCATGCTTCAGAAAGGTGAAAAATGGTCCGTTTTCAAATGTTTTATTTTTGAACGTCAGTTCACATTTGTAGGTAGATCATCAGTTTTAGAGCTAAAATGTGCATGTTTAAAGCGATTTTCATGCTTTCAGGGGCCCGGGAAGTGAATTAAATACCATTTGGAGGCATTTAATGTTCAAGCAAAAACAGGTGATTTTTGACAAAAGAGATAACACCCCCCCCCATTACGTCATAATTCAGAAAGGTGAAAAATGGTCCGTTTTCAAATGTTTTATTTTTGAACGTCAGTTCACATTTGTAGGTAGATCATCAGTTTTTTAGAGCTAAAATTAGCATGTTTAAAGTGATTTTCATCCTTCCAGGGGCCCGGGAAGTGAATTAAATACCATTTGGAGGCATTTAATATTCAAACAAAAACAGGTGATTTTTGACAAAAGAGATAACACCCCCCCCATTACGTCATGCTTCAGAAAGGTGAAAAATGGTCCATTTTCAAATGTTTTATTTTTGAACGTCAGTTCACATTTGTAGGTAGATCATCAGTTTAAGAGCTATAATTAGCATGTTTAAAGTGATTTTCATGCTTCCAGGGGCCCGGGAAGTGAATTAAAAACCATGTGGAGGCATATAATGTTCAAGAAAAAACAGGTGATTTTTGACAAAAGAGATAACACCCCCCCCATTACGTCATGCTTCAGAAAGGTGAAAAATGGTCCATTTTCAAATGTTTTATTTTTGAACGTCAGTTCACATTTGTAGGTAGATCATCAGTTTTAGAGCTAAAATTAGCATGTTTAAAGCGATTTTCATGCTTCCAGGGGCCCGGGAAGTGAGTTAAATACCATTTGGAGGCATTTAATGTTCAAGCAAAAACAGGTGATTTTTGACAAAAGAGATAACACCCCCCCCATTACGTCATGCTTCAGAAAGGTGAAAAATGGTCCGTTTTGAAATGTTTTATTTTAGAACGTCAATTCACATTTGTAGGTAGATCATCAGTTTTAGAGCTAAAATTAGCATGTTTAAAGTGATTTTCATGCTTCCAGGGGCCCGGGAAGTGAATTAAATACCATTTGGAGGCATTTAATGTTCAAGCAAAAACAGTTGATTTTTGACAAAAGAGATAACACCCCCCCATTTCGTCATGCTTCAGAAAGGTGAAAAATGGTCCGTTTTGAAATGTTTTATTTTAGAACGTCAGTTCACATTTGTAGGTAGATCATCAGTTTTAGAGCTAAAATTAGCATGTTTAAAGTGATTTTCATGCTTCCAGGGGCCCGGGAAGTGAATTAAATACCATTTGGAGGCATTTAATGTTCAAGCAAAAACAGGTGATTTTTGACAACAGAGAGATAACACCCCCCCATTACGTCATGCTTCAGAAAGGTGAAAAATGGTCCGTTTTCAAATGTTTTATTTTTGAACGTCAGTTCACATTTGTAGGTAGATCATCAGTTTAAGAGCTAAAATTAGCATGTTTAAAGTGATTTTCATGCTTCCAGGGGCCCAGGAAGTGAATTAAATACCATTTGGAGGCATTTAATGTTCAAGCAAAAACAGGTGATTTTTGACAAAAGAGATAACACCCCCCCATTACGTCATGCTTCAGAAAGGTGAAAAATGGTCCGTTTTCAAATGTTTTATTTTTGAACGTCAGTTCACATTTGTAGGTAGATCATCAGTTTTAGAGCTAAAATTTGCATGTTTAAAGTGATTTTCATGCTTCCAGGGGCCCGGGAAGTGAATTAAATACCATTTGGAGGCATTTAATGTTCAAGCAAAAACAGGTGATATTTGACAAAAGAGATAACACCCCCCCATTACGTCATGCTTCAGAAAGGTGAAAAATGGTCAGTTTTCAAATGTTTTATTTTTGAACGTCAGTTCACATTTGTAGGTAGATCGTCAGTTTTAGAGCTAAAATTTGTATGTTGAAAGTGATTTTCATGCTTCCAGGGGCCCGGGAAGTGAATTAAATACCATTTGGAGGCATTTAATGTTCAAGCAAAAACAGGTGATTTTTGACAAAAGAGATAACACCCCCCCCATTACGTCATGCTTCAGAAAGGTGAAAAATGGTCTGTTTTCAAATGTTTTATTTTTGAACGTCAGTTCACATTTGTAGGTAGATCATCAGTTTAAGAGCTAAAATTAGCATGTTTAAAGCGATTTTCATGCTTTCAGGGGCCCGGGAAGTGAATTAAATACCATTTGGAGGCATTTAATGTTCAAGCAAAAACAGGTGATTTTTGACAAAAGAGATAACACCCCCCCATTACGTCATAATTCAGAAAGGTGAAAAATGGTCCGTTTTCAAATGTTTTATTTTTGAACGTCAGTTCACATTTGTAGGTAGATCATCAGTTTTAGAGCTAAAGTTAGCATGTTTAAAGTGATTTTCATCCTTCCAGGGGCCCGGGAAGTGAATTAAATACCATTTGGAGGCATTTAATATTCAAACAAAAACAGGTGATTTTTGACAAAAGAGATAACACCCCCCCATTACGTCATGCTTCAGAAAGGTGAAAAATGGTCCATTTTCAAATGTTTTATTTTTGAACGTCAGTTCACATTTGTAGGTAGATCATCAGTTTAAGAGCTAAAATTAGCATGTTTAAAGTGATTTTCATGCTTCCAGGGGCCCGGGAAGTGAATTAAATACCATGTGGAGGCATTTAATGTTCAAGAAAAAACAAGTGATTTTTGACAAAAGAGATAACACCCCCCATTACGTCATGCTTCAGAAAGGTGAAAAATGGTCCATTTTCAAATGTTTTATTTTTGAACGTCAGTTCACATTTGTAGGTAGATCATCAGTTTTAGAGCTAAAATTAGCATGTTTAAAGCGATTTTCATGCTTCCAGGGGCCCGGGAAGTGAGTTAAATACCATTTGGAGGCATTTAATGTTCAAGCAAAAACAGGTGATTTTTGACAAAAGAGATAACACCCCGCCCCATTACGTCATGCTTCAGAAAGGTGAAAAATGGTCCGTTTTGAAATGTTTTATTTTAGAACGTCAGTTCACATTTGTAGGTAGATCATCAGTTTTAGAGCTAAAATTAGCATGTTTAAAGTGATTTTCATGCTTCCAGGGGCCCGGGAAGTGAATTAAATACCATTTGGAGGCATTTAATGTTCAAGCAAAAACAGTTGATTTTTGACAAAAGAGATAACACCCCCCCATTACGTCATGCTTCAGAAAGGTGAAAAATGGTCCGTTTTCAAATGTTTTATTTTAGAACGTCAGTTCACATTTGTAGGTAGATCATCAGTTTTAGAGCTAAAATTAGCATGTTTAAAGTGATTTTCATGCTTCCAGGGGCCCGGGAAGTGAATTAAATACCATTTGGAGGCATTTAATGTTCAAGCAAAAACAGGTGATTTTTGACAAAAGAGATAACACCCCCCCATTACGTCATGCTTCAGAAAGGTGAAAAATGGTCCGTTTTCAAATGTTTTATTTTTGAACGTCAGTTCACATTTGTAGGTAGATCATCAGTTTAAGAGCTAAAATTAGCATGTTTAAAGTGATTTTCATGCTTCCAGGGGCCCGGGAAGTGAATTAAATACCATTTGGAGGCATTTAATGTTCAAGCAAAAACAGGTGATTTTTGACAAAAGAGATAACACCCCCCCATTACGTCATGCTTCAGAAAGGTGAAAAATGGTCCGTTTTCAAATGTTTTATTTTTGAACGTCAGTTCACATTTGTAGGTAGATCATCAGTTTTAGAGCTAAAATTTGCATGTTTAAAGTGATTTTCATGCTTCCAGGGGACCGGGAAGTGAATTAAATACCATTTGGAGGCATTTAATGTTCAAGCAAAAACAGGTGATATTTGACAAAAGAGATAACACCCCCCCATTACGTCATGCTTCAGAAAGGTGAAAAATGGTCCGTTTTCAAATGTTTTATTTTTGAACGTCAGTTCACATTTGTAGGTAGATCGTCAGTTTTAGAGCTAAAATTTGTATGTTGAAAGTGATTTTCATGCTTCCAGGGGCCCGGGAAGTGAATTAAATACCATTTGGAGGCATTTAATGTTCAAGCAAAAACAGGTGATTTTTGACAAAAGAGATAACACCCCCCAATTACGTCATGCTTCAGAAAGGTGAAAAATGGTCCGTTTTCAAATGTTTTATTTTTGAACGTCAGTTCACATTTGTAGGTAGATCATCAGTTTTAAAACTAAAATTAGCATGTTTAAAGTGATTTTCATGCTTCCAGGGGCCCGGGAAGTGAATTAAATACCATTTGGAGGCATTTAATGTTCAAGCAAAAACAGGTGATTTTTGACAAAAGAGATAACACCCCCCCCATTACGTCATGATTCAGAAAGGTGAAAAATGGTCCGTTTTCAAATGTTTTATTTTTGAACGTCAGTTCACATTTGTAGGTAGATCATCAGTTTAAGAGCTAAAATTAGCATGTTTAAAGTGATTTTCATGCTTCCAGGGGCCCGGGAAGTGAATTAAATACCATTTGGAGGCATTTAATGTTCAAGCAAAAACAGGTGATTTTTGACAAAAGAGATAACACCCCCCCATTACGTCATGCTTCAGAAAGGTGAAAAATGGTCTGTTTTCAAATGTTTTATTTTTGAACGTCAGTTCACATTTGTAGGTAGATCATCAGTTTTAGAGCTAAAATTAGCATGTTGAAAGTGATTTTCATGCTTCCAGGGGCCCGGGAAGTGAATTAAATACCATTTGGAGGCATTTAATGTTCAAGCAAAAACAGGTGATTTTTGACAAAAGAGATAACACCCCACCATTACGTCATGCTTCAGAAAGGTGAAAAATGGTCCGTTTTCAAATGTTTTATTTTTGAACGTCAGTTCACATTTGTAGGTAGATCATCAGTTTTAGAGCTAAAATTAGCATGTTTAAAGTGATTTTCATCCTTCCAGGGGCCCGGGAAGTGAATTAAATACCATTTGGAGGCATTTAATATTCAAACAAAAACAGGTGATTTTTGACAAAAGAGATAACACCCCCCCATTACGTCATGCTTCAGAAAGGTGAAAAATGGTCCATTTTCAAATGTTTTATTTTTGAACGTCAGTTCACATTTGTAGGTAGATCATCAGTTTAAGAGCTAAAATTAGCATGTTTAAAGTGATTTTCATGCTTCCAGGGGCCCGGGAAGTGAATTAAATACCATGTGGAGGCATTTAATGTTCAAGAAAAAACAAGTGATTTTTGACAAAAGAGATAACACCCCCCATTACGTCATGCTTCAGAAAGGTGAAAAATGGTCCATTTTCAAATGTTTTATTTTTGAACGTCAGTTCACATTTGTAGGTAGATCATCAGTTTTAGAGCTAAAATTAGCATGTTTAAAGCGATTTTCATGCTTCCAGGGGCCCGGGAAGTGAGTTAAATACCATTTGGAGGCATTTAATGTTCAAGCAAAAACAGGTGATTTTTGACAAAAGAGATAACACCCCCCCCCATTACGTCATGCTTCAGAAAGGTGAAAAATGGTCCGTTTTGAAATGTTTTATTTTAGAACGTCAGTTCACATTTGTAGGTAGATCATCAGTTTTAGAGCTAAAATTAGCATGTTTAAAGTGATTTTCATGCTTCCAGGGGCCCGGGAAGTGAATTAAATACCATTTGGAGGCATTTAATGTTCAAGCAAAAACAGTTGATTTTTGACAAAAGAGATAACACCCCCCCATTACGTCATGCTTCAGAAAGGTGAAAAATGGTCCGTTTTGAAATGTTTTATTTTAGAATGTCAGTTCACATTTGTAGGTAGATCATCAGTTTTAGAGCTAAAATTAGCATGTTTAAAGTGATTTTCATGCTTCCAGGGGCCCGGGAAGTGAATTAAATACCATTTGGAGGCATTTAATGTTCAAGCAAAAACAGGTGATTTTTGACAAAAGAGATAACACCCCCCCCATTACGTCATGCTTCAGAAAGGTGAAAAATGGTCCGTTTTCAAATGTTTTATTTTTGAACGTCAGTTCACATTTGTAGGTAGATCATCAGTTTAAGAGCTAAAATTAGCATGTTTAAAGTGATTTTCATGCTTCCAGGGGCCCGGGAAGTGAATTAAATACCATTTGGAGGCATTTAATGTTCAAGCAAAAACAGGTGATTTTTGACAAAAGAGATAACACCCCCCCATTACGTCATGCTTCAGAAAGGTGAAAAATGGTCCGTTTTCAAATGTTTTATTTTTGAACGTCAGTTCACATTTGTAGGTAGATCATCAGTTTTAGAGCTAAAATGTGCATGTTTAAAATGATTTTCATGCTTCCAGGGGACCGGGAAGTGAATTAAATACCATTTGGAGGCATTTAATGTTCAAGCAAAAACAGGTGATATTTGACAAAAGAGATAACACACCCCCATTACGTCATGCTTCAGAAAGGTGAAAAATGGTCCGTTTTCAAATGTTTTATTTTTGAACGTCAGTTCACATTTGTAGGTAGATCGTCAGTTTTAGAGCTAAAATTTGTATGTTGAAAGTGATTTTCATGCTTCCAGGGGCCCGGGAAGTGAATTAAATACCATTTGGAGGCATTTAATGTTCAAGCAAAAACAGGTGATTTTTGACAAAAGAGATAACACCCCCCAATTACGTCATGCTTCAGAAAGGTGAAAAATGGTCCGTTTTCAAATGTTTTATTTTTGAACGTCAGTTCACATTTGTAGGTAGATCATCAGTTTTAAAACTAAAATTAGCATGTTTAAAGTGATTTTCATGCTTCCAGGGGCCCGGGAAGTGAATTAAATACCATTTGGAGGCATTTAATGTTCAAGCAAAAACAGGTGATTTTTGACAAAAGAGATAACACCCCCCCCATTACGTCATGATTCAGAAAGGTGAAAAATGGTCCGTTTTCAAATGTTTTATTTTTGAACGTCAGTTCACATTTGTAGGTAGATCATCAGTTTAAGAGCTAAAATTAGCATGTTTAAAGTGATTTTCATGCTTCCAGGGGCCCGGGAAGTGAATTAAATACCATTTGGAGGCATTTAATGTTCAAGCAAAAACAGGTGATTTTTGACAAAAGAGATAACACCCCCCAATTACGTCATGCTTCAGAAAGGTGAAAAATGGTCCGTTTTCAAATGTTTTATTTTTGAACGTCAGTTCACATTTGTAGGTAGATCATCAGTTTTAAAACTAAAATTAGCATGTTTAAAGTGATTTTCATGCTTCCAGGGGCCCGGGAAGTGAATTAAATACCATTTGGAGGCATTTAATGTTCAAGCAAAAACAGGTGATTTTTGACAAAAGAGATAACACCCCCCATTACGTCATGCTTCAGAAAGGTGAAAAATGGTCTGTTTTCAAATGTTTTATTTTTGAACGTCAGTTCACATTTGTAGGTAGATCATCAGTTTTAGAGCTAAAATTAGCATGTTGAAAGTGATTTTCATGCTTCCAGGGGCCCGGGAAGTGAATTAAATACCATTTGGAGGCATTTAATGTTCAAGCAAAAACAGGTGATTTTTGACAAAAGAGATAACACCCCACCATTACGTCATGCTTCAGAAAGGTGAAAAATGGTCCGTTTTCAAATGTTTTATTTTTGAACGTCAGTTCACATTTGTAGGTAGATCATCAGTTTTAGAGCTAAAATTAGCATGTTTAAAGTGATTTTCATCCTTCCAGGGGCCCGGGAAGTGAATTAAATACCATTTGGAGGCATTTAATATTCAAACAAAAACAGGTGATTTTTGACAAAAGAGATAACACCCCCCCATTACGTCATGCTTCAGAAAGGTGAAAAATGGTCCATTTTCAAATGTTTTATTTTTGAACGTCAGTTCACATTTGTAGGTAGATCATCAGTTTAAGAGCTAAAATTAGCATGTTTAAAGTGATTTTCATGCTTCCAGGGGCCCGGGAAGTGAATTAAATACCATGTGGAGGCATTTAATGTTCAAGAAAAAACAAGTGATTTTTGACAAAAGAGATAACACCCCCATTACGTCATGCTTCAGAAAGGTGAAAAATGGTCCATTTTGAAATGTTTTATTTTTGAACGTCAGTTCACATTTGTAGGTAGATCATCAGTTTTAGAGCTAAAATTAGCATGTTTAAAGCGATTTTCATGCTTCCAGGGGCCCGGGAAGTGAGTTAAATACCATTTGGAGGCATTTAATGTTCAAGCAAAAACAGGTGATTTTTGACAAAAGAGATAACACCCCCCCCCCCCATTACGTCATGCTTCAGAAAGGTGAAAAATGGTCCGTTTTGAAATGTTTTATTTTAGAACGTCAGTTCACATTTGTAGGTAGATCATCAGTTTTAGAGCTAAAATTAGCATGTTTAAAGTGATTTTCATGCTTCCAGGGGCCCGGGAAGTGAATTAAATACCATTTGGAGGCATTTAATGTTCAAGCAAAAACAGTTGATTTTTGACAAAAGAGATAACACCCCCCCATTACGTCATGCTTCAGAAAGGTGAAAAATGGTCCGTTTTGAAATGTTTTATTTTAGAACGTCAGTTCACATTTGTAGGTAGATCATCAGTTTTAGAGCTAAAATTAGCATGTTTAAAGTGATTTTCATGCTTCCAGGGGCCCGGGAAGTGAATTAAATACCATTTGGAGGCATTTAATGTTCAAGCAAAAACAGGTGATTTTTGACAAAAGAGATAACACCCCCCCATTACGTCATGCTTCAGAAAGGTGAAAAATGGTCCGTTTTCAAATGTTTTATTTTTGAACGTCAGTTCACATTTGTAGGTAGATCATCAGTTTAAGAGCTAAAATTAGCATGTTTAAAGTGATTTTCATGCTTCCAGGGGCCCGGGAAGTGAATTAAATACCATTTGGAGGCATTTAATGTTCAAGCAAAAACAGGTGATTTTTGACAAAAGAGATAACACTCCCCCATTACGTCATGCTTCAGAAAGGTGAAAAATGGTCCGTTTTCAAATGTTTTATTTTTGAACGTCAGTTCACATTTGTAGGTAGATCATCAGTTTTAGAGCTAAAATTTGCATGTTTAAAGTGATTTTCATGCTTCCAGGGGACCGGGAAGTGAATTAAATACCATTTGGAGGCATTTAATGTTCAAGCAAAAACAGGTGATATTTGACAAAAGAGATAACACACCCCCATTACGTCATGCTTCAGAAAGGTGAAAAATGGTCCGTTTTCAAATGTTTTATTTTTGAACGTCAGTTCACATTTGTAGGTAGATCGTCAGTTTTAGAGCTAAAATTTCTATGTTGAAAGTGATTTTCATGCTTCCAGGGGCCCGGGAAGTGAATTAAATACTATTTGGAGGCATTTAATGTTCAAGCAAAAACAGGTGATTTTTGACAAAAGAGATAACACCCCCCAATTACGTCATGCTTCAGAAAGGTGAAAAATGGTCCGTTTTCAAATGTTTTATTTTTGAACGTCAGTTCACATTTGTAGGTAGATCATCAGTTTTAAAACTAAAATTAGCATGTTTAAAGTGATTTTCATGCTTCCAGGGGCCCGGGAAGTGAATTAAATACCATTTGGAGGCATTTAATGTTCAAGCAAAAACAGGTGATTTTTGACAAAAGAGATAACACCCCCCCCATTACGTCATGATTCAGAAAGGTGAAAAATGGTCCGTTTTCAAATGTTTTATTTTTGAACGTCAGTTCACATTTGTAGGTAGATCATCAGTTTAAGAGCTAAAATTAGCATGTTTAAAGTGATTTTCATGCTTCCAGGGGCCCGGGAAGTGAATTAAATACCATTTGGAGGCATTTAATGTTCAAGCAAAAACAGGTGATTTTTGACAAAAGAGATAACACCCCCCCATTACGTCATGCTTCAGAAAGGTGAAAAATGGTCTGTTTTCAAATGTTTTATTTTTGAACGTCAGTTCACATTTGTAGGTAGATCATCAGTTTTAGAGCTAAAATTAGCATGTTGAAAGTGATTTTCATGCTTCCAGGGGCCCGGGAAGTGAATTAAATACCATTTGGAGGCATTTAATGTTCAAGCAAAAACAGGTGATTTTTGACAAAAGAGATAACACCCCACCATTACGTCATGCTTCAGAAAGGTGAAAAATTGTCAGTTTTCAAATGTTTTATTTTTGAACGTCAGTTCACATTTGTAGGTAGATCATCAGTTTTAGAGCTAAAATTAGCATGTTTAAAGTGATTTTCATGCTTCAAGGGGCCCGGGAAGTGAATTAAATACCATTTGGAGGCATTTAATGTTCAAGCAAAAACAGGTGATTTTTGACAAAAGAGATAACACCCCCCCATTACGTCATGCTTCAGAAAGGTGAAAAATGGTCCGTTTTCAAATGTTTTATTTTTGAACGTCAGTTCACATTTGTAGGTAGATCATCAGTTTAAGAGCTAAAATTAGCATGTTTAAAGTGATTTTCATGCTTCCAGGGGCCCGGGAAGTGAATTAAATACCATTTGGAGGCATTTAATGTTCAAGCAAAAACAGGTGATTTTTGACAAAAGAGATAACACCCCCCCATTACGTCATGCTTCAGAAAGGTGAAAAATGGTCCGTTTTCAAATGTTTTATTTTTGAACGTCAGTTCACATTTGTAGGTAGATCATCAGTTTTAGAGCTAAAATTTGCATGTTTAAAGTGATTTTCATGCTTCCAGGGGCCCGGGAAGTGAATTAAATACCATTTGGAGGCATTTAATGTTCAAGCAAAAACAGGTGATATTTGACAAAAGAGATAACACCCCCCCATTACGTCATGCTTCAGAAAGGTGAAAAATGGTCCGTTTTCAAATGTTTTATTTTTGAACGTCAGTTCACATTTGTAGGTAGATCGTCAGTTTTAGAGCTAAAATTTGTATGTTGAAAGTGATTTTCATGCTTCCAGGGGCCCGGGAAGTGAATTAAATACCATTTGGAGGCATTTAATGTTCAAGCAAAAACAGGTGATTTTTGACAAAAGAGATAACACCCCCCCCATTACGTCATGCTTCAGAAAGGTGAAAAATTGTCTGTTTTCAAATGTTTTATTTTTGAACGTCAGTTCACATTTGTAGGTAGATTATCAGTTTAAGAGCTAAAATTAGCATGTTTAAAGCGATTTTAATGCTTTCAGGGGCCCGGGAAGTGAATTAAATACCATTTGGAGGCATTTAATGTTCAAGCAAAAACAGGTGATTTTTGACAAAAGAGATAACACCCCCCCATTACGTCATAATTCAGAAAGGTGAAAAATGGTCCGTTTTCAAATGTTTTATTTTTGAACGTCAGTTCACATTTGTAGGTAGATCATCAGTTTTAGAGCTAAAATTAGCATGTTTAAAGTGATTTTCATCCTTCCAGGGGCCCGGGAAGTGAATTAAATACCATTTGGAGGCATTTAATATTCAAACAAAAACAGGTGATTTTTGACAAAAGAGATAACACCCCCCCATTACGTCATGCTTCAGAAAGGTGAAAAATGGTCCATTTTCAAATGTTTTATTTTTGAACGTCAGTTCACATTTGTAGGTAGATCATCAGTTTAAGAGCTAAAATTAGCATGTTTAAAGTGATTTTCATGCTTCCAGGGGCCCGGGAAGTGAATTAAATACCATGTGGAGGCATTTAATGTTCAAGAAAAAACAAGTGATTTTTGACAAAAGAGATAACACCCCCCATTACGTCATGCTTCAGAAAGGTGAAAAATGGTCCATTTTCAAATGTTTTATTTTTGAACGTCAGTTCACATTTGTAGGTAGATCATCAGTTTTAGAGCTAAAATTAGCATGTTTAAAGCGATTTTCATGCTTCCAGGGGCCCGGGAAGTGAGTTAAATACCATTTGGAGGCATTTAATGTTCAAGCAAAAACAGGTGATTTTTGACAAAAGAGATAACACCCCCCCCCATTACGTCATGCTTCAGAAAGGTGAAAAATGGTCCGTTTTGAAATGTTTTATTTTAGAACGTCAGTTCACATTTGTAGGTAGATCATCAGTTTTAGAGCTAAAATTAGCATGTTTAAAGTGATTTTCATGCTTCCAGGGGCCCGGGAAGTGAATTAAATACCATTTGGAGGCATTTAATGTTCAAGCAAAAACAGTTGATTTTTGACAAAAGAGATAACACCCCCCCATTACGTCATGCTTCAGAAAGGTGAAAAATGGTCCGTTTTGAAATGTTTTATTTTAGAACGTCAGTTCACATTTGTAGGTAGATCATCAGTTTTAGAGCTAAAATTAGCATGTTTAAAGTGATTTTCATGCTTCCAGGGGCCCGGGAAGTGAATTAAATACCATTTGGAGGCATTTAATGTTCAAGCAAAAACAGGTGATTTTTGACAAAAGAGATAACACCCCCCCATTACGTCATGCTTCAGAAAGGTGAAAAATGGTCCGTTTTCAAATGTTTTATTTTTGAACGTCAGTTCACATTTGTAGGTAGATCATCAGTTTAAGAGCTAAAATTAGCATGTTTAAAGTGATTTTCATGCTTCCAGGGGCCCGGGAAGTGAATTAAATACCATTTGGAGGCATTTAATGTTCAAGCAAAAACAGGTGATTTTTGACAAAAGAGATAACACCCCCCCATTACGTCATGCTTCAGAAAGGTGAAAAATGGTCCGTTTTCAAATGTTTTATTTTTGAACGTCAGTTCACATTTGTAGGTAGATCATCAGTTTTAGAGCTAAAATTTGCATGTTTAAAGTGATTTTCATGCTTCCAGGGGACCGGGAAGTGAATTAAATACCATTTGGAGGCATTTAATGTTCAAGCAAAAACAGGTGATATTTGACAAAAGAGATAACACCCCCCCATTACGTCATGCTTCAGAAATGTGAAAAATGGTCCGTTTTCAAATGTTTTATTTTTGAACGTCAGTTCACATTTGTAGGTAGATCGTCAGTTTTAGAGCTAAAATTTGTATGTTGAAAGTGATTTTCATGCTTCCAGGGGCCCGGGAAGTGAATTAAATACCATTTGGAGGCATTTAATGTTCAAGCAAAAACAGGTGATTTTTGACAAAAGAGATAACACCCCCCAATTACGTCATGCTTCAGAAAGGTGAAAAATGGTCCGTTTTCAAATGTTTTATTTTTGAACGTCAGTTCACATTTGTAGGTAGATCATCAGTTTTAAAACTAAAATTAGCATGTTTAAAGTGATTTTCATGCTTCCAGGGGCCCGGGAAGTGAATTAAATACCATTTGGAGGCATTTAATGTTCAAGCAAAAACAGGTGATTTTTGACAAAAGAGATAACACCCCCCCCATTACGTCATGATTCAGAAAGGTGAAAAATGGTCCGTTTTCAAATGTTTTATTTTTGAACGTCAGTTCACATTTGTAGGTAGATCATCAGTTTAAGAGCTAAAATTAGCATGTTTAAAGTGATTTTCATGCTTCCAGGGGCCCGGGAAGTGAATTAAATACCATTTGGAGGCATTTAATGTTCAAGCAAAAACAGGTGATTTTTGACAAAAGAGATAACACCCCCCCATTACGTCATGCTTCAGAAAGGTGAAAAATGGTCCGTTTTCAAATGTTTTATTTTTGAACGTCAGTTCACATTTGTAGGTAGATCATCAGTTTTAGAGCTAAAATTAGCATGTTGAAAGTGATTTTCATGCTTCCAGGGGCCCGGGAAGTGAATTAAATACAATTTGGAGGCATTTAATGTTCAAGCAAAAACAGGTGATTTTTGACAAAAGAGATAACACCCCACCATTACGTCATGCTTCAGAAAGGTGAAAAATGGTCCGTTTTCAAATGTTTTATTTTTGAACGTCAGTTCACATTTGTAGGTAGATCATCAGTTTTAGAGCTAAAATTAGCATGTTTAAAGTGATTTTCATCCTTCCAGGGGCCCGGGAAGTGAATTAAATACCATTTGGAGGCATTTAATATTCAAACAAAAACAGGTGATTTTTGACAAAAGAGATAACACCCCCCCATTACGTCATGCTTCAGAAAGGTGAAAAATGGTCCATTTTCAAATGTTTTATTTTTGAACGTCAGTTCACATTTGTAGGTAGATCATCAGTTTAAGAGCTAAAATTAGCATGTTTAAAGTGATTTTCATGCTTCCAGGGGCCCGGGAAGTGAATTAAATACCATGTGGAGGCATTTAATGTTCAAGAAAAAACAAGTGATTTTTGACAAAAGAGATAACACCCCCCATTACGTCATGCTTCAGAAAGGTGAAAAATGGTCCATTTTCAAATGTTTTATTTTTGAACGTCAGTTCACATTTGTAGGTAGATCATCAGTTTTAGAGCTAAAATTAGCATGTTTAAAGCTATTTTCATGCTTCCAGGGGCCCGGGAAGTGAGTTAAATACCATTTGGAGGCATTTAATGTTCAAGCAAAAACAGGTGATTTTTGACAATAGAGATAACACCCCCCCCATTATGTCATGCTTCAGAAAGGTGAAAAATGGTCCGTTTTGAAATGTTTTATTTTAGAACGTCAGTTCACATTTGTAGGTAGATCATCAGTTTTAGAGCTAAAATTAGCATGTTTAAAGTGATTTTCATGCTTCCAGGGGCCCGGGAAGTGAATTAAATACCATTTGGAGGCATTTAATGTTCAAGCAAAAACAGTTGATTTTTGACAAAAGAGATAACACCCCCCCATTACGTCATGCTTCAGAAAGGTGAAAAATGGTCCGTTTTGAAATGTTTTATTTTAGAACGTCAGTTCACATTTGTAGGTAGATCATCAGTTTTAGAGCTAAAATTAGCATGTTTAAAGTGATTTTCATGCTTCCAGGGGCCCGGGAAGTGAATTAAATACCATTTGGAGGCATTTAATGTTCAAGCAAAAACAGGTGATTTTTGACAAAAGAGATAACACCCCCCCATTACGTCATGCTTCAGAAAGGTGAAAAATGGTCCGTTTTCAAATGTTTTATTTTTGAACGTCAGTTCACATTTGTAGGTAGATCATCAGTTTAAGAGCTAAAATTAGCATGTTCAAAGTGATTTTCATGCTTCCAGGGGCCCGGGAAGTGAATTAAATACCATTTGGAGGCATTTAATGTTCAAGCAAAAACAGGTGATTTTTGACAAAAGAGATAACACCCCCCCATTACGTCATGCTTCAGAAAGGTGAAAAATGGTCCGTTTTCAAATGTTTTATTTTTGAACGTCAGTACACATTTGTAGGTAGATCATCAGTTTTAGAGCTAAAATTTGCATGTTTAAAGTGATTTTCATGCTTCCAGGGGACCGGGAAGTGAATTAAATACCATTTGGAGGCATTTAATGTTCAAGCAAAAACAGGTGATATGTGACAAAAGAGATAACACACCCCCATTACGTCATGCTTCAGAAAGGTGAAAAATGGTCCGTTTTCAAATGTTTTATTTTTGAACGTCAGTTCACATTTGTAGGTAGATCGTCAGTTTTAGAGCTAAAATTTGTATGTTGAAAGTGATTTTCATGCTTCCAGGGGCCCGGGAAGTGAATTAAATACCATTTGGAGGCATTTAATGTTCAAGCAAAAACAGGTGATTTTTGACAAAAGAGATAACACCCCCCAATTACGTCATGCTTCAGAAAGGTGAAAAATGGTCCGTTTTCAAATGTTTTATTTTTGAACGTCAGTTCACATTTGTAGGTAGATCATCAGTTTTAAAACTAAAATTAGCATGTTTAAAGTGATTTTCATGCTTCCAGGGGCCCGGGAAGTGAATTAAATACCATGTGGAGGCATTTAATGTTCAAGAAAAAACAAGTGATTTTTGACAAAAGAGATAACACCCCCCATTACGTCATGCTTCAGAAAGGTGAAAAATGGTCCATTTTCAAATGTTTTATTTTTGAACGTCAGTTCACATTTGTAGGTAGATCATCAGTTTTAGAGCTAAAATTAGCATGTTTAAAGCGATTTTCATGCTTCCAGGGGCCTGGGAAGTGAGTTAAATACCATTTGGAGGCATTTAATGTTCAAGCAAAAACAGGTGATTTTTGACAAAAGAGATAACACCCCCCCCCATTACGTCATGCTTCAGAAAGGTGAAAAATGGTCCGTTTTGAAATGTTTTATTTTAGAACGTCAGTTCACATTTGTAGGTAGATCATCAGTTTTAGAGCTAAAATTAGCATGTTTAAAGTGATTTTCATGCTTCCAGGGGCCCGGGAAGTGAATTAAATACCATTTGGAGGCATTTAATGTTCAAGCAAAAACAGTTGATTTTTGACAAAAGAGATAACACCCCCCCATTACGTCATGCTTCAGAAAGGTGAAAAATGGTCCGTTTTGAAATGTTTTATTTTAGAACGTCAGTTCACATTTGTAGGTAGATCATCAGTTTTAGAGCTAAAATTAGCATGTTTAAAGTGATTTTCATGCTTCCAGGGGCCCGGGAAGTGAATTAAATACCATTTGGAGGCATTTAATGTTCAAGCAAAAACAGGTGATTTTTGACAAAAGAGATAACACCCCCCCATTACGTCATGCTTCAGAAAAGTGAAAAATGGTCCGTTTTCAAATGTTTTATTTTTGAACGTCAGTTCACATTTGTAGGTAGATCATCAGTTTAAGAGCTAAAATTAGCATGTTTAAAGTGATTTTCATGCTTCCAGGGGCCCGGGAAGTGAATTAAATACCATTTGGAGGCATTTAATGTTCAAGCAAAAACAGGTGATTTTTGACAAAAGAGATAACACCCCCCCATTACGTCATGCTTCAGAAAGGTGAAAAATGGTCCGTTTTCAAATGTTTTATTTTTGAACGTCAGTTCACATTTGTAGGTAGATCATCAGTTTTAGAGCTAAAATTTGCATGTTTAAAGTGATTTTCATGCTTCCAGGGGACCGGGAAGTGAATTAAATACCATTTGGAGGCATTTAATGTTCAAGCAAAAACAGGTGATATTTGACAAAAGAGATAACACCCCCCCATTACGTCATGCTTCAGAAAGGTGAAAAATGGTCCGTTTTCAAATGTTTTATTTTTGAACGTCAGTTCACATTTGTAGGTAGATCGTCAGTTTTAGAGCTAAAATTAGCATGTTTAAAGTGATTTTCATGCTTCCAGGGGCCCGGGAAGTGAATTAAATACCATTTGGAGGCATTTAATGTTCAAGCAAAAACAGTTGATTTTTGACAAAAGAGATAACACCCCCCAATTACGTCATGCTTCAGAAAGGTGAAAAATGGTCCGTTTTCAAATGTTTTATTTTTGAACGTCAGTTCACATTTGTAGGTAGATCATCAGTTTTAAAACTAAAATTAGCATGTTTAAAGTGATTTTCATGCTTCCAGGGGCCCGGGAAGTGAATTAAATACCATGTGGAGGCATTTAATGTTCAAGAAAAAACAAGTGATTTTTGACAAAAGAGATAACACCCCCCATTACGTCATGCTTCAGAAAGGTGAAAAATGGTCCATTTTCAAATGTTTTATTTTTGAACGTCAGTTCACATTTGTAGGTAGATCATCAGTTTTAGAGCTAAAATTAGCATGTTTAAAGCGATTTTCATGCTTCCAGGGGCCTGGGAAGTGAGTTAAATACCATTTGGAGGCATTTAATGTTCAAGCAAAAACAGGTGATTTTTGACAAAAGAGATAACACCCCCCCCCATTACGTCATGCTTCAGAAAGGTGAAAAATGGTCCGTTTTGAAATGTTTTATTTTAGAACGTCAGTTCACATTTGTAGGTAGATCATCAGTTTTAGAGCTAAAATTAGCATGTTTAAAGTGATTTTCATGCTTCCAGGGGCCCGGGAAGTGAATTAAATACCATTTGGAGGCATTTAATGTTCAAGCAAAAACAGTTGATTTTTGACAAAAGAGATAACACCCCCCCATTACGTCATGCTTCAGAAAGGTGAAAAATGGTCCGTTTTGAAATGTTTTATTTTAGAACGTCAGTTCACATTTGTAGGTAGATCATCAGTTTTAGAGCTAAAATTAGCATGTTTAAAGTGATTTTCATGCTTCCAGGGGCCCGGGAAGTGAATTAAATACCATTTGGAGGCATTTAATGTTCAAGCAAAAACAGGTGATTTTTGACAAAAGAGATAACACCCCCCCATTACGTCATGCTTCAGAAAAGTGAAAAATGGTCCGTTTTCAAATGTTTTATTTTTGAACGTCAGTTCACATTTGTAGGTAGATCATCAGTTTAAGAGCTAAAATTAGCATGTTTAAAGTGATTTTCATGCTTCCAGGGGCCCGGGAAGTGAATTAAATACCATTTGGAGGCATTTAATGTTCAAGCAAAAACAGGTGATTTTTGACAAAAGAGATAACACCCCCCCATTACGTCATGCTTCAGAAAGGTGAAAAATGGTCCGTTTTCAAATGTTTTATTTTTGAACGTCAGTTCACATTTGTAGGTAGATCATCAGTTTTAGAGCTAAAATTTGCATGTTTAAAGTGATTTTCATGCTTCCAGGGGACCGGGAAGTGAATTAAATACCATTTGGAGGCATTTAATGTTCAAGCAAAAACAGGTGATATTTGACAAAAGAGATAACACCCCCCCATTACGTCATGCTTCAGAAAGGTGAAAAATGGTCCGTTTTCAAATGTTTTATTTTTGAACGTCAGTTCACATTTGTAGGTAGATCGTCAGTTTTAGAGCTAAAATTAGCATGTTTAAAGTGATTTTCATGCTTCCAGGGGCCCGGGAAGTGAATTAAATACCATTTGGAGGCATTTAATGTTCAAGCAAAAACAGTTGATTTTTGACAAAAGAGATAACACCCCCCCATTACGTCATGCTTCAGAAAGGTGAAAAATGGTCCGTTTTCAAATGTTTTATTTTTGAACGTCAGTTCACATTTGTAGGTAGATCATCAGTTTAAGAGCTAAAATTTGCATGTTTAAAGTGATTTTCATGCTTCCAGGGGCCCGGGAAGTGAATTAAATACCATTTGGAGGCATTTAATGTTCAAGCAAAAACAGTTGATTTTTGACAAAAGAGATAACACCCCCCCATTACGTCATGCTTCAGAAAGGTGAAAAATGGTCCGTTTTGAAATGTTTTATTTTAGAACGTCAGTTCACATTTGTAGGTAGATCATCAGTTTTAGAGCTAAAATTAGCATGTTTAAAGTGATTTTCATGCTTCCAGGGGCCCGGGAAGTGAATTAAATACCATTTGGAGGCATTTAATGTTCAAGCAAAAACAGGTGATTTTTGACAAAAGAGATAACACCCCCCCATTACGTCATGCTTCAGAAAGGTGAAAAATGGTCCGTTTTCAAATGTTTTATTTTTGAACGTCAGTTCACATTTGTAGGTAGATCATCAGTTTAAGAGCTAAAATTAGCATGTTTAAAGTGATTTTCATGCTTCCAGGGGCCCGGGAAGTGAATTAAATACCATTTGGAGGCATTTAATGTTCAAGCAAAAACAGGTGATTTTTGACAAAAGAGATAACACCCCCCCATTACGTCATGCTTCAGAAAGGTGAAAAATGGTCCGTTTTCAAATGTTTTATTTTTGAACGTCAGTTCACATTTGTAGGTAGATCATCAGTTTTAGAGCTAAAATTTGCATGTTTAAAGTGATTTCCATGCTTCCAGGGGACCGGGAAGTGAATTAAATACCATTTGGAGGCATTTAATGTTCAAGCAAAAACAGGTGATATTTGACAAAAGAGATAACACCCCCCCATTACGTCATGCTTCAGAAAGGTGAAAAATGGTCCGTTTTCAAATGTTTTATTTTTGAACGTCAGTTCACATTTGTAGGTAGATCGTCAGTTTTAGAGCTAAAATTTGTATGTTGAAAGTGATTTTCATGCTTCCAGGGGCCCGGGAAGTGAATTAAATACCATTTGGAGGCATTTAATGTTCAAGCAAAAACAGGTGATTTTTGACAAAAGAGATAACACCCCCCAATTACGTCATGCTTCAGAAAGGTGAAAAATGGTCCGTTTTCAAATGTTTTATTTTTGAACGTCAGTTCACATTTGTAGGTAGATCATCAGTTTTAAAACTAAAATTAGCATGTTTAAAGTGATTTTCATGCTTCCAGGGGCCCGGGAAGTGAATTAAATACCATTTGGAGCTATTTAATGTTCAAGCAAAAACAGGTGATTTTTGACAAAAGAGATAACACCCCCCCCATTACGTCATGATTCAGAAAGGTGAAAAATGGTCCGTTTTCAAATGTTTTATTTTTGAACGTCAGTTCACATTTGTAGGTAGATCATCAGTTTAAGAGCTAAAATTAGCATGTTTAAAGTGATTTTCATGCTTCCAGGGGCCCGGGAAGTGAATTAAATACCATTTGGAGGCATTTAATGTTCAAGCAAAAACAGGTGATTTTTGACAAAAGAGATAACACCCCCCCATTACGTCATGCTTCAGAAAGGTGAAAAATGGTCCGTTTTCAAATGTTTTATTTTTGAACGTCAGTTCACATTTGTAGGTAGATCATCAGTTTTAGAGCTAAAATTAGCATGTTGAAAGTGATTTTCATGCTTCCAGGGGCCCGGGAAGTGAATTAAATACAATTTGGAGGCATTTAATGTTCAAGCAAAAACAGGTGATTTTTGACAAAAGAGATAACACCCCACCATTACGTCATGCTTCAGAAAGGTGAAAAATGGTCCGTTTTCAAATGTTTTATTTTTGAACGTCAGTTCACATTTGTAGGTAGATCATCAGTTTTAGAGCTAAAATTAGCATGTTTAAAGTGATTTTCATCCTTCCAGGGGCCCGGGAAGTGAATTAAATACCATTTGGAGGCATTTAATATTCAAACAAAAACAGGTGATTTTTGACAAAAGAGATAACACCCCCCCATTACGTCATGCTTCAGAAAGGTGAAAAATGGTCCATTTTCAAATGTTTTATTTTTGAACGTCAGTTCACATTTGTAGGTAGATCATCAGTTTAAGAGCTAAAATTAGCATGTTTAAAGTGATTTTCATGCTTTCAGGGGCCCGGGAAGTGAATTAAATACCATTTGGAGGCATTTAATGTTCAAGCAAAAACAGGTGATTTTTGACAAAAGAGATAACACCCCCCAATTACGTCATGCTTCAGAAAGGTGAAAAATGGTCCGTTTTCAAATGTTTTATTTTTGAACGTCAGTTCACATTTGTAGGTAGATCATCAGTTTTAAAACTAAAATTAGCATGTTTAAAGTGATTTTCATGCTTCCAGGGGCCCGGGAAGTGAATTAAATACCATTTGGAGGCATTTAATGTTCAAGCAAAAACAGGTGATTTTTGACAAAAGAGATAACACCCCCCCCATTACGTCATGATTCAGAAAGGTGAAAAATGGTCCGTTTTCAAATGTTTTATTTTTGAACGTCAGTTCACATTTGTAGGTAGCTCATCAGTTTAAGAGCTAAAATTAGCATGTTTAAAGTGATTTTCATGCTTCCAGGGGCCCGGGAAGTGAATTAAATACCATTTGGAGGCATTTAATGTTCAAGCAAAAACAGGTGATTTTTGACAAAAGAGATAACACCCCCCCATTACGTCATGCTTCAGAAAGGTGAAAAATGGTCTGTTTTCAAATGTTTTATTTTTGAACGTCAGTTCACATTTGTAGGTAGATCATCAGTTTTAGAGCTAAAATTAGCATGTTGAAAGTGATTTTCATGCTTCCAGGGGCCCGGGAAGTGAATTAAATACCATTTGGAGGCATTTAATGTTCAAGCAAAAACAGGTGATTTTTGACAAAAGAGATAACACCCCACCATTACGTCATGCTTCAGAAAGGTGAAAAATGGTCCGTTTTCAAATGTTTTATTTTTGAACGTCAGTTCACATTTGTAGGTAGATCATCAGTTTTAGAGCTAAAATTAGCATGTTTAAAGTGATTTTCATCCTTCCAGGGGCCCGGGAAGTGAATTAAATACCATTTGGAGGCATTTAATATTCAAACAAAAACAGGTGATTTTTGACAAAAGAGATAACACCCCCCCCATTACGTCATGCTTCAGAAAGGTGAAAAATGGTCCATTTTCAAATGTTTTATTTTTGAACGTCAGTTCACATTTGTAGGTAGATCATCAGTTTAAGAGCTAAAATTAGCATGTTTAAAGTGATTTTCATGCTTTCAGGGGCCCGGGAAGTGAATTAAATACCATGTGGAGGCATTTAATGTTCAAGAAAAAACAAGTGATTTTTGACAAAAGAGATAACACCCCCCATTACGTCATGCTTCAGAAAGGTGAAAAATGGTCCATTTTCAAATGTTTTATTTTTGAACGTCAGTTCACATTTGTAGGTAGATCATCAGTTTTAGAGCTAAAATTAGCATGTTTAAAGCGATTTTCATGCTTCCAGGGGCCCGGGAAGTGAGTTAAATACCATTTGGAGGCATTTAATGTTCAAGCAAAAACAGGTGATTTTTGACAATAGAGATAACACCCCCCCCATTATGTCATGCTTCAGAAAGGTGAAAAATGGTCCGTTTTGAAATGTTTTATTTTAGAACGTCAGTTCACATTTGTAGGTAGATCATCAGTTTTAGAGCTAAAATTAGCATGTTTAAAGTGATTTTCATGCTTCCAGGGGCCCGGGAAGTGAATTAAATACCATTTGGAGGCATTTAATGTTCAAGCAAAAACAGTTGATTTTTGACAAAAGAGATAACACCCCCCCATTACGTCATGCTTCAGAAAGGTGAAAAATGGTCCGTTTTGAAATGTTTTATTTTAGAACGTCAGTTCACATTTGTAGGTAGATCATCAGTTTTAGAGCTAAAATTAGCATGTTTAAAGTGATTTTCATGCTTCCAGGGGCCCGGGAAGTGAATTAAATACCATTTGGAGGCATTTAATGTTCAAGCAAAAACAGGTGATTTTTGACAAAAGAGATAACACCCCCCCATTACGTCATGCTTCAGAAAGGTGAAAAATGGTCCGTTTTCAAATGTTTTATTTTTGAACGTCAGTTCACATTTGTAGGTAGATCATCAGTTTAAGAGCTAAAATTAGCATGTTTAAAGTGATTTTCATGCTTCCAGGGGCCCGGGAAGTGAATTAAATACCATTTGGAGGCATTTAATGTTCAAGCAAAAACAGGTGATTTTTGACAAAAGAGATAACACCCCCCCATTACGTCATGCTTCAGAAAGGTGAAAAATGGTCCGTTTTCAAATGTTTTATTTTTGAACGTCAGTACACATTTGTAGGTAGATCATCAGTTTTAGAGCTAAAATTTGCATGTTTAAAGTGATTTTCATGCTTCCAGGGGACCGGGAAGTGAATTAAATACCATTTGGAGGCATTTAATGTTCAAGCAAAAACAGGTGATATGTGACAAAAGAGATAACACACCCCCATTACGTCATGCTTCAGAAAGGTGAAAAATGGTCCGTTTTCAAATGTTTTATTTTTGAACGTCAGTTCACATTTGTAGGTAGATCGTCAGTTTTAGAGCTAAAATTTGTATGTTGAAAGTGATTTTCATGCTTCCAGGGGCCCGGGAAGTGAATTAAATACCATTTGGAGGCATTTAATGTTCAAGCAAAAACAGGTGATTTTTGACAAAAGAGATAACACCCCCCAATTACGTCATGCTTCAGAAAGGTGAAAAATGGTCCGTTTTCAAATGTTTTATTTTTGAACGTCAGTTCACATTTGTAGGTAGATCATCAGTTTTAAAACTAAAATTACCATGTTTAAAGTGATTTTCATGCTTCCAGGGGCCCGGGAAGTGAATTAAATACCATTTGGAGGCATTTAATGTTCAAGCAAAAACAGGTGATTTTTGACAAAAGAGATAACACCCCCCCCCATTACGTCATGATTCAGAAAGGTGAAAAATGGTCCGTTTTCAAATGTTTTATTTTTGAACGTCAGTTCACATTTGTAGGTAGATCATCAGTTTAAGAGCTAAAATTAGCATGTTTAAAGTGATTTTCATGCTTCCAGGGGCCCGGGAAGTGAATTAAATACCATTTGGAGGCATTTAATGTTCAAGCAAAAACAGGTGATTTTTGACAAAAGAGATAACACCCCCCAATTACGTCATGCTTCAGAAAGGTGAAAAATGGTCCGTTTTCAAATGTTTTATTTTTGAACGTCAGTTCACATTTGTAGGTAGATCATCAGTTTTAAAACTAAAATTAGCATGTTTAAAGTGATTTTCATGCTTCCAGGGGCCCGGGAAGTGAATTAAATACCATTTGGAGGCATTTAATGTTCAAGCAAAAACAGGTGATTTTTGACAAAAGAGATAACACCCCCCCCATTACGTCATGATTCAGAAAGGTGAAAAATGGTCCGTTTTCAAATGTTTTATTTTTGAACGTCAGTTCACATTTGTAGGTAGCTCATCAGTTTAAGAGCTAAAATTAGCATGTTTAAAGTGATTTTCATGCTTCCAGGGGCCCGGGAAGTGAATTAAATACCATTTGGAGGCATTTAATGTTCAAGCAAAAACAGGTGATTTTTGACAAAAGAGATAACACCCCCCCATTACGTCATGCTTCAGAAAGGTGAAAAATGGTCTGTTTTCAAATGTTTTATTTTTGAACGTCAGTTCACATTTGTAGGTAGATCATCAGTTTTAGAGCTAAAATTAGCATGTTGAAAGTGATTTTCATGCTTCCAGGGGCCCGGGAAGTGAATTAAATACCATTTGGAGGCATTTAATGTTCAAGCAAAAACAGGTGATTTTTGACAAAAGAGATAACACCCCACCATTACGTCATGCTTCAGAAAGGTGAAAAATGGTCCGTTTTCAAATGTTTTATTTTTGAACGTCAGTTCACATTTGTAGGTAGATCATCAGTTTTAGAGCTAAAATTAGCATGTTTAAAGTGATTTTCATCCTTCCAGGGGCCCGGGAAGTGAATTAAATACCATTTGGAGGCATTTAATATTCAAACAAAAACAGGTGATTTTTGACAAAAGAGATAACACCCCCCCCCATTACGTCATGCTTCAGAAAGGTGAAAAATGGTCCATTTTCAAATGTTTTATTTTTGAACGTCAGTTCACATTTGTAGGTAGATCATCAGTTTAAGAGCTAAAATTAGCATGTTTAAAGTGATTTTCATGCTTCCAGGGGCCCGGGAAGTGAATTAAATACCATGTGGAGGCATTTAATGTTCAAGAAAAAACAAGTGATTTTTGACAAAAGAGATAACACCCCCCATTAGGTCATGCTTCAGAAAGGTGAAAAATGGTCCATTTTCAAATGTTTTATTTTTGAACGTCAGTTCACATTTGTAGGTAGATCATCAGTTTTAGAGCTAAAATTAGCATGTTTAAAGCGATTTTCATGCTTCCAGGGGCCCGGGAAGTGAGTTAAATACCATTTGGAGGCATTTAATGTTCAAGCAAAAACAGGTGATTTTTGACAAAAGAGATAACACCCCCCCCCATTACGTCATGCTTCAGAAAGGTGAAAAATGGTCCGTTTTGAAATGTTTTATTTTAGAACGTCAGTTCACATTTGTAGGTAGATCATCAGTTTTAGAGCTAAAATTAGCATGTTTAAAGTGATTTTCATGCTTCCAGGGGCCCGGGAAGTGAATTAAATACCATTTGGAGGCATTTAATGTTCAAGCAAAAACAGTTGATTTTTGACAAAAGAGATAACACCCCCCCATTACGTCATGCTTCAGAAAGGTGAAAAATGGTCCGTTTTGAAATGTTTTATTTTTGAACGTCAGTTCACATTTGTAGGTAGATCATCAGTTTAAGAGCTAAAATTAGCATGTTTAAAGTGATTTTCATGCTTCCAGGGGCCCGGGAAGTGAATTAAATACCATTTGGAGGCATTTAATGTTCAAGCAAAAACAGGTGATTTTTGACAAAAGAGATAACACCCCCCCATTACGTCATGCTTCAGAAAGGTGAAAAATGGTCTGTTTTCAAATGTTTTATTTTTGAACGTCAGTTCACATTTGTAGGTAGATCATCAGTTTTAGAGCTAAAATTAGCATGTTGAAAGTGATTTTCATGGTTCCAGGGGCCCGGGAAGTGAATTAAATACCATTTGGAGGCATTTAATGTTCAAGCAAAAACAGGTGATTTTTGACAAAAGAGATAACACCCCACCATTACGTCATGCTTCAGAAAGGTGAAAAATGGTCCGTTTTCAAATGTTTTATTTTTGAACGTCAGTTCACATTTGTAGGTAGATCATCAGTTTTAGAGCTAAAATTAGCATGTTTAAAGTGATTTTCATCCTTCCAGGGGCCCGGGAAGTGAATTAAATACCATTTGGAGGCATTTAATATTCAAACAAAAACAGGTGATTTTTGACAAAAGAGATAACACCCCCCCCATTACGTCATGCTTCAGAAAGGTGAAAAATGGTCCATTTTCAAATGTTTTATTTTTGAACGTCAGTTCACATTTGTAGGTAGATCATCAGTTTAAGAGCTAAAATTAGCATGTTTAAAGTGATTTTCATGCTTCCAGGGGCCCGGGAAGTGAATTAAATACCATGTGGAGGCATTTAATGTTCAAGAAAAAACAAGTGATTTTTGACAAAAGAGATAACACCCCCCATTAGGTCATGCTTCAGAAAGGTGAAAAATGGTCCATTTTCAAATGTTTTATTTTTGAACGTCAGTTCACATTTGTAGGTAGATCATCAGTTTTAGTGCTAAAATTAGCATGTTTAAAGCGATTTTCATGCTTCCAGGGGCCCGGGAAGTGAGTTAAATACCATTTGGAGGCATTTAATGTTCAAGCAAAAACAGGTGATTTTTGACAAAAGAGATAACACCCCCCCCCATTACGTCATGCTTCAGAAAGGTGAAAAATGGTCCGTTTTGAAATGTTTTATTTTAGAACGTCAGTTCACATTTGTAGGTAGATCATCAGTTTTAGAGCTAAAATTAGCATGTTTAAAGTGATTTTCATGCTTCCAGGGGCCCGGGAAGTGAATTAAATACCATTTGGAGGCATTTAATGTTCAAGCAAAAACAGGTGATTTTTGACAAAAGAGATAACACCCCCCCATTACGTCATGCTTCAGAAAGGTGAAAAATGGTCCGTTTTCAAATGTTTTATTTTTGAACGTCAGTTCACATTTGTAGGTAGATCATCAGTTTAAGAGCTAAAATTAGCATGTTTAAAGTGATTTTCATGCTTCCAGGGGCCCGGGAAGTGAATTAAATACCATTTGGAGGCATTTAATGTTCAAGCAAAAACAGGTGATTTTTGACAAAAGAAATAACACCCCCCCATTACGTCATGCTTCAGAAAGGTGAAAAATGGTCCGTTTTCAAATGTTTTATTTTTGAACGTCAGTTCACATTTGTAGGTAGATCATCAGTTTTAGAGCTAAAATTTGCATGTTTAAAGTGATTTTCATGCTTCCAGGGGCCCGGGAAGTGAATTAAATACCATTTGGAGGCATTTAATGTTCAAGCAAAAACAGGTGATATTTGACAAAAGAGATAACACCCCCCCATTACGTCATGCTTCAGAAAGGTGAAAAATGGTCCGTTTTCAAATGTTTTATTTTTGAACGTCAGTTCACATTTGTAGGTAGATCGTCAGTTTTAGAGCTAAAATTTGTATGTTGAAAGTGATTTTCATGCTTCCAGGGGCCCGGGAAGTGAATTAAATACCATTTGGAGGCATTTAATGTTCAAGCAAAAACAGGTGATTTTTGACAAAAGAGATAACACCCCCCCCCATTACGTCATGCTTCAGAAAGGTGAAAAATTGTCTGTTTTCAAATGTTTTATTTTTGAACGTCAGTTCACATTTGTAGGTAGATTATCAGTTTAAGAGCTAAAATTAGCATGTTTAAAGCGATTTTAATGCTTTCAGGGGCCCGGGAAGTGAATTAAATACCATTTGGAGGCATTTAATGTTCAAGCAAAAACAGGTGATTTTTGACAAAAGAGATAACACCCCCCCATTACATCATAATTCAGAAAGGTGAAAAATGGTCCGTTTTCAAATGTTTTATTTTTGAACGTCAGTTCACATTTGTAGGTAGATCATCAGTTTTAGAGCTAAAATTAGCATGTTTAAAGCGATTTTCATGCTTCCAGGGGCCCGGGAAGTGAGTTAAATACCATTTGGAGGCATTTAATGTTCAAGCAAAAACAGGTGATTTTTGACAAAAGAGATAACACCCCCCCCCCCCCATTACGTCATGCTTCAGAAAGGTGAAAAATGGTATGTTTTGAAATGTTTTATTTTAGAACATCAGTTCACATTTGTAGGTAGATCATCAGTTTTAGAGCTAAAATTAGCATGTTTAAAGTGATTTTCATGCTTCCAGGGGCCCGGGAAGTGAATTAAATACCATTTGGAGGCATTTAATGTTCAAGCAAAAACAGGTGATTTTTGACAAAAGAGATAACACCCCCCCATTACGTCATGCTTCAGAAAGGTGAAAAATGGTCCGTTTTCAAATGTTTTATTTTTGAACGTCAGTTCACATTTGTAGGTAGATCATCAGTTTAAGAGCTAAAATTAGCATGTTTAAAGTGATTTTCATGCTTCCAGGGGCCCGGGAAGTGAATTAAATACCATTTGGAGGCATTTAATGTTCAAGCAAAAACAGGTGATTTTTGACAAAAGAGATAACACCCCCCCATTACGTCATGCTTCAGAAAGGTGAAAAATGGTCCGTTTTCAAATGTTTTATTTTTGAACGTCAGTTCACATTTGTAGGTAGATCATCAGTTTTAGAGCTAAAATTTGCATGTTTAAAGTGATTTTCATGCTTCCAGGGGACCGGGAAGTGAATTAAATACCATTTGGAGGCATTTAATGTTCAAGCAAAAACAGGTGATATTTGACAAAAGAGAAAACACCCCCCCATTACGTCATGCTTCAGAAAGGTGAAAAATGGTCCGTTTTCAAATGTTTTATTTTTGGACGTCAGTTCACATTTGTAGGTAGATCGTCAGTTTTAGAGCTAAAATTAGCATGTTTAAAGTGATTTTCATGCTTCCAGGGGCCCGGGAAGTGAATTAAATACCATTTGGAGGCATTTAATGTTCAAGCAAAAACAGTTGATTTTTGACAAAAGAGATAACACCCCCCCATTACGTCATGCTTCAGAAAGGTGAAAAATGGTCCGTTTTCAAATGTTTTATTTTTGAACGTCAGTTCACATTTGTAGGTAGATCATCAGTTTAAGAGCTAAAATTTGCATGTTTAAAGTGATTTTCATGCTTCCAGGGGCCCGGGAAGTGAATTAAATACCATTTGGAGGCATTTAATGTTCAAGCAAAAACAGTTGATTTTTGACAAAAGAGATAACACCCCCCCATTACGTCATGCTTCAGAAAGGTGAAAAATGGTCCGTTTTGAAATGTTTTATTTTAGAACGTCAGTTCACATTTGTAGGTAGATCATCAGTTTTAGAGCTAAAATTAGCATGTTTAAAGTGATTTTCATGCTTCCAGGGGCCCGGGAAGTGAATTAAATACCATTTGGAGGCATTTAATGTTCAAGCAAAAACAGGTGATTTTTGACAAAAGAGATAACACCCCCCCATTACGTCATGCTTCAGAAAGGTGAAAAATGGTCCGTTTTCAAATGTTTTATTTTTGAACGTCAGTTCACATTTGTAGGTAGATCATCAGTTTAAGAGCTAAAATTAGCATGTTTAAAGTGATTTTCATGCTTCCAGGGGCCCGGGAAGTGAATTAAATACCATTTGGAGGCATTTAATGTTCAAGCAAAAACAGGTGATTTTTGACAAAAGAGATAACACCCCCCCATTACGTCATGCTTCAGAAAGGTGAAAAATGGTCCGTTTTCAAATGTTTTATTTTTGAACGTCAGTTCACATTTGTAGGTAGATCATCAGTTTTAGAGCTAAAATTTGCATGTTTAAAGTGATTTTCATGCTTCCAGGGGACCGGGAAGTGAATTAAATACCATTTGGAGGCATTTAATGTTCAAGCAAAAACAGGTGATATTTGACAAAAGAGATAACACCCCCCCATTACGTCATGCTTCAGAAAGGTGAAAAATGGTCCGTTTTCAAATGTTTTATTTTTGAACGTCAGTTCACATTTGTAGGTAGATCGTCAGTTTTAGAGCTAAAATTTGTATGTTGAAAGTGATTTTCATGCTTCCAGGGGCCCGGGAAGTGAATTAAATACCATTTGGAGGCATTTAATGTTCAAGCAAAAACAGGTGATTTTTGACAAAAGAGATAACACCCCCCAATTACGTCATGCTTCAGAAAGGTGAAAAATGGTCCGTTTTCAAATGTTTTATTTTTGAACGTCAGTTCACATTTGTAGGTAGATCATCAGTTTTAAAACTAAAATTAGCATGTTTAAAGTGATTTTCATGCTTCCAGGGGCCCGGGAAGTGAATTAAATACCATTTGGAGGCATTTAATGTTCAAGCAAAAACAGGTGATTTTTGACAAAAGAGATAACACCCCCCCCATTACGTCATGATTCAGAAAGGTGAAAAATGGTCCGTTTTCAAATGTTTTATTTTTGAACGTCAGTTCACATTTGTAGGTAGATCATCAGTTTAAGAGCTAAAATTAGCATGTTTAAAGTGATTTTCATGCTTCCAGGGGCCCGGGAAGTGAATTAAATACCATTTGGAGGCATTTAATGTTCAAGCAAAAACAGGTGATTTTTGACAAAAGAGATAACACCCCCCCATTACGTCATGCTTCAGAAAGGTGAAAAATGGTCCGTTTTCAAATGTTTTATTTTTGAACGTCAGTTCACATTTGTAGGTAGATCATCAGTTTTAGAGCTAAAATTAGCATGTTGAAAGTGATTTTCATGCTTCCAGGGGCCCGGGAAGTGAATTAAATACAATTTGGAGGCATTTAATGTTCAAGCAAAAACAGGTGATTTTTGACAAAAGAGATAACACCCCACCATTACGTCATGCTTCAGAAAGGTGAAAAATGGTCCGTTTTCAAATGTTTTATTTTTGAACGTCAGTTCACATTTGTAGGTAGATCATCAGTTTTAGAGCTAAAATTAGCATGTTTAAAGTGATTTTCATCCTTCCAGGGGCCCGGGAAGTGAATTAAATACCATTTGGAGGCATTTAATATTCAAACAAAAACAGGTGATTTTTGACAAAAGAGATAACACCCCCCCATTACGTCATGCTTCAGAAAGGTGAAAAATGGTCCATTTTCAAATGTTTTATTTTTGAACGTCAGTTCACATTTGTAGGTAGATCATCAGTTTAAGAGCTAAAATTAGCATGTTTAAAGTGATTTTCATGCTTCCAGGGGCCCGGGAAGTGAATTAAATACCATGTGGAGGCATTTAATGTTCAAGAAAAAACAAGTGATTTTTGACAAAAGAGATAACACCCCCCATTACGTCATGCTTCAGAAAGGTGAAAAATGGTCCATTTTCAAATGTTTTATTTTTGAACGTCAGTTCACATTTGTAGGTAGATCATCAGTTTTAGAGCTAAAATTAGCATGTTTAAAGCGATTTTCATGCTTCCAGGGGCCCGGGAAGTGAGTTAAATACCATTTGGAGGCATTTAATGTTCAAGCAAAAACAGGTGATTTTTGACAATAGAGATAACACCCCCCCCATTATGTCATGCTTCAGAAAGGTGAAAAATGGTCCGTTTTGAAATGTTTTATTTTAGAACGTCAGTTCACATTTGTAGGTAGATCATCAGTTTTAGAGCTAAAATTAGCATGTTTAAAGTGATTTTCATGCTTCCAGGGGCCCGGGAAGTGAATTAAATACCATTTGGAGGCATTTAATGTTCAAGCAAAAACAGTTGATTTTTGACAAAAGAGATAACACCCCCCCATTACGTCATGCTTCAGAAAGGTGAAAAATGGTCCGTTTTGAAATGTTTTATTTTAGAACGTCAGTTCACATTTGTAGGTAGATCATCAGTTTTAGAGCTAAAATTAGCATGTTTAAAGTGATTTTCATGCTTCCAGGGGCCCGGGAAGTGAATTAAATACCATTTGGAGGCATTTAATGTTCAAGCAAAAACAGGTGATTTTTGACAAAAGAGATAACACCCCCCCATTACGTCATGCTTCAGAAAGGTGAAAAATGGTCCGTTTTCAAATGTTTTATTTTTGAACGTCAGTTCACATTTGTAGGTAGATCATCAGTTTAAGAGCTAAAATTAGCATGTTTAAAGTTATTTTCATGCTTCCAGGGGCCCGGGAAGTGAATTAAATACCATTTGGAGGCATTTAATGTTCAAGCAAAAACAGGTGATTTTTGACAAAAGAGATAACACCCCCCCATTACGTCATGCTTCAGAAAGGTGAAAAATGGTCCGTTTTCAAATGTTTTATTTTTGAACGTCAGTACACATTTGTAGGTAGATCATCAGTTTTAGAGCTAAAATTTGCATGTTTAAAGTGATTTTCATGCTTCCAGGGGACCGGGAAGTGAATTAAATACCATTTGGAGGCATTTAATGTTCAAGCAAAAACAGGTGATATGTGACAAAAGAGATAACACACCCCCATTACGTCATGCTTCAGAAAGGTGAAAAATGGTCCGTTTTCAAATGTTTTATTTTTGAACGTCAGTTCACATTTGTAGGTAGATCGTCAGTTTTAGAGCTAAAATTTGTATGTTGAAAGTGATTTTCATGCTTCCAGGGGCCCGGGAAGTGAATTAAATACCATTTGGAGGCATTTAATGTTCAAGCAAAAACAGGTGATTTTTGACAAAAGAGATAACACCCCCCAATTACGTCATGCTTCAGAAAGGTGAAAAATGGTCCGTTTTCAAATGTTTTATTTTTGAACGTCAGTTCACATTTGTAGGTAGATCATCAGTTTTAAAACTAAAATTAGCATGTTTAAAGTGATTTTCATGCTTCCAGGGGCCCGGGAAGTGAATTAAATACCATTTGGAGGCATTTAATGTTCAAGCAAAAACAGGTGATTTTTGACAAAAGAGATAACACCCCCCCCATTACGTCATGATTCAGAAAGGTGAAAAATGGTCCGTTTTCAAATGTTTTATTTTTGAACGTCAGTTCACATTTGTAGGTAGATCATCAGTTTAAGAGCTAAAATTAGCATGTTTAAAGTGATTTTCATGCTTCCAGGGGCCCGGGAAGTGAATTAAATACCATTTGGAGGCATTTAATGTTCAAGCAAAAACAGGTGATTTTTGACAAAAGAGATAACACCCCCCAATTACGTCATGCTTCAGAAAGGTGAAAAATGGTCCGTTTTCAAATGTTTTATTTTTGAACGTCAGTTCACATTTGTAGGTAGATCATCAGTTTTAAAACTAAAATTAGCATGTTTAAAGTGATTTTCATGCTTCCAGGGGCCCGGGAAGTGAATTAAATACCATTTGGAGGCATTTAATGTTCAAGCAAAAACAGGTGATTTTTGACAAAAGAGATAACACCCCCCCCCATTACGTCATGTTTCAGAAAGGTGAAAAATGGTCCGTTTTCAAATGTTTTATTTTTGAACGTCAGTTCACATTTGTAGGTAGCTCATCAGTTTAAGAGCTAAAATTAGCATGTTTAAAGTGATTTTCATGCTTCCAGGGGCCCGGGAAGTGAATTAAATACCATTTGGAGGCATTTAATGTTCAAGCAAAAACAGGTGATTTTTGACAAAAGAGATAACACCCCCCCATTACGTCATGCTTCAGAAAGGTGAAAAATGGTCTGTTTTCAAATGTTTTATTTTTGAACGTCAGTTCACATTTGTAGGTAGATCATCAGTTTTAGAGCTAAAATTAGCATGTTGAAAGTGATTTTCATGCTTCCAGGGGCCCGGGAAGTGAATTAAATACCATTTGGAGGCATTTAATATTCAAACAAAAACAGGTGATTTTTGACAAAAGAGATAACACCCCCCATTAGGTCATGCTTCAGAAAGGTGAAAAATGGTCCATTTTCAAATGTTTTATTTTTGAACGTCAGTTCACATTTGTAGGTAGATCATCAGTTTTAGAGCTAAAATTAGCATGTTTAAAGCGATTTGCATGCTTCCAGGGGCCCGGGAAGTGAGTTAAATACCATTTGGAGGCATTTAATGTTCAAGCAAAAACAGGTGATTTTTGACAAAAGAGATAACACCCCCCCCCATTACGTCATGCTTCAGAAAGGTGAAAAATGGTCCGTTTTGAAATGTTTTATTTTAGAACGTCAGTTCACATTTGTAGGTAGATCATCAGTTTTAGAGCTAAAATTAGCATGTTTAAAGTGATTTTCATGCTTCCAGGGGCCCGGGAAGTGAATTAAATACCATTTGGAGGCATTTAATGTTCAAGCAAAAACAGTTGATTTTTGACAAAAGAGATAACACCCCCCCATTACGTCATGCTTCAGAAAGGTGAAAAATGGTCCGTTTTGAAATGTTTTATTTTTGAACGTCAGTTCACATTTGTAGGTAGATCATCAGTTTAAGAGCTAAAATTAGCATGTTTAAAGTGATTTTCATGCTTCCAGGGGCCCGGGAAGTGAATTAAATACCATTTGGAGGCATTTAATGTTCAAGCAAAAACAGGTGATTTTTGACAAAAGAGATAACACCCCCCCATTACGTCATGCTTCAGAAAGGTGAAAAATGGTCTGTTTTCAAATGTTTTATTTTTGAACGTCAGTTCACATTTGTAGGTAGATCATCAGTTTTAGAGCTAAAATTAGCATGTTGAAAGTGATTTTCATGCTTCCAGGGGCCCGGGAAGTGAATTAAATACCATTTGGAGGCATTTAATGTTCAAGCAAAAACAGGTGATTTTTGACAAAAGAGATAACACCCCACCATTACGTCATGCTTCAGAAAGGTGAAAAATGGTCCGTTTTCAAATGTTTTATTTTTGAACGTCAGTTCACATTTGTAGGTAGATCATCAGTTTTAGAGCTAAAATTAGCATGTTTAAAGTGATTTTCATCCTTCCAGGGGCCCGGGAAGTGAATTAAATACCATTTGGAGGCATTTAATATTCAAACAAAAACAGGTGATTTTTGACAAAAGAGATAACACCCCCCCCATTACGTCATGCTTCAGAAAGGTGAAAAATGGTCCATTTTCAAATGTTTTATTTTTGAACGTCAGTTCACATTTGTAGGTAGATCATCAGTTTAAGAGCTAAAATTAGCATGTTTAAAGTGATTTTCATGCTTCCAGGGGCCCGGGAAGTGAATTAAATACCATGTGGAGGCATTTAATGTTCAAGAAAAAACAAGTGATTTTTGACAAAAGAGATAACACCCCCCATTAGGTCATGCTTCAGAAAGGTGAAAAATGGTCCATTTTCAAATGTTTTATTTTTGAACGTCAGTTCACATTTGTAGGTAGATCATCAGTTTTAGTGCTAAAATTAGCATGTTTAAAGCGATTTTCATGCTTCCAGGGGCCCGGGAAGTGAGTTAAATACCATTTGGAGGCATTTAATGTTCAAGCAAAAACAGGTGATTTTTGACAAAAGAGATAACACCCCCCCCCATTACGTCATGCTTCAGAAAGGTGAAAAATGGTCCGTTTTGAAATGTTTTATTTTAGAACGTCAGTTCACATTTGTAGGTAGATCATCAGTTTTAGAGCTAAAATTAGCATGTTTAAAGTGATTTTCATGCTTCCAGGGGCCCGGGAAGTGAATTAAATACCATTTGGAGGCATTTAATGTTCAAGCAAAAACAGGTGATTTTTGACAAAAGAGATAACACCCCCCCCATTACGTCATGCTTCAGAAAGGTGAAAAATGGTCTGTTTTCAAATGTTTTATTTTTGAACGTCAGTTCACATTTGTAGGTAGATCATCAGTTTTAGAGCTAAAATTAGCATGTTGAAAGTGATTTTCATGCTTCCAGGGGCCCGGGAAGTGAATTAAATACCATTTGGAGGCATTTAATGTTCAAGCAAAAACAGGTGATTTTTGACAAAAGAGATAACACCCCACCATTACGTCATGCTTCAGAAAGGTGAAAAATTGTCAGTTTTCAAATGTTTTATTTTTGAACGTCAGTTCACATTTGTAGGTAGATCATCAGTTTTAGAGCTAAAATTAGCATGTTTAAAGTGATTTTCATGCTTCAAGGGGCCCGGGAAGTGAATTAAATACCATTTGGAGGCATTTAATGTTCAAGCAAAAACAGGTGATTTTTGACAAAAGAGATAACACCCCCCCATTACGTCATGCTTCAGAAAGGTGAAAAATGGTCCGTTTTCAAATGTTTTATTTTTGAACGTCAGTTCACATTTGTAGGTAGATCATCAGTTTAAGAGCTAAAATTAGCATGTTTAAAGTGATTTTCATGCTTCCAGGGGCCCGGGAAGTGAATTAAATACCATTTGGAGGCATTTAATGTTCAAGCAAAAACAGGTGATTTTTGACAAAAGAAATAACACCCCCCCATTACGTCATGCTTCAGAAAGGTGAAAAATGGTCCGTTTTCAAATGTTTTATTTTTGAACGTCAGTTCACATTTGTAGGTAGATCATCAGTTTTAGAGCTAAAATTTGCATGTTTAAAGTGATTTTCATGCTTCCAGGGGCCCGGGAAGTGAATTAAATACCATTTGGAGGCATTTAATGTTCAAGCAAAAACAGGTGATATTTGACAAAAGAGATAACACCCCCCCATTACGTCATGCTTCAGAAAGGGGAAAAATGGTCCGTTTTCAAATGTTTTATTTTTGAACGTCAGTTCACATTTGTAGGTAGATCGTCAGTTTTAGAGCTAAAATTTGTATGTTGAAAGTGATTTTCATGCTTCCAGGGGCCCGGGAAGTGAATTAAATACCATTTGGAGGCATTTAATGTTCAAGCAAAAACAGGTGATTTTTGACAAAAGAGATAACACCCCCCCCATTACGTCATGCTTCAGAAAGGTGAAAAATTGTCTGTTTTCAAATGTTTTATTTTTGAACGTCAGTTCACATTTGTAGGTAGATTATCAGTTTAAGAGCTAAAATTAGCATGTTTAAAGCGATTTTAATGCTTTCAGGGGCCCGGGAAGTGAATTAAATACCATTTGGAGGCATTTAATGTTCAAGCAAAAACAGGTGATTTTTGACAAAAGAGATAACACCCCCCCATTACGTCATAATTCAGAAAGGTGAAAAATGGTCCGTTTTCAAATGTTTTATTTTTGAACGTCAGTTCACATTTGTAGGTAGATCATCAGTTTTAGAGCTAAAATTAGCATGTTTAAAGCGATTTTCATGCTTCCAGGGGCCCGGGAAGTGAGTTAAATACCATTTGGAGGCATTTAATGTTCAAGCAAAAACAGGTGATTTTTGACAAAAGAGATAACACCCCCACCCCCATTACGTCATGCTTCAGAAAGGTGAAAAATGGTATGTTTTGAAATGTTTTATTTTAGAACATCAGTTCACATTTGTAGGTAGATCATCAGTTTTAGAGCTAAAATTAGCATGTTTAAAGTGATTTTCATGCTTCCAGGGGCCCGGGAAGTGAATTAAATACCATTTGGAGGCATTTAATGTTCAAGCAAAAACAGGTGATTTTTGACAAAAGAGATAACACCCCCCCATTACGTCATGCTTCAGAAAGGTGAAAAATGGTCCGTTTTCAAATGTTTTATTTTTGAACGTCAGTTCACATTTGTAGGTAGATCATCAGTTTAAGAGCTAAAATTAGCATGTTTAAAGTGATTTTCATGCTTCCAGGGGCCCGGGAAGTGAATTAAATACCATTTGGAGGCATTTAATGTTCAAGCAAAAACAGGTGATTTTTGACAAAAGAGATAACACCCCCCCATTACGTCATGCTTCAGAAAGGTGAAAAATGGTCCGTTTTCAAATGTTTTATTTTTGAACGTCAGTTCACATTTGTAGGTAGATCATCAGTTTTAGAGCTAAAATTTGCATGTTTAAAGTGATTTTCATGCTTCCAGGGGACCGGGAAGTGAATTAAATACCATTTGGAGGCATTTAATGTTCAAGCAAAAACAGGTGATATTTGACAAAAGAGATAACACCCCCCCATTACGTCATGCTTCAGAAAGGTGAAAAATGGTCCGTTTTCAAATGTTTTATTTTTGAACGTCAGTTCACATTTGTAGGTAGATCGTCAGTTTTAGAGCTAAAATTAGCATGTTTAAAGTGATTTTCATGCTTCCAGGGGCCCGGGAAGTGAATTAAATACCATTTGGAGGCATTTAATGTTCAAGCAAAAACAGTTGATTTTTGACAAAAGAGATAACACCCCCCCATTACGTCATGCTTCAGAAAGGTGAAAAATGGTCCGTTTTCAAATGTTTTATTTTTGAACGTCAGTTCACATTTGTAGGTAGATCATCAGTTTAAGAGCTAAAATTTGCATGTTTAAAGTGATTTTCATGCTTCCAGGGGCCCGGGAAGTGAATTAAATACCATTTGGAGGCATTTAATGTTCAAGCAAAAACAGTTGATTTTTGACAAAAGAGATAACACCCCCCCATTACGTCATGCTTCAGAAAGGTGAAAAATGGTCCGTTTTGAAATGTTTTATTTTAGAACGTCAGTTCACATTTGTAGGTAGATCATCAGTTTTAGAGCTAAAATTAGCATGTTTAAAGTGATTTTCATGCTTCCAGGGGCCCGGGAAGTGAATTAAATACCATTTGGAGGCATTTAATGTTCAAGCAAAAACAGGTGATTTTTGACAAAAGAGATAACACCCCCCCATTACGTCATGCTTCAGAAAGGTGAAAAATGGTCCGTTTTCAAATGTTTTATTTTTGAACGTCAGTTCACATTTGTAGGTAGATCATCAGTTTAAGAGCTAAAATTAGCATGTTTAAAGTGATTTTCATGCTTCCAGGGGCCCGGGAAGTGAATTAAATACCATTTGGAGGCATTTAATGTTCAAGCAAAAACAGGTGATTTTTGACAAAAGAGATAACACCCCCCCATTACGTCATGCTTCAGAAAGGTGAAAAATGGTCCGTTTTCAAATGTTTTATTTTTGAACGTCAGTTCACATTTGTAGGTAGATCATCAGTTTTAGAGCTAAAATTTGCATGTTTAAAGTGATTTTCATGCTTCCAGGGGACCGGGAAGTGAATTAAATACCATTTGGAGGCATTTAATGTTCAAGCAAAAACAGGTGATATTTGACAAAAGAGATAACACCCCCCCATTACGTCATGCTTCAGAAAGGTGAAAAATGGTCCGTTTTCAAATGTTTTATTTTTGAACGTCAGTTCACATTTGTAGGTAGATCGTCAGTTTTAGAGCTAAAATTTGTATGTTGAAAGTGATTTTCATGCTTCCAGGGGCCCGGGAAGTGAATTAAATACCATTTGGAGGCATTTAATGTTCAAGCAAAAACAGGTGATTTTTGACAAAAGAGATAACACCCCCCAATTACGTCATGCTTCAGAAAGGTGAAAAATGGTCCGTTTTCAAATGTTTTATTTTTGAACGTCAGTTCACATTTGTAGGTAGATCATCAGTTTTAAAACTAAAATTAGCATGTTTAAAGTGATTTTCATGCTTCCAGGGGCCCGGGAAGTGAATTAAATACCATTTGGAGGCATTTAATGTTCAAGCAAAAACAGGTGATTTTTGACAAAAGAGATAACACCCCCCCCATTACGTCATGATTCAGAAAGGTGAAAAATGGTCCGTTTTCAAATGTTTTATTTTTGAACGTCAGTTCACATTTGTAGGTAGATCATCAGTTTAAGAGCTAAAATTAGCATGTTTAAAGTGATTTTCATGCTTCCAGGGGCCCGGGAAGTGAATTAAATACCATTTGGAGGCATTTAATGTTCAAGCAAAAACAGGTGATTTTTGACAAAAGAGATAACACCCCCCCATTACGTCATGCTTCAGAAAGGTGAAAAATGGTCCGTTTTCAAATGTTTTATTTTTGAACGTCAGTTCACATTTGTAGGTAGATCATCAGTTTTAGAGCTAAAATTAGCATGTTGAAAGTGATTTTCATGCTTCCAGGGGCCCGGGAAGTGAATTAAATACAATTTGGAGGCATTTAATGTTCAAGCAAAAACAGGTGATTTTTGACAAAAGAGATAACACCCCACCATTACGTCATGCTTCAGAAAGGTGAAAAATGGTCCGTTTTCAAATGTTTTATTTTTGAACGTCAGTTCACATTTGTAGGTAGATCATCAGTTTTAGAGCTAAAATTAGCATGTTTAAAGTGATTTTCATCCTTCCAGGGGCCCGGGAAGTGAATTAAATACCATTTGGAGGCATTTAATATTCAAACAAAAACAGGTGATTTTTGACAAAAGAGATAACACCCCCCCATTACGTCATGCTTCAGAAAGGTGAAAAATGGTCCATTTTCAAATGTTTTATTTTTGAACGTCAGTTCACATTTGTAGGTAGATCATCAGTTTAAGAGCTAAAATTAGCATGTTTAAAGTGATTTTCATGCTTCCAGGGGCCCGGGAAGTGAATTAAATACCATGTGGAGGCATTTAATGTTCAAGAAAAAACAAGTGCTTTTTGACAAAAGAGATAACACCCCCCATTACGTCATGCTTCAGAAAGGTGAAAAATGGTCCATTTTCAAATGTTTTATTTTTGAACGTCAGTTCACATTTGTAGGTAGATCATCAGTTTTAGAGCTAAAATTAGCATGTTTAAAGAGATTTTCATGCTTCCAGGGGGCCGGGAAGTGAGTTAAATACCATTTGGAGGCATTTAATGTTCAAGCAAAAACAGGTGATTTTTGACAATAGAGATAACACCCCCCCCATTATGTCATGCTTCAGAAAGGTGAAAAATGGTCCGTTTTGAAATGTTTTATTTTAGAACGTCAGTTCACATTTGTAGGTGGATCATCAGTTTTAGAGCTAAAATTAGCATGTTTAAAGTGATTTTCATGCTTCCAGGGGCCCGGGAAGTGAATTAAATACCATTTGGAGGCATTTAATGTTCAAGCAAAAACAGTTGATTTTTGACAAAAGAGATAACACCCCCCCATTACGTCATGCTTCAGAAAGGTGAAAAATGGTCCGTTTTGAAATGTTTTATTTTAGAACGTCAGTTCACATTTGTAGGTAGATCATCAGTTTTAGAGCTAAAATTAGCATGTTTAAAGTGATTTTCATGCTTCCAGGGGCCCGGGAAGTGAATTAAATACCATTTGGAGGCATTTAATGTTCAAGCAAAAACAGGTGATTTTTGACAAAAGAGATAACACCCCCCCATTACGTCATGCTTCAGAAAGGTGAAAAATGGTCCGTTTTCAAATGTTTTATTTTTGAACGTCAGTTCACATTTGTAGGTAGATCATCAGTTTAAGAGCTAAAATTAGCATGTTTAAAGTGATTTTCATGCTTCCAGGGGCCCGGGAAGTGAATTAAATACCATTTGGAGGCATTTAATGTTCAAGCAAAAACAGGTGATTTTTGACAAAAGAGATAACACCCCCCCATTACGTCATGCTTCAGAAAGGTGAAAAATGGTCCGTTTTCAAATGTTTTATTTTTGAACGTCAGTACACATTTGTAGGTAGATCATCAGTTTTAGAGCTAAAATTTGCATGTTTAAAGTGATTTTCATGCTTCCAGGGGACCGGGAAGTGAATTAAATACCATTTGGAGGCATTTAATGTTCAAGCAAAAACAGGTGATATGTGACAAAAGAGATAACACACCCCCATTACGTCATGCTTCAGAAAGGTGAAAAATGGTCCGTTTTCAAATGTTTTATTTTTGAACGTCAGTTCACATTTGTAGGTAGATCGTCAGTTTTAGAGCTAAAATTTGTATGTTGAAAGTGATTTTCATGCTTCCAGGGGCCCGGGAAGTGAATTAAATACCATTTGGAGGCATTTAATGTTCAAGCAAAAACAGGTGATTTTTGACAAAAGAGATAACACCCCCCAATTACGTCATGCTTCAGAAAGGTGAAAAATGGTCCGTTTTCAAATGTTTTATTTTTGAACGTCAGTTCACATTTGTAGGTAGATCATCAGTTTTAAAACTAAAATTAGCATGTTTAAAGTGATTTTCATGCTTCCAGGGGCCCGGGAAGTGAATTAAATACCATTTGGAGGCATTTAATGTTCAAGCAAAAACAGGTGATTTTTGACAAAAGAGATAACACCCCCCCCATTACGTCATGATTCAGAAAGGTGAAAAATGGTCCGTTTTCAAATGTTTTATTTTTGAACGTCAGTTCACATTTGTAGGTAGATCATCAGTTTAAGAGCTAAAATTAGCATGTTTAAAGTGATTTTCATGCTTCCAGGGGCCCGGGAAGTGAATTAAATACCATTTGGAGGCATTTAATGTTCAAGCAAAAACAGGTGATTTTTGACAAAAGAGATAACACCCCCCAATTACGTCATGCTTCAGAAAGGTGAAAAATGGTCCGTTTTCAAATGTTTTATTTTTGAACGTCAGTTCACATTTGTAGGTAGATCATCAGTTTTAAAACTAAAATTAGCATGTTTAAAGTGATTTTCATGCTTCCAGGGGCCCGGGAAGTGAATTAAATACCATTTGGAGGCATTTAATGTTCAAGCAAAAACAGGTGATTTTTGACAAAAGAGATAACACCCCCCCCATTACGTCATGATTCAGAAAGGTGAAAAATGGTCCGTTTTCAAATGTTTTATTTTTGAACGTCAGTTCACATTTGTAGGTAGCTCATCAGTTTAAGAGCTAAAATTAGCATGTTTAAAGTGATTTTCATGCTTCCAGGGGCCCGGGAAGTGAATTAAATACCATTTGGAGGCATTTAATGTTCAAGCAAAAACAGGTGATTTTTGACAAAAGAGATAACACCCCCCCATTACGTCATGCTTCAGAAAGGTGAAAAATGGTCTGTTTTCAAATGTTTTATTTTTGAACGTCAGTTCACATTTGTAGGTAGATCATCAGTTTTAGAGCTAAAATTAGCATGTTGAAAGTGATTTTCATGCTTCCAGGGGCCCGGGAAGTGAATTAAATACCATTTGGAGGCATTTAATGTTCAAGCAAAAACAGGTGATTTTTGACAAAAGAGATAACACCCCACCATTACGTCATGCTTCAGAAAGGTGAAAAATGGTCCGTTTTCAAATGTTTTATTTTTGAACGTCAGTTCACATTTGTAGGTAGATCATCAGTTTTAGAGCTAAAATTAGCATGTTTAAAGTGATTTTCATCCTTCCAGGGGCCCGGGAAGTGAATTAAATACCATTTGGAGGCATTTAATATTCAAACAAAAACAGGTGATTTTTGACAAAAGAGATAACACCCCCCCCCATTACGTCATGCTTCAGAAAGGTGAAAAATGGTCCATTTTCAAATGTTTTATTTTTGAACGTCAGTTCACATTTGTAGGTAGATCATCAGTTTAAGAGCTAAAATTAGCATGTTTAAAGTGATTTTCATGCTTCCAGGGGCCCGGGAAGTGAATTAAATACCATGTGGAGGCATTTAATGTTCAAGAAAAAACAAGTGATTTTTGACAAAAGAGATAACACCCCCCATTAGGTCATGCTTCAGAAAGGTGAAAAATGGTCCATTTTCAAATGTTTTATTTTTGAACGTCAGTTCACATTTGTAGGTAGATCATCAGTTTTAGAGCTAAAATTAGCATGTTTAAAGCGATTTTCATGCTTCCAGGGGCCCGGGAAGTGAGTTAAATACCATTTGGAGGCATTTAATGTTCAAGCAAAAACAGGTGATTTTTGACAAAAGAGATAACACCCCCCCCCATTACGTCATGCTTCAGAAAGGTGAAAAATGGTCCGTTTTGAAATGTTTTATTTTAGAACGTCAGTTCACATTTGTAGGTAGATCATCAGTTTTAGAGCTAAAATTAGCATGTTTAAAGTGATTTTCATGCTTCCAGGGGCCCGGGAAGTGAATTAAATACCATTTGGAGGCATTTAATGTTCAAGCAAAAACAGTTGATTTTTGACAAAAGAGATAACACCCCCCCATTACGTCATGCTTCAGAAAGGTGAAAAATGGTCCGTTTTGAAATGTTTTATTTTTGAACGTCAGTTCACATTTGTAGGTAGATCATCAGTTTAAGAGCTAAAATTAGCATGTTTAAACTGATTTTCATGCTTCCAGGGGCCCGGGAAGTGAATTAAATACCATTTGGAGGCATTTAATGTTCAAGCAAAAACAGGTGATTTTTGACAAAAGAGATAACACCCCCCCATTACGTCATGCTTCAGAAAGGTGAAAAATGGTCTGTTTTCAAATGTTTTATTTTTGAACGTCAGTTCACATTTGTAGGTAGATCATCAGTTTTAGAGCTAAAATTAGCATGTTGAAAGTGATTTTCATGCTTCCAGGGGCCCGGGAAGTGAATTAAATATCATTTGGAGGCATTTAATGTTCAAGCAAAAACAGGTGATTTTTGACAAAAGAGATAACACCCCACCATTACGTCATGCTTCAGAAAGGTGAAAAATGGTCCGTTTTCAAATGTTTTATTTTTGAACGTCAGTTCACATTTGTAGGTAGATCATCAGTTTTAGAGCTAAAATTAGCATGTTTAAAGTGATTTTCATCCTTCCAGGGGCCCGGGAAGTGAATTAAATACCATTTGGAGGCATTTAATATTCAAACAAAAACAGGTGATTTTTGACAAAAGAGATAACACCCCCCCCATTACGTCATGCTTCAGAAAGGTGAAAAATGGTCCATTTTCAAATGTTTTATTTTTGAACGTCAGTTCACATTTGTAGGTAGATCATCAGTTTAAGAGCTAAAATTAGCATGTTTAAAGTGATTTTCATGCTTCCAGGGGCCCGGGAAGTGAATTAAATACCATGTGGAGGCATTTAATGTTCAAGAAAAAACAAGTGATTTTTGACAAAAGAGATAACACCCCCCATTAGGTCATGCTTCAGAAAGGTGAAAAATGGTCCATTTTCAAATGTTTTATTTTTGAACGTCAGTTCACATTTGTAGGTAGATCATCAGTTTTAGTGCTAAAATTAGCATGTTTAAAGCGATTTTCATGCTTCCAGGGGCCCGGGAAGTGAGTTAAATACCATTTGGAGGCATTTAATGTTCAAGCAAAAACAGGTGATTTTTGACAAAAGAGATAACACCCCCCCCCATTACGTCATGCTTCAGAAAGGTGAAAAATGGTCCGTTTTGAAATGTTTTATTTTAGAACGTCAGTTCACATTTGTAGGTAGATCATCAGTTTTAGAGCTAAAATTAGCATGTTTAAAGTGATTTTCATGCTTCCAGGGGCCCGGGAAGTGAATTAAATACCATTTGGAGGCATTTAATGTTCAAGCAAAAACAGGTGATTTTTGACAAAAGAGATAACACCCCCCCATTACGTCATGCTTCAGAAAGGTGAAAAATGGTCTGTTTTCAAATGTTTTATTTTTGAACGTCAGTTCACATTTGTAGGTAGATCATCAGTTTTAGAGCTAAAATTAGCATGTTGAAAGTGATTTTCATGCTTCCAGGGGCCCGGGAAGTGAATTAAATACCATTTGGAGGCATTTAATGTTCAAGCAAAAACAGGTGATTTTTGACAAAAGAGATAACACCCCACCATTACGTCATGCTTCAGAAAGGTGAAAAATTGTCAGTTTTCAAATGTTTTATTTTTGAACGTCAGTTCACATTTGTAGGTAGATCATCAGTTTTAGAGCTAAAATTAGCATGTTTAAAGTGATTTTCATGCTTCAAGGGGCCCGGGAAGTGAATTAAATACCATTTGGAGGCATTTAATGTTCAAGCAAAAACAGGTGATTTTTGACAAAAGAGATAACACCCCCCCATTACGTCATGCTTCAGAAAGGTGAAAAATGGTCCGTTTTCAAATGTTTTATTTTTGAACGTCAGTTCACATTTGTAGGTAGATCATCAGTTTAAGAGGTAAAATTAGCATGTTTAAAGTGATTTTCATGCTTCCAGGGGCCCGGGAAGTGAATTAAATACCATTTGGAGGCATTTAATGTTCAAGCAAAAACAGGTGATTTTTGACAAAAGAAATAACACCCCCCCATTACGTCATGCTTCAGAAAGGTGAAAAATGGTCCGTTTTCAAATGTTTTATTTTTGAACGTCAGTTCACATTTGTAGGTAGATCATCAGTTTTAGAGCTAAAATTTGCATGTTTAAAGTGATTTTCATGCTTCCAGGGGCCCGGGAAGTGAATTAAATACCATTTGGAGGCATTTAATGTTCAAGCAAAAACAGGTGATATTTGACAAAAGAGATAACACCCCCCCATTACGTCATGCTTCAGAAAGGTGAAAAATGGTCCGTTTTCAAATGTTTTATTTTTGAACGTCAGTTCACATTTGTAGGTAGATCGTCAGTTTTAGAGCTAAAATTTGTATGTTGAAAGTGATTTTCATGCTTCCAGGGGCCCGGGAAGTGAATTAAATACCATTTGGAGGCATTTAATGTTCAAGCAAAAACAGGTGATTTTTGACAAAAGAGATAACACCCCCCCCATTACGTCATGCTTCAGAAAGGTGAAAAATTGTCTGTTTTCAAATGTTTTATTTTTGAACGTCAGTTCACATTTGTAGGTAGATTATCAGTTTAAGAGCTAAAATTAGCATGTTTAAAGCGATTTTAATGCTTTCAGGGGCCCGGGAAGTGAATTAAATACCATTTGGAGGCATTTAATGTTCAAGCAAAAACAGGTGATTTTTGACAAAAGAGATAACACCCCCCCATTACGTCATAATTCAGAAAGGTGAAAAATGGTCCGTTTTCAAATGTTTTATTTTTGAACGTCAGTTCACATTTGTAGGTAGATCATCAGTTTTAGAGCTAAAATTAGCATGTTTAAAGCGATTTTCATGCTTCCAGGGGCCCGGGAAGTGAGTTAAATACCATTTGGAGGCATTTAATGTTCAAGCAAAAACAGGTGATTTTTGACAAAAGAGATAACACCCCCCCCCCCATTACGTCATGCTTCAGAAAGGTGAAAAATGGTATGTTTTGAAATGTTTTATTTTAGAACATCAGTTCACATTTGTAGGTAGATCATCAGTTTTAGAGCTAAAATTAGCATGTTTAAAGTGATTTTCATGCTTCCAGGGGCCCGGGAAGTGAATTAAATACCATTTGGAGGCATTTAATGTTCAAGCAAAAACAGTTGATTTTTGACAAAAGAGATAACACCCCCCCATTACGTCATGCTTCAGAAAGGTGAAAAATGGTCCGTTTTGAAATGTTTTATTTTAGAACGTCAGTTCACATTTGTAGGTAGATCATCAGTTTTAGAGCTAAAATTAGCATGTTTAAAGTGATTTTCATGCTTCCAGGGGCCCGGGAAGTGAATTAAATACCATTTGGAGGCATTTAATGTTCAAGCAAAAACAGGTGATTTTTGACAAAAGAGATAACACCCCCCCATTACGTCATGCTTCAGAAAGGTGAAAAATGGTCCATTTTCAAATGTTTTATTTTTGAACGTCAGTTCACATTTGTAGGTAGATCGTCAGTTTTAGAGCTAAAATTTGTATGTTGAAAGTGATTTTCATGCTTCCAGGGGCCCGGGAAGTGAATTAAATACCATTTGGAGGCATTTAATGTTCAAGCAAAAACAGGTGATTTTTGACAAAAGAGATAACACCCCCCCCATTACGTCATGCTTCAGAAAGGTGAAAAATTGTCTGTTTTCAAATGTTTTATTTTTGAACGTCAGTTCACATTTGTAGGTAGATTATCAGTTTAAGAGCTAAAATTAGCATGTTTAAAGCGATTTTAATGCTTTCAGGGGCCCGGGAAGTGAATTAAATACCATTTGGAGGCATTTAATGTTCAAGCAAAAACAGGTGATTTTTGACAAAAGAGATAACACCCCCCCATTACGTCATAATTCAGAAAGGTGAAAAATGGTCCGTTTTCAAATGTTTTATTTTTGAACGTCAGTTCACATTTGTAGGTAGATCATCAGTTTTAGAGCTAAAATTAGCATGTTTAAAGCGATTTTCATGCTTCCAGGGGCCCGGGAAGTGAGTTAAATACCATTTGGAGGCATTTAATGTTCAAGCAAAAACAGGTGATTTTTGACAAAAGAGATAACACCCCCCCCCCCCATTACGTCATGCTTCAGAAAGGTGAAAAATGGTCCGTTTTGAAATGTTTTATTTTAGAACGTCAGTTCACATTTGTAGGTAGATCATCAGTTTTAGAGCTAAAATTAGCATGTTTAAAGTGATTTTCATGCTTCCAGGGGCCCGGGAAGTGAATTAAATACCATTTGGAGGCATTTAATGTTCAAGCAAAAACAGTTGATTTTTGACAAAAGAGATAACACCCCCCCATTACGTCATGCTTCAGAAAGGTGAAAAATGGTCCGTTTTGAAATGTTTTATTTTAGAACGTCAGTTCACATTTGTAGGTAGATCATCAGTTTTAGAGCTAAAATTAGCATGTTTAAAGTGATTTTCATGCTTCCAGGGGCCCGGGAAGTGAATTAAATACCATTTGGAGGCATTTAATGTTCAAGCAAAAACAGGTGATTTTTGACAAAAGAGATAACACCCCCCCATTACGTCATGCTTCAGAAAGGTGAAAAATGGTCCGTTTTCAAATGTTTTATTTTTGAACGTCAGTTCACATTTGTAGGTAGATCATCAGTTTAAGAGCTAAAATTAGCATGTTTAAAGTGATTTTCATGCTTCCAGGGGCCCGGGAAGTGAATTAAATACCATTTGGAGGCATTTAATGTTCAAGCAAAAACAGGTGATTTTTGACAAAAGAGATAACACTCCCCCATTACGTCATGCTTCAGAAAGGTGAAAAATGGTCCGTTTTCAAATGTTTTATTTTTGAACGTCAGTTCACATTTGTAGGTAGATCATCAGTTTTAGAGCTAAAATTTGCATGTTTAAAGTGATTTTCATGCTTCCAGGGGACCGGGAAGTGAATTAAATACCATTTGGAGGCATTTAATGTTCAAGCAAAAACAGGTGATATTTGACAAAAGAGATAACACACCCCCATTACGTCATGCTTCAGAAAGGTGAAAAATGGTCCGTTTTCAAATGTTTTATTTTTGAACGTCAGTTCACATTTGTAGGTAGATCGTCAGTTTTAGAGCTAAAATTTCTATGTTGAAAGTGATTTTCATGCTTCCAGGGGCCCGGGAAGTGAATTAAATACCATTTGGAGGCATTTAATGTTCAAGCAAAAACAGGTGATTTTTGACAAAAGAGATAACACCCCCCAATTACGTCATGCTTCAGAAAGGTGAAAAATGGTCCGTTTTCAAATGTTTTATTTTTGAACGTCAGTTCACATTTGTAGGTAGATCATCAGTTTTAAAACTAAAATTAGCATGTTTAAAGTGATTTTCATGCTTCCAGGGGCCCGGGAAGTGAATTAAATACCATTTGGAGGCATTTAATGTTCAAGCAAAAACAGGTGATTTTTGACAAAAGAGATAACACCCCCCCCATTACGTCATGATTCAGAAAGGTGAAAAATGGTCCGTTTTCAAATGTTTTATTTTTGAACGTCAGTTCACATTTGTAGGTAGATCATCAGTTTAAGAGCTAAAATTAGCATGTTTAAAGTGATTTTCATGCTTCCAGGGGCCCGGGAAGTGAATTAAATACCATTTGGAGGCATTTAATGTTCAAGCAAAAACAGGTGATTTTTGACAAAAGAGATAACACCCCCCCATTACGTCATGCTTCAGAAAGGTGAAAAATGGTCTGTTTTCAAATGTTTTATTTTTGAACGTCAGTTAACATTTGTAGGTAGATCATCAGTTTTAGAGCTAAAATTAGCATGTTGAAAGTGATTTTCATGCTTCCAGGGGCCCGGGAAGTGAATTAAATACCATTTGGAGGCATTTAATGTTCAAGCAAAAACAGGTGATTTTTGACAAAAGAGATAACACCCCACCATTACGTCATGCTTCAGAAAGGTGAAAAATTGTCAGTTTTCAAATGTTTTATTTTTGAACGTCAGTTCACATTTGTAGGTAGATCATCAGTTTAAGAGCTAAAATTAGCATGTTTAAAGTGATTTTCATGCTTCCAGGGGCCCGGGAAGTGAATTAAATACCATTTGGAGGCATTTAATGTTCAAGCAAAAACAGGTGATTTTTGACAAAAGAGATAACACCCCCCCATTACGTCATGCTTCAGAAAGGTGAAAAATGGTCCGTTTTCAAATGTTTTATTTTTGAACGTCAGTTCACATTTGTAGGTAGATCATCAGTTTTAGAGCTAAAATTTGCATGTTTAAAGTGATTTTCATGCTTCCAGGGGCCCGGGAAGTGAATTAAATACCATTTGGAGGCATTTAATGTTCAAGCAAAAACAGGTGATATTTGACAAAAGAGATAACACCCCCCCATTACGTCATGCTTCAGAAAGGTGAAAAATGGTCCGTTTTCAAATGTTTTATTTTTGAACGTCAGTTCACATTTGTAGGTAGATCGTCAGTTTTAGAGCTAAAATTTGTATGTTGAAAGTGATTTTCATGCTTCCAGGGGCCCGGGAAGTGAATTAAATACCATTTGGAGGCATTTAATGTTCAAGCAAAAACAGGTGATTTTTGACAAAAGAGATAACACCCCCCCCATTACGTCATGCTTCAGAAAGGTGAAAAATAGTCTGTTTTCAAATGTTTTATTTTTGAACGTCAGTTCACATTTGTAGGTAGATTATCAGTTTAAGAGCTAAAATTAGCATGTTTAAAGCGATTTTAATGCTTTCAGGGGCCCGGGAAGTGAATTAAATACCATTTGGAGGAATTTAATGTTCAAGCAAAAACAGGTGATTTTTGACAAAAGAGATAACACCCCCCCATTACGTCATAATTCAGAAAGGTGAAAAATGGTCCGTTTTCAAATGTTTTATTTTTGAACGTCAGTTCACATTTGTAGGTAGATCATCAGTTTTAGAGCTAAAATTAGCATGTTTAAAGTGATTTTCATCCTTCCAGGGGCCCGGGAAGTGAATTAAATACCATTTGGAGGCATTTAATATTCAAACAAAAACAGGTGATTTTTGACAAAAGAGATAACACCCCCCCATTACGTCATGCTTCAGAAAGGTGAAAAATGGTCCATTTTCAAATGTTTTATTTTTGAACGTCAGTTCACATTTGTAGGTAGATCATCAGTTTAAGAGCTAAAATTAGCATGTTTAAAGTGATTTTCATGCTTCCAGGGGCCCGGGAAGTGAATTAAATACCATGTGGAGGCATTTAATGTTCAAGAAAAAACAAGTGATTTTTGACAAAAGAGATAACACCCCCCATTACGTCATGCTTCAGAAAGGTGAAAAATGGTCCATTTTCAAATGTTTTATTTTTGAACGTCAGTTCACATTTGTAGGTAGATCATCAGTTTTAGAGCTAAAATTAGCATGTTTAAAGCGATTTTCATGCTTCCAGGGGCCCGGGAAGTGAGTTAAATACCATTTGGAGGCATTTAATGTTCAAGCAAAAACAGGTGATTTTTGACAAAAGAGATAACACCCCCCCCCATTACGTCATGCTTCAGAAAGGTGAAAAATGGTCCGTTTTGAAATGTTTTATTTTAGAACGTCAGTTCACATTTGTAGGTAGATCATCAGTTTTAGAGCTAAAATTAGCATGTTTAAAGTGATTTTCATGCTTCCAGGGGCCCGGGAAGTGAATTAAATACCATTTGGAGGCATTTAATGTTCAAGCAAAAACAGTTGATTTTTGACAAAAGAGATAACACCCCCCCATTACGTCATGCTTCAGAAAGGTGAAAAATGGTCCGTTTTGAAATGTTTTATTTTAGAACGTCAGTTCACATTTGTAGGTAGATCATCAGTTTTAGAGCTAAAATTAGCATGTTTAAAGTGATTGTCATGCTTCCAGGGGCCCGGGAAGTGAATTAAATACCATTTGGAGGCATTTAATGTTCAAGCAAAAACAGGTGATTTTTGACAAAAGAGATAACACCCCCCCATTACGTCATGCTTCAGAAAGGTGAAAAATGGTCCGTTTTCAAATGTTTTATTTTTGAACGTCAGTTCACATTTGTAGGTAGATCATCAGTTTAAGAGCTAAAATTAGCATGTTTAAAGTGATTTTCATGCTTCCAGGGGCCCGGGAAGTGAATTAAATACCATTTGGAGGCATTTAATGTTCAAGCAAAAACAGGTGATTTTTGACAAAAGAGATAACACCCCCCCATTACGTCATGCTTCAGAAAGGTGAAAAATGGTCCGTTTTCAAATGTTTTATTTTTGAACGTCAGTTCACATTTGTAGGTAGATCATCAGTTTTAGAGCTAAAATTTGCATGTTTAAAGTGATTTTCATGCTTCCAGGGGACCGGGAAGTGAATTAAATACCATTTGGAGGCATTTAATGTTCAAGCAAAAACAGGTGATATTTGACAAAAGAGATAACACCCCCCCATTACGTCATGCTTCAGAAAGGTGAAAAATGGTCCGTTTTCAAATGTTTTATTTTTGAACGTCAGTTCACATTTGTAGGTAGATCGTCAGTTTTAGAGCTAAAATTTGTATGTTGAAAGTGATTTTCATGCTTCCAGGGGCCCGGGAAGTGAATTAAATACCATTTGGAGGCATTTAATGTTCAAGCAAAAACAGGTGATTTTTGACAAAAGAGATAACACCCCCCAATTACGTCATGCTTCAGAAAGGTGAAAAATGGTCCGTTTTCAAATGTTTTATTTTTGAACGTCAGTTCACATTTGTAGGTAGATCATCAGTTTTAAAACTAAAATTAGCATGTTTAAAGTGATTTTCATGCTTCCAGGGGCCCGGGAAGTGAATTAAATACCATTTGGAGGCATTTAATGTTCAAGCAAAAACAGGTGATTTTTGACAAAAGAGATAACACCCCCCCCATTACGTCATGATTCAGAAAGGTGAAAAATGGTCCGTTTTCAAATGTTTTATTTTTGAACGTCAGTTCACATTTGTAGGTAGATCATCAGTTTAAGAGCTAAAATTAGCATGTTTAAAGTGATTTTCATGCTTCCAGGGGCCCGGGAAGTGAATTAAATACCATTTGGAGGCATTTAATGTTCAAGCAAAAACAGGTGATTTTTGACAAAAGAGATAACACCCCCCCATTACGTCATGCTTCAGAAAGGTGAAAAATGGTCCGTTTTCAAATGTTTTATTTTTGAACGTCAGTTCACATTTGTAGGTAGATCATCAGTTTTAGAGCTAAAATTAGCATGTTGAAAGTGATTTTCATGCTTCCAGGGGCCCGGGAAGTGAATTAAATACAATTTGGAGGCATTTAATGTTCAAGCAAAAACAGGTGATTTTTGACAAAAGAGATAACACCCCACCATTACGTCATGCTTCAGAAAGGTGAAAAATGGTCCGTTTTCAAATGTTTTATTTTTGAACGTCAGTTCACATTTGTAGGTAGATCATCAGTTTTAGAGCTAAAATTAGCATGTTTAAAGTGATTTTCATCCTTCCAGGGGCCCGGGAAGTGAATTAAATACCATTTGGAGGCATTTAATATTCAAACAAAAACAGGTGATTTTTGACAAAAGAGATAACACCCCCCCATTACGTCATGCTTCAGAAAGGTGAAAAATGGTCCATTTTCAAATGTTTTATTTTTGAACGTCAGTTCACATTTGTAGGTAGATTATCAGTTTAAGAGCTAAAATTAGCATGTTTAAAGTGATTTTCATGCTTCCAGGGGCCCGGGAAGTGAATTAAATACCATGTGGAGGCATTTAATGTTCAAGAAAAAACAAGTGATTTTTGACAAAAGAGATAACACCCCCCATTACGTCATGCTTCAGAAAGGTGAAAAATGGTCCATTTTCAAATGTTTTATTTTTGAACGTCAGTTCACATTTGTAGGTAGATCATCAGTTTTAGAGCTAAAATTAGCATGTTTAAAGCGATTTTCATGCTTCCAGGGGCCCGGGAAGTGAGTTAAATACCATTTGGAGGCATTTAATGTTCAAGCAAAAACAGGTGATTTTTGACAATAGAGATAACACCCCCCCCATTATGTCATGCTTCAGAAAGGTGAAAAATGGTCCGTTTTGAAATGTTTTATTTTAGAACGTCAGTTCACATTTGTAGGTAGATCATCAGTTTTAGAGCTAAAATTAGCATGTTTAAAGTGATTTTCATGCTTCCAGGGGCCCGGGAAGTGAATTAAATACCATTTGGAGGCATTTAATGTTCAAGCAAAAACAGTTGATTTTTGACAAAAGAGATAACACCCCCCCATTACGTCATGCTTCAGAAAGGTGAAAAATGGTCCGTTTTGAAATGTTTTATTTTAGAACGTCAGTTCACATTTGTAGGTAGATCATCAGTTTTAGAGCTAAAATTAGCATGTTTAAAGTGATTTTCATGCTTCCAGGGGCCCGGGAAGTGAATTAAATACCATTTGGAGGCATTTAATGTTCAAGCAAAAACAGGTGATTTTTGACAAAAGAGATAACACCCCCCCATTACGTCATGCTTCAGAAAGGTGAAAAATGGTCCGTTTTCAAATGTTTTATTTTTGAACGTCAGTTCACATTTGTAGGTAGATCATCAGTTTAAGAGCTAAAATTAGCATGTTTAAAGTGATTTTCATGCTTCCAGGGGCCCGGGAAGTGAATTAAATACCATTTGGAGGCATTTAATGTTCAAGCAAAAACAGGTGATTTTTGACAAAAGAGATAACACCCCCCATTACGTCATGCTTCAGAAAGGTGAAAAATGGTCCGTTTTCAAATGTTTTATTTTTGAACGTCAGTACACATTTGTAGGTAGATCATCAGTTTTAGAGCTAAAATTTGCATGTTTAAAGTGATTTTCATGCTTCCAGGGGACCGGGAAGTGAATTAAATACCATTTGGAGGCATTTAATGTTCAAGCAAAAACAGGTGATATGTGACAAAAGAGATAACACACCCCCATTACGTCATGCTTCAGAAAGGTGAAAAATGGTCCGTTTTCAAATGTTTTATTTTTGAACGTCAGTTCACATTTGTAGGTAGATCGTCAGTTTTAGAGCTAAAATTTGTATGTTGAAAGTGATTTTCATGCTTCCAGGGGCCCGGGAAGTGAATTAAATACCATTTGGAGGCATTTAATGTTCAAGCAAAAACAGGTGATTTTTGACAAAAGAGATAACACCCCCCAATTACGTCATGCTTCAGAAAGGTGAAAAATGGTCCGTTTTCAAATGTTTTATTTTTGAACGTCAGTTCACATTTGTAGGTAGATCATCAGTTTTAAAACTAAAATTAGCATGTTTAAAGTGATTTTCATGCTTCCAGGGGCCCGGGAAGTGAATTAAATACCATGTGGAGGCATTTAATGTTCAAGAAAAAACAAGTGATTTTTGACAAAAGAGATAACACCCCCCATTACGTCATGCTTCAGAAAGGTGAAAAATGGTCCATTTTCAAATGTTTTATTTTTGAACGTCAGTTCACATTTGTAGGTAGATCATCAGTTTTAGAGCTAAAATTAGCATGTTTAAAGCGATTTTCATGCTTCCAGGGGCCCAGGAAGTGAGTTAAATACCATTTGGAGGCATTTAATGTTCAAGCAAAAACAGGTGATTTTTGACAAAAGAGATAACACCCCCCCCCATTACGTCATGCTTCAGAAAGGTGAAAAATGGTCCGTTTTGAAATGTTTTATTTTAGAACGTCAGTTCACATTTGTAGGTAGATCATCAGTTTTAGAGCTAAAATTAGCATTTTTAAAGTGATTTTCATGCTTCCAGGGGCCCGGGAAGTGAATTAAATACCATTTGGAGGCATTTAATGTTCAAGCAAAAACAGTTGATTTTTGACAAAAGAGATAACACCCCCCCATTACGTCATGCTTCAGAAAGGTGAAAAATGGTCCGTTTTGAAATGTTTTATTTTAGAACGTCAGTTCACATTTGTAGGTAGATCATCAGTTTTAGAGCTAAAATTAGCATGTTTAAAGTGATTTTCATGCTTCCAGCGGCCCGGGAAGTGAATTAAATACCATTTGGAGGCATTTAATGTTCAAGCAAAAACAGGTGATTTTTGACAAAAGAGATAACACCCCCCCATTACGTCATGCTTCAGAAAGGTGAAAAATGGTCCGTTTTCAAATGTTTTATTTTTGAACGTCAGTTCACATTTGTAGGTAGATCATCAGTTTAAGAGCTAAAATTAGCATGTTTAAAGTGATTTTCATGCTTCCAGGGGCCCGGGAAGTGAATTAAATACCATTTGGAGGCATTTAATGTTCAAGCAAAAACAGGTGATTTTTGACAAAAGAGATAACACCCCCCCATTACGTCATGCTTCAGAAAGGTGAAAAATGGTCCGTTTTCAAATGTTTTATTTTTGAACGTCAGTTCACATTTGTAGGTAGATCATCAGTTTTAGAGCTAAAATTTGCATGTTTAAAGTGATTTTCATGCTTCCAGGGGACCGGGAAGTGAATTAAATACCATTTGGAGGCATTTAATGTTCAAGCAAAAACAGGTGATATTTGACAAAAGAGATAACACCCCCCCATTACGTCATGCTTCAGAAAGGTGAAAAATGGTCCGTTTTCAAATGTTTTATTTTTGAACGTCAGTTCACATTTGAAGGTAGATCGTCAGTTTTAGAGCTAAAATTTGTATGTTGAAAGTGATTTTCATGCTTCCAGGGGCCCGGGAAGTGAATTAAATACCATTTGGAGGCATTTAATGTTCAAGCAAAAACAGGTGATTTTTGACAAAAGAGATAACACCCCCCAATTACGTCATGCTTCAGAAAGGTGAAAAATGGTCCGTTTTCAAATGTTTTATTTTTGAACGTCAGTTCACATTTGTAGGTAGATCATCAGTTTTAAAACTAAAATTAGCATGTTTAAAGTGATTTTCATGCTTCCAGGGGCCCGGGAAGTGAATTAAATACCATTTGGAGGCATTTAATGTTCAAGCAAAAACAGGTGATTTTTGACAAAAGAGATAACACCCCCCCCATTATGTCATGATTCAGAAAGGTGAAAAATGGTCCGTTTTCAAATGTTTTATTTTTGAACGTCAGTTCACATTTGTAGGTAGATCATCAGTTTAAGAGCTAAAATTAGCATGTTTAAAGTGATTTTCATGCTTCCAGGGGCCCAGGAAGTGAATTAAATACCATTTGGAGGCATTTAATGTTCAAGCAAAAACAGGTGATTTTTGACAAAAGAGATAACACCCCCCCATTACGTCATGCTTCAGAAAGGTGAAAAATGGTCCGTTTTCAAATGTTTTATTTTTGAACGTCAGTTCACATTTGTAGGTAGATCATCAGTTTTAGAGCTAAAATTAGCATGTTGAAAGTGATTTTCATGCTTCCAGGGGCCCGGGAAGTGAATTAAATACAATTTGGAGGCATTTAATGTTCAAGCAAAAACAGGTGATTTTTGACAAAAGAGATAACACCCCACCATTACGTCATGCTTCAGAAAGGTGAAAAATGGTCCGTTTTCAAATGTTTTATTTTTGAACGTCAGTTCACATTTGTAGGTAGATCATCAGTTTTAGAGCTAAAATTAGCATGTTTAAAGTGATTTTCATCCTTCCAGGGGCCCGGGAAGTGAATTAAATACCATTTGGAGGCATTTAATATTCAAACAAAAACAGGTGATTTTTGACAAAAGAGATAACACCCCCCCATTACGTCATGCTTCAGAAAGGTGAAAAATGGTCCATTTTCAAATGTTTTATTTTTGAACGTCAGTTCACATTTGTAGGTAGATCATCAGTTTAAGAGCTAAAATTAGCATGTTTAAAGTGATTTTCATGCTTCCAGGGGCCCGGGAAGTGAATTAAATACCATGTGGAGGCATTTAATGTTCAAGAAAAAACAAGTGATTTTTGACAAAAGAGATAACACCCCCCATTACGTCATGCTTCAGAAAGGTGAAAAATGGTCCATTTTCAAATGTTTTATTTTTGAACGTCAGTTCACATTTGTAGGTAGATCATCAGTTTTAGAGCTAAAATTAGCATGTTTAAAGCGATTTTCATGCTTCCAGGGGCCCGGGAAGTGAGTTAAATACCATTTGGAGGCATTTAATGTTCAAGCAAAAACAGGTGATTTTTGACAATAGAGATAACACCCCCCCCATTATGTCATGCTTCAGAAAGGTGAAAAATGGTCCGTTTTGAAATGTTTTATTTTAGAACGTCAGTTCACATTTGTAGGTAGATCATCAGTTTTAGAGCTAAAATTAGCATGTTTAAAGTGATTTTCATGCTTCCAGGGGCCCGGGAAGTGAATTAAATACCATTTGGAGGCATTTAATGTTCAAGCAAAAACAGTTGATTTTTGACAAAAGAGATAACACCCCCCCATTACGTCATGCTTCAGAAAGGTGAAAAATGGTCCGTTTTGAAATGTTTTATTTTAGAACGTCAGTTCACATTTGTAGGTAGATCATCAGTTTTAGAGCTAAAATTAGCATGTTTAAAGTGATTTTCATGCTTCCAGGGGCCCGGGAAGTGAATTAAATACCATTTGGAGGCATTTAATGTTCAAGCAAAAACAGGTGATTTTTGACAAAAGAGATAACACCCCCCCATTACGTCATGCTTCAGAAAGGTGAAAAATGGTCCGTTTTCAAATGTTTTATTTTTGAACGTCAGTTCACATTTGTAGGTAGATCATCAGTTTAAGAGCTAAAATTAGCATGTTTAAAGTGATTTTCATGCTTCCAGGGGCCCGGGAAGTGAATTAAATACCATTTGGAGGCATTTAATGTTCAAGCAAAAACAGGTGATTTTTGACAAAAGAGATAACACCCCCCCATTACGTCATGCTTCAGAAAGGTGAAAAATGGTCCGTTTTCAAATGTTTTATTTTTGAACGTCAGTACACATTTGTAGGTAGATCATCAGTTTTAGAGCTAAAATTTGCATGTTTAAAGTGATTTTCATGCTTCCAGGGGACCGGGAAGTGAATTAAATACCATTTGGAGGCATTTAATGTTCAAGCAAAAACAGGTGATATGTGACAAAAGAGATAACACACCCCCATTACGTCATGCTTCAGAAAGGTGAAAAATGGTCCGTTTTCAAATGTTTTATTTTTGAACGTCAGTTCACATTTGTAGGTAGATCGTCAGTTTTAGAGCTAAAATTTGTATGTTGAAAGTGATTTTCATGCTTCCAGGGGCCCGGGAAGTGAATTAAATACCATTTGGAGGCATTTAATGTTCAAGCAAAAACAGGTGATTTTTGACAAAAGAGATAACACCCCCCAATTACGTCATGCTTCAGAAAGGTGAAAAATGGTCCGTTTTCAAATGTTTTATTTTTGAACGTCAGTTCACATTTGTAGGTAGATCATCAGTTTTAAAACTAAAATTAGCATGTTTAAAGTGATTTTCATGCTTCCAGGGGCCCGGGAAGTGAATTAAATACCATTTGGAGGCATTTAATGTTCAAGCAAAAACAGGTGATTTTTGACAAAAGAGATAACACCCCCCCCATTACGTCATGATTCAGAAAGGTGAAAAATGGTCCGTTTTCAAATGTTTTATTTTTGAACGTCAGTTCACATTTGTAGGTAGATCATCAGTTTAAGAGCTAAAATTAGCATGTTTAAAGTGATTTTCATGCTTCCAGGGGCCCGGGAAGTGAATTAAATACCATTTGGAGGCATTTAATGTTCAAGCAAAAACAGGTGATTTTTGACAAAAGAGATAACACCCCCCAATTACGTCATGCTTCAGAAAGGTGAAAAATGGTCCGTTTTCAAATGTTTTATTTTTGAACGTCAGTTCACATTTGTAGGTAGATCATCAGTTTTAAAACTAAAATTAGCATGTTTAAAGTGATTTTCATGCTTCCAGGGGCCCGGGAAGTGAATTAAATACCATTTGGAGGCATTTAATGTTCAAGCAAAAACAGGTGATTTTTGACAAAAGAGATAACACCCCCCCCATTACGTCATGATTCAGAAAGGTGAAAAATGGTCCGTTTTCAAATGTTTTATTTTTGAACGTCAGTTCACATTTGTAGGTAGCTCATCAGTTTAAGAGCTAAAAATAGCATGTTTAAAGTGATTTTCATGCTTCCAGGGGCCCGGGAAGTGAATTAAATACCATTTGGAGGCATTTAATGTTCAAGCAAAAACAGGTGATTTTTGACAAAAGAGATAACACCCCCCCATTACGTCATGCTTCAGAAAGGTGAAAAATGGTCTGTTTTCAAATGTTTTATTTTTGAACGTCAGTTCACATTTGTAGGTAGATCATCAGTTTTAGAGCTAAAATTAGCATGTTGAAAGTGATTTTCATGCTTCCAGGGGCCCGGGAAGTGAATTAAATACCATTTGGAGGCATTTAATGTTCAAGCAAAAACAGGTGATTTTTGACAAAAGAGATAACACCCCACCATTACGTCATGCTTCAGAAAGGTGAAAAATGGTCCGTTTTCAAATGTTTTATTTTTGAACGTCAGTTCACATTTGTAGGTAGATCATCAGTTTTAGAGCTAAAATTAGCATGTTTAAAGTGATTTTCATCCTTCCAGGGGCCCGGGAAGTGAATTAAATACCATTTGGAGGCATTTAATATTCAAACAAAAACAGGTGATTTTTGACAAAAGAGATAACACCCCCCATTACGTCATGCTTCAGAAAGGTGAAAAATGGTCCATTTTCAAATGTTTTATTTTTGAACGTCAGTTCACATTTGTAGGTAGATCATCAGTTTAAGAGCTAAAATTAGCATGTTTAAAGTGATTTTCATGCTTCCAGGGGCCCGGGAAGTGAATTAAATACCATGTGGAGGCATTTAATGTTCAAGAAAAAACAAGTGATTTTTGACAAAAGAGATAACACCCCCCATTAGGTCATGCTTCAGAAAGGTGAAAAATGGTCCATTTTCAAATGTTTTATTTTTGAACGTCAGTTCACATTTGTAGGTAGATCATCAGTTTTAGAGCTAAAATGAGCATGTTTAAAGCGATTTTCATGCTTCCAGGGGCCCGGGAAGTGAGTTAAATACCATTTGGAGGCATTTAATGTTCAAGCAAAAACAGGTGATTTTTGACAAAAGAGATAACACCCCCCCCCATTACGTCATGCTTCAGAAAGGTGAAAAATGGTCCGTTTTGAAATGTTTTATTTTAGAACGTCAGTTCACATTTGTAGGTAGATCATCAGTTTTAGAGCTAAAATTAGCATGTTTAAAGTGATTTTCATGCTTCCAGGGGCCCGGGAAGTGAATTAAATACCATTTGGAGGCATTTAATGTTCAAGCAAAAACAGTTGATTTTTGACAAAAGAGATAACACCCCCCCATTACGTCATGCTTCAGAAAGGTGAAAAATGGTCCGTTTTGAAATGTTTTATTTTAGAACGTCAGTTCACATTTGTAGGTAGATCATCAGTTTTAGAGCTAAAATTAGCATGTTTAAAGTGATTTTCATGCTTCCAGGGGCCCGGGAAGTGAATTAAATACCATTTGGAGGCATTTAATGTTCAAGCAAAAACAGGTGATTTTTGACAAAAGAGATAACACCCCCCAATTACGTCATGCTTCAGAAAGGTGAAAAATGGTCCGTTTTCAAATGTTTTATTTTTGAACGTCAGTTCACATTTGTAGGTAGATCATCAGTTTTAAAACTAAAATTAGCATGTTTAAAGTGATTTTCATGCTTCCAGGGGCCCGGGAAGTGAATTAAATACCATTTGGAGGCATTTAATGTTCAAGCAAAAACAGGTGATTTTTGACAAAAGAGATAACACCCCCCCCATTACGTCATGATTCAGAAAGGTGAAAAATGGTCCGTTTTCAAATGTTTTATTTTTGAACGTCAGTTCACATTTGTAGGTAGATCATCAGTTTAAGAGCTAAAATTAGCATGTTTAAAGTGATTTTCATGCTTCCAGGGGCCCGGGAAGTGAATTAAATACCATTTGGAGGCATTTAATGTTCAAGCAAAAACAGGTGATTTTTGACAAAAGAGATAACACCCCCCAATTACGTCATGCTTCAGAAAGGTGAAAAATGGTCCGTTTTCAAATGTTTTATTTTTGAACGTCAGTTCACATTTGTAGGTAGATCATCAGTTTTAAAACTAAAATTAGCATGTTTAAAGTGATTTTTATGCTTCCAGGGGCCCGGGAAGTGAATTAAATACCATTTGGAGGCATTTAATGTTCAAGCAAAAACAGGTGATTTTTGACAAAAGAGATAACACCCCCCCCATTACGTCATGATTCAGAAAGGTGAAAAATGGTCCGTTTTCAAATGTTTTATTTTTGAACGTCAGTTCACATTTGTAGGTAGCTCATCAGTTTAAGAGCTAAAATTAGCATGTTTAAAGTGATTTTCATGCTTCCAGGGGCCCGGGAAGTGAATTAAATACCATTTGGAGGCATTTAATGTTCAAGCAAAAACAGGTGATTTTTGACAAAAGAGATAACACCCCCCCATTACGTCATGCTTCAGAAAGGTGAAAAATGGTCTGTTTTCAAATGTTTTATTTTTGAACGTCAGTTCACATTTGTAGGTAGATCATCAGTTTTAGAGCTAAAATTAGCATGTTGAAAGTGATTTTCATGCTTCCAGGGGCCCGGGAAGTGAATTAAATACCATTTGGAGGCATTTAATGTTCAAGCAAAAACAGGTGATTTTTGACAAAAGAGATAACACCCCACCATTACGTCATGCTTCAGAAAGGTGAAAAATGGTCCGTTTTCAAATGTTTTATTTTTGAACGTCAGTTCACATTTGTAGGTAGATCATCAGTTTTAGAGCTAAAATTAGCATGTTTAAAGTGATTTTCATCCTTCCAGGGGCCCGGGAAGTGAATTAAATACCATTTGGAGGCATTTAATATTCAAACAAAAACAGGTGATTTTTGACAAAAGAGATAACACCCCCCCATTACGTCATGCTTCAGAAAGGTGAAAAATGGTCCATTTTCAAATGTTTTATTTTTGAACGTCAGTTCACATTTGTAGGTAGATCATCAGTTTAAGAGCTAAAATTAGCATGTTTAAAGTGATTTTCATGCTTCCAGGGGCCCGGGAAGTGAATTAAATACCATGTGGAGGCATTTAATGTTCAAGAAAAAACAAGTGATTTTTGACAAAAGAGATAACACCCCCCATTAGGTCATGCTTCAGAAAGGTGAAAAATGGTCCATTTTCAAATGTTTTATTTTTGAACGTCAGTTCACATTTGTAGGTAGATCATCAGTTTTAGAGCTAAAATTAGCATGTTTAAAGCGATTTTCATGCTTCCAGGGGCCCGGGAAGTGAGTTAAATACCATTTGGAGGCATTTAATGTTCAAGCAAAAACAGGTGATTTTTGACAAAAGAGATAACACCCCCCCCATTACGTCATGCTTCAGAAAGGTGAAAAATGGTCCGTTTTGAAATGTTTTATTTTAGAACGTCAGTTCACATTTGTAGGTAGATCATCAGTTTTAGAGCTAAAATTAGCATGTTTAAAGTGATTTTCATGCTTCCAGGGGCCCGGGAAGTGAATTAAATACCATTTGGAGGCATTTAATGTTCAAGCAAAAACAGTTGATTTTTGACAAAAGAGATAACACCCCCCCATTACGTCATGCTTCAGAAAGGTGAAAAATGGTCCGTTTTGAAATGTTTTATTTTAGAACGTCAGTTCACATTTGTAGGTAGATCATCAGTTTTAGAGCTAAAATTAGCATGTTTAAAGTGATTTTCATGCTTCCAGGGGCCCGGGAAGTGAATTAAATACCATTTGGAGGCATTTAATGTTCAAGCAAAAACAGGTGATTTTTGACAAAAGAGATAACACCCCCCATTACGTCATGCTTCAGAAAGGTGAAAAATGGTCCGTTTTCAAATGTTTTATTTTTGAACGTCAGTTCACATTTGTAGGTAGATCATCAGTTTAAGAGCTAAAATTAGCATGTTTAAAGTGATTTTCATGCTTCCAGGGGCCCGGGAAGTGAATTAAATACCATTTGGAGGCATTTAATGTTCAAGCAAAAACAGGTGATTTTTGACAAAAGAGATAACACCCCCCATTACGTCATGCTTCAGAAAGGTGAAAAATGGTCTGTTTTCAAATGTTTTATTTTTGAACGTCAGTTCACATTTGTAGGTAGATCATCAGTTTTAGAGCTAAAATTAGCATGTTGAAAGTGATTTTCATGCTTCCAGGGGCCCGGGAAGTGAATTAAATACAATTTGGAGGCATTTAATGTTCAAGCAAAAACAGGTGATTTTTGACAAAAGAGATAACACCCCACCATTACGTCATGCTTCAGAAAGGTGAAAAATGGTCCGTTTTCAAATGTTTTATTTTTGAACGTCAGTTCACATTTGTAGGTAGATCATCAGTTTTAGAGCTAAAATTAGCATGTTTAAAGTGATTTTCATCCTTCCAGGGGCCCGGGAAGTGAATTAAATACCATTTGGAGGCATTTAATATTCAAACAAAAACAGGTGATTTTTGACAAAAGAGATAACACCCCCCCATTACGTCATGCTTCAGAAAGGTGAAAAATGGTCCATTTTCAAATGTTTTATTTTTGAACGTCAGTTCACATTTGTAGGTAGATCATCAGTTTAAGAGCTAAAATTAGCATGTTTAAAGTGATTTTCATGCTTCCAGGGGCCCGGGAAGTGAATTAAATACCATGTGGAGGCATTTAATGTTCAAGAAAAAACAAGTGATTTTTGACAAAAGAGATAACACCCCCCATTACGTCATGCTTCAGAAAGGTGAAAAATGGTCCATTTTCAAATGTTTTATTTTTGAACGTCAGTTCACATTTGTAGGTAGATCATCAGTTTTAGAGCTAAAATTAGCATGTTTAAAGCGATTTTCATGCTTCCAGGGGCCCGGGAAGTGAGTTAAATACCATTTGGAGGCATTTAATGTTCAAGCAAAAACAGGTGATTTTTGACAATAGAGATAACACCCCCCCCATTATGTCATGCTTCAGAAAGGTGAAAAATGGTCCGTTTTGAAATGTTTTATTTTAGAACGTCAGTTCACATTTGTAGGTAGATCATCAGTTTTAGAGCTAAAATTAGCATGTTTAAAGTGATTTTCATGCTTCCAGGGGCCCGGGAAGTGAATTAAATACCATTTGGAGGCATTTAATGTTCAAGCAAAAACAGTTGATTTTTGACAAAAGAGATAACACCCCCCCATTACGTCATGCTTCAGAAAGGTGAAAAATGGTCCGTTTTGAAATGTTTTATTTTAGAACGTCAGTTCACATTCGTAGGTAGATCATCAGTTTTAGAGCTAAAATTAGCATGTTTAAAGTGATTTTCATGCTTCCAGGGGCCCGGGAAGTGAATTAAATACCATTTGGAGGCATTTAATGTTCAAGCAAAAACAGGTGATTTTTGACAAAAGAGATAACACCCCCCATTACGTCATGCTTCAGAAAGGTGAAAAATGGTCCGTTTTCAAATGTTTTATTTTTGAACGTCAGTACACATTTGTAGGTAGATCATCAGTTTTAGAGCTAAAATTTGCATGTTTAAAGTGATTTTCATGCTTCCAGGGGACCGGGAAGTGAATTAAATACCATTTGGAGGCATTTAATGTTCAAGCAAAAACAGGTGATATGTGACAAAAGAGATAACACACCCCCATTACGTCATGCTTCAGAAAGGTGAAAAATGGTCCGTTTTCAAATGTTTTATTTTTGAACGTCAGTTCACATTTGTAGGTAGATCGTCAGTTTTAGAGCTAAAATTTGTATGTTGAAAGTGATTTTCATGCTTCCAGGGGCCCGGGAAGTGAATTAAATACCATTTGGAGGCATTTAATGTTCAAGCAAAAACAGGTGATTTTTGACAAAAGAGATAACACCCCCCAATTACGTCATGCTTCAGAAAGGTGAAAAATGGTCCGTTTTCAAATGTTTTATTTTTGAACGTCAGTTCACATTTGTAGGTAGATCATCAGTTTTAAAACTAAAATTAGCATGTTTAAAGTGATTTTCATGCTTCCAGGGGCCCGGGAAGTGAATTAAATACCATGTGGAGGCATTTAATGTTCAAGAAAAAACAAGTGATTTTTGACAAAAGAGATAACACCCCCCATTACGTCATGCTTCAGAAAGGTGAAAAATGGTCCATTTTCAAATGTTTTATTTTTGAACGTCAGTTCACATTTGTAGGTAGATCATCAGTTTTAGAGCTAAAATTAGCATGTTTAAAGCGATTTTCATGCTTCCAGGGGCCCGGGAAGTGAGTTAAATACCATTTGGAGGCATTTAATGTTCAAGCAAAAACAGGTGATTTTTGACAAAAGAGATAACACCCCCCCCCATTACGTCATGCTTCAGAAAGGTGAAAAATGGTCCGTTTTGAAATGTTTTATTTTAGAACGTCAGTTCACATTTGTAGGTAGATCATCAGTTTTAGAGCTAAAATTAGCATGTTTAAAGTGATTTTCATGCTTCCAGGGGCCCGGGAAGTGAATTAAATACCATTTGGAGGCATTTAATGTTCAAGCAAAAACAGTTGATTTTTGACAAAAGAGATAACACCCCCCCATTACGTCATGCTTCAGAAAGGTGAAAAATGGTCCGTTTTGAAATGTTTTATTTTAGAACGTCAGTTCACATTTGTAGGTAGATCATCAGTTTTAGAGCTAAAATTAGCATGTTTAAAGTGATTTTCATGCTTCCAGGGGCCCGGGAAGTGAATTAAATACCATTTGGAGGCATTTAATGTTCAAGCAAAAACAGGTGATTTTTGACAAAAGAGATAACACCCCCCCATTACGTCATGCTTCAGAAAGGTGAAAAATGGTCCGTTTTCAAATGTTTTATTTTTGAACGTCAGTTCACATTTGTAGGTAGATCATCAGTTTAAGAGCTAAAATTAGCATGTTTAAAGTGATTTTCATGCTTCCAGGGGCCCGGGAAGTGAATTAAATACCATTTGGAGGCATTTAATGTTCAAGCAAAAACAGGTGATTTTTGACAAAAGAGATAACACCCCCCCATTACGTCATGCTTCAGAAAGGTGAAAAATGGTCCGTTTTCAAATGTTTTATTTTTGAACGTCAGTTCACATTTGTAGGTAGATCATCAGTTTTAGAGCTAAAATTTGCATGTTTAAAGTGATTTTCATGCTTCCAGGGGACCGGGAAGTGAATTAAATACCATTTGGAGGCATTTAATGTTCAAGCAAAAACAGGTGATATTTGACAAAAGAGATAACACCCCCCCATTACGTCATGCTTCAGAAAGGTGAAAAATGGTCCGTTTTCAAATGTTTTATTTTTGAACGTCAGTTCACATTTGTAGGTAGATCGTCAGTTTTAGAGCTAAAATTTGTATGTTGAAAGTGATTTTCATGCTTCCAGGGGCCCGGGAAGTGAATTAAATACCATTTGGAGGCATTTAATGTTCAAGCAAAAACAGGTGATTTTTGACAAAAGAGATAACACCCCCCAATTACGTCATGCTTCAGAAAGGTGAAAAATGGTCCGTTTTCAAATGTTTTATTTTTGAACGTCAGTTCACATTTGTAGGTAGATCATCAGTTTTAAAACTAAAATTAGCATGTTTAAAGTGATTTTCATGCTTCCAGGGGCCCGGGAAGTGAATTAAATACCATTTGGAGGCATTTAATGTTCAAGCAAAAACAGGTGATTTTTGACAAAAGAGATAACACCCCCCCCCATTATGTCATGATTCAGAAAGGTGAAAAATGGTCCGTTTTCAAATGTTTTATTTTTGAACGTCAGTTCACATTTGTAGGTAGATCATCAGTTTAAGAGCTAAAATTAGCATGTTTAAAGTGATTTTCATGCTTCCAGGGGCCCGGGAAGTGAATTAAATACCATTTGGAGGCATTTAATGTTCAAGCAAAAACAGGTGATTTTTGACAAAAGAGATAACACCCCCCCATTACGTCATGCTTCAGAAAGGTGAAAAATGGTCCGTTTTCAAATGTTTTATTTTTGAACGTCAGTTCACATTTGTAGGTAGATCATCAGTTTTAGAGCTAAAATTAGCATGTTGAAAGTGATTTTCATGCTTCCAGGGGCCCGGGAAGTGAATTAAATACAATTTGGAGGCATTTAATGTTCAAGCAAAAACAGGTGATTTTTGACAAAAGAGATAACACCCCACCATTACGTCATGCTTCAGAAAGGTGAAAAATGGTCCGTTTTCAAATGTTTTATTTTTGAACGTCAGTTCACATTTGTAGGTAGATCATCAGTTTTAGAGCTAAAATTAGCATGTTTAAAGTGATTTTCATCCTTCCAGGGGCCCGGGAAGTGAATTAAATACCATTTGGAGGCATTTAATATTCAAACAAAAACAGGTGATTTTTGACAAAAGAGATAACACCCCCCCATTACGTCATGCTTCAGAAAGGTGAAAAATGGTCCATTTTCAAATGTTTTATTTTTGAACGTCAGTTCACATTTGTAGGTAGATCATCAGTTTAAGAGCTAAAATTAGCATGTTTAAAGTGATTTTCATGCTTCCAGGGGCCCGGGAAGTGAATTAAATACCATGTGGAGGCATTTAATGTTCAAGAAAAAACAAGTGATTTTTGACAAAAGAGATAACACCCCCCATTACGTCATGCTTCAGAAAGGTGAAAAATGGTCCATTTTCAAATGTTTTATTTTTGAACGTCAGTTCACATTTGTAGGTAGATCATCAGTTTTAGAGCTAAAATTAGCATGTTTAAAGCGATTTTCATGCTTCCAGGGGCCCGGGAAGTGAGTTAAATACCATTTGGAGGCATTTAATGTTCAAGCAAAAACAGGTGATTTTTGACAATAGAGATAACACCCCCCCCATTATGTCATGCTTCAGAAAGGTGAAAAATGGTCCGTTTTGAAATGTTTTATTTTAGAACGTCAGTTCACATTTGTAGGTAGATCATCAGTTTTAGAGCTAAAATTAGCATGTTTAAAGTGATTTTCATGCTTCCAGGGGCCCGGGAAGTGAATTAAATACCATTTGGAGGCATTTAATGTTCAAGCAAAAACAGTTGATTTTTGACAAAAGAGATAACACCCCCCCATTACGTCATGCTTCAGAAAGGTGAAAAATGGTCCGTTTTGAAATGTTTTATTTTAGAACGTCAGTTCACATTTGTAGGTAGATCATCAGTTTTAGAGCTAAAATTAGCATGTTTAAAGTGATTTTCATGCTTCCAGGGGCCCGGGAAGTGAATTAAATACCATTTGGAGGCATTTAATGTTCAAGCAAAAACAGGTGATTTTTGACAAAAGAGATAACACCCCCCCATTACGTCATGCTTCAGAAAGGTGAAAAATGGTCCGTTTTCAAATGTTTTATTTTTGAACGTCAGTTCACATTTGTAGGTAGATCATCAGTTTAAGAGCTAAAATTAGCATGTTTAAAGTGATTTTCATGCTTCCAGGGGCCCGGGAAGTGAATTAAATACCATTTGGAGGCATTTAATGTTCAAGCAAAAACAGGTGATTTTTGACAAAAGAGATAACACCCCCCCATTACGTCATGCTTCAGAAAGGTGAAAAATGGTCCGTTTTCAAATGTTTTATTTTTGAACGTCAGTACACATTTGTAGGTAGATCATCAGTTTTAGAGCTAAAATTTGCATGTTTAAAGTGATTTTCATGCTTCCAGGGGACCGGGAAGTGAATTAAATACCATTTGGAGGCATTTAATGTTCAAGCAAAAACAGGTGATATGTGACAAAAGAGATAACACACCCCCATTACGTCATGCTTCAGAAAGGTGAAAAATGGTCCGTTTTCAAATGTTTTATTTTTGAACGTCAGTTCACATTTGTAGGTAGATCGTCAGTTTTAGAGCTAAAATTTGTATGTTGAAAGTGATTTTCATGCTTCCAGGGGCCCGGGAAGTGAATTAAATACCATTTGGAGGCATTTAATGTTCAAGCAAAAACAGGTGATTTTTGACAAAAGAGATAACACCCCCCAATTACGTCATGCTTCAGAAAGGTGAAAAATGGTCCGTTTTCAAATGTTTTATTTTTGAACGTCAGTTCACATTTGTAGGTAGATCATCAGTTTTAAAACTAAAATTAGCATGTTTAAAGTGATTTTCATGCTTCCAGGGGCCCGGGAAGTGAATTAAATACCATTTGGAGGCATTTAATGTTCAAGCAAAAACAGGTGATTTTTGACAAAAGAGATAACACCCCCCCCATTACGTCATGATTCAGAAAGGTGAAAAATGGTCCGTTTTCAAATGTTTTATTTTTGAACGTCAGTTCACATTTGTAGGTAGATCATCAGTTTAAGAGCTAAAATTAGCATGTTTAAAGTGATTTTCATGCTTCCAGGGGCCCGGGAAGTGAATTAAATACCATTTGGAGGCATTTAATGTTCAAGCAAAAACAGGTGATTTTTGACAAAAGAGATAACACCCCCCAATTACGTCATGCTTCAGAAAGGTGAAAAATGGTCCGTTTTCAAATGTTTTATTTTTGAACGTCAGTTCACATTTGTAGGTAGATCATCAGTTTTAAAACTAAAATTAGCATGTTTAAAGTGATTTTCATGCTTCCAGGGGCCCGGGAAGTGAATTAAATACCATTTGGAGGCATTTAATGTTCAAGCAAAAACAGGTGATTTTTGACAAAAGAGATAACACCCCCCCCCATTACGTCATGATTCAGAAAGGTGAAAAATGGTCCGTTTTCAAATGTTTTATTTTTGAACGTCAGTTCACATTTGTAGGTAGCTCATCAGTTTAAGAGCTAAAATTAGCATGTTTAAAGTGATTTTCATGCTTCCAGGGGCCCGGGAAGTGAATTAAATACCATTTGGAGGCATTTAATGTTCAAGCAAAAACAGGTGATTTTTGACAAAAGAGATAACACCCCCCCATTACGTCATGCTTCAGAAAGGTGAAAAATGGTCTGTTTTCAAATGTTTTATTTTTGAACGTCAGTTCACATTTGTAGGTAGATCATCAGTTTTAGAGCTAAAATTAGCATGTTGAAAGTGATTTTCATGCTTCCAGGGGCCCGGGAAGTGAATTAAATACCATTTGGAGGCATTTAATGTTCAAGCAAAAACAGGTGATTTTTGACAAAAGAGATAACACCCCACCATTACGTCATGCTTCAGAAAGGTGAAAAATGGTCCGTTTTCAAATGTTTTATTTTTGAACGTCAGTTCACATTTGTAGGTAGATCATCAGTTTTAGAGCTAAAATTAGCATGTTTAAAGTGATTTTCATCCTTCCAGGGGCCCGGGAAGTGAATTAAATACCATTTGGAGGCATTTAATATTCAAACAAAAACAGGTGATTTTTGACAAAAGAGATAACACCCCCCCATTACGTCATGCTTCAGAAAGGTGAAAAATGGTCCATTTTCAAATGTTTTATTTTTGAACGTCAGTTCACATTTGTAGGTAGATCATCAGTTTAAGAGCTAAAATTAGCATGTTTAAAGTGATTTTCATGCTTCCAGGGGCCCGGGAAGTGAATTAAATACCATGTGGAGGCATTTAATGTTCAAGAAAAAACAAGTGATTTTTGACAAAAGAGATAACACCCCCCATTAGGTCATGCTTCAGAAAGGTGAAAAATGGTCCATTTTCAAATGTTTTATTTTTGAACGTCAGTTCACATTTGTAGGTAGATCATCAGTTTTAGAGCTAAAATTAGCATGTTTAAAGCGATTTTCATGCTTCCAGGGGCCCGGGAAGTGAGTTAAATACCATTTGGAGGCATTTAATGTTCAAGCAAAAACAGGTGATTTTTGACAAAAGAGATAACACCCCCCCCATTACGTCATGCTTCAGAAAGGTGAAAAATGGTCCGTTTTGAAATGTTTTATTTTAGAACGTCAGTTCACATTTGTAGGTAGATCATCAGTTTTAGAGCTAAAATTAGCATGTTTAAAGTGATTTTCATGCTTCCAGGGGCCCGGGAAGTGAATTAAATACCATTTGGAGGCATTTAATGTTCAAGCAAAAACAGTTGATTTTTGACAAAAGAGATAACACCCCCCCATTACGTCATGCTTCAGAAAGGTGAAAAATGGTCCGTTTTGAAATGTTTTATTTTAGAACGTCAGTTCACATTTGTAGGTAGATCATCAGTTTTAGAGCTAAAATTAGCATGTTTAAAGTGATTTTCATGCTTCCAGGGGCCCGGGAAGTGAATTAAATACCATTTGGAGGCATTTAATGTTCAAGCAAAAACAGGTGATTTTTGACAAAAGAGATAACACCCCCCAATTACGTCATGCTTCAGAAAGGTGAAAAATGGTCCGTTTTCAAATGTTTTATTTTTGAACGTCAGTTCACATTTGTAGGTAGATCATCAGTTTTAAAACTAAAATTAGCATGTTTAAAGTGATTTTCATGCTTCCAGGGGCCCGGGAAGTGAATTAAATACCATTTGGAGGCATTTAATGTTCAAGCAAAAACAGGTGATTTTTGACAAAAGAGATAACACCCCCCCCATTACGTCATGATTCAGAAAGGTGAAAAATGGTCCGTTTTCAAATGTTTTATTTTTGAACGTCAGTTCACATTTGTAGGTAGATCATCAGTTTAAGAGCTAAAATTAGCATGTTTAAAGTGATTTTCATGCTTCCAGGGGCCCGGGAAGTGAATTAAATACCATTTGGAGGCATTTAATGTTCAAGCAAAAACAGGTGATTTTTGACAAAAGAGATAACACCCCCCAATTACGTCATGCTTCAGAAAGGTGAAAAATGGTCCGTTTTCAAATGTTTTATTTTTGAACGTCAGTTCACATTTGTAGGTAGATCATCAGTTTTAAAACTAAAATTAGCATGTTTAAAGTGATTTTCATGCTTCCAGGGGCCCGGGAAGTGAATTAAATACCATTTGGAGGCATTTAATGTTCAAGCAAAAACAGGTGATTTTTGACAAAAGAGATAACACCCCCCCCCATTACGTCATGATTCAGAAAGGTGAAAAATGGTCCGTTTTCAAATGTTTTATTTTTGAACGTCAGTTCACATTTGTAGGTAGCTCATCAGTTTAAGAGCTAAAATTAGCATGTTTAAAGTGATTTTCATGCTTCCAGGGGCCCGGGAAGTGAATTAAATACCATTTGGAGGCATTTAATGTTCAAGCAAAAACAGGTGATTTTTGACAAAAGAGATAACACCCCCCCATTACGTCATGCTTCAGAAAGGTGAAAAATGGTCTGTTTTCAAATGTTTTATTTTTGAACGTCAGTTCACATTTGTAGGTAGATCATCAGTTTTAGAGCTAAAATTAGCATGTTGAAAGTGATTTTCATGCTTCCAGGGGCCCGGGAAGTGAATTAAATACCATTTGGAGGCATTTAATGTTCAAGCAAAAACAGGTGATTTTTGACAAAAGAGATAACACCCCACCATTACGTCATGCTTCAGAAAGGTGAAAAATGGTCCGTTTTCAAATGTTTTATTTTTGAACGTCAGTTCACATTTGTAGGTAGATCATCAGTTTTAGAGCTAAAATTAGCATGTTTAAAGTGATTTTCATCCTTCCAGGGGCCCGGGAAGTGAATTAAATACCATTTGGAGGCATTTAATATTCAAACAAAAACAGGTGATTTTTGACAAAAGAGATAACACCCCCCCATTACGTCATGCTTCAGAAAGGTGAAAAATGGTCCATTTTCAAATGTTTTATTTTTGAACGTCAGTTCACATTTGTAGGTAGATCATCAGTTTAAGAGCTAAAATTAGCATGTTTAAAGTGATTTTCATGCTTCCAGGGGCCCGGGAAGTGAATTAAATACCATGTGGAGGCATTTAATGTTCAAGAAAAAACAAGTGATTTTTGACAAAAGAGATAACACCCCCCATTAGGTCATGCTTCAGAAAGGTGAAAAATGGTCCATTTTCAAATGTTTTATTTTTGAACGTCAGTTCACATTTGTAGGTAGATCATCAGTTTTAGAGCTAAAATTAGCATGTTTAAAGCGATTTTCATGCTTCCAGGGGCCCGGGAAGTGAGTTAAATACCATTTGGAGGCATTTAATGTTCAAGCAAAAACAGGTGATTTTTGACAAAAGAGATAACACCCCCCCCCATTACGTCATGCTTCAGAAAGGTGAAAAATGGTCCGTTTTGAAATGTTTTATTTTAGAACGTCAGTTCACATTTGTAGGTAGATCATCAGTTTTAGAGCTAAAATTAGCATGTTTAAAGTGATTTTCATGCTTCCAGGGGCCTGGGAAGTGAATTAAATACCATTTGGAGGCATTTAATGTTCAAGCAAAAACAGTTGATTTTTGACAAAAGAGATAACACCCCCCCATTACGTCATGCTTCAGAAAGGTGAAAAATGGTCCGTTTTGAAATGTTTTATTTTAGAACGTCAGTTCACATTTGTAGGTAGATCATCAGTTTTAGAGCTAAAATTAGCATGTTTAAAGTGATTTTCATGCTTCCAGGGGCCCGGGAAGTGAATTAAATACCATTTGGAGGCATTTAATGTTCAAGCAAAAACAGGTGATTTTTGACAAAAGAGATAACACCCCCCATTACGTCATGCTTCAGAAAGGTGAAAAATGGTCCGTTTTCAAATGTTTTATTTTTGAACGTCAGTTCACATTTGTAGGTAGATCATCAGTTTAAGAGCTAAAATTAGCATGTTTAAAGTGATTTTCATGCTTCCAGGGGCCCGGGAAGTGAATTAAATACCATTTGGAGGCATTTAATGTTCAAGCAAAAACAGGTGATTTTTGACAAAAGAGATAACACCCCCCATTACGTCATGCTTCAGAAAGGTGAAAAATGGTCTGTTTTCAAATGTTTTATTTTTGAACGTCAGTTCACATTTGTAGGTAGATCATCAGTTTTAGAGCTAAAATTAGCATGTTGAAAGTGATTTTCATGCTTCCAGGGGCCCGGGAAGTGAATTAAATACCATTTGGAGGCATTTAATGTTCAAGCAAAAACAGGTGATTTTTGACAAAAGAGATAACACCCCACCATTACGTCATGCTTCAGAAAGGTGAAAAATTGTCAGTTTTCAAATGTTTTATTTTTGAACGTCAGTTCACATTTGTAGGTAGATCATCAGTTTTAGAGCTAAAATTAGCATGTTTAAAGTGATTTTCATGCTTCAAGGGGCCCGGGAAGTGAATTAAATACCATTTGGAGGCATTTAATGTTCAAGCAAAAACAGGTGATTTTTGACAAAAGAGATAACACCCCCCCATTACGTCATGCTTCAGAAAGGTGAAAAATGGTCCGTTTTCAAATGTTTTATTTTTGAACGTCAGTTCACATTTGTAGGTAGATCATCAGTTTAAGAGCTAAAATTAGCATGTTTAAAGTGATTTTCATGCTTCCAGGGGCCCGGGAAGTGAATTAAATACCATTTGGAGGCATTTAATGTTCAAGCAAAAACAGGTGATTTTTGACAAAAGAAATAACACCCCCCCATTACGTCATGCTTCAGAAAGGTGAAAAATGGTCCGTTTTCAAATGTTTTATTTTTGAACGTCAGTTCACATTTGTAGGTAGATCATCAGTTTTAGAGCTAAAATTTGCATGTTTAAAGTGATTTTCATGCTTCCAGGGGCCCGGGAAGTGAATTAAATACCATTTGGAGGCATTTAATGTTCAAGCAAAAACAGGTGATATTTGACAAAAGAGATAACACCCCCCCATTACGTCATGCTTCAGAAAGGTGAAAAATGGTCCGTTTTCAAATGTTTTATTTTTGAACGTCAGTTCACATTTGTAGGTAGATCGTCAGTTTTAGAGCTAAAATTTGTATGTTGAAAGTGATTTTCATGCTTCCAGGGGCCCGGAAAGTGAATTAAATACCATTTGGAGGCATTTAATGTTCAAGCAAAAACAGGTGATTTTTGACAAAAGAGATAACACCCCCCCCCATTACGTCATGCTTCAGAAAGGTGAAAAATTGTCTGTTTTCAAATGTTTTATTTTTGAACGTCAGTTCACATTTGTAGGTAGATTATCAGTTTAAGAGCTAAAATTAGCATGTTTAAAGCGATTTTAATGCTTTCAGGGGCCCGGGAAGTGAATTAAATACCATTTGGAGGCATTTAATGTTCAAGCAAAAACAGGTGATTTTTGACAAAAGAGATAACACCCCCCCATTACGTCATAATTCAGAAAGGTGAAAAATGGTCCGTTTTCAAATGTTTTATTTTTGAACGTCAGTTCACATTTGTAGGTAGATCATCAGTTTTAGAGCTAAAATTAGCATGTTTAAAGTGATTTTCATCCTTCCAGGGGCCCGGGAAGTGAATTAAATACCATTTGGAGGCATTTAATATTCAAACAAAAACAGGTGATTTTTGACAAAAGAGATAACACCCCCCCATTACGTCATGCTTCAGAAAGGTGAAAAATGGTCCATTTTCAATGGTTTATTTTTGAACGTCAGTTCACATTTGTAGGTAGATCATCAGTTTAAGAGCTAAAATTAGCATGTTTAAAGTGATTTTCATGCTTCCAGGGGCCCGGGAAGTGAATTAAATACCATGTGGAGGCATTTAATGTTCAAGAAAAAACAAGTGATTTTTGACAAAAGAGATAACACCCCCCATTACGTCATGCTTCAGAAAGGTGAAAAATGGTCCATTTTCAAATGTTTTATTTTTGAACGTCAGTTCACATTTGTAGGTTGATCATCAGTTTTAGAGCTAAAATTAGCAAGTTTAAAGCGATTTCCATGCTTCCAGGGGCCCGGGAAGTGAGTTAAATACCATTTGGAGGCATTTAATGTTCAAGCAAAAACAGGTGATTTTTGACAAAAGAGATAACACCCCCCCCAATTACGTCATGCTTCAGAAAGGTGAAAAATGGTCCGTTTTGAAATGTTTTATTTTAGAACGTCAGTTCACATTTGTAGGTAGATCATCAGTTTTAGAGCTAAAATTAGCATGTTTAAAGTGATTTTCATGCTTCCAGGGGCCCGGGAAGTGAATTAAATACCATTTGGAGGCATTTAATGTTCAAGCAAAAACAGTTGATTTTTGACAAAAGAGATAACACCCCCCCATTACGTCATGCTTCAGACAGGTGAAAAATGGTCCGTTTTGAAATGTTTTATTTTAGAACGTCAGTTCACATTTGTAGGTAGATCATCAGTTTTAGAGCTAAAATTAGCATGTTTAAAGTGATTTTCATGCTTCCAGGGGCCCGGGAAGTGAATTAAATACCATTTGGAGGCATTTAATGTTCAAGCAAAAACAGGTGATTTTTGACAAAAGAGATAACACCCCCCTATTACGTCATGCTTCAGAAAGGTGAAAAATGGTCCGTTTTCAAATGTTTTATTTTTGAACGTCAGTTCACATTTGTAGGTAGATCATCAGTTTAAGAGCTAAAATTAGCATGTTTAAAGTGATTTTCATGCTTCCAGGGGCCCGGGAAGTGAATTAAATACCATTTGGAGGCATTTAATGTTCAAGCAAAAACAGGTGATTTTTGACAAAAGAGATAACACCCCCCCCATTACGTCATGATTCAGAAAGGTGAAAAATGGTCCGTTTTCAAATGTTTTATTTTTGAACGTCAGTTCACATTTGTAGGTAGATCATCAGTTTAAGAGCTAAAATTAGCATGTTTAAAGTGATTTTCATGCTTCCAGGGGCCCGGGAAGTGAATTAAATACCATTTGGAGGCATTTAATGTTCAAGCAAAAACAGGTGATTTTTGACAAAAGAGATAACACCCCCCCATTACGTCATGCTTCAGAAAGGTGAAAAATGGTCCGTTTTCAAATGTTTTATTTTTGAACGTCAGTTCACATTTGTAGGTAGATCATCAGTTTTAGAGCTAAAATTAGCATGTTGAAAGTGATTTTCATGCTTCCAGGGGCCCGGGAAGTGAATTAAATACAATTTGGAGGCATTTAATGTTCAAGCAAAAACAGGTGATTTTTGACAAAAGAGATAACACCCCACCATTACGTCATGCTTCAGAAAGGTGAAAAATGGTCCGTTTTCAAATGTTTTATTTTTGAACGTCAGTTCACATTTGTAGGTAGATCATCAGTTTTAGAGCTAAAATTAGCATGTTTAAAGTGATTTTCATCCTTCCAGGGGCCCGGGAAGTGAATTAAATACCATTTGGAGGCATTTAATATTCAAACAAAAACAGGTGATTTTTGACAAAAGAGATAACACCCCCCCCATTACGTCATGCTTCAGAAAGGTGAAAAATGGTCAATTTTCAAATGTTTTATTTTTGAACGTCAGTTCACATTTGTAGGTAGATCATCAGTTTAAGAGCTAAAATTAGCATGTTTAAAGTGATTTTCATGCTTCCAGGGGCCCGGGAAGTGAATTAAATACCATGTGGAGGCATTTAATGTTCAAGAAAAAACAAGTGATTTTTGACAAAAGAGATAACACCCCCCATTACGTCATGCTTCAGAAAGGTGAAAAAGGGTCCATTTTCAAATGTTTTATTTTTGAACGTCAGTTCACATTTGTAGGTAGATCATCAGTTTTAGAGCTAAAATTAGCATGTTTAAAGCGATTTTCATGCTTCCAGGGGCCCGGGAAGTGAGTTAAATACCATTTGGAGGCATTTAATGTTCAAGCAAAAACAGGTGATTTTTGACAATAGAGATAACACCCCCCCCCATTATGTCATGCTTCAGAAAGGTGAAAAATGGTCCGTTTTGAAATGTTTTATTTTAGAACGTCAGTTCACATTTGTAGGTAGATCATCAGTTTTAGAGCTAAAATTAGCATGTTTAAAGTGATTTTCATGCTTCCAGGGGCCCGGGAAGTGAATTAAATACCATTTGGAGGCATTTAATGTTCAAGCAAAAACAGTTGATTTTTGACAAAAGAGATAACACCCCCCCATTACGTCATGCTTCAGAAAGGTGAAAAATGGTCCGTTTTGAAATGTTTTATTTTAGAACGTCAGTTCACATTTGTAGGTAGATCATCAGTTTTAGAGCTAAAATTAGCATGTTTAAAGTGATTTTCATGCTTCCAGGGGCCCGGGAAGTGAATTAAATACCATTTGGAGGCATTTAATGTTCAAGCAAAAACAGGTGATTTTTGACAAAAGAGATAACACCCCCCCATTACGTCATGCTTCAGAAAGGTGAAAAATGGTCCGTTTTCAAATGTTTTATTTTTGAACGTCAGTTCACATTTGTAGGTAGATCATCAGTTTAAGAGCTAAAATTAGCATGTTTAAAGTGATTTTCATGCTTCCAGGGGCCCGGGAAGTGAATTAAATACCATTTGGAGGCATTTAATGTTCAAGCAAAAACAGGTGATTTTTGACAAAAGAGATAACACCCCCCCATTACGTCATGCTTCAGAAAGGTGAAAAATGGTCCATTTTCAAATGTTTTATTTTTGAACGTCAGTACACATTTGTAGGTAGATCATCAGTTTTAGAGCTAAAATTTGCATGTTTAAAGTGATTTTCATGCTTCCAGGGGACCGGGAAGTGAATTAAATACCATTTGGAGGCATTTAATGTTCAAGCAAAAACAGGTGATATTTGACAAAAGAGATAACACACCCCCATTACGTCATGCTTCAGAAAGGTGAAAAATGGTCCGTTTTCAAATGTTTTATTTTTGAACGTCAGTTCACATTTGTAGGTAGATCATCAGTTTTAAAACTAAAATTAGCATGTTTAAAGTGATTTTCATGCTTCCAGGGGCCCGGGAAGTGAATTAAATACCATTTGGAGGCATTTAATGTTCAAGCAAAAACAGGTGATTTTTGACAAAAGAGATAACACCCCCCCATTACGTCATGATTCAGAAAGGTGAAAAATGGTCCGTTTTCAAATGTTTTATTTTTGAACGTCAGTTCACATTTGTAGGTAGATCATCAGTTTAAGAGCTAAAATTAGCATGTTTAAAGTGATTTTCATGCTTCCAGGGGCCCGGGAAGTGAATTAAATACCATTTGGAGGCATTTAATGTTCAAGCAAAAACAGGTGATTTTTGACAAAAGAGATAACACCCCCCAATTACGTCATGCTTCAGAAAGGTGAAAAATGGTCCGTTTTCAAATGTTTTATTTTTGAACGTCAGTTCACATTTGTAGGTAGATCATCAGTTTTAAAACTAAAATTAGCATGTTTAAAGTGATTTTCATGCTTCCAGGGGCCCGGGAAGTGAATTAAATACCATTTGGAGGCATTTAATGTTCAAGCAAAAACAGGTGATTTTTGACAAAAGAGATAACACCCCCCCCATTACGTCATGATTCAGAAAGGTGAAAAATGGTCCGTTTTCAAATGTTTTATTTTTGAACATCAGTTCACATTTGTAGGTAGCTCATCAGTTTAAGAGCTAAAATTAGCATGTTTAAAGTGATTTTCATGCTTCCAGGGGCCCGGGAAGTGAATTAAATACCATTTGGAGGCATTTAATGTTCAAGCAAAAACAGGTGATTTTTGACAAAAGAGATAACACCCCCCCATTACGTCATGCTTCAGAAAGGTGAAAAATGGTCTGTTTTCAAATGTTTTATTTTTGAACGTCAGTTCACATTTGTAGGTAGATCATCAGTTTTAGAGCTAAAATTAGCATGTTGAAAGTGATTTTCATGCTTCCAGGGGCCCGGGAAGTGAATTAAATACCATTTGGAGGCATTTAATGTTCAAGCAAAAACAGGTGATTTTTGACAAAAGAGATAACACCCCACCATTACGTCATGCTTCAGAAAGGTGAAAAATGGTCCGTTTTCAAATGTTTTATTTTTGAACGTCAGTTCACATTTGTAGGTAGATCATCAGTTTTAGAGCTAAAATTAGCATGTTTAAAGTGATTTTCATCCTTCCAGGGGCCCGGGAAGTGAATTAAATACCATTTGGAGGCATTTAATATTCAAACAAAAACAGGTGATTTTTGACAAAAGAGATAACACCCCCCCATTACGTCATGCTTCAGAAAGGTGAAAAATGGTCCATTTTCAAATGTTTTATTTTTGAACGTCAGTTCACATTTGTAGGTAGATCATCAGTTTAAGAGCTAAAATTAGCATGTTTAAAGTGATTTTCATGCTTCCAGGGGCCCGGGAAGTGAATTAAATACCATGTGGAGGCATTTAATGTTCAAGAAAAAACAAGTGATTTTTGACAAAAGAGATAACACCCCCCATTAGGTCATGCTTCAGAAAGGTGAAAAATGGTCCATTTTCAAATGTTTTATTTTTGAACGTCAGTTCACATTTGTAGGTAGATCATCAGTTTTAGAGCTAAAATTAGCATGTTTAAAGCGATTTTCATGCTTCCAGGGGCCCGGGAAGTGAGTTAAATACCATTTGGAGGCATTTAATGTTCAAGCAAAAACAGGTGATTTTTGACAAAAGAGATAACACCCCCCCCCATTACGTCATGCTTCAGAAAGGTGAAAAATGGTCCGTTTTGAAATGTTTTATTTTAGAACGTCAGTTCACATTTGTAGGTAGATCATCAGTTTTAGAGCTAAAATTAGCATGTTTAAAGTGATTTTCATGCTTCCAGGGGCCCGGGAAGTGAATTAAATACCATTTGGAGGCATTTAATGTTCAAGCAAAAACAGTTGATTTTTGACAAAAGAGATAACACCCCCCCATTACGTCATGCTTCAGAAAGGTGAAAAATGGTCCGTTTTGAAATGTTTTATTTTAGAACGTCAGTTCACATTTGTAGGTAGATCATCAGTTTTAGAGCTAAAATTAGCATGTTTAAAGTGATTTTCATGCTTCCAGGGGCCCGGGAAGTGAATTAAATACCATTTGGAGGCATTTAATGTTCAAGCAAAAACAGGTGATTTTTGACAAAAGAGATAACACCCCCCCATTACGTCATGCTTCAGAAAGGTGAAAAATGGTCCGTTTTCAAATGTTTTATTTTTGAACGTCAGTTCACATTTGTAGGTAGATCATCAGTTTAAGAGCTAAAATTAGCATGTTTAAAGTGATTTTCATGCTTCCAGGGGCCCGGGAAGTGAATTAAATACCATTTGGAGGCATTTAATGTTCAAGCAAAAACAGGTGATTTTTGACAAAAGAGATAACACCCCCCCATTACGTCATGCTTCAGAAAGGTGAAAAATGGTCCGTTTTCAAATGTTTTATTTTTGAACGTCAGTTCACATTTGTAGGTAGATCATCAGTTTTAGAGCTAAAATTTGCATGTTTAAAGTGATTTTCATGCTTCCAGGGGACCGGGAAGTGAATTAAATACCATTTGGAGGCATTTAATGTTCAAGCAAAAACAGGTGATATTTGACAAAAGAGATAACACACCCCCATTACGTCATGCTTCAGAAAGGTGAAAAATGGTCCGTTTTCAAATGTTTTATTTTTGAACGTCAGTTCACATTTGTAGGTAGATCGTCAGTTTTAGAGCTAAAATTTGTATGTTGAAAGTGATTTTCATGCTTCCAGGGGCCCGGGAAGTGAATTAAATACCATTTGGAGGCATTTAATGTTCAAGCAAAAACAGGTGATTTTTGACAAAAGAGATAACACCCCCCAATTACGTCATGCTTCAGAAAGGTGAAAAATGGTCCGTTTTCAAATGTTTTATTTTTGAACGTCAGTTCACATTTGTAGGTAGATCATCAGTTTTAAAACTAAAATTAGCATGTTTAAAGTGATTTTCATGCTTCCAGGGGCCCGGGAAGTGAATTAAATACCATTTGGAGGCATTTAATGTTCAAGCAAAAACAGGTGATTTTTGACAAAAGAGATAACACCCCCCCATTACGTCATGATTCAGAAAGGTGAAAAATGGTCCGTTTTCAAATGTTTTATTTTTGAACGTCAGTTCACATTTGTAGGTAGATCATCAGTTTAAGAGCTAAAATTAGCATGTTTAAAGTGATTTTCATGCTTCCAGGGGCCCGGGAAGTGAATTAAATTTATTTATTTATTTATTTATTTATTTATTTTTTAAATTTCTAAAGCGCGCAAATACCTTTCGGTGTCTCGGCGCTGGAGTTTGCAGATTGCAGGGGTTCCACTGACGTCTTACTGGTTAAAGAGCCAGGTCTTGAGGTGTTTGCGAAATGAGAGTAATGATGATTGATTTTTAACAGAGGAGGGGATCTGATTCCATAGTTTTGATGCTGCCACTACAAAACGTCTGTCTCCCCAAGATACTTTTTTTGTGCATGGGATTTGGAGCTGTTGGGCCGAAGAAGAGCGTAGTGTTCGACTGGGTTTGTACAGTTTGAATGCTTTTTTGAAGAAATCAGGTCCATTATTGTTTAAGGCCTTGTGAATGATACACATGGCCTTAAACTTTATCCGGCTTCTTATTGGTAACCAGTGGAGATCACGAATTGTGGGAGAGATAGAAGCGTGCTTAGGTATACCCGTGAGAATTCTTGCAGCAGCGTTCTGGACAAGCTGTAATTTGCTCAGAACTTGCTCTTGTGCGTTAAGCAGTAGACCATTGCAATAATCCACCCTAGATAACACCAGGGAGGACATTAAGGTTTTACCTGCGGTTGGGGGAAGAAAAGGGAGCAGTTTCTTCACCATTCTCAGGGTAAAGAAGGAGGCTGACACCACCGCGTTGGCATGGCTTAAAAACGTAAGCTTATTATCAAAAAGCACGCCCAAGTTTTTCACCTTGGTTACAGGTGATGGGGGAGCTCCCAACTCCGAGGGCCACCAGACCGGAGACCAAGACGGAGTCAGTTCGCCAAAAACCATCACCTCCGTCTTGTCGGAATTTAGCTTTAAGCAATTCCGGTTCATCCATGAGCTGATGGCCTTCATGCCCTCCTGAAAGTTCGCTGCCACTGCTTCACCGTTTTTGTGTATCTCCAGGACCAGCTGTGTGTCGTCGGCATAAGATGTTAAGCCAATGCCGAACGACTTGATTACCCTCGCCAAGTCCGACACGTAGATATTAAAAAGTGTCGGACTTAGCGAGGAGCCCTGGGGAACACCACACGGGAGTGTGAAATCAGGAGAGCAGAAGCATCCCATCTTAACAGACTGTACTCGGTTGGCCAGGAAAGATGCTAGTGTTGTTCTTGCCCTGCCCTGAATGCCTAGGGCGGCGACACGGTCGATCAAGATGGTATGATTTTTTTGGAGGCATTTAATGTTCAAGCAAAAACAGGTGATTTTTGACAAAAGAGATAACACCCCCCCATTACGTCATGCTTCAGAAAGGTGAAAAATGGTCTGTTTTCAAATGTTTTATTTTTGAACGTCAGTTCACATTTGTAGGTAGATCATCAGTTTTAGAGCTAAAATTAGCATGTTGAAAGTGATTTTCATGCTTCCAGGGGCCCGGGAAGTGAATTAAATACCATTTGGAAGCATTTAATGTTCAAGCAAAAACAGGTGATTTTTGACAAAAGAGATAACACCCCACCATTACGTCATGCTTCAGAAAGGTGAAAAATTGTCCGTTTTCAAATGTTTTATTTTTGAACGTCAGTTCACATTTGTAGGTAGATCATCAGTTTTAGAGCTAAAATTAGCATGTTTAAAGTGATTTTCATGCTTCAAGGGGCCCGGGAAGTGAATTAAATACCATTTGGAGGCATTTAATGTTCAAGCAAAAACAGGTGATTTTTGACAAAAGAGATAACACCCCCCCATTACGTCATGCTTCAGAAAGGTGAAAAATGGTCCGTTTTCAAATGTTTTATTTTTGAACGTCAGTTCACATTTGTAGGTAGATCATCAGTTTAAGAGCTAAAATTAGCATGTTTAAAGCGATTTTCATGCTTCCAGGGGCCCGGGAAGTGAGTTAAATACCATTTGGAGGCATTTAATGTTCAAGCAAAAACAGGTGATTTTTGACAAAAGAGATAACACCCCCCCCCATTACGTCATGCTTCAGAAAGGTGAAAAATGGTCCGTTTTGAAATGTTTTATTTTAGAACGTCAGTTCACATTTGTAGGTAGATCATCAGTTTTAGAGCTAAAATTAGCATGTTTAAAGTGATTTTCATGCTTCCAGGGGCCCGGGAAGTGAATTAAATACCATTTGGAGGCATTTAATGTTCAAGCAAAAACAGTTGATTTTTGACAAAAGAGATAACACCCCCCCATTACGTCATGCTTCAGAAAGGTGAAAAATGGTCCGTTTTGAAATGTTTTATTTTAGAACGTCAGTTCACATTTGTAGGTAGATCATCAGTTTTAGAGCTAAAATTAGCATGTTTAAAGTGATTTTCATGCTTCCAGGGGCCCGGGAAGTGAATTAAATACCATTTGGAGGCATTTAATGTTCAAGCAAAAACAGGTGATTTTTGACAAAAGAGATAACACCCCCCCATTACGTCATGCTTCAGAAAGGTGAAAAATGGTCCGTTTTCAAATGTTTTATTTTTGAACGTCAGTTCACATTTGTAGGTAGATCATCAGTTTAAGAGCTAAAATTAGCATGTTTAAAGTGATTTTCATGCTTCCAGGGGCCCGGGAAGTGAATTAAATACCATTTGGAGGCATTTAATGTTCAAGCAAAAACAGGTGATTTTTGACAAAAGAGATAACACCCCCCCATTACGTCATGCTTCAGAAAGGTGAAAAATGGTCCGTTTTCAAATGTTTTATTTTTGAACGTCAGTTCACATTTGTAGGTAGATCATCAGTTTTAGAGCTAAAATTTGCATGTTTAAAGTGATTTTCATGCTTCCAGGGGACCGGGAAGTGAATTAAATACCATTTGGAGGCATTTAATGTTCAAGCAAAAACAGGTGATATTTGACAAAAGAGATAACACACCCCCATTACGTCATGCTTCAGAAAGGTGAAAAATGGTCCGTTTTCAAATGTTTTATTTTTGAACGTCAGTTCACATTTGTAGGTAGATCGTCAGTTTTAGAGCTAAAATTTGTATGTTGAAAGTGATTTTCATGCTTCCAGGGGCCCGGGAAGTGAATTAAATACCATTTGGAGGCATTTAATGTTCAAGCAAAAACAGGTGATTTTTGACAAAAGAGATAACACCCCCCAATTACGTCATGCTTCAGAAAGGTGAAAAATGGTCCGTTTTCAAATGTTTTATTTTTGAACGTCAGTTCACATTTGTAGGTAGATCATCAGTTTTAAAACTAAAATTAGCATGTTTAAAGTGATTTTCATGCTTCCAGGGGCCCGGGAAGTGAATTAAATACCATTTGGAGGCATTTAATGTTCAAGCAAAAACAGGTGATTTTTGACAAAAGAGATAACACCCCCCCATTACGTCATGATTCAGAAAGGTGAAAAATGGTCCGTTTTCAAATGTTTTATTTTTGAACGTCAGTTCACATTTGTAGGTAGATCATCAGTTTAAGAGCTAAAATTAGCATGTTTAAAGTGATTTTCATGCTTCCAGGGGCCCGGGAAGTGAATTAAATACCATTTGGAGGCATTTAATGTTCAAGCAAAAACAGGTGATTTTTGACAAAAGAGATAACACCCCCCCATTACGTCATGCTTCAGAAAGGTGAAAAATGGTCTGTTTTCAAATGTTTTATTTTTGAACGTCAGTTCACATTTGTAGGTAGATCATCAGTTTTAGAGCTAAAATTAGCATGTTGAAAGTGATTTTCATGCTTCCAGGGGCCCGGGAAGTGAATTAAATACCATTTGGAGGCATTTAATGTTCAAGCAAAAACAGGTGATTTTTGACAAAAGAGATAACACCCCACCATTACGTCATGCTTCAGAAAGGTGAAAAATTGTCCGTTTTCAAATGTTTTATTTTTGAACGTCAGTTCACATTTGTAGGTAGATCATCAGTTTTAGAGCTAAAATTAGCATGTTTAAAGTGATTTTCATGCTTCAAGGGGCCCGGGAAGTGAATTAAATACCATTTGGAGGCATTTAATGTTCAAGCAAAAACAGGTGATTTTTGACAAAAGAGATAACACCCCCCCATTACGTCATGCTTCAGAAAGGTGAAAAATGGTCCGTTTTCAAATGTTTTATTTTTGAACGTCAGTTCACATTTGTAGGTAGATCATCAGTTTAAGAGCTAAAATTAGCATGTTTAAAGTGATTTTCATGCTTCCAGGGGCCCGGGAAGTGAATTAAATACCATTTGGAGGCATTTAATGTTCAAGCAAAAACAGGTGATTTTTGACAAAAGAGATAACACCCCCCCATTACGTCATGCTTCAGAAAGGTGAAAAATGGTCTGTTTTCAAATGTTTTATTTTTGAACGTCAGTTCACATTTGTAGGTAGATCATCAGTTTTAGAGCTAAAATTTGCATGTTTAAAGTGATTTTCATGCTTCCAGGGGCCCGGGAAGTGAATTAAATACCATTTGGAGGCATTTAATGTTCAAGCAAAAACAGGTGATATTTGACAAAAGAGATAACACCCCCCCATTACGTCATGCTTCAGAAAGGTGAAAAATGGTCCGTTTTCAAATGTTTTATTTTTGAACGTCAGTTCACATTTGTAGGTAGATCGTCAGTTTTAGAGCTAAAATTTGTATGTTGAAAGTGATTTTCATGCTTCCAGGGGCCCGGGAAGTGAATTAAATACCATTTGGAGGCATTTAATGTTCAAGCAAAAACAGGTGATTTTTGACAAAAGAGATAACACCCCCCCAATTACGTCATGCTTCAGAAAGGTGAAAAATTGTCTGTTTTCAAATGTTTTATTTTTGAACGTCAGTTCACATTTGTAGGTAGATTATCAGTTTAAGAGCTAAAATTAGCATGTTTAAAGCGATTTTAATGCTTTCAGGGGCCCGGGAAGTGAATTAAATACCATTTGGAGGCATTTAATGTTCAAGCAAAAACAGGTGATTTTTGACAAAAGAGATAACACCCCCCCATTACGTCATGCTTCAGAAAGGTGAAAAATGGTCCATTTTCAAATGTTTTATTTTTGAACGTCAGTTCACATTTGTAGGTAGATCATCAGTTTAAGAGCTAAAATTAGCATGTTTAAAGTGATTTTCATGCTTCCAGGGGCCCGGGAAGTGAATTAAATACCATGTGGAGGCATTTAATGTTCAAGAAAAAACAAGTGATTTTTGACAAAAGAGATAACACCCCCCATTACGTCATGCTTCAGAAAGGTGAAAAATGGTCCATTTTCAAATGTTTATTTTTGAACGTCAGTTCACATTTGTAGGTAGATCATCAGTTTTAGAGCTAAAATTAGCATGTTTAAAGCGATTTTCATGCTTCCAGGGGCCCGGGAAGTGAGTTAAATACCATTTGGAGGCATTTAATGTTCAAGCAAAAACAGGTGATTTTTGACAAAAGAGATAACACCCCCCCCATTACGTCATGCTTCAGAAAGGTGAAAAATGGTCCGTTTTGAAATGTTTTATTTTAGAACGTCAGTTCACATTTGTAGGTAGATCATCAGTTTTAGAGCTAAAATTAGCATGTTTAAAGTGATTTTCATGCTTCCAGGGGCCCGGGAAGTGAATTAAATACCATTTGGAGGCATTTAATGTTCAAGCAAAAACAGTTGATTTTTGACAAATGAGATAACACCCCCCCATTACGTCATGCTTCAGAAAGGTGAAAAATGGTCCGTTTTGAAATGTTTTATTTTAGAACGTCAGTTCACATTTGTAGGTAGATCATCAGTTTTAGAGCTAAAATTAGCATGTTTAAAGTGATTTTCATGCTTCCAGGGGCCCGGGAAGTGAATTAAATACCATTTGGAGGCATTTAATGTTCAAGCAAAAACAGGTGATTTTTGACAAAAGAGATAACACCCCCCCATTACGTCATGCTTCAGAAAGGTGAAAAATGGTCCGTTTTCAAATGTTTTATTTTTGAACGTCAGTTCACATTTGTAGGTAGATCATCAGTTTAAGAGCTAAAATTAGCATGTTTAAAGTGATTTTCATGCTTCCAGGGGCCCGGGAAGTGAATTAAATACCATTTGGAGGCATTTAATGCTCAAGCAAAAACAGGTGATTTTTGACAAAAGAGATAACACCCCCCCATTACGTCATGCTTCAGAAAGGTGAAAAATGGTCCGTTTTCAAATGTTTTATTTTTGAACGTCAGTTCACATTTGTAGGTAGATCATCAGTTTTAGAGCTAAAATTTGCATGTTTAAAGTGATTTTCATGCTTCCAGGGGCCCGGGAAGTGAATTAAATACCATTTGGAGGCATTTAATGTTCAAGCAAAAACAGGTGATATTTGACAAAAGAGAAAACACCCCCCCATTACGTCATGCTTCAGAAAGGTGAAAAATGGTCCGTTTTCAAATGTTTTATTTTTGAACGTCAGTTCACATTTGTAGGTAGATCGTCAGTTTTAGAGCTAAAATTTGTATGTTGAAAGTGATTTTCATGCTTCCAGGGGCCCGGGAAGTGAATTAAATACCATTTGGAGGCATTTAATGTTCAAGCAAAAACAGGTGATTTTTGACAAAAGAGATAATACCCCCCAATTACGTCATGCTTCAGAAAGGTGAAAAATGGTCCGTTTTCAAATGTTTTATTTTTGAACGTCAGTTCACATTTGTAGGTAGATCATCAGTTTTAAAACTAAAATTAGCATGTTTAAAGTGATTTTCATGCTTCCAGGGGCCCGGGAAGTGAATTAAATACCATTTGGAGGCATTTAATGTTCAAGCAAAAACAGGTGATTTTTGACAAAAGAGATAACACCCCCCCCATTACGTCATGATTCAGAAAGGTGAAAAATGGTCCGTTTTCAAATGTTTTATTTTTGAACGTCAGTTCACATTTGTAGGTAGATCATCAGTTTAAGAGCTAAAATTAGCATGTTTAAAGTGATTTTCATGCTTCCAGGGGCCCGGGAAGTGAATTAAATACCATTTGGAGGCATTTAATGTTCAAGCAAAAACAGGTGATTTTTGACAAAAGAGATAACACCCCCCCATTACGTCATGCTTCAGAAAGGTGAAAAATGGTCCGTTTTCAAATGTTTTATTTTTGAACGTCAGTTCACATTTGTAGGTAGATCATCAGTTTTAGAGCTAAAATTTGCATGTTTAAAGTGATTTTCATGCTTCCAGGGGACCGGGAAGTGAATTAAATACCATTTGGAGGCATTTAATGTTCAAGCAAAAACAGGTGATATTTGACAAAAGAGATAACACCCCCCCCATTACGTCATGCTTCAGAAAGGTGAAAAATGGTCCGTTTTCAAATGTTTTATTTTTGAACGTCAGTTCACATTTGTAGGTAGATCGTCAGTTTTAGAGCTAAAATTTGTATGTTGAAAGTGATTTTCATGCTTCCAGGGGCCCGGGAAGTGAATTAAATACCATTTGGAGGCATTTAATGTTCAAGCAAAAACAGGTGATTTTTGACAAAAGAGATAACACCCCCCAATTACGTCATGCTTCAGAAAGGTGAAAAATGGTCCGTTTTCAAATGTTTTATTTTTGAACGTCAGTTCACATTTGTAGGTAGATCAGTTTTAAAACTAAAATTAGCATGTTTAAAGTGATTTTCATGCTTCCAGGGGCCCGGGAAGTGAATTAAATACCATTTGGAGGCATTTAATGTTCAAGCAAAAACAGGTGATTTTTGACAAAAGAGATAACACCCCCCCCATTACGTCATGATTCAGAAAGGTGAAAAATGGTCCGTTTTCAAATGTTTTATTTTTGAACGTCAGTTCACATTTGTAGGTAGATCATCAGTTTAAGAGCTAAAATTAGCATGTTTAAAGTGATTTTCATGCTTCCAGGGGCCCGGGAAGTGAATTAAATACCATTTGGAGGCATTTAATGTTCAAGCAAAAACAGGTGATTTTTGACAAAAGAGATAACACCCCCCCATTACGTCATGCTTCAGAAAGGTGAAAAATGGTCCGTTTTCAAATGTTTTATTTTTGAACGTCAGTTCACATTTGTAGGTAGATCATCAGTTTTAGAGCTAAAATTAGCATGTTGAAAGTGATTTTCATGCTTCCAGGGGCCCGGGAAGTGAATTAAATACCATTTGGAGGCATTTAATGTTCAAGCAAAAACAGGTGATTTTTGACAAAAGAGATAACACCCCACCATTACGTCATGCTTCAGAAAGGTGAAAAATGGTCCGTTTTCAAATGTTTTATTTTTGAACGTCAGTTCACATTTGTAGGTAGATCATCAGTTTTAGAGCTAAAATTAGCATGTTTAAAGTGATTTTCATCCTTCCAGGGGCCCGGGAAGTGAATTAAATACCATTTGGAGGCATTTAATATTCAAACAAAAACAGGTGATTTTTGACAAAAGAGATAACACCCCCCCATTACGTCATGCTTCAGAAAGGTGAAAAATGGTCCGTTTTCAAATGTTTTATTTTTGAACGTCAGTTCACATTTGTAGGTAGATCATCAGTTTTAGAGCTAAAATTAGCATGTTGAAAGTGATTTTCATGCTTCCAGGGGCCCGGGAAGTGAATTAAATACCATTTGGAGGCATTTAATGTTCAAGCAAAAACAGGTGATTTTTGACAAAAGAGATAACACCCCCCCCATTACGTCATGATTCAGAAAGGTGAAAAATGGTCCGTTTTCAAATGTTTTATTTTTGAACGTCAGTTCACATTTGTAGGTAGATCATCAGTTTAAGAGCTAAAATTAGCATGTTTAAAGTGATTTTCATGCTTCCAGGGGCCCGGGAAGTGAATTAAATACCATTTGGAGGCATTTAATGTTCAAGCAAAAACAGGTGATTTTTGACAAAAGAGATAACACCCCCCCATTACGTCATGCTTCAGAAAGGTGAAAAATGGTCCGTTTTCAAATGTTTTATTTTTGAACGTCAGTTCACATTTGTAGGTAGATCATCAGTTTTAGAGCTAAAATTAGCATGTTGAAAGTGATTTTCATGCTTCCAGGGGCCCGGGAAGTGAATTAAATACCATTTGGAGGCATTTAATGTTCAAGCAAAAACAGGTGATTTTTGACAAAAGAGATAACACCCCCATTACGTCATGCTTCAGAAAGGTGAAAAATGGTCCGTTTTCAAATGTTTTATTTTTGAACGTCAGTTCACATTTGTAGGTAGATCATCAGTTTTAGAGCTAAAATTAGCATGTTTAAAGTGATTTTCATCCTTCCAGGGGCCCGGGAAGTGAATTAAATACCATTTGGAGGCATTTAATATTCAAACAAAAACAGGTGATTTTTGACAAAAGAGATAACACCCCCCCATTACGTCATGCTTCAGAAAGGTGAAAAATGGTCCATTTTCAAATGTTTTATTTTTGAACGTCAGTTCACATTTGTAGGTAGATCATCAGTTTAAGAGCTAAAATTAGCATGTTTAAAGTGATTTTCATGCTTCCAGGGGCCCGGGAAGTGAATTAAATACCATGTGGAGGCATTTAATGTTCAAGAAAAAACAAGTGATTTTTGACAAAAGAGATAACACCCCCCATTACGTCATGCTTCAGAAAGGTGAAAAATGGTCCATTTTCAAATGTTTTATTTTTGAACGTCAGTTCACATTTGTAGGTAGATCATCAGTTTTAGAGCTAAAATTAGCATGTTTAAAGCGATTTTCATGCTTCCAGGGGCCCGGGAAGTGAGTTAAATACCATTTGGAGGCATTTAATGTTCAAGCAAAAACAGGTGATTTTTGACAAAAGAGATAACACCCCCCCCCATTACGTCATGCTTCAGAAAGGTGAAAAATGGTCCGTTTTGAAATGTTTTATTTTAGAACGTCAGTTCACATTTGTAGGTAGATCATCAGTTTTAGAGCTAAAATTAGCATGTTTAAAGTGATTTTCATGCTTCCAGGGGCCCGGGAAGTGAATTAAATACCATTTGGAGGCATTTAATGTTCAAGCAAAAACAGTTGATTTTTGACAAAAGAGATAACACCCCCCCATTACGTCATGCTTCAGAAAGGTGAAAAATGGTCCGTTTTGAAATGTTTTATTTTAGAACGTCAGTTCACATTTGTAGGTAGATCATCAGTTTTAGAGCTAAAATTAGCATGTTTAAAGTGATTTTCATGCTTCCAGGGGCCCGGGAAGTGAATTAAATACCATTTGGAGGCATTTAATGTTCAAGCAAAAACAGGTGATTTTTGACAAAAGAGATAACACCCCCCCATTACGTCATGCTTCAGAAAGGTGAAAAATGGTCCGTTTTCAAATGTTTTATTTTTGAACGTCAGTTCACATTTGTAGGTAGATCATCAGTTTAAGAGCTAAAATTAGCATGTTTAAAGTGATTTTCATGCTTCCAGGGGCCCGGGAAGTGAATTAAATACCATTTGGAGGCATTTAATGTTCAAGCAAAAACAGGTGATTTTTGACAAAAGAGATAACACCCCCCCATTACGTCATGCTTCAGAAAGGTGAAAAATGGTCCGTTTTCAAATGTTTTATTTTTGAACGTCAGTACACATTTGTAGGTAGATCATCAGTTTTAGAGCTAAAATTTGCATGTTTAAAGTGATTTTCATGCTTCCAGGGGACCGGGAAGTGAATTAAATACCATTTGGAGGCATTTAATGTTCAAGCAAAAACAGGTGATATTTGACAAAAGAGATAACACACCCCCATTACGTCATGCTTCAGAAAGGTGAAAAATGGTCCGTTTTCAAATGTTTTATTTTTGAACGTCAGTTCACATTTGTAGGTAGATCGTCAGTTTTAGAGCTAAAATTTGTATGTTGAAAGTGATTTTCATGCTTCCAGGGGCCCGGGAAGTGAATTAAATACCATTTGGAGGCATTTAATGTTCAAGCAAAAACAGGTGATTTTTGACAAAAGAGATAACACCCTCCAATTACGTCATGCTTCAGAAAGGTGAAAAATGGTCCGTTTTCAAATGTTTTATTTTTGAACGTCAGTTCACATTTGTAGGTAGATCATCAGTTTTAAAACTAAAATTAGCATGTTTAAAGTGATTTTCATGCTTCCAGGGGCCCGGGAAGTGAATTAAATACCATTTGGAGGCATTTAATGTTCAAGCAAAAACAGGTGATTTTTGACAAAAGAGATAACACCCCCCCCATTACGTCATGATTCAGAAAGGTGAAAAATGGTCCGTTTTCAAATGTTTTATTTTTGAACGTCAGTTCACATTTGTAGGTAGATCATCAGTTTAAGAGCTAAAATTAGCATGTTTAAAGTGATTTTCATGCTTCCAGGGGCCCGGGAAGTGAATTAAATACCATTTGGAGGCATTTAATGTTCAAGCAAAAACAAGTGATTTTTGACAAAAGAGATAACACCCCCCAATTACGTCATGCTTCAGAAAGGTGAAAAATGGTCCGTTTTCAAATGTTTTATTTTTGAACGTCAGTTCACATTTGTAGGTAGATCATCAGTTTAAGAGCTAAAATTAGCATGTTTAAAGTGATTTTCATGCTTCCAGGGGCCCGGGAAGTGAATTAAATACCATTTGGAGGCATTTAATGTTCAAGCAAAAACAGGTGATTTTTGACAAAAGAGATAACACCCCACCATTACGTCATGCTTCAGAAAGGTGAAAAATGGTCCGTTTTCAAATGTTTTATTTTTGAACGTCAGTTCACATTTGTAGGTAGATCATCAGTTTTAGAGCTAAAATTAGCATGTTTAAAGTGATTTTCATCCTTCCAGGGGCCCGGGAAGTGAATTAAATACCATTTGGAGGCATTTAATATTCAAACAAAAACAGGTGATTTTTGACAAAAGAGATAACACCCCCCCATTACGTCATGCTTCAGAAAGGTGAAAAATGGTCCGTTTTCAAATGTTTTATTTTTGAACGTCAGTTCACATTTGTAGGTAGATCATCAGTTTTAGAGCTAAAATTAGCATGTTGAAAGTGATTTTCATGCTTCCAGGGGCCCGGGAAGTGAATTAAATACCATTTGGAGGCATTTAATGTTCAAGCAAAAACAGGTGATTTTTGACAAAAGAGATAACACCCCCCCCATTACGTCATGATTCAGAAAGGTGAAAAATGGTCCGTTTTCAAATGTTTTATTTTTGAACGTCAGTTCACATTTGTAGGTAGATCATCAGTTTAAGAGCTAAAATTAGCATGTTTAAAGTGATTTTCATGCTTCCAGGGGCCCGGGAAGTGAATTAAATACCATTTGGAGGCATTTAATGTTCAAGCAAAAACAGGTGATTTTTGACAAAAGAGATAACACCCCCCCATTACGTCATGCTTCAGAAAGGTGAAAAATGGTCCGTTTTCAAATGTTTTATTTTTGAACGTCAGTTCACATTTGTAGGTAGATCATCAGTTTTAGAGCTAAAATTAGCATGTTGAAAGTGATTTTCATGCTTCCAGGGGCCCGGGAAGTGAATTAAATACCATTTGGAGGCATTTAATGTTCAAGCAAAAACAGGTGATTTTTGACAAAAGAGATAACACCCCCATTACGTCATGCTTCAGAAAGGTGAAAAATGGTCCGTTTTCAAATGTTTTATTTTTGAACGTCAGTTCACATTTGTAGGTAGATCATCAGTTTTAGAGCTAAAATTAGCATGTTTAAAGTGATTTTCATCCTTCCAGGGGCCCGGGAAGTGAATTAAATACCATTTGGAGGCATTTAATATTCAAACAAAAACAGGTGATTTTTGACAAAAGAGATAACACCCCCCCATTACGTCATGCTTCAGAAAGGTGAAAAATGGTCCATTTTCAAATGTTTTATTTTTGAACGTCAGTTCACATTTGTAGGTAGATCATCAGTTTAAGAGCTAAAATTAGCATGTTTAAAGTGATTTTCATGCTTCCAGGGGCCCGGGAAGTGAATTAAATACCATGTGGAGGCATTTAATGTTCAAGAAAAAACAAGTGATTTTTGACAAAAGAGATAACACCCCCCATTACGTCATGCTTCAGAAAGGTGAAAAATGGTCCATTTTCAAATGTTTTATTTTTGAACGTCAGTTCACATTTGTAGGTAGATCATCAGTTTTAGAGCTAAAATTAGCATGTTTAAAGCGATTTTCATGCTTCCAGGGGCCCGGGAAGTGAGTTAAATACCATTTGGAGGCATTTAATGTTCAAGCAAAAACAGGTGATTTTTGACAAAAGAGATAACACCCCCCCCCATTACGTCATGCTTCAGAAAGGTGAAAAATGGTCCGTTTTGAAATGTTTTATTTTAGAACGTCAGTTCACATTTGTAGGTAGATCATCAGTTTTAGAGCTAAAATTAGCATGTTTAAAGTGATTTTCATGCTTCCAGGGGCCCGGGAAGTGAATTAAATACCATTTGGAGGCATTTAATGTTCAAGCAAAAACAGTTGATTTTTGACAAAAGAGATAACACCCCCCCATTACGTCATGCTTCAGAAAGGTGAAAAATGGTCCGTTTTGAAATGTTTTATTTTAGAACGTCAGTTCACATTTGTAGGTAGATCATCAGTTTTAGAGCTAAAATTAGCATGTTTAAAGTGATTTTCATGCTTCCAGGGGCCCGGGAAGTGAATTAAATACCATTTGGAGGCATTTAATGTTCAAGCAAAAACAGGTGATTTTTGACAAAAGAGATAACACCCCCCCATTACGTCATGCTTCAGAAAGGTGAAAAATGGTCCGTTTTCAAATGTTTTATTTTTGAACGTCAGTTCACATTTGTAGGTAGATCATCAGTTTAAGAGCTAAAATTAGCATGTTTAAAGTGATTTTCATGCTTCCAGGGGCCCGGGAAGTGAATTAAATACCATTTGGAGGCATTTAATGTTCAAGCAAAAACAGGTGATTTTTGACAAAAGAGATAACACCCCCCCATTACGTCATGCTTCAGAAAGGTGAAAAATGGTCCGTTTTCAAATGTTTTATTTTTGAACGTCAGTACACATTTGTAGGTAGATCATCAGTTTTAGAGCTAAAATTTGCATGTTTAAAGTGATTTTCATGCTTCCAGGGGACCGGGAAGTGAATTAAATACCATTTGGAGGCATTTAATGTTCAAGCAAAAACAGGTGATATTTGACAAAAGAGATAACACACCCCCATTACGTCATGCTTCAGAAAGGTGAAAAATGGTCCGTTTTCAAATGTTTTATTTTTGAACGTCAGTTCACATTTGTAGGTAGATCGTCAGTTTTAGAGCTAAAATTTGTATGTTGAAAGTGATTTTCATGCTTCCAGGGGCCCGGGAAGTGAATTAAATACCATTTGGAGGCATTTAATGTTCAAGCAAAAACAGGTGATTTTTGACAAAAGAGATAACACCCTCCAATTACGTCATGCTTCAGAAAGGTGAAAAATGGTCCGTTTTCAAATGTTTTATTTTTGAACGTCAGTTCACATTTGTAGGTAGATCATCAGTTTTAAAACTAAAATTAGCATGTTTAAAGTGATTTTCATGCTTCCAGGGGCCCGGGAAGTGAATTAAATACCATTTGGAGGCATTTAATGTTCAAGCAAAAACAGGTGATTTTTGACAAAAGAGATAACACCCCCCCCATTACGTCATGATTCAGAAAGGTGAAAAATGGTCCGTTTTCAAATGTTTTATTTTTGAACGTCAGTTCACATTTGTAGGTAGATCATCAGTTTAAGAGCTAAAATTAGCATGTTTAAAGTGATTTTCATGCTTCCAGGGGCCCGGGAAGTGAATTAAATACCATTTGGAGGCATTTAATGTTCAAGCAAAAACAAGTGATTTTTGACAAAAGAGATAACACCCCCCAATTACGTCATGCTTCAGAAAGGTGAAAAATGGTCCGTTTTCAAATGTTTTATTTTTGAACGTCAGTTCACATTTGTAGGTAGATCATCAGTTTAAGAGCTAAAATTAGCATGTTTAAAGTGATTTTCATGCTTCCAGGGGCCCGGGAAGTGAATTAAATACCATTTGGAGGCATTTAATGTTCAAGCAAAAACAGGTGATTTTTGACAAAAGAGATAACACCCCCCCATTACGTCATGCTTCAGAAAGGTGAAAAATGGTCTGTTTTCAAATGTTTTATTTTTGAACGTCAGTTCACATTTGTAGGTAGATCATCAGTTTTAGAGCTAAAATTAGCATGTTGAAAGTGATTTTCATGCTTCCAGGGGCCCGGGAAGTGAATTAAATACCATTTGGAGGCATTTAATGTTCAAGCAAAAACAGGTGATTTTTGACAAAAGAGATAACACCCCCATTACGTCATGCTTCAGAAAGGTGAAAAATGGTCCGTTTTCAAATGTTTTATTTTTGAACGTCAGTTCACATTTGTAGGTAGATCATCAGTTTTAGAGCTAAAATTAGCATGTTTAAAGTGATTTTCATCCTTCCAGGGGCCCGGGAAGTGAATTAAATACCATTTGGAGGCATTTAATATTCAAACAAAAACAGGTGATTTTTGACAAAAGAGATAACACCCCCCCATTACGTCATGCTTCAGAAAGGTGAAAAATGGTCCATTTTCAAATGTTTTATTTTTGAACGTCAGTTCACATTTGTAGGTAGATCATCAGTTTAAGAGCTAAAATTAGCATGTTTAAAGTGATTTTCATGCTTCCAGGGGCCCGGGAAGTGAATTAAATACCATGTGGAGGCATTTAATGTTCAAGAAAAAACAAGTGATTTTTGACAAAAGAGATAACACCCCCCATTACGTCATGCTTCAGAAAGGTGAAAAATGGTCCATTTTCAAATGTTTTATTTTTGAACGTCAGTTCACATTTGTAGGTAGATCATCAGTTTTAGAGCTAAAATTAGCATGTTTAAAGCGATTTTCATGCTTCCAGGGGCCCGGGAAGTGAGTTAAATACCATTTGGAGGCATTTAATGTTCAAGCAAAAACAGGTGATTTTTGACAAAAGAGATAACACCCCCCCCATTACGTCATGCTTCAGAAAGGTGAAAAATGGTCCGTTTTGAAATGTTTTATTTTAGAACGTCAGTTCACATTTGTAGGTAGATCATCAGTTTTAGAGCTAAAATTAGCATGTTTAAAGTGATTTTCATGCTTCCAGGGGCCCGGGAAGTGAATTAAATACCATTTGGAGGCATTTAATGTTCAAGCAAAAACAGTTGATTTTTGACAAAAGAGATAACACCCCCCCATTACGTCATGCTTCAGAAAGGTGAAAAATGGTCCGTTTTGAAATGTTTTATTTTAGAACGTCAGTTCACATTTGTAGGTAGATCATCAGTTTTAGAGCTAAAATTAGCATGTTTAAAGTGATTTTCATGCTTCCAGGGGCCCGGGAAGTGAATTAAATACCATTTGGAGGCATTTAATGTTCAAGCAAAAACAGGTGATTTTTGACAAAAGAGATAACACCCCCCCATTACGTCATGCTTCAGAAAGGTGAAAAATGGTCCGTTTTCAAATGTTTTATTTTTGAACGTCAGTTCACATTTGTAGGTAGATCATCAGTTTAAGAGCTAAAATTAGCATGTTTAAAGTGATTTTCATGCTTCCAGGGGCCCGGGAAGTGAATTAAATACCATTTGGAGGCATTTAATGTTCAAGCAAAAACAGGTGATTTTTGACAAAAGAGATAACACCCCCCCATTACGTCATGCTTCAGAAAGGTGAAAAATGGTCCGTTTTCAAATGTTTTATTTTTGAACGTCAGTACACATTTGTAGGTAGATCATCAGTTTTAGAGCTAAAATTTGCATGTTTAAAGTGATTTTCATGCTTCCAGGGGACCGGGAAGTGAATTAAATACCATTTGGAGGCATTTAATGTTCAAGCAAAAACAGGTGATATTTGACAAAAGAGATAACACACCCCCATTACGTCATGCTTCAGAAAGGTGAAAAATGGTCCGTTTTCAAATGTTTTATTTTTGAACGTCAGTTCACATTTGTAGGTAGATCGTCAGTTTTAGAGCTAAAATTTGTATGTTTAAAGTGATTTTCATGCTTCCAGGGGCCCGGGAAGTGAATTAAATACCATTTGGAGGCATTTAATGTTCAAGCAAAAACAGGTGATTTTTGACAAAAGAGATAACACCCCCCAATTACGTCATGCTTCAGAAAGGTGAAAAATGGTCCGTTTTCAAATGTTTTATTTTTGAACGTCAGTTCACATTTGTAGGTAGATCATCAGTTTTAAAACTAAAATTAGCATGTTGAAAGTGATTTTCATGCTTCCAGGGGCCCGGGAAGTGAATTAAATACCATTTGGAGGCATTTAATGTTCAAGCAAAAACAGGTGATTTTTGACAAAAGAGATAACACCCCCCCATTACGTCATGCTTCAGAAAGGTGAAAAATGGTCCGTTTTCAAATGTTTTATTTTTGAACGTCAGTTCACATTTGTAGGTAGATCATCAGTTTTAAAACTAAAATTAGCATGTTTAAAGTGATTTTCATGCTTCCAGGGGCCCGGGAAGTGAATTAAATACCATTTGGAGGCATTTAATGTTCAAGCAAAAACAGGTGATTTTTGACAAAAGAGATAACACCCCCCCCATTACGTCATGATTCAGAAAGGTGAAAAATGGTCCGTTTTCAAATGTTTTATTTTTGAACGTCAGTTCACATTTGTAGGTAGATCATCAGTTTAAGAGCTAAAATTAGCATGTTTAAAGTGATTTTCATGCTTCCAGGGGCCCGGGAAGTGAATTAAATACCATTTGGAGGCATTTAATGTTCAAGCAAAAACAGGTGATTTTTGACAAAAGAGATAACACCCCCCCATTACGTCATGCTTCAGAAAGGTGAAAAATGGTCTGTTTTCAAATGTTTTATTTTTGAACGTCAGTTCACATTTGTAGGTAGATCATCAGTTTTAGAGCTAAAATTAGCATGTTGAAAGTGATTTTCATGCTTCCAGGGGCCCGGGAAGTGAATTAAATACCATTTGGAGGCATTTAATGTTCAAGCAAAAACAGGTGATTTTTGACAAAAGAGATAACACCCCACCATTACGTCATGCTTCAGAAAGGTGAAAAATGGTCCGTTTTCAAATGTTTTATTTTTGAACGTCAGTTCACATTTGTAGGTAGATCATCAGTTTTAGAGCTAAAATTAGCATGTTTAAAGTGATTTTCATCCTTCCAGGGGCCCGGGAAGTGAATTAAATACCATTTGGAGGCATTTAATATTCAAACAAAAACAGGTGATTTTTGACAAAAGAGATAACACCCCCCCATTACGTCATGCTTCAGAAAGGTGAAAAATGGTCCATTTTCAAATGTTTTATTTTTGAACGTCAGTTCACATTTGTAGGTAGATCATCAGTTTAAGAGCTAAAATTAGCATGTTTAAAGTGATTTTCATGCTTCCAGGGGCCCGGGAAGTGAATTAAATACCATGTGGAGGCATTTAATGTTCAAGAAAAAACAAGTGATTTTTGACAAAAGAGATAACACCCCCCATTACGTCATGCTTCAGAAAGGTGAAAAATGGTCCATTTTCAAATGTTTTATTTTTGAACGTCAGTTCACATTTGTAGGTAGATCATCAGTTTTAGAGCTAAAATTAGCATGTTTAAAGCGATTTTCATGCTTCCAGGGGCCCGGGAAGTGAGTTAAATACCATTTGGAGGCATTTAATGTTCAAGCAAAAACAGGTGATTTTTGACAAAAGAGATAACACCCCCCCCCATTACGTCATGCTTCAGAAAGGTGAAAAATGGTCCGTTTTGAAATGTTTTATTTTAGAACGTCAGTTCACATTTGTAGGTAGATCATCAGTTTTAGAGCTAAAATTAGCATGTTTAAAGTGATTTTCATGCTTCCAGGGGCCCGGGAAGTGAATTAAATACCATTTGGAGGCATTTAATGTTCAAGCAAAAACAGTTGATTTTTGACAAAAGAGATAACACCCCCCCATTACGTCATGCTTCAGAAAGGTGAAAAATGGTCCGTTTTGAAATGTTTTATTTTAGAACGTCAGTTCACATTTGTAGGTAGATCATCAGTTTTAGAGCTAAAATTAGCATGTTTAAAGTGATTTTCATGCTTCCAGGGGCCCGGGAAGTGAATTAAATACCATTTGGAGGCATTTAATGTTCAAGCAAAAACAGGTGATTTTTGACAAAAGAGATAACACCCCCCCATTACGTCATGCTTCAGAAAGGTGAAAAATGGTCCGTTTTCAAATGTTTTATTTTTGAACGTCAGTTCACATTTGTAGGTAGATCATCAGTTTAAGAGCTAAAATTAGCATGTTTAAAGTGATTTTCATGCTTCCAGGGGCCCGGGAAGTGAATTAAATACCATTTGGAGGCATTTAATGTTCAAGCAAAAACAGGTGATTTTTGACAAAAGAGATAACACCCCCCCATTACGTCATGCTTCAGAAAGGTGAAAAATGGTCCGTTTTCAAATGTTTTATTTTTGAACGTCAGTTCACATTTGTAGGTAGATCATCAGTTTTAGAGCTAAAATATGCATGTTTAAAGTGATTTTCATGCTTCCAGGGGACCGGGAAGTGAAGTAAATACCATTTGGAGGCATTTAATGTTCAAGCAAAAACAGGTGATATTTGACAAAAGAGATAACACACCCCCATTACGTCATGCTTCAGAAAGGTGAAAAATGGTCTGTTTTCAAATGTTTTATTTTTGAACGTCAGTTCACATTTGTAGGTAGATCGTCAGTTTTAGAGCTAAAATTTGTATGTTGAAAGTGATTTCCATGCTTCCAGGGGCCCGGGAAGTGAATTAAATACCATTTGGAGGCATTTAATGTTCAAGCAAAAACAGGTGATTTTTGACAAAAGAGATAACACCCCCCAATTACGTCATGCTTCAGAAAGGTGAAAAATGGTCCGTTTTCAAATGTTTTATTTTTGAACGTCAGTTCACATTTGTAGGTAGATCATCAGTTTTAAAACTAAAATTAGCATGTTTAAAGTGATTTTCATGCTTCCAGGGGCCCGGGAAGTGAATTAAATACCATTTGGAGGCATTTAATGTTCAAGCAAAAACAGGTGATTTTTGACAAAAGAGATAACACCCCCCCATTACGTCATGATTCAGAAAGGTGAAAAATGGTCCGTTTTCAAATGTTTTATTTTTGAACGTCAGTTCACATTTGTAGGTAGATCATCAGTTTAAGAGCTAAAATTAGCATGTTTAAAGTGATTTTCATGCTTCCAGGGGCCCGGGAAGTGAATTAAATACCATTTGGAGGCATTTAATGTTCAAGCAAAAACAGGTGATTTTTGACAAAAGAGATAACACCCCCCCATTACGTCATGCTTCAGAAAGGTGAAAAATGGTCTGTTTTCAAATGTTTTATTTTTGAACGTCAGTTCACATTTGTAGGTAGATCATCAGTTTTAGAGCTAAAATTAGCATGTTGAAAGTGATTTTCATGCTTCCAGGGGCCCGGGAAGTGAATTAAATACCATTTGGAGGCATTTAATGTTCAAGCAAAAACAGGTGATTTTTGACAAAAGAGATAACACCCCACCATTACGTCATGCTTCAGAAAGGTGAAAAATTGTCCGTTTTCAAATGTTTTATTTTTGAACGTCAGTTCACATTTGTAGGTAGATCATCAGTTTTAGAGCTAAAATTAGCATGTTTAAAGTGATTTTCATGCTTCAAGGGGCCCGGGAAGTGAATTAAATACCATTTGGAGGCATTTAATGTTCAAGCAAAAACAGGTGATTTTTGACAAAAGAGATAACACCCCCCCATTACGTCATGCTTCAGAAAGGTGAAAAATGGTCCGTTTTCAAATGTTTTATTTTTGAACGTCAGTTCACATTTGTAGGTAGATCATCAGTTTAAGAGCTAAAATTAGCATGTTTAAAGTGATTTTCATGCTTCCAGGGGCCCGGGAAGTGAATTAAATACCATTTGGAGGCATTTAATGTTCAAGCAAAAACAGGTGATTTTTGACAAAAGAGATAACACCCCCCCACTACGTCATGCTTCAGAAAGGTGAAAAATGGTCCATTTTCAAATGTTTTATTTTTGAACGTCAGTTCACATTTGTAGGTAGATCATCAGTTTAAGAGCTAAAATTAGCATGTTTAAAGTGATTTTCATGCTTCCAGGGGCCCGGGAAGTGAATTAAATACCATGTGGAGGCATTTAATGTTCAAGAAAAAACAAGTGATTTTTGACAAAAGAGATAACACCCCCCATTACGTCATGCTTCAGAAAGGTGAAAAATGGTCCATTTTCAAATGTTTTATTTTTGAACGTCAGTTCACATTTGTAGGTAGATCATCAGTTTTAGAGCTAAAATTAGCATGTTTAAAGCGATTTTCATGCTTCCAGGGGCCCGGGAAGTGAGTTAAATACCATTTGGAGGCATTTAATGTTCAAGCAAAAACAGGTGATTTTTGACAAAAGAGATAACACCCCCCCCCATTACGTCATGCTTCAGAAAGGTGAAAAATGGTCCGTTTTGAAATGTTTTATTTTAGAACGTCAGTTCACATTTGTAGGTAGATCATCAGTTTTAGAGCTAAAATTAGCATGTTTAAAGTGATTTTCATGCTTCCAGGGGCCCGGGAAGTGAATTAAATACCATTTGGAGGCATTTAATGTTCAAGCAAAAACAGTTGATTTTTGACAAAAGAGATAACACCCCCCCATTACGTCATGCTTCAGAAAGGTGAAAAATGGTCCGTTTTGAAATGTTTTATTTTAGAACGTCAGTTCACATTTGTAGGTAGATCATCAGTTTTAGAGCTAAAATTAGCATGTTTAAAGTGATTTTCATGCTTCCAGGGGCCCGGGAAGTGAATTAAATACCATTTGGAGGCATTTAATGTTCAAGCAAAAACAGGTGATTTTTGACAAAAGAGATAACACCCCCCCATTACGTCATGCTTCAGAAAGGTGAAAAATGGTCCGTTTTCAAATGTTTTATTTTTGAACGTCAGTTCACATTTGTAGGTAGATCATCAGTTTTAAAACTAAAATTAGCATGTTTAAAGTGATTTTCATGCTTCCAGGGGCCCGGGAAGTGAATTAAATACCATTTGGAGGCATTTAATGTTCAAGCAAAAACAGGTGATTTTTGACAAAAGAGATAACACCCCCCCCATTACGTCATGATTCAGAAAGGTGAAAAATGGTCCGTTTTCAAATGTTTTATTTTTGAACGTCAGTTCACATTTGTAGGTAGATCATCAGTTTAAGAGCTAAAATTAGCATGTTTAAAGTGATTTTCATGCTTCCAGGGGCCCGGGAAGTGAATTAAATACCATTTGGAGGCATTTAATGTTCAAGCAAAAACAGGTGATTTTTGACAAAAGAGATAACACCCCCCCATTACGTCATGCTTCAGAAAGGTGAAAAATGGTCTGTTTTCAAATGTTTTATTTTTGAACGTCAGTTCACATTTGTAGGTAGATCATCAGTTTTAGAGCTAAAATTAGCATGTTGAAAGTGATTTTCATGCTTCCAGGGGCCCGGGAAGTGAATTAAATACCATTTGGAGGCATTTAATGTTCAAGCAAAAACAGGTGATTTTTGACAAAAGAGATAACACCCCACCATTACGTCATGCTTCAGAAAGGTGAAAAATGGTCCGTTTTCAAATGTTTTATTTTTGAACGTCAGTTCACATTTGTAGGTAGATCATCAGTTTTAGAGCTAAAATTAGCATGTTTAAAGTGATTTTCATCCTTCCAGGGGCCCGGGAAGTGAATTAAATACCATTTGGAGGCATTTAATATTCAAACAAAAACAGGTGATTTTTGACAAAAGAGATAACACCCCCCCATTACGTCATGCTTCAGAAAGGTGAAAAATGGTCCATTTTCAAATGTTTTATTTTTGAACGTCAGTTCACATTTGTAGGTAGATCATCAGTTTAAGAGCTAAAATTAGCATGTTTAAAGTGATTTTCATGCTTCCAGGGGCCCGGGAAGTGAATTAAATACCATGTGGAGGCATTTAATGTTCAAGAAAAAACAAGTGATTTTTGACAAAAGAGATAACACCCCCCATTACGTCATGCTTCAGAAAGGTGAAAAATGGTCCATTTTCAAATGTTTTATTTTTGAACGTCAGTTCACATTTGTAGGTAGATCATCAGTTTTAGAGCTAAAATTAGCATGTTTAAAGCGATTTTCATGCTTCCAGGGGCCCGGGAAGTGAGTTAAATACCATTTGGAGGCATTTAATGTTCAAGCAAAAACAGGTGATTTTTGACAAAAGAGATAACACCCCCCCCCATTACGTCATGCTTCAGAAAGGTGAAAAATGGTCCGTTTTGAAATGTTTTATTTTAGAACGTCAGTTCACATTTGTAGGTAGATCATCAGTTTTAGAGCTAAAATTAGCATGTTTAAAGTGATTTTCATGCTTCCAGGGGCCCGGGAAGTGAATTAAATACCATTTGGAGGCATTTAATGTTCAAGCAAAAACAGTTGATTTTTGACAAAAGAGATAACACCCCCCCATTACGTCATGCTTCAGAAAGGTGAAAAATGGTCCGTTTTGAAATGTTTTATTTTAGAACGTCAGTTCACATTTGTAGGTAGATCATCAGTTTTAGAGCTAAAATTAGCATGTTTAAAGTGATTTTCATGCTTCCAGGGGCCCGGGAAGTGAATTAAATACCATTTGGAGGCATTTAATGTTCAAGCAAAAACAGGTGATTTTTGACAAAAGAGATAACACCCCCCCATTACGTCATGCTTCAGAAAGGTGAAAAATGGTCCGTTTTCAAATGTTTTATTTTTGAACGTCAGTTCACATTTGTAGGTAGATCATCAGTTTAAGAGCTAAAATTAGCATGTTTAAAGTGATTTTCATGCTTCCAGGGGCCCGGGAAGTGAATTAAATACCATTTGGAGGCATTTAATGTTCAAGCAAAAACAGGTGATTTTTGACAAAAGAGATAACACCCCCCCATTACGTCATGCTTCAGAAAGGTGAAAAATGGTCCGTTTTCAAATGTTTTATTTTTGAACGTCAGTTCACATTTGTAGGTAGATCATCAGTTTTAGAGCTAAAATATGCATGTTTAAAGTGATTTTCATGCTTCCAGGGGACCGGGAAGTGAATTAAATACCATTTGGAGGCATTTAATGTTCAAGCAAAAACAGGTGATATTTGACAAAAGAGATAACACACCCCCATTACGTCATGCTTCAGAAAGGTGAAAAATGGTCTGTTTTCAAATGTTTTATTTTTGAACGTCAGTTCACATTTGTAGGTAGATCGTCAGTTTTAGAGCTAAAATTTGTATGTTGAAAGTGATTTCCATGCTTCCAGGGGCCCGGGAAGTGAATTAAATACCATTTGGAGGCATTTAATGTTCAAGCAAAAACAGGTGATTTTTGACAAAAGAGATAACACCCCCCAATTACGTCATGCTTCAGAAAGGTGAAAAATGGTCCGTTTTCAAATGTTTTATTTTTGAACGTCAGTTCACATTTGTAGGTAGATCATCAGTTTTAAAACTAAAATTAGCATGTTTAAAGTGATTTTCATGCTTCCAGGGGCCCGGGAAGTGAATTAAATACCATTTGGAGGCATTTAATGTTCAAGCAAAAACAGGTGATTTTTGACAAAAGAGATAACACCCCCCCATTACGTCATGATTCAGAAAGGTGAAAAATGGTCCGTTTTCAAATGTTTTATTTTTGAACGTCAGTTCACATTTGTAGGTAGATCATCAGTTTAAGAGCTAAAATTAGCATGTTTAAAGTGATTTTCATGCTTCCAGGGGCCCGGGAAGTGAATTAAATACCATTTGGAGGCATTTAATGTTCAAGCAAAAACAGGTGATTTTTGACAAAAGAGATAACACCCCCCCATTACGTCATGCTTCAGAAAGGTGAAAAATGGTCTGTTTTCAAATGTTTTATTTTTGAACGTCAGTTCACATTTGTAGGTAGATCATCAGTTTTAGAGCTAAAATTAGCATGTTGAAAGTGATTTTCATGCTTCCAGGGGCCCGGGAAGTGAATTAAATACCATTTGGAGGCATTTAATGTTCAAGCAAAAACAGGTGATTTTTGACAAAAGAGATAACACCCCACCATTACGTCATGCTTCAGAAAGGTGAAAAATTGTCCGTTTTCAAATGTTTTATTTTTGAACGTCAGTTCACATTTGTAGGTAGATCATCAGTTTTAGAGCTAAAATTAGCATGTTTAAAGTGATTTTCATGCTTCAAGGGGCCCGGGAAGTGAATTAAATACCATTTGGAGGCATTTAATGTTCAAGCAAAAACAGGTGATTTTTGACAAAAGAGATAACACCCCCCCATTACGTCATGCTTCAGAAAGGTGAAAAATGGTCCGTTTTCAAATGTTTTATTTTTGAACGTCAGTTCACATTTGTAGGTAGATCATCAGTTTAAGAGCTAAAATTAGCATGTTTAAAGTGATTTTCATGCTTCCAGGGGCCCGGGAAGTGAATTAAATACCATTTGGAGGCATTTAATGTTCAAGCAAAAACAGGTGATTTTTGACAAAAGAGATAACACCCCCCCACTACGTCATGCTTCAGAAAGGTGAAAAATGGTCTGTTTTCAAATGTTTTATTTTTGAACGTCAGTTCACATTTGTAGGTAGATCATCAGTTTTAGAGCTAAAATTTGCATGTTTAAAGTGATTTTCATGCTTCCAGGGGCCCGGGGAGTGAATTAAATACCATTTGGAGGCATTTAATGTTCAAGCAAAAACAGGTGATATTTGACAAAAGAGATAACACCCCCCCATTACGTCATGCTTCAGAAAGGTGAAAAATGGTCCGTTTTCAAATGTTTTATTTTTGAACGTCAGTTCACATTTGTAGGTAGATCGTCAGTTTTAGAGCTAAAATTTGTATGTTGAAAGTGATTTTCATGCTTCCAGGGGCCCGGGAAGTGAATTAAATACCATTTGGAGGCATTTAATGTTCAAGCAAAAACAGGTGATTTTTGACAAAAGAGATAACACCCCCCCAATTACGTCATGCTTCAGAAAGGTGAAAAATTGTCTGTTTTCAAATGTTTTATTTTTGAACGTCAGTTCACATTTGTAGGTAGATTATCAGTTTAAGAGCTAAAATTAGCATGTTTAAAGCGATTTTAATGCTTTCAGGGGCCCGGGAAGTGAATTAAATACCATTTGGAGGCATTTAATGTTCAAGCAAAAACAGGTGATTTTTGACAAAAGAGATAACACCCCCCCATTACGTCATAATTCAGAAAGGTGAAAAATGGTCCGTTTTCAAATGTTTTATTTTTGAACGTCAGTTCACATTTGTAGGTAGATCATCAGTTTTAAAACTAAAATTAGCATGTTTAAAGTGATTTTCATGCTTCCAGGGGCCCGGGAAGTGAATTAAATACCATTTGGAGGCATTTAATGTTCAAGCAAAAACAGGTGATTTTTGACAAAAGAGATAACACCCCCCCCATTACGTCATGATTCAGAAAGGTGAAAAATGGTCCGTTTTCAAATGTTTTATTTTTGAACGTCAGTTCACATTTGTAGGTAGATCATCAGTTTAAGAGCTAAAATTAGCATGTTTAAAGTGATTTTCATGCTTCCAGGGGCCCGGGAAGTGAATTAAATACCATTTGGAGGCATTTAATGTTCAAGCAAAAACAGGTGATTTTTGACAAAAGAGATAACACCCCCCCATTACGTCATGCTTCAGAAAGGTGAAAAATGGTCTGTTTTCAAATGTTTTATTTTTGAACGTCAGTTCACATTTGTAGGTAGATCATCAGTTTTAGAGCTAAAATTAGCATGTTGAAAGTGATTTTCATGCTTCCAGGGGCCCGGGAAGTGAATTAAATACCATTTGGAGGCATTTAATGTTCAAGCAAAAACAGGTGATTTTTGACAAAAGAGATAACACCCCACCATTACGTCATGCTTCAGAAAGGTGAAAAATGGTCCGTTTTCAAATGTTTTATTTTTGAACGTCAGTTCACATTTGTAGGTAGATCATCAGTTTTAGAGCTAAAATTAGCATGTTTAAAGTGATTTTCATCCTTCCAGGGGCCCGGGAAGTGAATTAAATACCATTTGGAGGCATTTAATATTCAAACAAAAACAGGTGATTTTTGACAAAAGAGATAACACCCCCCCATTACGTCATGCTTCAGAAAGGTGAAAAATGGTCCATTTTCAAATGTTTTATTTTTGAACGTCAGTTCACATTTGTAGGTAGATCATCAGTTTAAGAGCTAAAATTAGCATGTTTAAAGTGATTTTCATGCTTCCAGGGGCCCGGGAAGTGAATTAAATACCATGTGGAGGCATTTAATGTTCAAGAAAAAACAAGTGATTTTTGACAAAAGAGATAACACCCCCCATTACGTCATGCTTCAGAAAGGTGAAAAATGGTCCATTTTCAAATGTTTTATTTTTGAACGTCAGTTCACATTTGTAGGTAGATCATCAGTTTTAGAGCTAAAATTAGCATGTTTAAAGCGATTTTCATGCTTCCAGGGGCCCGGGAAGTGAGTTAAATACCATTTGGAGGCATTTAATGTTCAAGCAAAAACAGGTGATTTTTGACAAAAGAGATAACACCCCCCCCCATTACGTCATGCTTCAGAAAGGTGAAAAATGGTCCGTTTTGAAATGTTTTATTTTAGAACGTCAGTTCACATTTGTAGGTAGATCATCAGTTTTAGAGCTAAAATTAGCATGTTTAAAGTGATTTTCATGCTTCCAGGGGCCCGGGAAGTGAATTAAATACCATTTGGAGGCATTTAATGTTCAAGCAAAAACAGTTGATTTTTGACAAAAGAGATAACACCCCCCCATTACGTCATGCTTCAGAAAGGTGAAAAATGGTCCGTTTTGAAATGTTTTATTTTAGAACGTCAGTTCACATTTGTAGGTAGATCATCAGTTTTAGAGCTAAAATTAGCATGTTTAAAGTGATTTTCATGCTTCCAGGGGCCCGGGAAGTGAATTAAATACCATTTGGAGGCATTTAATGTTCAAGCAAAAACAGGTGATTTTTGACAAAAGAGATAACACCCCCCCATTACGTCATGCTTCAGAAAGGTGAAAAATGGTCCGTTTTCAAATGTTTTATTTTTGAACGTCAGTTCACATTTGTAGGTAGATCATCAGTTTAAGAGCTAAAATTAGCATGTTTAAAGTGATTTTCATGCTTCCAGGGGCCCGGGAAGTGAATTAAATACCATTTGGAGGCATTTAATGTTCAAGCAAAAACAGGTGATTTTTGACAAAAGAGATAACACCCCCCCATTACGTCATGCTTCAGAAAGGTGAAAAATGGTCCGTTTTCAAATGTTTTATTTTTGAACGTCAGTTCACATTTGTAGGTAGATCATCAGTTTTAGAGCTAAAATATGCATGTTTAAAGTGATTTTCATGCTTCCAGGGGACCGGGAAGTGAATTAAATACCATTTGGAGGCATTTAATGTTCAAGCAAAAACAGGTGATATTTGACAAAAGAGATAACACACCCCCATTACGTCATGCTTCAGAAAGGTGAAAAATGGTCTGTTTTCAAATGTTTTATTTTTGAACGTCAGTTCACATTTGTAGGTAGATCGTCAGTTTTAGAGCTAAAATTTGTATGTTGAAAGTGATTTCCATGCTTCCAGGGGCCCGGGAAGTGAATTAAATACCATTTGGAGGCATTTAATGTTCAAGCAAAAACAGGTGATTTTTGACAAAAGAGATAACACCCCCCAATTACGTCATGCTTCAGAAAGGTGAAAAATGGTCCGTTTTCAAATGTTTTATTTTTGAACGTCAGTTCACATTTGTAGGTAGATCATCAGTTTTAAAACTAAAATTAGCATGTTTAAAGTGATTTTCATGCTTCCAGGGGCCCGGGAAGTGAATTAAATACCATTTGGAGGCATTTAATGTTCAAGCAAAAACAGGTGATTTTTGACAAAAGAGATAACACCCCCCCATTACGTCATGATTCAGAAAGGTGAAAAATGGTCCGTTTTCAAATGTTTTATTTTTGAACGTCAGTTCACATTTGTAGGTAGATCATCAGTTTAAGAGCTAAAATTAGCATGTTTAAAGTGATTTTCATGCTTCCAGGGGCCCGGGAAGTGAATTAAATACCATTTGGAGGCATTTAATGTTCAAGCAAAAACAGGTGATTTTTGACAAAAGAGATAACACCCCCCCATTACGTCATGCTTCAGAAAGGTGAAAAATGGTCTGTTTTCAAATGTTTTATTTTTGAACGTCAGTTCACATTTGTAGGTAGATCATCAGTTTTAGAGCTAAAATTAGCATGTTGAAAGTGATTTTCATGCTTCCAGGGGCCCGGGAAGTGAATTAAATACCATTTGGAGGCATTTAATGTTCAAGCAAAAACAGGTGATTTTTGACAAAAGAGATAACACCCCACCATTACGTCATGCTTCAGAAAGGTGAAAAATTGTCCGTTTTCAAATGTTTTATTTTTGAACGTCAGTTCACATTTGTAGGTAGATCATCAGTTTTAGAGCTAAAATTAGCATGTTTAAAGTGATTTTCATGCTTCAAGGGGCCCGGGAAGTGAATTAAATACCATTTGGAGGCATTTAATGTTCAAGCAAAAACAGGTGATTTTTGACAAAAGAGATAACACCCCCCCATTACGTCATGCTTCAGAAAGGTGAAAAATGGTCCGTTTTCAAATGTTTTATTTTTGAACGTCAGTTCACATTTGTAGGTAGATCATCAGTTTAAGAGCTAAAATTAGCATGTTTAAAGTGATTTTCATGCTTCCAGGGGCCCGGGAAGTGAATTAAATACCATTTGGAGGCATTTAATGTTCAAGCAAAAACAGGTGATTTTTGACAAAAGAGATAACACCCCCCCACTACGTCATGCTTCAGAAAGGTGAAAAATGGTCTGTTTTCAAATGTTTTATTTTTGAACGTCAGTTCACATTTGTAGGTAGATCATCAGTTTTAGAGCTAAAATTTGCATGTTTAAAGTGATTTTCATGCTTCCAGGGGCCCGGGGAGTGAATTAAATACCATTTGGAGGCATTTAATGTTCAAGCAAAAACAGGTGATATTTGACAAAAGAGATAACACCCCCCCCATTACGTCATGCTTCAGAAAGGTGAAAAATGGTCCGTTTTCAAATGTTTTATTTTTGAACGTCAGTTCACATTTGTAGGTAGATCGTCAGTTTTAGAGCTAAAATTTGTATGTTGAAAGTGATTTTCATGCTTCCAGGGGCCCGGGAAGTGAATTAAATACCATTTGGAGGCATTTAATGTTCAAGCAAAAACAGGTGATTTTTGACAAAAGAGATAACACCCCCCCAATTACGTCATGCTTCAGAAAGGTGAAAAATTGTCTGTTTTCAAATGTTTTATTTTTGAACGTCAGTTCACATTTGTAGGTAGATTATCAGTTTAAGAGCTAAAATTAGCATGTTTAAAGCGATTTTAATGCTTTCAGGGGCCCGGGAAGTGAATTAAATACCATTTGGAGGCATTTAATGTTCAAGCAAAAACAGGTGATTTTTGACAAAAGAGATAACACCCCCCCATTACGTCATAATTCAGAAAGGTGAAAAATGGTCCGTTTTCAAATGTTTTATTTTTGAACGTCAGTTCACATTTGTAGGTAGATCATCAGTTTTAGAGCTAAAATTAGCATGTTTAAAGTGATTTTCATCCTTCCAGGGGCCCGGGAAGTGAATTAAATACCATTTGGAGGCATTTAATATTCAAACAAAAACAGGTGATTTTTGACAAAAGAGATAACACCCCCCCATTACGTCATGCTTCAGAAAGGTGAAAAATGGTCCATTTTCAAATGTTTTATTTTTGAACGTCAGTTCACATTTGTAGGTAGATCATCAGTTTAAGAGCTAAAATTAGCATGTTTAAATTGATTTTCATGCTTCCAGGGGCCCGGGAAGTGAATTAAATACCATGTGGAGGCATTTAATGTTCAAGAAAAAACAAGTGATTTTTGACAAAAGAGATAACACCCCCCATTACGTCATGCTTCAGAAAGGTGAAAAATGGTCCATTTTCAAATGTTTTATTTTTGAACGTCAGTTCACATTTGTAGGTAGATCATCAGTTTTAGAGCTAAAATTAGCATGTTTAAAGCGATTTTCATGCTTCCAGGGGCCCGGGAAGTGAGTTAAATACCATTTGGAGGCATTTAATGTTCAAGCAAAAACAGGTGATTTTTGACAAAAGAGATAACACCCCCCCCCCATTACGTCATGCTTCAGAAAGGTGAAAAATGGTCCGTTTTGAAATGTTTTATTTTAGAACGTCAGTTCACATTTGTAGGTAGATCATCAGTTTTAGAGCTAAAATTAGCATGTTTAAAGTGATTTTCATGCTTCCAGGGGCCCGGGAAGTGAATTAAATACCATTTGGAGGCATTTAATGTTCAAGCAAAAACAGTTGATTTTTGACAAAAGAGATAACACCACCCCATTACGTCATGCTTCAGAAAGGTGAAAAATGGTCCGTTTTGAAATGTTTTATTTTAGAACGTCAGTTCACATTTGTAGGTAGATCATCAGTTTTAGAGCTAAAATTAGCATGTTTAAAGTGATTTTCATGCTTCCAGGGGCCCGGGAAGTGAATTAAATACCATTTGGAGGCATTTAATGTTCAAGCAAAAACAGGTGATTTTTGACAAAAGAGATAACACCCCCCCATTACGTCATGCTTCAGAAAGGTGAAAAATGGTCCGTTTTCAAATGTTTTATTTTTGAACGTCAGTTCACATTTGTAGGTAGATCATCAGTTTAAGAGCTAAAATTAGCATGTTTAAAGTGATTTTCATGCTTCCAGGGGCCCGGGAAGTGAATTAAATACCATTTGGAGGCATTTAATGCTCAAGCAAAAACAGGTGATTTTTGACAAAAGAGATAACACCCCCCCATTACGTCATGCTTCAGAAAGGTGAAAAATGGTCCGTTTTCAAATGTTTTATTTTTGAACGTCAGTTCACATTTGTAGGTAGATCATCAGTTTTAGAGCTAAAATTTGCATGTTTAAAGTGATTTTCATGCTTCCAGGGGCCCGGGAAGTGAATTAAATACCATTTGGAGGCATTTAATGTTCAAGCAAAAACAGGTGATATTTGACAAAAGAGATAACACCCCCCCATTACGTCATGCTTCAGAAAGGTGAAAAATGGTCCGTTTTCAAATGTTTTATTTTTGAACGTCAGTTCACATTTGTAGGTAGATCGTCAGTTTTAGAGCTAAAATTTGTATGTTGAAAGTGATTTTCATGCTTCCAGGGGCCCGGGAAGTGAATTAAATACCATTTGGAGGCATTTAATGTTCAAGCAAAAACAGGTGATTTTTGACAAAAGAGATAACACCCCCCAATTACGTCATGCTTCAGAAAGGTGAAAAATGGTCCGTTTTCAAATGTTTTATTTTTGAACGTCAGTTCACATTTGTAGGTAGATCATCAGTTTTAAAACTAAAATTAGCATATTTAAAGTGATTTTCATGCTTCCAGGGGCCCGGGAAGTGAATTAAATACCATTTGGAGGCATTTAATGTTCAAGCAAAAACAGGTGATTTTTGACAAAAGAGATAACACCCCCCCCATTACGTCATGATTCAGAAAGGTGAAAAATGGTCCGTTTTCAAATGTTTTATTTTTGAACGTCAGTTCACATTTGTAGGTAGATCATCAGTTTAAGAGCTAAAATTAGCATGTTTAAAGTGATTTTCATGCTTCCAGGGGCCCGGGAAGTGAATTAAATACCATTTGGAGGCATTTAATTTTCAAGCAAAAACAGGTGATTTTTGACAAAAGAGATAACACCCCCCCATTACGTCATGCTTCAGAAAGGTGAAAAATGGTCTGTTTTCAAATGTTTTATTTTTGAACGTCAGTTCACATTTGTAGGTAGATCATCAGTTTTAGAGCTAAAATTAGCATGTTGAAAGTGATTTTCATGCTTCCAGGGGCGCGGGAAGTGAATTAAATACCATTTGGAGGCATTTAATGTTCAAGCAAAAACAGGTGATTTTTGACAAAAGAGATAACACCCCCCCATTACGTCATGCTTCAGAAAGGTGAAAAATGGTCTGTTTTCAAATGTTTTATTTTTGAACGTCAGTTCACATTTGTAGGTAGATCATCAGTTTTAGAGCTAAAATTAGCATGTTTAAAGTGATTTTCATGCTTCCAGGGGCCCGGGAAGTGAATTAAATACCATTTGGAGGCATTTAATGTTCAAGCGAAAACAGGTGATTTTTGACAAAAGAGATAACACCCCCCATTATGTCATGCTTCAAAAAGGTGAAAAATGGTCCGTTTTCAAATGTTTTATTTTTGAACGTCAGTTCACATTTGTAGGTAGATCATCAGTTTTAGAGCTAAAATTAGCATGTTTAAAGTGATTTTCATGCTTCCAGGGGCCCGGGAAGTGAATTAAATACCATTTGGAGGCATTTAATGTTCAAGCAAAAACAGGTGATTTTTGACAAAAGAGATAACACCCCCCATTACGTCATGCTTCAAAAAGGTGAAAAATGGTCCGTTTTCAAATGTTTTATTTTTGAACGTCAGTTCACATTTGTAGGTAGATCATCAGTTTAAGAGCTAAAATTAGCATGTTTAAAGTGATTTTCATGCTTCCAGGGGCCCGGGAAGTGAATTAAATACCATTTGGAGGCATTTAATGTTCAAGCAAAAACAGGTGATTTTTGACAAAAGAGATAACACCCCCCATTACGTCATGCTTCAGAAAGGTGAAGAATGGTCCGTTTTCAAATGTTTTATTTTTGAACGTCAGTTCACATTTGTAGGTAGATTGTCAGTTTTAGAGCTAAAATTTGCATGTTGAAAGTGATTTTCATGCTTCCAGGGGCCCGGGAAGTGAATTAAATACCATTTGGAGGCATTTAATGTTCAAGCAAAAACAGGTGATTTTTGACAAAAGAGATAACACCCCCCATTACGTCATGCTTCAAAAAGGTGAAAAATGGTCCGTTTTCAAATGTTTTATTTTTGAACGTCAGTTCACATTTGAAGGTAGATCGTCAGTTTTAGAGCTAAAATTTGCATGTTGAAAGTGATTTTCATGCTTCCAGGGGCCCGGGAAGTGAATTAAATACCATTTGGAGGCATTTAATGTTCAAGCAAAAACAGGTGATTTTTGACAAAAGAGATAACACCCCCCCATTACGTCATAATTCAGAAAGGTGAAAAATGGTCCGTTTTCAAATGTTTTATTTTTGAACGTCAGTTCACATTTGTAGGTAGATCATCAGTTTTTTAGAGCTAAAATTAGCATGTTTAAAGTGATTTTCATCCTTCCAGGGGCCCGGGAAGTGAATTAAATACCATTTGGAGGCATTTAATGTTCAAGCAAAAACAGGTGATTTTTGACAAAAGAGATAACACCCCCCCATTACGTCATGCTTCAGAAAGGTGAAAAATGGTCCGTTTTCAAATGTTTTATTTTTGAACGTCAGTTCACATTTGTAGGTAGATCATCAGTTTAAGAGCTAAAATTAGCATGTTTAAAGTGATTTTCATGCTTCCAGGGGCGCGGGAAGTGAATTAAATACCATTTGGAGGCATTTAATGTTCAAGCAAAAACAGGTGATTTTTGACAAAAGAGATAACCCCCCCCCATTACGTCATGCTTCAGAAAGGTGAAAAATGGTCCGTTTTCAAATGTTTTATTTTTGAACGTCAGTTCACATTTGTAGGTAGATCATCAGTTTTAAAACTAAAATTAGCATGTTTAAAGTGATTTTCATGCTTCCAGGGGCCCGGGAAGTGAATTAAATACCATTTGGAGGCATTTAATGTTCAAGCAAAAACAGGTGATTTTTGACAAAAGAGATAACACCCCCCCCATTACGTCATGATTCAGAAAGGTGAAAAATGGTCCGTTTTCAAATGTTTTATTTTTGAACGTCAGTTCACATTTGTAGGTAGATCATCAGTTTAAGAGCTAAAATTAGCATGTTTAAAGTGATTTTCATGCTTCCAGGGGCCCGGGAAGTGAATTAAATACCATTTGGAGGCATTTAATGTTCAAGCAAAAACAGGTGATTTTTGACAAAAGAGATAACACCCCCCCATTACGTCATGCTTCAGAAAGGTGAAAAATGGTCTGTTTTCAAATGTTTTATTTTTGAACGTCAGTTCACATTTGTAGGTAGATCATCAGTTTTAGAGCTAAAATTAGCATGTTGAAAGTGATTTTCATGCTTCCAGGGGCCCGGGAAGTGAATTAAATACCATTTGGAGGCATTTAATGTTCAAGCAAAAACAGGTGATTTTTGACAAAAGAGATAACACCCCCCCATTATGTCATGCTTCAGAAAGGTGAAAAATTGTCCATTTTCAAATGTTTTATTTTTGAACGTCAGTTCACATTTGTAGGTAGATCATCAGTTTTAGAGCTAAAATTAGCATGTTTAAAGTGATTTTCATGCTTCCAGGGGCCCGGGAAGTGAATTAAATACCATTTGGAGGCATTTAATGTTCAAGCAAAAACAGGTGATTTTTGACAAAAGAGATAACACCCCCCATTACGTCATGCTTCAAAAAGGTGAAAAATGGTCCGTTTTCAAATGTTTTATTTTTGAACGTCAGTTCACATTTGTAGGTAGATCATCAGTTTTAGAGCTAAAATTAGCATGTTTAAAGTGATTTTCATGCTTCCAGGGGCCCGGGAAGTGAATTAAATACCATTTGGAGGCATTTAATGTTCAAGCAAAAACAGGTGATTTTTGACAAAAGAGATAACACCCCCCCATTACGTCATGCTTCAGAAAGGTGAAAAATGGTCTGTTTTCAAATGTTTTATTTTTGAACGTCAGTTCACATTTGTAGGTAGATCATCAGTTTTAGAGCTACAATTAGCATGTTTAAAGTGATTTTCATGCTTCCAGGGGCCCGGGAAGTGAATTAAATACCATTTGGAGGCATTTAATGTTCAAGCAAAAACAGGTGATTTTTGACAAAAGAGATAACACCCCCCATTACGTCATGCTTCAAAAAGGTGAAAAATGGTCCGTTTTCAAATGTTTTATTTTTGAACGTCAGTTCACATTTGTAGGTAGATCATCAGTTTTAGAGCTAAAATTAGCATGTTTAAAGTGATTTTCATGCTTCCAGGGGCCCGGGAAGTGAATTAAATACCATTTGGAGGCATTTAATGTTCAAGCAAAAACAGGTGATTTTTGACAAAAGAGATAACACCCCCCATTACGTCATGCTTCAAAAAGGTGAAAAATGGTCCGTTTTCAAATGTTTTATTTTTGAACGTCAGTTCACATTTGTAGGTAGATCATCAGTTTAAGAGCTAAAATTAGCATGTTTAAAGTGATTTTCATGCTTCCAGGGGCCCGGGAAGTGAATTAAATACCATTTGGAGGCATTTGATGTTCAAGCAAAAACAGTTGATTTTTGACAAAAGAGATAACACCCCCCCATTACGTCATGCTTCAGAAAGGTGAAAAATGGTCCGTTTTGAAATGTTTTATTTTAGAACGTCAGTTCACATTTGTAGGTAGATCATCAGTTTTAGAGCTAAAATTAGCATGTTTAAAGTGATTTTCATGCTTCCAGGGGCCCGGGAAGTGAATTAAATATCATTTGGAGGCATTTAATGTTCAAGCAAAATCAGGTGATTTTTGACAAAAGAGATAACACCCCCCCATTACGTCATGCTTCAGAAAGGTGAAAAATGGTCCGTTTTCAAATGTTTTATTTTTGAACGTCAGTTCACATTTGTAGGTAGATCATCAGTTTAAGAGCTAAAATTAGCATGTTTAAAGTGATTTTCATGCTTCCAGGGGCCCGGGAAGTGAATTAAATACCATTTGGAGGCATTTAATGTTCAAGCAAAAACAGGTGATTTTTGACAAAAGAGATAACACCCCCCATTACGTCATGCTTCAGAAAGGTGAAGAATGGTCAGTTTTCAAATGTTTTATTTTTGAACGTCAGTTCACATTTGTAGGTAGATTGTCAGTTTTAGAGCTAAAATTTGCATGTTGAAAGTGATTTTCATGCTTCCAGGGGCGCGGGAAGTGAATTAAATACCATTTGGAGGCATTTAATGTTCAAGCAAAAACAGGTGATTTTTGACAAAGGAGATAACACCCCCCATTACGTCATGCTTCAGAAAGGTGAAAAATGGTCCGTTTTCAAATGTTTTATTTTTGAACGTCAGTTCACATTTGTAGGTAGATCATCAGTTTAAGAGCTAAAATTAGCATGTTTAAAGTGATTTTCATGCTTCCAGGGGCGCGGGAAGTGAATTAAATACCATTTGGAGGCATTTAATGTTCAAGCAAAAACAGGTGATTTTTGACAAAAGAGATAACACCCCCCCATTACGTCATGCTTCAGAAAGGTGAAAAATGGTCTGTTTTCAAATGTTTTATTTTTGAACGTCAGTTCACATTTGTAGGTAGATCATCAGTTTTAGAGCTAAAATTAGCATGTTTAAAGAGATTTTCATGCTTCCAGGGGCCCGGGAAGTGAATTAAATACCATTTGGAGGCATTTAATGTTCAAGCAAAAACAGGTGATTTTTGACAAAAGAGATAACACCCCCCATTACGTCATGCTTCAGAAAGGTGAAGAATGGTCCGTTTTCAAATGTTTTATTTTTGAACGTCAGTTCACATTTGAAGGTAGATCGTCAGTTTTAGAGCTAAAATTTGCATGTTGAAAGTGATTTTCATGCTTCCAGGGGCCCGGGAAGTGAATTAAATACCATTTGGAGGCATTTAATGTTCAAGCAAAAACAGGTGATTTTTGACAAAGGAGATAACACCCCCCATTACGTCATGCTTCAGAAAGGTGAAAAATGGTCTGTTTTCAAATGTTTTATTTTTGAACGTCAGTTCACATTTGTAGGTAGATCATCAGTTTTAGAGCTAAAATTAGCATGTTTAAAGTGATTTTCATGCTTCCAGGGGCCCGGGAAGTAAATTAAATACCATTTGGATGCATTTAATGTTCAAGCAAAAACAGGTGATTTTTGACAAAATAGATAACACCCCCCATTACGTCATGCTTCAAAAAGGTGAAAAATGGTCCGTTTTCAAATGTTTTATTTTTGAACGTCAGTTCACATTTGTAGGTAGATCATCAGTTTTAGAGCTAAAATTAGCATGTTTAAAGTGATTTTCATGCTTCCAGGGGCCCGGGAAGTGAATTAAATACCATTTGGAGGCATTTAATGTTCAAGCAAAAACAGGTGATTTTTGACAAAAGAGATAACACCCCCCATTACGTCATGCTTCAAAAAGGTGAAAAATGGTCCGTTTTCAAATGTTTTATTTTTGAACGTCAGTTCACATTTGTAGGTAGATCATCAGTTTAAGAGCTAAAATTAGCATGTTTAAAGTGATTTTCATGCTTCCAGGGGCCCGGGAAGTGAATTAAATACCATTTGGAGGCATTTAATGTTCAAGCAAAAACAGTTGATTTTTGACAAAAGAGATAACACCCCCCCATTACGTCATGCTTCAGAAAGGTGAAAAATGGTCCGTTTTGAAATGTTTTATTTTAGAACGTCAGTTCACATTTGTAGGTAGATCATCAGTTTTAGAGCTAAAATTAGCATGTTTAAAGTGATTTTCATGCTTCCAGGGGCCCGGGAAGTGAATTAAATACCATTTGGAGGCATTTAATGTTCAAGCAAAAACAGGTGATTTTTGACAAAAGAGATAACACCCCCCATTACGTCATGCTTCAAAAAGGTGAAAAATGGTCCGTTTTCAAATGTTTTATTTTTGAACGTCAGTTCACATTTGTAGGTAGATCATCAGTTTTAGAGCTAAAATTAGCATGTTTAAAGTGATTTTCATGCTTCCAGGGGCCCGGGAAGTGAATTAAATACCATTTGGAGGCATTTAATGTTCAAGCAAAAACAGGTGATTTTTGACAAAAGAGATAACACCCCCCCATTACGTCATGCTTCAGAAAGGTGAAAAATGGTCCGTTTTCAAATGTTTTATTTTTGAACGTCAGTTCACATTTGTAGGTAGATCATCAGTTTAAGAGCTAAAATTAGCATGTTTAAAGTGATTTTCATGCTTCCAGGGGCGCGGGAAGTGAATTAAATACCATTTGGAGGCATTTAATGTTCAAGCAAAAACAGGTGATTTTTGACAAAAGAGATAACCCCCCCCCCATTACGTCATGCTTCAGAAAGGTGAAAAATGGTCTGTTTTCAAATGTTTTATTTTTGAACGTCAGTTCACATTTGTAGGTAGATCATCAGTTTTAGAGCTACAATTAGCATGTTTAAAGTGATTTTCATGCTTCCAGGGGCCCGGGAAGTGAATTAAATACCATTTGGAGGCATTTAATGTTCAAGCAAAAACAGGTGATTTTTGACAAAAGAGATAACACCCCCCATTACGTCATGCTTCAAAAAGGTGAAAAATGGTCCGTTTTCAAATGTTTTATTTTTGAACGTCAGTTCACATTTGTAGGTAGATCATCAGTTTTAGAGCTAAAATTAGCATGTTTAAAGTGATTTTCATGCTTCCAGGGGCCCGGGAAGTGAATTAAATACCATTTGGAGGCATTTAATGTTCAAGCAAAAACAGGTGATTTTTGACAAAAGAGATAACACCCCCCATTACGTCATGCTTCAAAAAGGTGAAAAATGGTCCGTTTTCAAATGTTTTATTTTTGAACGTCAGTTCACATTTGTAGGTAGATCATCAGTTTAAGAGCTAAAATTAGCATGTTTAAAGTGATTTTCATGCTTCCAGGGGCCCGGGAAGTGAATTAAATACCATTTGGAGGCATTTGATGTTCAAGCAAAAACAGTTGATTTTTGACAAAAGAGATAACACCCCCCCATTACGTCATGCTTCAGAAAGGTGAAAAATGGTCCGTTTTGAAATGTTTTATTTTAGAACGTCAGTTCACATTTGTAGGTAGATCATCAGTTTTAGAGCTAAAATTAGCATGTTTAAAGTGATTTTCATGCTTCCAGGGGCCCGGGAAGTGAATTAAATATCATTTGGAGGCATTTAATGTTCAAGCAAAATCAGGTGATTTTTGACAAAAGAGATAACACCCCCCCATTACGTCATGCTTCAGAAAGGTGAAAAATGGTCCGTTTTCAAATGTTTTATTTTTGAACGTCAGTTCACATTTGTAGGTAGATCATCAGTTTAAGAGCTAAAATTAGCATGTTTAAAGTGATTTTCATGCTTCCAGGGGCCCGGGAAGTGAATTAAATACCATTTGGAGGCATTTAATGTTCAAGCAAAAACAGGTGATTTTTGACAAAAGAGATAACACCCCCCATTACGTCATGCTTCAGAAAGGTGAAGAATGGTCAGTTTTCAAATGTTTTATTTTTGAACGTCAGTTCACATTTGTAGGTAGATTGTCAGTTTTAGAGCTAAAATTTGCATGTTGAAAGTGATTTTCATGCTTCCAGGGGCGCGGGAAGTGAATTAAATACCATTTGGAGGCATTTAATGTTCAAGCAAAAACAGGTGATTTTTGACAAAGGAGATAACACCCCCCATTACGTCATGCTTCAGAAAGGTGAAAAATGGTCCGTTTTCAAATGTTTTATTTTTGAACGTCAGTTCACATTTGTAGGTAGATCATCAGTTTAAGAGCTAAAATTAGCATGTTTAAAGTGATTTTCATGCTTCCAGGGGCGCGGGAAGTGAATTAAATACCATTTGGAGGCATTTAATGTTCAAGCAAAAACAGGTGATTTTTGACAAAAGAGATAACACCCCCCCATTACGTCATGCTTCAGAAAGGTGAAAAATGGTCTGTTTTCAAATGTTTTATTTTTGAACGTCAGTTCACATTTGTAGGTAGATCATCAGTTTTAGAGCTAAAATTAGCATGTTTAAAGTGATTTTCATGCTTCCAGGGGCCCGGGAAGTGAATTAAATACCATTTGGAGGCATTTAATGTTCAAGCAAAAACAGGTGATTTTTGACAAAAGAGATAACACCCCCCATTACGTCATGCTTCAGAAAGGTGAAGAATGGTCCGTTTTCAAATGTTTTATTTTTGAACGTCAGTTCACATTTGAAGGTAGATCGTCAGTTTTAGAGCTAAAATTTGCATGTTTAAAGTGATTTTCATGCTTCCAGGGGCCCGGGAAGTGAATTAAATACCATTTGGAGGCATATAATGTTCAAGCAAAAACAGGTGATTTTTGACAAAGGAGATAACACCCCCCATTACGTCATGCTTCAGAAAGGTGAAAAATGGTCTGTTTTCAAATGTTTTATTTTTGAACGTCAGTTCACATTTGTAGGTAGATCATCAGTTTTAGAGCTAAAATTAGCATGTTTAAAGTGATTTTCATGCTTCCAGGGGCCCGGGAAGTAAATTAAATACCATTTGGATGCATTTAATGTTCAAGCAAAAACAGGTGATTTTTGACAAAATAGATAACACCCCCCATTACGTCATGCTTCAAAAAGGTGAAAAATGGTCCGTTTTCAAATGTTTTATTTTTGAACGTCAGTTCACATTTGTAGGTAGATCATCAGTTTTAGAGCTAAAATTAGCATGTTTAAAGTGATTTTCATGCTTCCAGGGGCCCGGGAAGTGAATTAAATACCATTTGGAGGCATTTAATGTTCAAGCAAAAACAGGTGATTTTTGACAAAAGAGATAACACCCCCCATTACGTCATGCTTCAAAAAGGTGAAAAATGGTCCGTTTTCAAATGTTTTATTTTTGAACGTCAGTTCACATTTGTAGGTAGATCATCAGTTTAAGAGCTAAAATTAGCATGTTTAAAGTGATTTTCATGCTTCCAGGGGCCCGGGAAGTGAATTAAATACCATTTGGAGGCATTTAATGTTCAAGCAAAAACAGTTGATTTTTGACAAAAGAGATAACACCCCCCCATTACGTCATGCTTCAGAAAGGTGAAAAATGGTCCGTTTTGAAATGTTTTATTTTAGAACGTCAGTTCACATTTGTAGGTAGATCATCAGTTTTAGAGCTAAAATTAGCATGTTTAAAGTGATTTTCATGCTTCCAGGGGCCCGGGAAGTGAATTAAATACCATTTGGAGGCATTTAATGTTCAAGCAAAAACAGGTGATTTTTGACAAAAGAGATAACACCCCCCCATTACGTCATGCTTCAGAAAGGTGAAAAATGGTCCGTTTTCAAATGTTTTATTTTTGAACGTCAGTTCACATTTGTAGGTAGATCATCAGTTTAAGAGCTAAAATTAGCATGTTTAAAGTGATTTTCATGCTTCCAGGGGCCCGGGAAGTGAATTAAATACCATTTGGAGGCATTTAATGTTCAAGCAAAAACAGGTGATTTTTGACAAAAGAGATAACACCCCCCATTACGTCATGCTTCAGAAAGGTGAAGAATGGTCCGTTTTCAAATGTTTTATTTTTGAACGTCAGTTCACATTTGTAGGTAGATTGTCAGTTTTAGAGCTAAAATTTGCATGTTGAAAGTGATTTTCATGCTTCCAGGGGCCCGGGAAGTGAATTAAATACCATTTGGAGGCATTTAATGTTCAAGCAAAAACAGGTGATTTTTGACAAAGGAGATAACACCCCCCATTACGTCATGCTTCAGAAAGGTGAAAAATGGTCTGTTTTCAAATGTTTTATTTTTGAACGTCAGTTCACATTTGTAGGTAGATCATCAGTTTTAGAGCTAAAATTAGCATGTTTAAAGTGATTTTCATGCTTCCAGGGGCCCGGGAAGTGAATTAAATACCATTTGGATGCATTTAATGTTCAAGCAAAAACAGGTGATTTTTGACAAAATAGATAACACCCCCCATTACGTCATGCTTCAAAAAGGTGAAAAATGGTCCGTTTTCAAATGTTTTATTTTTGAACGTCAGTTCACATTTGTAGGTAGATCATCAGTTTTAGAGCTAAAATTAGCATGTTTAAAGTGATTTTCATGCTTCCAGGGGCCCGGGAAGTGAATTAAATACCATTTGGAGGCATTTAATGTTCAAGCAAAAACAGGTGATTTTTGACAAAAGAGATAACACCCCCCATTACGTCATGCTTCAAAAAGGTGAAAAATGGTCCGTTTTCAAATGTTTTATTTTTGAACGTCAGTTCACATTTGTAGGTAGATCATCAGTTTAAGAGCTAAAATTAGCATGTTTAAAGTGATTTTCATGCTTCCAGGGGCCCGGGAAGTGAATTAAATACCATTTGGAGGCATTTAATGTTCAAGCAAAAACAGTTGATTTTTGACAAAAGAGATAACACCCCCCCATTACGTCATGCTTCAGAAAGGTGAAAAATGGTCCGTTTTGAAATGTTTTATTTTAGAACGTCAGTTCACATTTGTAGGTAGATCATCAGTTTTAGAGCTAAAATTAGCATGTTTAAAGTGATTTTCATGCTTCCAGGGGCCCGGGAAGTGAATTAAATACCATTTGGAGGCATTTAATGTTCAAGCAAAAACAGGTGATTTTTGACAAAAGAGATAACACCCCCCCATTACGTCATGCTTCAGAAAGGTGAAAAATGGTCCGTTTTCAAATGTTTTATTTTTGAACGTCAGTTCACATTTGTAGGTAGATCATCAGTTTAAGAGCTAAAATTAGCATGTTTAAAGTGATTTTCATGCTTCCAGGGGCCCGGGAAGTGAATTAAATACCATTTGGAGGCATTTAATGTTCAAGCAAAAACAGGTGATTTTTGACAAAAGAGATAACACCCCCCATTACGTCATGCTTCAGAAAGGTGAAGAATGGTCCGTTTTCAAATGTTTTATTTTTGAACGTCAGTTCACATTTGTAGGTAGATTGTCAGTTTTAGAGCTAAAATTTGCATGTTGAAAGTGATTTTCATGCTTCCAGGGGCCCGGGAAGTGAATTAAATACCATTTGGAGGCATTTAATGTTCAAGCAAAAACAGGTGATTTTTGACAAAGGAGATAACACCCCCCATTACGTCATGCTTCAGAAAGGTGAAAAATGGTCCGTTTTCAAATGTTTTATTTTTGAACGTCAGTTCACATTTGTAGGTAGATCATCAGTTTTAAAACTAAAATTAGCATGTTTAAAGTGATTTTTATGCTTCCAGGGGCCCGGGAAGTGAATTAAATACCATTTGGAGGCATTTAATGTTCAAGCAAAAACAGGTGATTTTTGACAAAAGAGATAACACCCCCCCATTACGTCATGATTCAGAAAGGTGAAAAATGGTCCGTTTTCAAATGTTTTATTTTTGAACGTCAGTTCACATTTGTAGGTAGATCATCAGTTTAAGAGCTAAAATTAGCATGTTTAAAGTGATTTTCATGCTTCCAGGGGCCCGGGAAGTGAATTAAATACCATTTGGAGGCATTTAATGTTCAAGCAAAAACAGGTGATTTTTGACAAAAGAGATAACACCCCCCCATTACGTCATGCTTCAGAAAGGTGAAAAATGGTCTGTTTTCAAATGTTTTATTTTTGAACGTCAGTTCACATTTGTAGGTAGATCATCAGTTTTAGAGCTAAAATTAGCATGTTGAAAGTGATTTTCATGCTTCCAGGGGCCCGGGAAGTGAATTAAATACCATTTGGAGGCATTTAATGTTCAAGCAAAAACAGGTGATTTTTGACAAAAGAGATAACACCCCACCATTACGTCATGCTTCAGAAAGGTGAAAAATTGTCCGTTTTCAAATGTTTTATTTTTGAACGTCAGTTCACATTTGTAGGTAGATCATCAGTTTTAGAGCTAAAATTAGCATGTTTAAAGTGATTTTCATGCTTCAAGGGGCCCGGGAAGTGAATTAAATACCATTTGGAGGCATTTAATGTTCAAGCAAAAACAGGTGATTTTTGACAAAAGAGATAACACCCCCCCATTACGTCATGCTTCAGAAAGGTGAAAAATGGTCCGTTTTCAAATGTTTTATTTTTGAACGTCAGTTCACATTTGTAGGTAGATCATCAGTTTAAGAGCTAAAATTAGCATGTTTAAAGTGATTTTCATGCTTCCAGGGGCCCGGGAAGTGAATTAAATACCATTTGGAGGCATTTAATGCTCAAGCAAAAACAGGTGATTTTTGACAAAAGAGATAACACCCCCCCATTACGTCATGCTTCAGAAAGGTGAAAAATGGTCCGTTTTCAAATGTTTTATTTTTGAACGTCAGTTCACATTTGTAGGTAGATCATCAGTTTTAGAGCTAAAATTTGCATGTTTAAAGTGATTTTCATGCTTCCAGGGGCCCGGGAAGTGAATTAAATACCATTTGGAGGCATTTAATGTTCAAGCAAAAACAGGTGATATTTGACAAAAGAGATAACACCCCCCCATTACGTCATGCTTCAGAAAGGTGAAAAAAGGTCCGTTTTCAAATGTTTTATTTTTCAACGTCAGTTCACATTTGTAGGTAGATCGTCAGTTTTAGAGCTAAAATTTGTATGTTGAAAGTGATTTTCATGCTTCCAGGGGCCCGGGAAGTGAATTAAATACCATTTGGAGGCATTTAATGTTCAAGCAAAAACAGGTGATTTTTGACAAAAGAGATAACACCCCCCAATTACGTCATGCTTCAGAAAGGTGAAAAATGGTCCGTTTTCAAATGTTTTATTTTTGAACGTCAGTTCACATTTGTAGGTAGATCATCAGTTTTAAAACTAAAATTAGCATGTTTAAAGTGATTTTCATGCTTCCAGGGGCCCGGGAAGTGAATTAAATACCATTTGGAGGCATTTAATGTTCAAGCAAAAACAGGTGATTTTTGACAAAAGAGATAACACCCCCCCCATTACGTCATGATTCAGAAAGGTGAAAAATGGTCCGTTTTCAAATGTTTTATTTTTGAACGTCAGTTCACATTTGTAGGTAGATCATCAGTTTAAGAGCTAAAATTAGCATGTTTAAAGTGATTTTCATGCTTCCAGGGGCCCGGGAAGTGAATTAAATACCATTTGGAGGCATTTAATGTTCAAGCAAAAACAGGTGATTTTTGACAAAAGAGATAACACCCCCCCATTACGTCATGCTTCAGAAAGGTGAAAAATGGTCTGTTTTCAAATGTTTTATTTTTGAACGTCAGTTCACATTTGTAGGTAGATCATCAGTTTTAGAGCTAAAATTAGCATGTTGAAAGTGATTTTCATGCTTCCAGGGGCCCGGGAAGTGAATTAAATACCATGTGGAGGCATTTAATGTTCAAGCAAAAACAGGTGATTTTTGACAAAAGAGATAACACCCCCCCATTATGTCATGCTTCAGAAAGGTGAAAAATTGTCCATTTTCAAATGTTTTATTTTTGAACGTCAGTTCACATTTGTAGGTAGATCATCAGTTTTAGAGCTAAAATTAGCATGTTTAAAGTGATTTTCATGCTTCCAGGGGCCCGGGAAGTGAATTAAATACCATTTGGAGGCATTTAATGTTCAAGCAAAAACAGGTGATTTTTGACAAAAGAGATAACACCCCCCATTACGTCATGCTTCAAAAAGGTGAAAAATGGTCCGTTTTCAAATGTTTTATTTTTGAACGTCAGTTCACATTTGTAGGTAGATCATCAGTTTTAGAGCTAAAATTAGCATGTTTAAAGTGATTTTCATGCTTCCAGGGGTCCGGGAAGTGAATTAAATACCATTTGGAGGCATTTAATGTTCAAGCAAAAACAGGTGATTTTTGACAAAAGAGATAACACCCCCCCATTACGTCATGCTTCAGAAAGGTGAAAAATGGTCCGTTTTCAAATGTTTTATTTTTGAACGTCAGTTCACATTTGTAGGTAGATCATCAGTTTAAGAGCTAAAATTAGCATGTTTAAAGTGATTTTCATGCTTCCAGGGGCGCGGGAAGTGAATTAAATACCATTTGGAGGCATTTAATGTTCAAGCAAAAACAGGTGATTTTTGACAAAAGAGATAACCCCCCCCCATTACGTCATGCTTCAGAAAGGTGAAAAATGGTCCGTTTTCAAATGTTTTATTTTTGAACGTCAGTTCACATTTGTAGGTAGATCATCAGTTTTAAAACTAAAATTAGCATGTTTAAAGTGATTTTCATGCTTCCAGGGGCCCGGGAAGTGAATTAAATACCATTTGGAGGCATTTAATGTTCAAGCAAAAACAGGTGATTTTTGACAAAAGAGATAACACCCCCCCCATTACGTCATGATTCAGAAAGGTGAAAAATGGTCCGTTTTCAAATGTTTTATTTTTGAACGTCAGTTCACATTTGTAGGTAGATCATCAGTTTAAGAGCTAAAATTAGCATGTTTAAAGTGATTTTCATGCTTCCAGGGGCCCGGGAAGTGAATTAAATACCATTTGGAGGCATTTAATGTTCAAGCAAAAACAGGTGATTTTTGACAAAAGAGATAACACCCCCCCATTACGTCATGCTTCAGAAAGGTGAAAAATGGTCTGTTTTCAAATGTTTTATTTTTGAACGTCAGTTCACATTTGTAGGTAGATCATCAGTTTTAGAGCTAAAATTAGCATGTTGAAAGTGATTTTCATGCTTCCAGGGGCCCGGGAAGTGAATTAAATACCATTTGGAGGCATTTAATGTTCAAGCAAAAACAGGTGATTTTTGACAAAAGAGATAACACCCCCATTACGTCATGCTTCAGAAAGGTGAAAAATGGTCCGTTTTCAAATGTTTTATTTTTGAACGTCAGTTCACATTTGTAGGTAGATCATCAGTTTTAGAGCTAAAATTAGCATGTTTAAAGTGATTTTCATCCTTCCAGGGGCCCGGGAAGTGAATTAAATACCATTTGGAGGCATTTAATATTCAAACAAAAACAGGTGATTTTTGACAAAAGAGATAACACCCCCCCATTACGTCATGCTTCAGAAAGGTGAAAAATGGTCCATTTTCAAATGTTTTATTTTTGAACGTCAGTTCACATTTGTAGGTAGATCATCAGTTTAAGAGCTAAAATTAGCATGTTTAAAGTGATTTTCATGCTTCCAGGGGCCCGGGAAGTGAATTAAATACCATGTGGAGGCATTTAATGTTCAAGAAAAAACAAGTGATTTTTGACAAAAGAGATAACACCCCCCATTACGTCATGCTTCAGAAAGGTGAAAAATGGTCCATTTTCAAATGTTTTATTTTTGAACGTCAGTTCACATTTGTAGGTAGATCATCAGTTTTAGAGCTAAAATTAGCATGTTTAAAGCGATTTTCATGCTTCCAGGGGCCCGGGAAGTGAGTTAAATACCATTTGGAGGCATTTAATGTTCAAGCAAAAACAGGTGATTTTTGACAAAAGAGATAACACCCCCCCCATTACGTCATGCTTCAGAAAGGTGAAAAATGGTCCGTTTTGAAATGTTTTATTTTAGAACGTCAGTTCACATTTGTAGGTAGATCATCAGTTTTAGAGCTAAAATTAGCATGTTTAAAGTGATTTTCATGCTTCCAGGGGCCCGGGAAGTGAATTAAATACCATTTGGAGGCATTTAATGTTCAAGCAAAAACAGTTGATTTTTGACAAAAGAGATAACACCCCCCCATTACGTCATGCTTCAGAAAGGTGAAAAATGGTCCGTTTTGAAATGTTTTATTTTAGAACGTCAGTTCACATTTGTAGGTAGATCATCAGTTTTAGAGCTAAAATTAGCATGTTTAAAGTGATTTTCATGCTTCCAGGGGCCCGGGAAGTGAATTAAATACCATTTGGAGGCATTTAATGTTCAAGCAAAAACAGGTGATTTTTGACAAAAGAGATAACACCCCCCCATTACGTCATGCTTCAGAAAGGTGAAAAATGGTCCGTTTTCAAATGTTTTATTTTTGAACGTCAGTTCACATTTGTAGGTAGATCATCAGTTTAAGAGCTAAAATTAGCATGTTTAAAGTGATTTTCATGCTTCCAGGGGCCCGGGAAGTGAATTAAATACCATTTGGAGGCATTTAATGTTCAAGCAAAAACAGGTGATTTTTGACAAAAGAGATAACACCCCCCCATTACGTCATGCTTCAGAAAGGTGAAAAATGGTCCGTTTTCAAATGTTTTATTTTTGAACGTCAGTACACATTTGTAGGTAGATCATCAGTTTTAGAGCTAAAATTTGCATGTTTAAAGTGATTTTCATGCTTCCAGGGGACCGGGAAGTGAATTAAATACCATTTGGAGGCATTTAATGTTCAAGCAAAAACAGGTGATATTTGACAAAAGAGATAACACACCCCCATTACGTCATGCTTCAGAAAGGTGAAAAATGGTCCGTTTTCAAATGTTTTATTTTTGAACGTCAGTTCACATTTGTAGGTAGATCGTCAGTTTTAGAGCTAAAATTTGTATGTTGAAAGTGATTTTCATGCTTTCAGGGGCCCGGGAAGTGAATTAAATACCATTTGGAGGCATTTAATGTTCAAGCAAAAACAGGTGATTTTTGACAAAAGAGATAACACCCCCCAATTACGTCATGCTTCAGAAAGGTGAAAAATGGTCCGTTTTCAAATGTTTTATTTTTGAACGTCAGTTCACATTTGTAGGTAGATCATCAGTTTTAAAACTAAAATTAGCATGTTGAAAGTGATTTTCATGCTTCCAGGGGCCCGGGAAGTGAATTAAATACCATTTGGAGGCATTTAATGTTCAAGCAAAAACAGGTGATTTTTGACAAAAGAGATAACACCCCACCATTACGTCATGCTTCAGAAAGGTGAAAAATGGTCCGTTTTCAAATGTTTTATTTTTGAACGTCAGTTCACATTTGTAGGTAGATCATCAGTTTTAGAGCTAAAATTAGCATGTTTAAAGTGATTTTCATCCTTCCAGGGGCCCGGGAAGTGAATTAAATACCATTTGGAGGCATTTAATATTCAAACAAAAACAGGTGATTTTTGACAAAAGAGATAACACCCCCCCATTACGTCATGCTTCAGAAAGGTGAAAAATGGTCCATTTTCAAATGTTTTATTTTTGAACGTCAGTTCACATTTGTAGGTAGATCATCAGTTTAAGAGCTAAAATTAGCATGTTTAAAGTGATTTTCATGCTTCCAGGGGCCCGGGAAGTGAATTAAATACCATGTGGAGGCATTTAATGTTCAAGAAAAAACAAGTGATTTTTGACAAAAGAGATAACACCCCCCATTACGTCATGCTTCAGAAAGGTGAAAAATGGTCCATTTTCAAATGTTTTATTTTTGAACGTCAGTTCACATTTGTAGGTAGATCATCAGTTTTAGAGCTAAAATTAGCATGTTTAAAGCGATTTTCATGCTTCCAGGGGCCCGGGAAGTGAGTTAAATACCATTTGGAGGCATTTAATGTTCAAGCAAAAACAGGTGATTTTTGACAAAAGAGATAACACCCCCCCCCATTACGTCATGCTTCAGAAAGGTGAAAAATGGTCCGTTTTGAAATGTTTTATTTTAGAACGTCAGTTCACATTTGTAGGTAGATCATCAGTTTTAGAGCTAAAATTAGCATGTTTAAAGTGATTTTCATGCTTCCAGGGGCCCGGGAAGTGAATTAAATACCATTTGGAGGCATTTAATGTTCAAGCAAAAACAGTTGATTTTTGACAAAAGAGATAACACCCCCCCATTACGTCATGCTTCAGAAAGGTGAAAAATGGTCCGTTTTGAAATGTTTTATTTTAGAACGTCAGTTCACATTTGTAGGTAGATCATCAGTTTTAGAGCTAAAATTAGCATGTTTAAAGTGATTTTCATGCTTCCAGGGGCCCGGGAAGTGAATTAAATACCATTTGGAGGCATTTAATGTTCAAGCAAAAACAGGTGATTTTTGACAAAAGAGATAACACCCCCCCATTACGTCATGCTTCAGAAAGGTGAAAAATGGTCCGTTTTCAAATGTTTTATTTTTGAACGTCAGTTCACATTTGTAGGTAGATCATCAGTTTTAAAACTAAAATTAGCATGTTTAAAGTGATTTTCATGCTTCCAGGGGCCCGGGAAGTGAATTAAATACCATTTGGAGGCATTTAATGTTCAAGCAAAAACAGGTGATTTTTGACAAAAGAGATAACACCCCCCCCATTACGTCATGATTCAGAAAGGTGAAAAATGGTCCGTTTTCAAATGTTTTATTTTTGAACGTCAGTTCACATTTGTAGGTAGATCATCAGTTTAAGAGCTAAAATTAGCATGTTTAAAGTGATTTTCATGCTTCCAGGGGCCCGGGAAGTGAATTAAATACCATTTGGAGGCATTTAATGTTCAAGCAAAAACAGGTGATTTTTGACAAAAGAGATAACACCCCCCCATTACGTCATGCTTCAGAAAGGTGAAAAATGGTCTGTTTTCAAATGTTTTATTTTTGAACGTCAGTTCACATTTGTAGGTAGATCATCAGTTTTAGAGCTAAAATTAGCATGTTGAAAGTGATTTTCATGCTTCCAGGGGCCCGGGAAGTGAATTAAATACCATTTGGAGGCATTTAATGTTCAAGCAAAAACAGGTGATTTTTGACAAAAGAGATAACACCCCACCATTACGTCATGCTTCAGAAAGGTGAAAAATGGTCCGTTTTCAAATGTTTTATTTTTGAACGTCAGTTCACATTTGTAGGTAGATCATCAGTTTTAGAGCTAAAATTAGCATGTTTAAAGTGATTTTCATCCTTCCAGGGGCCCGGGAAGTGAATTAAATACCATTTGGAGGCATTTAATATTCAAACAAAAACAGGTGATTTTTGACAAAAGAGATAACACCCCCCCATTACGTCATGCTTCAGAAAGGTGAAAAATGGTCCATTTTCAAATGTTTTATTTTTGAACGTCAGTTCACATTTGTAGGTAGATCATCAGTTTAAGAGCTAAAATTAGCATGTTTAAAGTGATTTTCATGCTTCCAGGGGCCCGGGAAGTGAATTAAATACCATGTGGAGGCATTTAATGTTCAAGAAAAAACAAGTGATTTTTGACAAAAGAGATAACACCCCCCATTACGTCATGCTTCAGAAAGGTGAAAAATGGTCCATTTTCAAATGTTTTATTTTTGAACGTCAGTTCACATTTGTAGGTAGATCATCAGTTTTAGAGCTAAAATTAGCATGTTTAAAGCGATTTTCATGCTTCCAGGGGCCCGGGAAGTGAGTTAAATACCATTTGGAGGCATTTAATGTTCAAGCAAAAACAGGTGATTTTTGACAAAAGAGATAACACCCCCCCCCCATTACGTCATGCTTCAGAAAGGTGAAAAATGGTCCGTTTTGAAATGTTTTATTTTAGAACGTCAGTTCACATTTGTAGGTAGATCATCAGTTTTAGAGCTAAAATTAGCATGTTTAAAGTGATTTTCATGCTTCCAGGGGCCCGGGAAGTGAATTAAATACCATTTGGAGGCATTTAATGTTCAAGCAAAAACAGTTGATTTTTGACAAAAGAGATAACACCCCCCCATTACGTCATGCTTCAGAAAGGTGAAAAATGGTCCGTTTTGAAATGTTTTATTTTAGAACGTCAGTTCACATTTGTAGGTAGATCATCAGTTTTAGAGCTAAAATTAGCATGTTTAAAGTGATTTTCATGCTTCCAGGGGCCCGGGAAGTGAATTAAATACCATTTGGAGGCATTTAATGTTCAAGCAAAAACAGGTGATTTTTGACAAAAGAGATAACACCCCCCCATTACGTCATGCTTCAGAAAGGTGAAAAATGGTCCGTTTTCAAATGTTTTATTTTTGAACGTCAGTTCACATTTGTAGGTAGATCATCAGTTTTAAAACTAAAATTAGCATGTTTAAAGTGATTTTCATGCTTCCAGGGGCCCGGGAAGTGAATTAAATACCATTTGGAGGCATTTAATGTTCAAGCAAAAACAGGTGATTTTTGACAAAAGAGATAACACCCCCCCCCATTACGTCATGATTCAGAAAGGTGAAAAATGGTCCGTTTTCAAATGTTTTATTTTTGAACGTCAGTTCACATTTGTAGGTAGATCATCAGTTTAAGAGCTAAAATTAGCATGTTTAAAGTGATTTTCATGCTTCCAGGGGCCCGGGAAGTGAATTAAATACCATTTGGAGGCATTTAATGTTCAAGCAAAAACAGGTGATTTTTGACAAAAGAGATAACACCCCCCCATTACGTCATGCTTCAGAAAGGTGAAAAATGGTCTGTTTTCAAATGTTTTATTTTTGAACGTCAGTTCACATTTGTAGGTAGATCATCAGTTTTAGAGCTAAAATTAGCATGTTGAAAGTGATTTTCATGCTTCCAGGGGCCCGGGAAGTGAATTAAATACCATTTGGAGGCATTTAATGTTCAAGCAAAAACAGGTGATTTTTGACAAAAGAGATAACACCCCACCATTACGTCATGCTTCAGAAAGGTGAAAAATGGTCCGTTTTCAAATGTTTTATTTTTGAACGTCAGTTCACATTTGTAGGTAGATCATCAGTTTTAGAGCTAAAATTAGCATGTTTAAAGTGATTTTCATCCTTCCAGGGGCCCGGGAAGTGAATTAAATACCATTTGGAGGCATTTAATATTAAAACAAAAACAGGTGATTTTTGACAAAAGAGATAACACCCCCCCATTACGTCATGCTTCAGAAAGGTGAAAAATGGTCCATTTTCAAATGTTTTATTTTTGAACGTCAGTTCACATTTGTAGGTAGATCATCAGTTTAAGAGCTAAAATTAGCATGTTTAAAGTGATTTTCATGCTTCCAGGGGCCCGGGAAGTGAATTAAATACCATGTGGAGGCATTTAATGTTCAAGAAAAAACAAGTGATTTTTGACAAAAGAGATAACACCCCCCATTACGTCATGCTTCAGAAAGGTGAAAAATGGTCCATTTTCAAATGTTTTATTTTTGAACGTCAGTTCACATTTGTAGGTAGATCATCAGTTTTAGAGCTAAAATTAGCATGTTTAAAGCGATTTTCATGCTTCCAGGGGCCCGGGAAGTGAGTTAAATACCATTTGGAGGCATTTAATGTTCAAGCAAAAACAGGTGATTTTTGACAAAAGAGATAACACCCCCCCCCATTACGTCATGCTTCAGAAAGGTGAAAAATGGTCCGTTTTGAAATGTTTTATTTTAGAACGTCAGTTCACATTTGTAGGTAGATCATCAGTTTTAGAGCTAAAATTAGCATGTTTAAAGTGATTTTCATGCTTCCAGGGGCCCGGGAAGTGAATTAAATACCATTTGGAGGCATTTAATGTTCAAGCAAAAACAGTTGATTTTTGACAAAAGAGATAACACCCCCCCATTACGTCATGCTTCAGAAAGGTGAAAAATGGTCCGTTTTGAAATGTTTTATTTTAGAACGTCAGTTCACATTTGTAGGTAGATCATCAGTTTTAGAGCTAAAATTAGCATGTTTAAAGTGATTTTCATGCTTCCAGGGGCCCGGGAAGTGAATTAAATACCATTTGGAGGCATTTAATGTTCAAGCAAAAACAGGTGATTTTTGACAAAAGAGATAACACCCCCCCATTACGTCATGCTTCAGAAAGGTGAAAAATGGTCCGTTTTCAAATGTTTTATTTTTGAACGTCAGTTCACATTTGTAGGTAGATCATCAGTTTAAGAGCTAAAATTAGCATGTTTAAAGTGATTTTCATGCTTCCAGGGGCCCGGGAAGTGAATTAAATACCATTTGGAGGCATTTAATGTTCAAGCAAAAACAGGTGATTTTTGACAAAAGAGATAACACCCCCCCATTACGTCATGCTTCAGAAAGGTGAAAAATGGTCCGTTTTCAAATGTTTTATTTTTGAACGTCAGTTCACATTTGTAGGTAGATCATCAGTTTTAGAGCTAAAATATGCATGTTTAAAGTGATTTTCATGCTTCCAGGGGACCGGGAAGTGAATTAAATACCATTTGGAGGCATTTAATGTTCAAGCAAAAACAGGTGATATTTGACAAAAGAGATAACACACCCCCATTACGTCATGCTTCAGAAAGGTGAAAAATGGTCTGTTTTCAAATGTTTTATTTTTGAACGTCAGTTCACATTTGTAGGTAGATCGTCAGTTTTAGAGCTAAAATTTGTATGTTGAAAGTGATTTCCATGCTTCCAGGGGCCCGGGAAGTGAATTAAATACCATTTGGAGGCATTTAATGTTCAAGCAAAAACAGGTGATTTTTGACAAAAGAGATAACACCCCCCAATTACGTCATGCTTCAGAAAGGTGAAAAATGGTCCGTTTTCAAATGTTTTATTTTTGAACGTCAGTTCACATTTGTAGGTAGATCATCAGTTTTAAAACTAAAATTAGCATGTTTAAAGTGATTTTCATGCTTCCAGGGGCCCGGGAAGTGAATTAAATACCATTTGGAGGCATTTAATGTTCAAGCAAAAACAGGTGATTTTTGACAAAAGAGATAACACCCCCCCATTACGTCATGATTCAGAAAGGTGAAAAATGGTCCGTTTTCAAATGTTTTATTTTTGAACGTCAGTTCACATTTGTAGGTAGATCATCAGTTTAAGAGCTAAAATTAGCATGTTTAAAGTGATTTTCATGCTTCCAGGGGCCCGGGAAGTGAATTAAATACCATTTGGAGGCATTTAATGTTCAAGCAAAAACAGGTGATTTTTGACAAAAGAGATAACACCCCCCCATTACGTCATGCTTCAGAAAGGTGAAAAATGGTCTGTTTTCAAATGTTTTATTTTTGAACGTCAGTTCACATTTGTAGGTAGATCATCAGTTTTAGAGCTAAAATTAGCATGTTGAAAGTGATTTTCATGCTTCCAGGGGCCCGGGAAGTGAATTAAATACCATTTGGAGGCATTTAATGTTCAAGCAAAAACAGGTGATTTTTGACAAAAGAGATAACACCCCACCATTACGTCATGCTTCAGAAAGGTGAAAAATTGTCCGTTTTCAAATGTTTTATTTTTGAACGTCAGTTCACATTTGTAGGTAGATCATCAGTTTAAGAGCTAAAATTAGCATGTTTAAAGTGATTTTCATGCTTCCAGGGGCCCGGGAAGTGAATTAAATACCATTTGGAGGCATTTAATGTTCAAGCAAAAACAGGTGATTTTTGACAAAAGAGATAACACCCCCCCACTACGTCATGCTTCAGAAAGGTGAAAAATGGTCTGTTTTCAAATGTTTTATTTTTGAACGTCAGTTCACATTTGTAGGTAGATCATCAGTTTTAGAGCTAAAATTTGCATGTTTAAAGTGATTTTCATGCTTCCAGGGGCCCGGGGAGTGAATTAAATACCATTTGGAGGCATTTAATGTTCAAGCAAAAACAGGTGATTTTTGACAAAAGAGATAACACCCCCCCATTACGTCATGCTTCAGAAAGGTGAAAAATGGTCCGTTTTCAAATGTTTTATTTTTGAACGTCAGTTCACATTTGTAGGTAGATCATCAGTTTAAGAGCTAAAATTAGCATGTTTAAAGTGATTTTCATGCTTCCAGGGGCCCGGGAAGTGAATTAAATACCATTTGGAGGCATTTAATGTTCAAGCAAAAACAGGTGATTTTTGACAAAAGAGATAACACCCCCCCACTACGTCATGCTTCAGAAAGGTGAAAAATGGTCTGTTTTCAAATGTTTTATTTTTGAACGTCAGTTCACATTTGTAGGTAGATCATCAGTTTTAGAGCTAAAATTTGCATGTTTAAAGTGATTTTCATGCTTCCAGGGGCCCGGGGAGTGAATTAAATACCATTTGGAGGCATTTAATGTTCAAGCAAAAACAGGTGATATTTGACAAAAGAGATAACACCCCCCCATTACGTCATGCTTCAGAAAGGTGAAAAATGGTCCGTTTTCAAATGTTTTATTTTTGAACGTCAGTTCACATTTGTAGGTAGATCGTCAGTTTTAGAGCTAAAATTTGTATGTTGAAATTGATTTTCATGCTTCCAGGGGCCCGGGAAGTGAATTAAATACCATTTGGAGGCATTTAATGTTCAAGCAAAAACAGGTGATTTTTGACAAAAGAGATAACACCCCCCCAATTACGTCATGCTTCAGAAAGGTGAAAAATTGTCTGTTTTCAAATGTTTTATTTTTGAACGTCAGTTCACATTTGTAGGTAGATTATCAGTTTAAGAGCTAAAATTAGCATGTTTAAAGCGATTTTAATGCTTTCAGGGGCCCGGGAAGTGAATTAAATACCATTTGGAGGCATTTAATGTTCAAGCAAAAACAGGTGATTTTTGAAAAAAGAGATAACACCCCCCCATTACGTCATAATTCAGAAAGGTGAAAAATGGTCCGTTTTCAAATGTTTTATTTTTGAACGTCAGTTCACATTTGTAGGTAGATCATCAGTTTTAGAGCTAAAATTAGCATGTTTAAAGTGATTTTCATCCTTCCAGGGGCCCGGGAAGTGAATTAAATACCATTTGGAGGCATTTAATATTCAAACAAAAACAGGTGATTTTTGACAAAAGAGATAACACCCCCCCATTACGTCATGCTTCAGAAAGGTGAAAAATGGTCCATTTTCAAATGTTTTATTTTTGAACGTCAGTTCACATTTGTAGGTAGATCATCAGTTTAAGAGCTAAAATTAGCATGTTTAAATTGATTTTCATGCTTCCAGGGGCCCGGGAAGTGAATTAAATACCATGTGGAGGCATTTAATGTTCAAGAAAAAACAAGTGATTTTTGACAAAAGAGATAACACCCCCCATTACGTCATGCTTCAGAAAGGTGAAAAATGGTCCATTTTCAAATGTTTTATTTTTGAACGTCAGTTCACATTTGTAGGTAGATCATCAGTTTTAGAGCTAAAATTAGCATGTTTAAAGCGATTTTCATGCTTCCAGGGGCCCGGGAAGTGAGTTAAATACCATTTGGAGGCATTTAATGTTCAAGCAAAAACAGGTGATTTTTGACAAAAGAGATAACACCCCCCCCCCATTACGTCATGCTTCAGAAAGGTGAAAAATGGTCCGTTTTGAAATGTTTTATTTTAGAACGTCAGTTCACATTTGTAGGTAGATCATCAGTTTTAGAGCTAAAATTAGCATGTTTAAAGTGATTTTCATGCTTCCAGGGGCCCGGGAAGTGAATTAAATACCATTTGGAGGCATTTAATGTTCAAGCAAAAACAGTTGATTTTTGACAAAAGAGATAACACCACCCCATTACGTCATGCTTCAGAAAGGTGAAAAATGGTCCGTTTTGAAATGTTTTATTTTAGAACGTCAGTTCACATTTGTAGGTAGATCATCAGTTTTAGAGCTAAAATTAGCATGTTTAAAGTGATTTTCATGCTTCCAGGGGCCCGGGAAGTGAATTAAATACCATTTGGAGGCATTTAATGTTCAAGCAAAAACAGGTGATTTTTGACAAAAGAGATAACACCCCCCCATTACGTCATGCTTCAGAAACGTGAAAAATGGTCCGTTTTCAAATGTTTTATTTTTGAACGTCAGTTCACATTTGTAGGTAGATCATCAGTTTAAGAGCTAAAATTAGCATGTTTAAAGTGATTTTCATGCTTCCAGGGGCCCGGGAAGTGAATTAAATACCATTTGGAGGCATTTAATGCTCAAGCAAAAACAGGTGATTTTTGACAAAAGAGATAACACCCCCCCATTACGTCATGCTTCAGAAAGGTGAAAAATGGTCCGTTTTCAAATGTTTTATTTTTGAACGTCAGTTCACATTTGTAGGTAGATCATCAGTTTTAGAGCTAAAATTTGCATGTTTAAAGTGATTTTCATGCTTCCAGGGGCCCGGGAAGTGAATTAAATACCATTTGGAGGCATTTAATGTTCAAGCAAAAACAGGTGATATTTGACAAAAGAGATAACACCCCCCCATTACGTCATGCTTCAGAAAGGTGAAAAATGGTCCGTTTTCAAATGTTTTATTTTTGAACGTCAGTTCACATTTGTAGGTAGATCGTCAGTTTTAGAGCTAAAATTTGTATGTTGAAAGTGATTTTCATGCTTCCAGGGGCCCGGGAAGTGAATTAAATACCATTTGGAGGCATTTAATGTTCAAGCAAAAACAGGTGATTTTTGACAAAAGAGATAACACCCCCCAATTACGTCATGCTTCAGAAAGGTGAAAAATGGTCCGTTTTCAAATGTTTTATTTTTGAACGTCAGTTCACATTTGTAGGTAGATCATCAGTTTTAAAACTAAAATTAGCATATTTAAAGTGATTTTCATGCTTCCAGGGGCCCGGGAAGTGAATTAAATACCATTTGGAGGCATTTAATGTTCAAGCAAAAACAGGTGATTTTTGACAAAAGAGATAACACCCCCCCCATTACGTCATGATTCAGAAAGGTGAAAAATGGTCCGTTTTCAAATGTTTTATTTTTGAACGTCAGTTCACATTTGTAGGTAGATCATCAGTTTAAGAGCTAAAATTAGCATGTTTAAAGTGATTTTCATGCTTCCAGGGGCCCGGGAAGTGAATTAAATACCATTTGGAGGCATTTAATTTTCAAGCAAAAACAGGTGATTTTTGACAAAAGAGATAACACCCCCCCATTACGTCATGCTTCAGAAAGGTGAAAAATGGTCTGTTTTCAAATGTTTTATTTTTGAACGTCAGTTCACATTTGTAGGTAGATCATCAGTTTTAGAGCTAAAATTAGCATGTTGAAAGTGATTTTCATGCTTCCAGGGGCGCGGGAAGTGAATTAAATACCATTTGGAGGCATTTAATGTTCAAGCAAAAACAGGTGATTTTTGACAAAAGAGATAACACCCCCCCATTACGTCATGCTTCAGAAAGGTGAAAAATGGTCTGTTTTCAAATGTTTTATTTTTGAACGTCAGTTCACATTTGTAGGTAGATCATCAGTTTTAGAGCTAAAATTAGCATGTTTAAAGTGATTTTCATGCTTCCAGGGGCCCGGGAAGTGAATTAAATACCATTTGGAGGCATTTAATGTTCAAGCGAAAACAGGTGATTTTTGACAAAAGAGATAACACCCCCCATTATGTCATGCTTCAAAAAGGTGAAAAATGGTCCGTTTTCAAATGTTTTATTTTTGAACGTCAGTTCACATTTGTAGGTAGATCATCAGTTTTAGAGCTAAAATTAGCATGTTTAAAGTGATTTTCATGCTTCCAGGGGCCCGGGAAGTGAATTAAATACCATTTGGAGGCATTTAATGTTCAAGCAAAAACAGGTGATTTTTGACAAAAGAGATAACACCCCCCATTACGTCATGCTTCAAAAAGGTGAAAAATGGTCCGTTTTCAAATGTTTTATTTTTGAACGTCAGTTCACATTTGTAGGTAGATCATCAGTTTAAGAGCTAAAATTAGCATGTTTAAAGTGATTTTCATGCTTCCAGGGGCCCGGGAAGTGAATTAAATACCATTTGGAGGCATTTAATGTTCAAGCAAAAACAGGTGATTTTTGACAAAAGAGATAACACCCCCCATTACGTCATGCTTCAGAAAGGTGAAGAATGGTCCGTTTTCAAATGTTTTATTTTTGAACGTCAGTTCACATTTGTAGGTAGATCATCAGTTTAAGAGCTAAAATTAGCATGTTTAAAGTGATTTTCATGCTTCCAGGGGCCCGGGAAGTGAATTAAATACCATTTGGAGGCATTTAATGTTCAAGCAAAAACAGGTGATTTTTGACAAAAGAGATAACACCCCCCATTACGTCATGCTTCAGAAAGGTGAAGAATGGTCCGTTTTCAAATGTTTTATTTTTGAACGTCAGTTCACATTTGTAGGTAGATTGTCAGTTTTAGAGCTAAAATTTGCATGTTGAAAGTGATTTTCATGCTTCCAGGGGCCCGGGAAGTGAATTAAATACCATTTGGAGGCATTTAATGTTCAAGCAAAAACAGGTGATTTTTGACAAAGGAGATAACACCCCCCATTACGTCATGCTTCAGAAAGGTGAAAAATGGTCCGTTTTCAAATGTTTTATTTTTGAACGTCAGTTCACATTTGTAGGTAGATCATCAGTTTTAAAACTAAAATTAGCATGTTTAAAGTGATTTTTATGCTTCCAGGGGCCCGGGAAGTGAATTAAATACCATTTGGAGGCATTTAATGTTCAAGCAAAAACAGGTGATTTTTGACAAAAGAGATAACACCCCCCCATTACGTCATGATTCAGAAAGGTGAAAAATGGTCCGTTTTCAAATGTTTTATTTTTGAACGTCAGTTCACATTTGTAGGTAGATCATCAGTTTAAGAGCTAAAATTAGCATGTTTAAAGTGATTTTCATGCTTCCAGGGGCCCGGGAAGTGAATTAAATACCATTTGGAGGCATTTAATGTTCAAGCAAAAACAGGTGATTTTTGACAAAAGAGATAACACCCCCCCATTACGTCATGCTTCAGAAAGGTGAAAAATGGTCTGTTTTCAAATGTTTTATTTTTGAACGTCAGTTCACATTTGTAGGTAGATCATCAGTTTTAGAGCTAAAATTAGCATGTTGAAAGTGATTTTCATGCTTCCAGGGGCCCGGGAAGTGAATTAAATACCATTTGGAGGCATTTAATGTTCAAGCAAAAACAGGTGATTTTTGACAAAAGAGATAACACCCCACCATTACGTCATGCTTCAGAAAGGTGAAAAATTGTCCGTTTTCAAATGTTTTATTTTTGAACGTCAGTTCACATTTGTAGGTAGATCATCAGTTTTAGAGCTAAAATTAGCATGTTTAAAGTGATTTTCATGCTTCAAGGGGCCCGGGAAGTGAATTAAATACCATTTGGAGGCATTTAATGTTCAAGCAAAAACAGGTGATTTTTGACAAAAGAGATAACACCCCCCCATTACGTCATGCTTCAGAAAGGTGAAAAATGGTCCGTTTTCAAATGTTTTATTTTTGAACGTCAGTTCACATTTGTAGGTAGATCATCAGTTTAAGAGCTAAAATTAGCATGTTTAAAGTGATTTTCATGCTTCCAGGGGCCCGGGAAGTGAATTAAATACCATTTGGAGGCATTTAATGCTCAAGCAAAAACAGGTGATTTTTGACAAAAGAGATAACACCCCCCCATTACGTCATGCTTCAGAAAGGTGAAAAATGGTCCGTTTTCAAATGTTTTATTTTTGAACGTCAGTTCACATTTGTAGGTAGATCATCAGTTTTAGAGCTAAAATTTGCATGTTTAAAGTGATTTTCATGCTTCCAGGGGCCCGGGAAGTGAATTAAATACCATTTGGAGGCATTTAATGTTCAAGCAAAAACAGGTGATATTTGACAAAAGAGATAACACCCCCCCATTACGTCATGCTTCAGAAAGGTGAAAAAAGGTCCGTTTTCAAATGTTTTATTTTTCAACGTCAGTTCACATTTGTAGGTAGATCGTCAGTTTTAGAGCTAAAATTTGTATGTTGAAAGTGATTTTCATGCTTCCAGGGGCCCGGGAAGTGAATTAAATACCATTTGGAGGCATTTAATGTTCAAGCAAAAACAGGTGATTTTTGACAAAAGAGATAACACCCCCCAATTACGTCATGCTTCAGAAAGGTGAAAAATGGTCCGTTTTCAAATGTTTTATTTTTGAACGTCAGTTCACATTTGTAGGTAGATCATCAGTTTTAAAACTAAAATTAGCATGTTTAAAGTGATTTTCATGCTTCCAGGGGCCCGGGAAGTGAATTAAATACCATTTGGAGGCATTTAATGTTCAAGCAAAAACAGGTGATTTTTGACAAAAGAGATAACACCCCCCCCATTACGTCATGATTCAGAAAGGTGAAAAATGGTCCGTTTTCAAATGTTTTATTTTTGAACGTCAGTTCACATTTGTAGGTAGATCATCAGTTTAAGAGCTAAAATTAGCATGTTTAAAGTGATTTTCATGCTTCCAGGGGCCCGGGAAGTGAATTAAATACCATTTGGAGGCATTTAATGTTCAAGCAAAAACAGGTGATTTTTGACAAAAGAGATAACACCCCCCCATTACGTCATGCTTCAGAAAGGTGAAAAATGGTCTGTTTTCAAATGTTTTATTTTTGAACGTCAGTTCACATTTGTAGGTAGATCATCAGTTTTAGAGCTAAAATTAGCATGTTGAAAGTGATTTTCATGCTTCCAGGGGCCCGGGAAGTGAATTAAATACCATGTGGAGGCATTTAATGTTCAAGCAAAAACAGGTGATTTTTGACAAAAGAGATAACACCCCCCCATTATGTCATGCTTCAGAAAGGTGAAAAATTGTCCATTTTCAAATGTTTTATTTTTGAACGTCAGTTCACATTTGTAGGTAGATCATCAGTTTTAGAGCTAAAATTAGCATGTTTAAAGTGATTTTCATGCTTCCAGGGGCCCGGGAAGTGAATTAAATACCATTTGGAGGCATTTAATGTTCAAGCAAAAACAGGTGATTTTTGACAAAAGAGATAACACCCCCCATTACGTCATGCTTCAAAAAGGTGAAAAATGGTCCGTTTTCAAATGTTTTATTTTTGAACGTCAGTTCACATTTGTAGGTAGATCATCAGTTTTAGAGCTAAAATTAGCATGTTTAAAGTGATTTTCATGCTTCCAGGGGTCCGGGAAGTGAATTAAATACCATTTGGAGGCATTTAATGTTCAAGCAAAAACAGGTGATTTTTGACAAAAGAGATAACACCCCCCCATTACGTCATGCTTCAGAAAGGTGAAAAATGGTCCGTTTTCAAATGTTTTATTTTTGAACGTCAGTTCACATTTGTAGGTAGATCATCAGTTTAAGAGCTAAAATTAGCATGTTTAAAGTGATTTTCATGCTTCCAGGGGCGCGGGAAGTGAATTAAATACCATTTGGAGGCATTTAATGTTCAAGCAAAAACAGGTGATTTTTGACAAAAGAGATAACCCCCCCCCATTACGTCATGCTTCAGAAAGGTGAAAAATGGTCCGTTTTCAAATGTTTTATTTTTGAACGTCAGTTCACATTTGTAGGTAGATCATCAGTTTTAAAACTAAAATTAGCATGTTTAAAGTGATTTTCATGCTTCCAGGGGCCCGGGAAGTGAATTAAATACCATTTGGAGGCATTTAATGTTCAAGCAAAAACAGGTGATTTTTGACAAAAGAGATAACACCCCCCCCATTACGTCATGATTCAGAAAGGTGAAAAATGGTCCGTTTTCAAATGTTTTATTTTTGAACGTCAGTTCACATTTGTAGGTAGATCATCAGTTTAAGAGCTAAAATTAGCATGTTTAAAGTGATTTTCATGCTTCCAGGGGCCCGGGAAGTGAATTAAATACCATTTGGAGGCATTTAATGTTCAAGCAAAAACAGGTGATTTTTGACAAAAGAGATAACACCCCCCCATTACGTCATGCTTCAGAAAGGTGAAAAATGGTCTGTTTTCAAATGTTTTATTTTTGAACGTCAGTTCACATTTGTAGGTAGATCATCAGTTTTAGAGCTAAAATTAGCATGTTGAAAGTGATTTTCATGCTTCCAGGGGCCCGGGAAGTGAATTAAATACCATTTGGAGGCATTTAATGTTCAAGCAAAAACAGGTGATTTTTGACAAAAGAGATAACACCCCCATTACGTCATGCTTCAGAAAGGTGAAAAATGGTCCGTTTTCAAATGTTTTATTTTTGAACGTCAGTTCACATTTGTAGGTAGATCATCAGTTTTAGAGCTAAAATTAGCATGTTTAAAGTGATTTTCATCCTTCCAGGGGCCCGGGAAGTGAATTAAATACCATTTGGAGGCATTTAATATTCAAACAAAAACAGGTGATTTTTGACAAAAGAGATAACACCCCCCCATTACGTCATGCTTCAGAAAGGTGAAAAATGGTCCATTTTCAAATGTTTTATTTTTGAACGTCAGTTCACATTTGTAGGTAGATCATCAGTTTAAGAGCTAAAATTAGCATGTTTAAAGTGATTTTCATGCTTCCAGGGGCCCGGGAAGTGAATTAAATACCATGTGGAGGCATTTAATGTTCAAGAAAAAACAAGTGATTTTTGACAAAAGAGATAACACCCCCCATTACGTCATGCTTCAGAAAGGTGAAAAATGGTCCATTTTCAAATGTTTTATTTTTGAACGTCAGTTCACATTTGTAGGTAGATCATCAGTTTTAGAGCTAAAATTAGCATGTTTAAAGCGATTTTCATGCTTCCAGGGGCCCGGGAAGTGAGTTAAATACCATTTGGAGGCATTTAATGTTCAAGCAAAAACAGGTGATTTTTGACAAAAGAGATAACACCCCCCCCATTACGTCATGCTTCAGAAAGGTGAAAAATGGTCCGTTTTGAAATGTTTTATTTTAGAACGTCAGTTCACATTTGTAGGTAGATCATCAGTTTTAGAGCTAAAATTAGCATGTTTAAAGTGATTTTCATGCTTCCAGGGGCCCGGGAAGTGAATTAAATACCATTTGGAGGCATTTAATGTTCAAGCAAAAACAGTTGATTTTTGACAAAAGAGATAACACCCCCCCATTACGTCATGCTTCAGAAAGGTGAAAAATGGTCCGTTTTGAAATGTTTTATTTTAGAACGTCAGTTCACATTTGTAGGTAGATCATCAGTTTTAGAGCTAAAATTAGCATGTTTAAAGTGATTTTCATGCTTCCAGGGGCCCGGGAAGTGAATTAAATACCATTTGGAGGCATTTAATGTTCAAGCAAAAACAGGTGATTTTTGACAAAAGAGATAACACCCCCCCATTACGTCATGCTTCAGAAAGGTGAAAAATGGTCCGTTTTCAAATGTTTTATTTTTGAACGTCAGTTCACATTTGTAGGTAGATCATCAGTTTAAGAGCTAAAATTAGCATGTTTAAAGTGATTTTCATGCTTCCAGGGGCCCGGGAAGTGAATTAAATACCATTTGGAGGCATTTAATGTTCAAGCAAAAACAGGTGATTTTTGACAAAAGAGATAACACCCCCCCATTACGTCATGCTTCAGAAAGGTGAAAAATGGTCCGTTTTCAAATGTTTTATTTTTGAACGTCAGTACACATTTGTAGGTAGATCATCAGTTTTAGAGCTAAAATTTGCATGTTTAAAGTGATTTTCATGCTTCCAGGGGACCGGGAAGTGAATTAAATACCATTTGGAGGCATTTAATGTTCAAGCAAAAACAGGTGATATTTGACAAAAGAGATAACACACCCCCATTACGTCATGCTTCAGAAAGGTGAAAAATGGTCCGTTTTCAAATGTTTTATTTTTGAACGTCAGTTCACATTTGTAGGTAGATCGTCAGTTTTAGAGCTAAAATTTGTATGTTGAAAGTGATTTTCATGCTTTCAGGGGCCCGGGAAGTGAATTAAATACCATTTGGAGGCATTTAATGTTCAAGCAAAAACAGGTGATTTTTGACAAAAGAGATAACACCCCCCAATTACGTCATGCTTCAGAAAGGTGAAAAATGGTCCGTTTTCAAATGTTTTATTTTTGAACGTCAGTTCACATTTGTAGGTAGATCATCAGTTTTAAAACTAAAATTAGCATGTTGAAAGTGATTTTCATGCTTCCAGGGGCCCGGGAAGTGAATTAAATACCATTTGGAGGCATTTAATGTTCAAGCAAAAACAGGTGATTTTTGACAAAAGAGATAACACCCCACCATTACGTCATGCTTCAGAAAGGTGAAAAATGGTCCGTTTTCAAATGTTTTATTTTTGAACGTCAGTTCACATTTGTAGGTAGATCATCAGTTTTAGAGCTAAAATTAGCATGTTTAAAGTGATTTTCATCCTTCCAGGGGCCCGGGAAGTGAATTAAATACCATTTGGAGGCATTTAATATTCAAACAAAAACAGGTGATTTTTGACAAAAGAGATAACACCCCCCCATTACGTCATGCTTCAGAAAGGTGAAAAATGGTCCATTTTCAAATGTTTTATTTTTGAACGTCAGTTCACATTTGTAGGTAGATCATCAGTTTAAGAGCTAAAATTAGCATGTTTAAAGTGATTTTCATGCTTCCAGGGGCCCGGGAAGTGAATTAAATACCATGTGGAGGCATTTAATGTTCAAGAAAAAACAAGTGATTTTTGACAAAAGAGATAACACCCCCCATTACGTCATGCTTCAGAAAGGTGAAAAATGGTCCATTTTCAAATGTTTTATTTTTGAACGTCAGTTCACATTTGTAGGTAGATCATCAGTTTTAGAGCTAAAATTAGCATGTTTAAAGCGATTTTCATGCTTCCAGGGGCCCGGGAAGTGAGTTAAATACCATTTGGAGGCATTTAATGTTCAAGCAAAAACAGGTGATTTTTGACAAAAGAGATAACACCCCCCCCCATTACGTCATGCTTCAGAAAGGTGAAAAATGGTCCGTTTTGAAATGTTTTATTTTAGAACGTCAGTTCACATTTGTAGGTAGATCATCAGTTTTAGAGCTAAAATTAGCATGTTTAAAGTGATTTTCATGCTTCCAGGGGCCCGGGAAGTGAATTAAATACCATTTGGAGGCATTTAATGTTCAAGCAAAAACAGTTGATTTTTGACAAAAGAGATAACACCCCCCCATTACGTCATGCTTCAGAAAGGTGAAAAATGGTCCGTTTTGAAATGTTTTATTTTAGAACGTCAGTTCACATTTGTAGGTAGATCATCAGTTTTAGAGCTAAAATTAGCATGTTTAAAGTGATTTTCATGCTTCCAGGGGCCCGGGAAGTGAATTAAATACCATTTGGAGGCATTTAATGTTCAAGCAAAAACAGGTGATTTTTGACAAAAGAGATAACACCCCCCCATTACGTCATGCTTCAGAAAGGTGAAAAATGGTCCGTTTTCAAATGTTTTATTTTTGAACGTCAGTTCACATTTGTAGGTAGATCATCAGTTTTAAAACTAAAATTAGCATGTTTAAAGTGATTTTCATGCTTCCAGGGGCCCGGGAAGTGAATTAAATACCATTTGGAGGCATTTAATGTTCAAGCAAAAACAGGTGATTTTTGACAAAAGAGATAACACCCCCCCCATTACGTCATGATTCAGAAAGGTGAAAAATGGTCCGTTTTCAAATGTTTTATTTTTGAACGTCAGTTCACATTTGTAGGTAGATCATCAGTTTAAGAGCTAAAATTAGCATGTTTAAAGTGATTTTCATGCTTCCAGGGGCCCGGGAAGTGAATTAAATACCATTTGGAGGCATTTAATGTTCAAGCAAAAACAGGTGATTTTTGACAAAAGAGATAACACCCCCCCATTACGTCATGCTTCAGAAAGGTGAAAAATGGTCTGTTTTCAAATGTTTTATTTTTGAACGTCAGTTCACATTTGTAGGTAGATCATCAGTTTTAGAGCTAAAATTAGCATGTTGAAAGTGATTTTCATGCTTCCAGGGGCCCGGGAAGTGAATTAAATACCATTTGGAGGCATTTAATGTTCAAGCAAAAACAGGTGATTTTTGACAAAAGAGATAACACCCCACCATTACGTCATGCTTCAGAAAGGTGAAAAATGGTCCGTTTTCAAATGTTTTATTTTTGAACGTCAGTTCACATTTGTAGGTAGATCATCAGTTTTAGAGCTAAAATTAGCATGTTTAAAGTGATTTTCATCCTTCCAGGGGCCCGGGAAGTGAATTAAATACCATTTGGAGGCATTTAATATTCAAACAAAAACAGGTGATTTTTGACAAAAGAGATAACACCCCCCCATTACGTCATGCTTCAGAAAGGTGAAAAATGGTCCATTTTCAAATGTTTTATTTTTGAACGTCAGTTCACATTTGTAGGTAGATCATCAGTTTAAGAGCTAAAATTAGCATGTTTAAAGTGATTTTCATGCTTCCAGGGGCCCGGGAAGTGAATTAAATACCATGTGGAGGCATTTAATGTTCAAGAAAAAACAAGTGATTTTTGACAAAAGAGATAACACCCCCCATTACGTCATGCTTCAGAAAGGTGAAAAATGGTCCATTTTCAAATGTTTTATTTTTGAACGTCAGTTCACATTTGTAGGTAGATCATCAGTTTTAGAGCTAAAATTAGCATGTTTAAAGCGATTTTCATGCTTCCAGGGGCCCGGGAAGTGAGTTAAATACCATTTGGAGGCATTTAATGTTCAAGCAAAAACAGGTGATTTTTGACAAAAGAGATAACACCCCCCCCCCATTACGTCATGCTTCAGAAAGGTGAAAAATGGTCCGTTTTGAAATGTTTTATTTTAGAACGTCAGTTCACATTTGTAGGTAGATCATCAGTTTTAGAGCTAAAATTAGCATGTTTAAAGTGATTTTCATGCTTCCAGGGGCCCGGGAAGTGAATTAAATACCATTTGGAGGCATTTAATGTTCAAGCAAAAACAGTTGATTTTTGACAAAAGAGATAACACCCCCCCATTACGTCATGCTTCAGAAAGGTGAAAAATGGTCCGTTTTGAAATGTTTTATTTTAGAACGTCAGTTCACATTTGTAGGTAGATCATCAGTTTTAGAGCTAAAATTAGCATGTTTAAAGTGATTTTCATGCTTCCAGGGGCCCGGGAAGTGAATTAAATACCATTTGGAGGCATTTAATGTTCAAGCAAAAACAGGTGATTTTTGACAAAAGAGATAACACCCCCCCATTACGTCATGCTTCAGAAAGGTGAAAAATGGTCCGTTTTCAAATGTTTTATTTTTGAACGTCAGTTCACATTTGTAGGTAGATCATCAGTTTTAAAACTAAAATTAGCATGTTTAAAGTGATTTTCATGCTTCCAGGGGCCCGGGAAGTGAATTAAATACCATTTGGAGGCATTTAATGTTCAAGCAAAAACAGGTGATTTTTGACAAAAGAGATAACACCCCCCCCCATTACGTCATGATTCAGAAAGGTGAAAAATGGTCCGTTTTCAAATGTTTTATTTTTGAACGTCAGTTCACATTTGTAGGTAGATCATCAGTTTAAGAGCTAAAATTAGCATGTTTAAAGTGATTTTCATGCTTCCAGGGGCCCGGGAAGTGAATTAAATACCATTTGGAGGCATTTAATGTTCAAGCAAAAACAGGTGATTTTTGACAAAAGAGATAACACCCCCCCATTACGTCATGCTTCAGAAAGGTGAAAAATGGTCTGTTTTCAAATGTTTTATTTTTGAACGTCAGTTCACATTTGTAGGTAGATCATCAGTTTTAGAGCTAAAATTAGCATGTTGAAAGTGATTTTCATGCTTCCAGGGGCCCGGGAAGTGAATTAAATACCATTTGGAGGCATTTAATGTTCAAGCAAAAACAGGTGATTTTTGACAAAAGAGATAACACCCCACCATTACGTCATGCTTCAGAAAGGTGAAAAATGGTCCGTTTTCAAATGTTTTATTTTTGAACGTCAGTTCACATTTGTAGGTAGATCATCAGTTTTAGAGCTAAAATTAGCATGTTTAAAGTGATTTTCATCCTTCCAGGGGCCCGGGAAGTGAATTAAATACCATTTGGAGGCATTTAATATTAAAACAAAAACAGGTGATTTTTGACAAAAGAGATAACACCCCCCCATTACGTCATGCTTCAGAAAGGTGAAAAATGGTCCATTTTCAAATGTTTTATTTTTGAACGTCAGTTCACATTTGTAGGTAGATCATCAGTTTAAGAGCTAAAATTAGCATGTTTAAAGTGATTTTCATGCTTCCAGGGGCCCGGGAAGTGAATTAAATACCATGTGGAGGCATTTAATGTTCAAGAAAAAACAAGTGATTTTTGACAAAAGAGATAACACCCCCCATTACGTCATGCTTCAGAAAGGTGAAAAATGGTCCATTTTCAAATGTTTTATTTTTGAACGTCAGTTCACATTTGTAGGTAGATCATCAGTTTTAGAGCTAAAATTAGCATGTTTAAAGCGATTTTCATGCTTCCAGGGGCCCGGGAAGTGAGTTAAATACCATTTGGAGGCATTTAATGTTCAAGCAAAAACAGGTGATTTTTGACAAAAGAGATAACACCCCCCCCCATTACGTCATGCTTCAGAAAGGTGAAAAATGGTCCGTTTTGAAATGTTTTATTTTAGAACGTCAGTTCACATTTGTAGGTAGATCATCAGTTTTAGAGCTAAAATTAGCATGTTTAAAGTGATTTTCATGCTTCCAGGGGCCCGGGAAGTGAATTAAATACCATTTGGAGGCATTTAATGTTCAAGCAAAAACAGTTGATTTTTGACAAAAGAGATAACACCCCCCCATTACGTCATGCTTCAGAAAGGTGAAAAATGGTCCGTTTTGAAATGTTTTATTTTAGAACGTCAGTTCACATTTGTAGGTAGATCATCAGTTTTAGAGCTAAAATTAGCATGTTTAAAGTGATTTTCATGCTTCCAGGGGCCCGGGAAGTGAATTAAATACCATTTGGAGGCATTTAATGTTCAAGCAAAAACAGGTGATTTTTGACAAAAGAGATAACACCCCCCCATTACGTCATGCTTCAGAAAGGTGAAAAATGGTCCGTTTTCAAATGTTTTATTTTTGAACGTCAGTTCACATTTGTAGGTAGATCATCAGTTTAAGAGCTAAAATTAGCATGTTTAAAGTGATTTTCATGCTTCCAGGGGCCCGGGAAGTGAATTAAATACCATTTGGAGGCATTTAATGTTCAAGCAAAAACAGGTGATTTTTGACAAAAGAGATAACACCCCCCCATTACGTCATGCTTCAGAAAGGTGAAAAATGGTCCGTTTTCAAATGTTTTATTTTTGAACGTCAGTTCACATTTGTAGGTAGATCATCAGTTTTAGAGCTAAAATATGCATGTTTAAAGTGATTTTCATGCTTCCAGGGGACCGGGAAGTGAATTAAATACCATTTGGAGGCATTTAATGTTCAAGCAAAAACAGGTGATATTTGACAAAAGAGATAACACACCCCCATTACGTCATGCTTCAGAAAGGTGAAAAATGGTCTGTTTTCAAATGTTTTATTTTTGAACGTCAGTTCACATTTGTAGGTAGATCGTCAGTTTTAGAGCTAAAATTTGTATGTTGAAAGTGATTTCCATGCTTCCAGGGGCCCGGGAAGTGAATTAAATACCATTTGGAGGCATTTAATGTTCAAGCAAAAACAGGTGATTTTTGACAAAAGAGATAACACCCCCCAATTACGTCATGCTTCAGAAAGGTGAAAAATGGTCCGTTTTCAAATGTTTTATTTTTGAACGTCAGTTCACATTTGTAGGTAGATCATCAGTTTTAAAACTAAAATTAGCATGTTTAAAGTGATTTTCATGCTTCCAGGGGCCCGGGAAGTGAATTAAATACCATTTGGAGGCATTTAATGTTCAAGCAAAAACAGGTGATTTTTGACAAAAGAGATAACACCCCCCCATTACGTCATGATTCAGAAAGGTGAAAAATGGTCCGTTTTCAAATGTTTTATTTTTGAACGTCAGTTCACATTTGTAGGTAGATCATCAGTTTAAGAGCTAAAATTAGCATGTTTAAAGTGATTTTCATGCTTCCAGGGGCCCGGGAAGTGAATTAAATACCATTTGGAGGCATTTAATGTTCAAGCAAAAACAGGTGATTTTTGACAAAAGAGATAACACCCCCCCATTACGTCATGCTTCAGAAAGGTGAAAAATGGTCTGTTTTCAAATGTTTTATTTTTGAACGTCAGTTCACATTTGTAGGTAGATCATCAGTTTTAGAGCTAAAATTAGCATGTTGAAAGTGATTTTCATGCTTCCAGGGGCCCGGGAAGTGAATTAAATACCATTTGGAGGCATTTAATGTTCAAGCAAAAACAGGTGATTTTTGACAAAAGAGATAACACCCCACCATTACGTCATGCTTCAGAAAGGTGAAAAATTGTCCGTTTTCAAATGTTTTATTTTTGAACGTCAGTTCACATTTGTAGGTAGATCATCAGTTTAAGAGCTAAAATTAGCATGTTTAAAGTGATTTTCATGCTTCCAGGGGCCCGGGAAGTGAATTAAATACCATTTGGAGGCATTTAATGTTCAAGCAAAAACAGGTGATTTTTGACAAAAGAGATAACACCCCCCCACTACGTCATGCTTCAGAAAGGTGAAAAATGGTCTGTTTTCAAATGTTTTATTTTTGAACGTCAGTTCACATTTGTAGGTAGATCATCAGTTTTAGAGCTAAAATTTGCATGTTTAAAGTGATTTTCATGCTTCCAGGGGCCCGGGGAGTGAATTAAATACCATTTGGAGGCATTTAATGTTCAAGCAAAAACAGGTGATTTTTGACAAAAGAGATAACACCCCCCCATTACGTCATGCTTCAGAAAGGTGAAAAATGGTCCGTTTTCAAATGTTTTATTTTTGAACGTCAGTTCACATTTGTAGGTAGATCATCAGTTTAAGAGCTAAAATTAGCATGTTTAAAGTGATTTTCATGCTTCCAGGGGCCCGGGAAGTGAATTAAATACCATTTGGAGGCATTTAATGTTCAAGCAAAAACAGGTGATTTTTGACAAAAGAGATAACACCCCCCCACTACGTCATGCTTCAGAAAGGTGAAAAATGGTCTGTTTTCAAATGTTTTATTTTTGAACGTCAGTTCACATTTGTAGGTAGATCATCAGTTTTAGAGCTAAAATTTGCATGTTTAAAGTGATTTTCATGCTTCCAGGGGCCCGGGGAGTGAATTAAATACCATTTGGAGGCATTTAATGTTCAAGCAAAAACAGGTGATATTTGACAAAAGAGATAACACCCCCCCATTACGTCATGCTTCAGAAAGGTGAAAAATGGTCCGTTTTCAAATGTTTTATTTTTGAACGTCAGTTCACATTTGTAGGTAGATCGTCAGTTTTAGAGCTAAAATTTGTATGTTGAAATTGATTTTCATGCTTCCAGGGGCCCGGGAAGTGAATTAAATACCATTTGGAGGCATTTAATGTTCAAGCAAAAACAGGTGATTTTTGACAAAAGAGATAACACCCCCCCAATTACGTCATGCTTCAGAAAGGTGAAAAATTGTCTGTTTTCAAATGTTTTATTTTTGAACGTCAGTTCACATTTGTAGGTAGATTATCAGTTTAAGAGCTAAAATTAGCATGTTTAAAGCGATTTTAATGCTTTCAGGGGCCCGGGAAGTGAATTAAATACCATTTGGAGGCATTTAATGTTCAAGCAAAAACAGGTGATTTTTGAAAAAAGAGATAACACCCCCCCATTACGTCATAATTCAGAAAGGTGAAAAATGGTCCGTTTTCAAATGTTTTATTTTTGAACGTCAGTTCACATTTGTAGGTAGATCATCAGTTTTAGAGCTAAAATTAGCATGTTTAAAGTGATTTTCATCCTTCCAGGGGCCCGGGAAGTGAATTAAATACCATTTGGAGGCATTTAATATTCAAACAAAAACAGGTGATTTTTGACAAAAGAGATAACACCCCCCCATTACGTCATGCTTCAGAAAGGTGAAAAATGGTCCATTTTCAAATGTTTTATTTTTGAACGTCAGTTCACATTTGTAGGTAGATCATCAGTTTAAGAGCTAAAATTAGCATGTTTAAATTGATTTTCATGCTTCCAGGGGCCCGGGAAGTGAATTAAATACCATGTGGAGGCATTTAATGTTCAAGAAAAAACAAGTGATTTTTGACAAAAGAGATAACACCCCCCATTACGTCATGCTTCAGAAAGGTGAAAAATGGTCCATTTTCAAATGTTTTATTTTTGAACGTCAGTTCACATTTGTAGGTAGATCATCAGTTTTAGAGCTAAAATTAGCATGTTTAAAGCGATTTTCATGCTTCCAGGGGCCCGGGAAGTGAGTTAAATACCATTTGGAGGCATTTAATGTTCAAGCAAAAACAGGTGATTTTTGACAAAAGAGATAACACCCCCCCCCCATTACGTCATGCTTCAGAAAGGTGAAAAATGGTCCGTTTTGAAATGTTTTATTTTAGAACGTCAGTTCACATTTGTAGGTAGATCATCAGTTTTAGAGCTAAAATTAGCATGTTTAAAGTGATTTTCATGCTTCCAGGGGCCCGGGAAGTGAATTAAATACCATTTGGAGGCATTTAATGTTCAAGCAAAAACAGTTGATTTTTGACAAAAGAGATAACACCACCCCATTACGTCATGCTTCAGAAAGGTGAAAAATGGTCCGTTTTGAAATGTTTTATTTTAGAACGTCAGTTCACATTTGTAGGTAGATCATCAGTTTTAGAGCTAAAATTAGCATGTTTAAAGTGATTTTCATGCTTCCAGGGGCCCGGGAAGTGAATTAAATACCATTTGGAGGCATTTAATGTTCAAGCAAAAACAGGTGATTTTTGACAAAAGAGATAACACCCCCCCATTACGTCATGCTTCAGAAACGTGAAAAATGGTCCGTTTTCAAATGTTTTATTTTTGAACGTCAGTTCACATTTGTAGGTAGATCATCAGTTTAAGAGCTAAAATTAGCATGTTTAAAGTGATTTTCATGCTTCCAGGGGCCCGGGAAGTGAATTAAATACCATTTGGAGGCATTTAATGCTCAAGCAAAAACAGGTGATTTTTGACAAAAGAGATAACACCCCCCCATTACGTCATGCTTCAGAAAGGTGAAAAATGGTCCGTTTTCAAATGTTTTATTTTTGAACGTCAGTTCACATTTGTAGGTAGATCATCAGTTTTAGAGCTAAAATTTGCATGTTTAAAGTGATTTTCATGCTTCCAGGGGCCCGGGAAGTGAATTAAATACCATTTGGAGGCATTTAATGTTCAAGCAAAAACAGGTGATATTTGACAAAAGAGATAACACCCCCCCATTACGTCATGCTTCAGAAAGGTGAAAAATGGTCCGTTTTCAAATGTTTTATTTTTGAACGTCAGTTCACATTTGTAGGTAGATCGTCAGTTTTAGAGCTAAAATTTGTATGTTGAAAGTGATTTTCATGCTTCCAGGGGCCCGGGAAGTGAATTAAATACCATTTGGAGGCATTTAATGTTCAAGCAAAAACAGGTGATTTTTGACAAAAGAGATAACACCCCCCAATTACGTCATGCTTCAGAAAGGTGAAAAATGGTCCGTTTTCAAATGTTTTATTTTTGAACGTCAGTTCACATTTGTAGGTAGATCATCAGTTTTAAAACTAAAATTAGCATATTTAAAGTGATTTTCATGCTTCCAGGGGCCCGGGAAGTGAATTAAATACCATTTGGAGGCATTTAATGTTCAAGCAAAAACAGGTGATTTTTGACAAAAGAGATAACACCCCCCCCATTACGTCATGATTCAGAAAGGTGAAAAATGGTCCGTTTTCAAATGTTTTATTTTTGAACGTCAGTTCACATTTGTAGGTAGATCATCAGTTTAAGAGCTAAAATTAGCATGTTTAAAGTGATTTTCATGCTTCCAGGGGCCCGGGAAGTGAATTAAATACCATTTGGAGGCATTTAATTTTCAAGCAAAAACAGGTGATTTTTGACAAAAGAGATAACACCCCCCCATTACGTCATGCTTCAGAAAGGTGAAAAATGGTCTGTTTTCAAATGTTTTATTTTTGAACGTCAGTTCACATTTGTAGGTAGATCATCAGTTTTAGAGCTAAAATTAGCATGTTGAAAGTGATTTTCATGCTTCCAGGGGCGCGGGAAGTGAATTAAATACCATTTGGAGGCATTTAATGTTCAAGCAAAAACAGGTGATTTTTGACAAAAGAGATAACACCCCCCCATTACGTCATGCTTCAGAAAGGTGAAAAATGGTCTGTTTTCAAATGTTTTATTTTTGAACGTCAGTTCACATTTGTAGGTAGATCATCAGTTTTAGAGCTAAAATTAGCATGTTTAAAGTGATTTTCATGCTTCCAGGGGCCCGGGAAGTGAATTAAATACCATTTGGAGGCATTTAATGTTCAAGCGAAAACAGGTGATTTTTGACAAAAGAGATAACACCCCCCATTATGTCATGCTTCAAAAAGGTGAAAAATGGTCCGTTTTCAAATGTTTTATTTTTGAACGTCAGTTCACATTTGTAGGTAGATCATCAGTTTTAGAGCTAAAATTAGCATGTTTAAAGTGATTTTCATGCTTCCAGGGGCCCGGGAAGTGAATTAAATACCATTTGGAGGCATTTAATGTTCAAGCAAAAACAGGTGATTTTTGACAAAAGAGATAACACCCCCCATTACGTCATGCTTCAAAAAGGTGAAAAATGGTCCGTTTTCAAATGTTTTATTTTTGAACGTCAGTTCACATTTGTAGGTAGATCATCAGTTTAAGAGCTAAAATTAGCATGTTTAAAGTGATTTTCATGCTTCCAGGGGCCCGGGAAGTGAATTAAATACCATTTGGAGGCATTTAATGTTCAAGCAAAAACAGGTGATTTTTGACAAAAGAGATAACACCCCCCATTACGTCATGCTTCAGAAAGGTGAAGAATGGTCCGTTTTCAAATGTTTTATTTTTGAACGTCAGTTCACATTTGTAGGTAGATCATCAGTTTAAGAGCTAAAATTAGCATGTTTAAAGTGATTTTCATGCTTCCAGGGGCCCGGGAAGTGAATTAAATACCATTTGGAGGCATTTAATGTTCAAGCAAAAACAGGTGATTTTTGACAAAAGAGATAACACCCCCCATTACGTCATGCTTCAGAAAGGTGAAGAATGGTCCGTTTTCAAATGTTTTATTTTTGAACGTCAGTTCACATTTGTAGGTAGATTGTCAGTTTTAGAGCTAAAATTTGCATGTTGAAAGTGATTTTCATGCTTCCAGGGGCCCGGGAAGTGAATTAAATACCATTTGGAGGCATTTAATGTTCAAGCAAAAACAGGTGATTTTTGACAAAGGAGATAACACCCCCCATTACGTCATGCTTCAGAAAGGTGAAAAATGGTCCGTTTTCAAATGTTTTATTTTTGAACGTCAGTTCACATTTGTAGGTAGATCATCAGTTTTAAAACTAAAATTAGCATGTTTAAAGTGATTTTTATGCTTCCAGGGGCCCGGGAAGTGAATTAAATACCATTTGGAGGCATTTAATGTTCAAGCAAAAACAGGTGATTTTTGACAAAAGAGATAACACCCCCCCATTACGTCATGATTCAGAAAGGTGAAAAATGGTCCGTTTTCAAATGTTTTATTTTTGAACGTCAGTTCACATTTGTAGGTAGATCATCAGTTTAAGAGCTAAAATTAGCATGTTTAAAGTGATTTTCATGCTTCCAGGGGCCCGGGAAGTGAATTAAATACCATTTGGAGGCATTTAATGTTCAAGCAAAAACAGGTGATTTTTGACAAAAGAGATAACACCCCCCCATTACGTCATGCTTCAGAAAGGTGAAAAATGGTCTGTTTTCAAATGTTTTATTTTTGAACGTCAGTTCACATTTGTAGGTAGATCATCAGTTTTAGAGCTAAAATTAGCATGTTGAAAGTGATTTTCATGCTTCCAGGGGCCCGGGAAGTGAATTAAATACCATTTGGAGGCATTTAATGTTCAAGCAAAAACAGGTGATTTTTGACAAAAGAGATAACACCCCACCATTACGTCATGCTTCAGAAAGGTGAAAAATTGTCCGTTTTCAAATGTTTTATTTTTGAACGTCAGTTCACATTTGTAGGTAGATCATCAGTTTTAGAGCTAAAATTAGCATGTTTAAAGTGATTTTCATGCTTCAAGGGGCCCGGGAAGTGAATTAAATACCATTTGGAGGCATTTAATGTTCAAGCAAAAACAGGTGATTTTTGACAAAAGAGATAACACCCCCCCATTACGTCATGCTTCAGAAAGGTGAAAAATGGTCCGTTTTCAAATGTTTTATTTTTGAACGTCAGTTCACATTTGTAGGTAGATCATCAGTTTAAGAGCTAAAATTAGCATGTTTAAAGTGATTTTCATGCTTCCAGGGGCCCGGGAAGTGAATTAAATACCATTTGGAGGCATTTAATGCTCAAGCAAAAACAGGTGATTTTTGACAAAAGAGATAACACCCCCCCATTACGTCATGCTTCAGAAAGGTGAAAAATGGTCCGTTTTCAAATGTTTTATTTTTGAACGTCAGTTCACATTTGTAGGTAGATCATCAGTTTTAGAGCTAAAATTTGCATGTTTAAAGTGATTTTCATGCTTCCAGGGGCCCGGGAAGTGAATTAAATACCATTTGGAGGCATTTAATGTTCAAGCAAAAACAGGTGATATTTGACAAAAGAGATAACACCCCCCCATTACGTCATGCTTCAGAAAGGTGAAAAAAGGTCCGTTTTCAAATGTTTTATTTTTCAACGTCAGTTCACATTTGTAGGTAGATCGTCAGTTTTAGAGCTAAAATTTGTATGTTGAAAGTGATTTTCATGCTTCCAGGGGCCCGGGAAGTGAATTAAATACCATTTGGAGGCATTTAATGTTCAAGCAAAAACAGGTGATTTTTGACAAAAGAGATAACACCCCCCAATTACGTCATGCTTCAGAAAGGTGAAAAATGGTCCGTTTTCAAATGTTTTATTTTTGAACGTCAGTTCACATTTGTAGGTAGATCATCAGTTTTAAAACTAAAATTAGCATGTTTAAAGTGATTTTCATGCTTCCAGGGGCCCGGGAAGTGAATTAAATACCATTTGGAGGCATTTAATGTTCAAGCAAAAACAGGTGATTTTTGACAAAAGAGATAACACCCCCCCCATTACGTCATGATTCAGAAAGGTGAAAAATGGTCCGTTTTCAAATGTTTTATTTTTGAACGTCAGTTCACATTTGTAGGTAGATCATCAGTTTAAGAGCTAAAATTAGCATGTTTAAAGTGATTTTCATGCTTCCAGGGGCCCGGGAAGTGAATTAAATACCATTTGGAGGCATTTAATGTTCAAGCAAAAACAGGTGATTTTTGACAAAAGAGATAACACCCCCCCATTACGTCATGCTTCAGAAAGGTGAAAAATGGTCTGTTTTCAAATGTTTTATTTTTGAACGTCAGTTCACATTTGTAGGTAGATCATCAGTTTTAGAGCTAAAATTAGCATGTTGAAAGTGATTTTCATGCTTCCAGGGGCCCGGGAAGTGAATTAAATACCATGTGGAGGCATTTAATGTTCAAGCAAAAACAGGTGATTTTTGACAAAAGAGATAACACCCCCCCATTATGTCATGCTTCAGAAAGGTGAAAAATTGTCCATTTTCAAATGTTTTATTTTTGAACGTCAGTTCACATTTGTAGGTAGATCATCAGTTTTAGAGCTAAAATTAGCATGTTTAAAGTGATTTTCATGCTTCCAGGGGCCCGGGAAGTGAATTAAATACCATTTGGAGGCATTTAATGTTCAAGCAAAAACAGGTGATTTTTGACAAAAGAGATAACACCCCCCATTACGTCATGCTTCAAAAAGGTGAAAAATGGTCCGTTTTCAAATGTTTTATTTTTGAACGTCAGTTCACATTTGTAGGTAGATCATCAGTTTTAGAGCTAAAATTAGCATGTTTAAAGTGATTTTCATGCTTCCAGGGGTCCGGGAAGTGAATTAAATACCATTTGGAGGCATTTAATGTTCAAGCAAAAACAGGTGATTTTTGACAAAAGAGATAACACCCCCCCATTACGTCATGCTTCAGAAAGGTGAAAAATGGTCCGTTTTCAAATGTTTTATTTTTGAACGTCAGTTCACATTTGTAGGTAGATCATCAGTTTAAGAGCTAAAATTAGCATGTTTAAAGTGATTTTCATGCTTCCAGGGGCGCGGGAAGTGAATTAAATACCATTTGGAGGCATTTAATGTTCAAGCAAAAACAGGTGATTTTTGACAAAAGAGATAACCCCCCCCCATTACGTCATGCTTCAGAAAGGTGAAAAATGGTCCGTTTTCAAATGTTTTATTTTTGAACGTCAGTTCACATTTGTAGGTAGATCATCAGTTTTAAAACTAAAATTAGCATGTTTAAAGTGATTTTCATGCTTCCAGGGGCCCGGGAAGTGAATTAAATACCATTTGGAGGCATTTAATGTTCAAGCAAAAACAGGTGATTTTTGACAAAAGAGATAACACCCCCCCCATTACGTCATGATTCAGAAAGGTGAAAAATGGTCCGTTTTCAAATGTTTTATTTTTGAACGTCAGTTCACATTTGTAGGTAGATCATCAGTTTAAGAGCTAAAATTAGCATGTTTAAAGTGATTTTCATGCTTCCAGGGGCCCGGGAAGTGAATTAAATACCATTTGGAGGCATTTAATGTTCAAGCAAAAACAGGTGATTTTTGACAAAAGAGATAACACCCCCCCATTACGTCATGCTTCAGAAAGGTGAAAAATGGTCTGTTTTCAAATGTTTTATTTTTGAACGTCAGTTCACATTTGTAGGTAGATCATCAGTTTTAGAGCTAAAATTAGCATGTTGAAAGTGATTTTCATGCTTCCAGGGGCCCGGGAAGTGAATTAAATACCATTTGGAGGCATTTAATGTTCAAGCAAAAACAGGTGATTTTTGACAAAAGAGATAACACCCCCCCATTATGTCATGCTTCAGAAAGGTGAAAAATGGTCCGTTTTCAAATGTTTTATTTTTGAACGTCAGTTCACATTTGTAGGTAGATCATCAGTTTAAGAGCTAAAATTAGCATGTTTAAAGTGATTTTCATGCTTCCAGGGGCGCGGGAAGTGAATTAAATACCATTTGGAGGCATTTAATGTTCAAGCAAAAACAGGTGATTTTTGACAAAAGAGATAACCCCCCCCCCATTACGTCATGCTTCAGAAAGGTGAAAAATGGTCTGTTTTCAAATGTTTTATTTTTGAACGTCAGTTCACATTTGTAGGTAGATCATCAGTTTTAGAGCTACAATTAGCATGTTTAAAGTGATTTTCATGCTTCCAGGGGCCCGGGAAGTGAATTAAATACCATTTGGAGGCATTTAATGTTCAAGCAAAAACAGGTGATTTTTGACAAAAGAGATAACACCCCCCATTACGTCATGCTTCAAAAAGGTGAAAAATGGTCCGTTTTCAAATGTTTTATTTTTGAACGTCAGTTCACATTTGTAGGTAGATCATCAGTTTTAGAGCTAAAATTAGCATGTTTAAAGTGATTTTCATGCTTCCAGGGGCCCGGGAAGTGAATTAAATACCATTTGGAGGCATTTAATGTTCAAGCAAAAACAGGTGATTTTTGACAAAAGAGATAACACCCCCCATTACGTCATGCTTCAAAAAGGTGAAAAATGGTCCGTTTTCAAATGTTTTATTTTTGAACGTCAGTTCACATTTGTAGGTAGATCATCAGTTTAAGAGCTAAAATTAGCATGTTTAAAGTGATTTTCATGCTTCCAGGGGCCCGGGAAGTGAATTAAATACCATTTGGAGGCATTTGATGTTCAAGCAAAAACAGTTGATTTTTGACAAAAGAGATAACACCCCCCCATTACGTCATGCTTCAGAAAGGTGAAAAATGGTCCGTTTTGAAATGTTTTATTTTAGAACGTCAGTTCACATTTGTAGGTAGATCATCAGTTTTAGAGCTAAAATTAGCATGTTTAAAGTGATTTTCATGCTTCCAGGGGCCCGGGAAGTGAATTAAATATCATTTGGAGGCATTTAATGTTCAAGCAAAATCAGGTGATTTTTGACAAAAGAGATAACACCCCCCCATTACGTCATGCTTCAGAAAGGTGAAAAATGGTCCGTTTTCAAATGTTTTATTTTTGAACGTCAGTTCACATTTGTAGGTAGATCATCAGTTTAAGAGCTAAAATTAGCATGTTTAAAGTGATTTTCATGCTTCCAGGGGCCCGGGAAGTGAATTAAATACCATTTGGAGGCATTTAATGTTCAAGCAAAAACAGGTGATTTTTGACAAAAGAGATAACACCCCCCATTACGTCATGCTTCAGAAAGGTGAAGAATGGTCAGTTTTCAAATGTTTTATTTTTGAACGTCAGTTCACATTTGTAGGTAGATTGTCAGTTTTAGAGCTAAAATTTGCATGTTGAAAGTGATTTTCATGCTTCCAGGGGCGCGGGAAGTGAATTAAATACCATTTGGAGGCATTTAATGTTCAAGCAAAAACAGGTGATTTTTGACAAAGGAGATAACACCCCCCATTACGTCATGCTTCAGAAAGGTGAAAAATGGTCCGTTTTCAAATGTTTTATTTTTGAACGTCAGTTCACATTTGTAGGTAGATCATCAGTTTAAGAGCTAAAATTAGCATGTTTAAAGTGATTTTCATGCTTCCAGGGGCGCGGGAAGTGAATTAAATACCATTTGGAGGCATTTAATGTTCAAGCAAAAACAGGTGATTTTTGACAAAAGAGATAACACCCCCCCATTACGTCATGCTTCAGAAAGGTGAAAAATGGTCTGTTTTCAAATGTTTTATTTTTGAACGTCAGTTCACATTTGTAGGTAGATCATCAGTTTTAGAGCTAAAATTAGCATGTTTAAAGTGATTTTCATGCTTCCAGGGGCCCGGGAAGTGAATTAAATACCATTTGGAGGCATTTAATGTTCAAGCAAAAACAGGTGATTTTTGACAAAAGAGATAACACCCCCCATTACGTCATGCTTCAGAAAGGTGAAGAATGGTCCGTTTTCAAATGTTTTATTTTTGAACGTCAGTTCACATTTGAAGGTAGATCGTCAGTTTTAGAGCTAAAATTTGCATGTTGAAAGTGATTTTCATGCTTCCAGGGGCCCGGGAAGTGAATTAAATACCATTTGGAGGCATTTAATGTTCAAGCAAAAACAGGTGATTTTTGACAAAGGAGATAACACCCCCCATTACGTCATGCTTCAGAAAGGTGAAAAATGGTCTGTTTTCAAATGTTTTATTTTTGAACGTCAGTTCACATTTGTAGGTAGATCATCAGTTTTAGAGCTAAAATTAGCATGTTTAAAGTGATTTTCATGCTTCCAGGGGCCCGGGAAGTAAATTAAATACCATTTGGATGCATTTAATGTTCAAGCAAAAACAGGTGATTTTTGACAAAATAGATAACACCCCCCATTACGTCATGCTTCAAAAAGGTGAAAAATGGTCCGTTTTCAAATGTTTTATTTTTGAACGTCAGTTCACATTTGTAGGTAGATCATCAGTTTTAGAGCTAAAATTAGCATGTTTAAAGTGATTTTCATGCTTCCAGGGGCCCGGGAAGTGAATTAAATACCATTTGGAGGCATTTAATGTTCAAGCAAAAACAGGTGATTTTTGACAAAAGAGATAACACCCCCCATTACGTCATGCTTCAAAAAGGTGAAAAATGGTCCGTTTTCAAATGTTTTATTTTTGAACGTCAGTTCACATTTGTAGGTAGATCATCAGTTTAAGAGCTAAAATTAGCATGTTTAAAGTGATTTTCATGCTTCCAGGGGCCCGGGAAGTGAATTAAATACCATTTGGAGGCATTTAATGTTCAAGCAAAAACAGTTGATTTTTGACAAAAGAGATAACACCCCCCCATTACGTCATGCTTCAGAAAGGTGAAAAATGGTCCGTTTTGAAATGTTTTATTTTAGAACGTCAGTTCACATTTGTAGGTAGATCATCAGTTTTAGAGCTAAAATTAGCATGTTTAAAGTGATTTTCATGCTTCCAGGGGCCCGGGAAGTGAATTAAATACCATTTGGAGGCATTTAATGTTCAAGCAAAAACAGGTGATTTTTGACAAAAGAGATAACACCCCCCATTACGTCATGCTTCAAAAAGGTGAAAAATGGTCCGTTTTCAAATGTTTTATTTTTGAACGTCAGTTCACATTTGTAGGTAGATCATCAGTTTTAGAGCTAAAATTAGCATGTTTAAAGTGATTTTCATGCTTCCAGGGGCCCGGGAAGTGAATTAAATACCATTTGGAGGCATTTAATGTTCAAGCAAAAACAGGTGATTTTTGACAAAAGAGATAACACCCCCCCATTACGTCATGCTTCAGAAAGGTGAAAAATGGTCCGTTTTCAAATGTTTTATTTTTGAACGTCAGTTCACATTTGTAGGTAGATCATCAGTTTAAGAGCTAAAATTAGCATGTTTAAAGTGATTTTCATGCTTCCAGGGGCGCGGGAAGTGAATTAAATACCATTTGGAGGCATTTAATGTTCAAGCAAAAACAGGTGATTTTTGACAAAAGAGATAACCCCCCCCCCATTACGTCATGCTTCAGAAAGGTGAAAAATGGTCTGTTTTCAAATGTTTTATTTTTGAACGTCAGTTCACATTTGTAGGTAGATCATCAGTTTTAGAGCTACAATTAGCATGTTTAAAGTGATTTTCATGCTTCCAGGGGCCCGGGAAGTGAATTAAATACCATTTGGAGGCATTTAATGTTCAAGCAAAAACAGGTGATTTTTGACAAAAGAGATAACACCCCCCATTACGTCATGCTTCAAAAAGGTGAAAAATGGTCCGTTTTCAAATGTTTTATTTTTGAACGTCAGTTCACATTTGTAGGTAGATCATCAGTTTTAGAGCTAAAATTAGCATGTTTAAAGTGATTTTCATGCTTCCAGGGGCCCGGGAAGTGAATTAAATACCATTTGGAGGCATTTAATGTTCAAGCAAAAACAGGTGATTTTTGACAAAAGAGATAACACCCCCCATTACGTCATGCTTCAAAAAGGTGAAAAATGGTCCGTTTTCAAATGTTTTATTTTTGAACGTCAGTTCACATTTGTAGGTAGATCATCAGTTTAAGAGCTAAAATTAGCATGTTTAAAGTGATTTTCATGCTTCCAGGGGCCCGGGAAGTGAATTAAATACCATTTGGAGGCATTTGATGTTCAAGCAAAAACAGTTGATTTTTGACAAAAGAGATAACACCCCCCCATTACGTCATGCTTCAGAAAGGTGAAAAATGGTCCGTTTTGAAATGTTTTATTTTAGAACGTCAGTTCACATTTGTAGGTAGATCATCAGTTTTAGAGCTAAAATTAGCATGTTTAAAGTGATTTTCATGCTTCCAGGGGCCCGGGAAGTGAATTAAATATCATTTGGAGGCATTTAATGTTCAAGCAAAATCAGGTGATTTTTGACAAAAGAGATAACACCCCCCCATTACGTCATGCTTCAGAAAGGTGAAAAATGGTCCGTTTTCAAATGTTTTATTTTTGAACGTCAGTTCACATTTGTAGGTAGATCATCAGTTTAAGAGCTAAAATTAGCATGTTTAAAGTGATTTTCATGCTTCCAGGGGCCCGGGAAGTGAATTAAATACCATTTGGAGGCATTTAATGTTCAAGCAAAAACAGGTGATTTTTGACAAAAGAGATAACACCCCCCATTACGTCATGCTTCAGAAAGGTGAAGAATGGTCAGTTTTCAAATGTTTTATTTTTGAACGTCAGTTCACATTTGTAGGTAGATTGTCAGTTTTAGAGCTAAAATTTGCATGTTGAAAGTGATTTTCATGCTTCCAGGGGCGCGGGAAGTGAATTAAATACCATTTGGAGGCATTTAATGTTCAAGCAAAAACAGGTGATTTTTGACAAAGGAGATAACACCCCCCATTACGTCATGCTTCAGAAAGGTGAAAAATGGTCCGTTTTCAAATGTTTTATTTTTGAACGTCAGTTCACATTTGTAGGTAGATCATCAGTTTAAGAGCTAAAATTAGCATGTTTAAAGTGATTTTCATGCTTCCAGGGGCGCGGGAAGTGAATTAAATACCATTTGGAGGCATTTAATGTTCAAGCAAAAACAGGTGATTTTTGACAAAAGAGATAACACCCCCCCATTACGTCATGCTTCAGAAAGGTGAAAAATGGTCTGTTTTCAAATGTTTTATTTTTGAACGTCAGTTCACATTTGTAGGTAGATCATCAGTTTTAGAGCTAAAATTAGCATGTTTAAAGTGATTTTCATGCTTCCAGGGGCCCGGGAAGTGAATTAAATACCATTTGGAGGCATTTAATGTTCAAGCAAAAACAGGTGATTTTTGACAAAAGAGATAACACCCCCCATTACGTCATGCTTCAGAAAGGTGAAGAATGGTCCGTTTTCAAATGTTTTATTTTTGAACGTCAGTTCACATTTGAAGGTAGATCGTCAGTTTTAGAGCTAAAATTTGCATGTTGAAAGTGATTTTCATGCTTCCAGGGGCCCGGGAAGTGAATTAAATACCATTTGGAGGCATTTAATGTTCAAGCAAAAACAGGTGATTTTTGACAAAGGAGATAACACCCCCCATTACGTCATGCTTCAGAAAGGTGAAAAATGGTCTGTTTTCAAATGTTTTATTTTTGAACGTCAGTTCACATTTGTAGGTAGATCATCAGTTTTAGAGCTAAAATTAGCATGTTTAAAGTGATTTTCATGCTTCCAGGGGCCCGGGAAGTAAATTAAATACCATTTGGATGCATTTAATGTTCAAGCAAAAACAGGTGATTTTTGACAAAATAGATAACACCCCCCATTACGTCATGCTTCAAAAAGGTGAAAAATGGTCCGTTTTCAAATGTTTTATTTTTGAACGTCAGTTCACATTTGTAGGTAGATCATCAGTTTTAGAGCTAAAATTAGCATGTTTAAAGTGATTTTCATGCTTCCAGGGGCCCGGGAAGTGAATTAAATACCATTTGGAGGCATTTAATGTTCAAGCAAAAACAGGTGATTTTTGACAAAAGAGATAACACCCCCCATTACGTCATGCTTCAAAAAGGTGAAAAATGGTCCGTTTTCAAATGTTTTATTTTTGAACGTCAGTTCACATTTGTAGGTAGATCATCAGTTTAAGAGCTAAAATTAGCATGTTTAAAGTGATTTTCATGCTTCCAGGGGCCCGGGAAGTGAATTAAATACCATTTGGAGGCATTTAATGTTCAAGCAAAAACAGTTGATTTTTGACAAAAGAGATAACACCCCCCCATTACGTCATGCTTCAGAAAGGTGAAAAATGGTCCGTTTTGAAATGTTTTATTTTAGAACGTCAGTTCACATTTGTAGGTAGATCATCAGTTTTAGAGCTAAAATTAGCATGTTTAAAGTGATTTTCATGCTTCCAGGGGCCCGGGAAGTGAATTAAATACCATTTGGAGGCATTTAATGTTCAAGCAAAAACAGGTGATTTTTGACAAAAGAGATAACACCCCCCCATTACGTCATGCTTCAGAAAGGTGAAAAATGGTCCGTTTTCAAATGTTTTATTTTTGAACGTCAGTTCACATTTGTAGGTAGATCATCAGTTTAAGAGCTAAAATTAGCATGTTTAAAGTGATTTTCATGCTTCCAGGGGCCCGGGAAGTGAATTAAATACCATTTGGAGGCATTTAATGTTCAAGCAAAAACAGGTGATTTTTGACAAAAGAGATAACACCCCCCATTACGTCATGCTTCAGAAAGGTGAAGAATGGTCCGTTTTCAAATGTTTTATTTTTGAACGTCAGTTCACATTTGTAGGTAGATTGTCAGTTTTAGAGCTAAAATTTGCATGTTGAAAGTGATTTTCATGCTTCCAGGGGCCCGGGAAGTGAATTAAATACCATTTGGAGGCATTTAATGTTCAAGCAAAAACAGGTGATTTTTGACAAAGGAGATAACACCCCCCATTACGTCATGCTTCAGAAAGGTGAAAAATGGTCTGTTTTCAAATGTTTTATTTTTGAACGTCAGTTCACATTTGTAGGTAGATCATCAGTTTTAGAGCTAAAATTAGCATGTTTAAAGTGATTTTCATGCTTCCAGGGGCCCGGGAAGTGAATTAAATACCATTTGGATGCATTTAATGTTCAAGCAAAAACAGGTGATTTTTGACAAAATAGATAACACCCCCCATTACGTCATGCTTCAAAAAGGTGAAAAATGGTCCGTTTTCAAATGTTTTATTTTTGAACGTCAGTTCACATTTGTAGGTAGATCATCAGTTTTAGAGCTAAAATTAGCATGTTTAAAGTGATTTTCATGCTTCCAGGGGCCCGGGAAGTGAATTAAATACCATTTGGAGGCATTTAATGTTCAAGCAAAAACAGGTGATTTTTGACAAAAGAGATAACACCCCCCATTACGTCATGCTTCAAAAAGGTGAAAAATGGTCCGTTTTCAAATGTTTTATTTTTGAACGTCAGTTCACATTTGTAGGTAGATCATCAGTTTAAGAGCTAAAATTAGCATGTTTAAAGTGATTTTCATGCTTCCAGGGGCCCGGGAAGTGAATTAAATACCATTTGGAGGCATTTAATGTTCAAGCAAAAACAGTTGATTTTTGACAAAAGAGATAACACCCCCCCATTACGTCATGCTTCAGAAAGGTGAAAAATGGTCCGTTTTGAAATGTTTTATTTTAGAACGTCAGTTCACATTTGTAGGTAGATTATCAGTTTTAGAGCTAAAATTAGCATGTTTAAAGTGATTTTCATGCTTCCAGGGGCCCGGGAAGTGAATTAAATACCATTTGGAGGCATTTAATGTTCAAGCAAAAACAGGTGATTTTTGACAAAAGAGATAACACCCCCCCATTACGTCATGCTTCAGAAAGGTGAAAAATGGTCCGTTTTCAAATGTTTTATTTTTGAACGTCAGTTCACATTTGTAGGTAGATCATCAGTTTAAGAGCTAAAATTAGCATGTTTAAAGTGATTTTCATGCTTCCAGGGGCCCGGGAAGTGAATTAAATACCATTTGGAGGCATTTAATGTTCAAGCAAAAACAGGTGATTTTTGACAAAAGAGATAACACCCCCCATTACGTCATGCTTCAGAAAGGTGAAGAATGGTCCGTTTTCAAATGTTTTATTTTTGAACGTCAGTTCACATTTGTAGGTAGATTGTCAGTTTTAGAGCTAAAATTTGCATGTTGAAAGTGATTTTCATGCTTCCAGGGGCCCGGGAAGTGAATTAAATACCATTTGGAGGCATTTAATGTTCAAGCAAAAACAGGTGATTTTTGACAAAGGAGATAACACCCCCCATTACGTCATGCTTCAGAAAGGTGAAAAATGGTCCGTTTTCAAATGTTTTATTTTTGAACGTCAGTTCACATTTGTAGGTAGATCATCAGTTTAAGAGCTAAAATTAGCATGTTTAAAGTGATTTTCATGCTTCCAGGGGCGCGGAAAGTGAATTAAATACCATTTGGAGGCATTTAATGTTCAAGCAAAAACAGGTGATTTTTGACAAAAGAGATAACACCCCCCCATTACGTCATGCTTCAGAAAGGTGACAAATGGTCTGTTTTCAAATGTTTTATTTTTGAACGTCAGTTCACATTTGTAGGTAGATCATCAGTTTTAGAGCTAAAATTAGCATGTTTAAAGTGATTTTCATGCTTCCAGGGGCCCGGGAAGTGAATTAAATACCATTTGGAGGCATTTAATGTTCAAGCAAAAACAGGTGATTTTTGACAAAAGAGATAACACCCCCCATTACGTCATGCTTCAGAAAGGTGAAGAATGGTCCGTTTTCAAATGTTTTATTTTTGAACATCAGTTCACATTTGAAGGTAGAACGTCAGTTTTAGAGCTAAAATTTGCATGTTGAAAGTGATTTTCATGCTTCCAGGGGCCCGGGAAGTGAATTAAATACCATTTGGAGGCATTTAATGTTCAAGCAAAAACAGGTGATTTTTGACAAAGGAGATAACACCCCCCATTACGTCATGCTTCAGAAAGGTGAAAAATGGTCCGTTTTCAAATGTTTTATTTTTGAACGTCAGTTCACATTTGTAGGTAGATCATCAGTTTAAGAGCTAAAATTAGCATGTTTAAAGTGATTTTCATGCTTCCAGGGGCGCGGGAAGTGAATTAAATACCATTTGGAGGCATTTAATGTTCAAGCAAAAACAGGTGATTTTTGACAAAAGAGATAACACCCCCCCATTACGTCATGCTTCAGAAAGGTGAAAAATGGTCTGTTTTCAAATGTTTTATTTTTGAACGTCAGTTCACATTTGTAGGTAGATCATCAGTTTTAGAGCTAAAATTAGCATGTTTAAAGTGATTTTCATGCTTCCAGGGGCCCGGGAAGTGAATTAAATACCATTTGGAGGCATTTAATGTTCAAGCAAAAACAGGTGATTTTTGACAAAAGAGCACCCCCCCATTACGTCATGCTTCAGAAAGGTGAAAAATGGTCCGTTTTCAAATGTTTTATTTTTGAACGTCAGTTCACATTTGTAGGTAGATCATCAGTTTTAGAGCTAAAATTAGCATGTTTAAAGTGATTTTCATGCTTCCAGGGGCCCGGGAAGTGAATTAAATACCATTTGGAGGCATTTAATGTTCAAGCAAAAACAGGTGATTTTTGACAAAAGAGATAACACCCCCCCCATTACGTCATGCTTCAGAAAGGTGAAAAATGGTCCGTTTTCAAATGTTTTATTTTTGAACGTCAGTTCACATTTGTAGGTAGATCATCAGTTTTAGAGCTAAAATGTGCATGTTTAAAGCGATTTTCATGCTTTCAGGGGCCCGGGAAGTGAATTAAATACCATTTGGAGGCATTTAATATTCAAACAAAAACAGGTGATTTTTGACAAAAGAGATAACACCCCCCCATTACGTCATGCTTCAGAAAGGTGAAAAATGGTCCATTTTCAAATGTTTTATTTTTGAACGTCAGTTCACATTTGTAGGTAGATCATCAGTTTAAGAGCTAAAATTAGCATGTTTAAAGTGATTTTCATGCTTCCAGGGGCCCGGGAAGTGAATTAAATACCATGTGGAGGCATTTAATGTTCAAGAAAAAACAGGTGATTTTTGACAAAAGAGATAACACCCCCCCATTACGTCATGCTTCAGAAAGGTGAAAAATGGTCCATTTTCAAATGTTTTATTTTTGAACGTCAGTTCACATTTGTAGGTAGGTCATCAGTTTTAGAGCTAAAATTAGCATGTTTAAAGCGATTTTCATGCTTCCAGGGGCCCGGGAAGTGAGTTAAATACCATTTGGAGGCATTTAATGTTCAAGCAAAAACAGGTGATTTTTGACAAAAGAGATAACACCCCCCCCCATTACGTCATGCTTCAGAAAGGTGAAAAATGGTCCGTTTTGAAATGTTTTATTTTAGAACGTCAGTTCACATTTGTAGGTAGATCATCAGTTTTAGAGCTAAAATTAGCATGTTTAAAGTGATTTTCATGCTTCCAGGGGCCCGGGAAGTGAATTAAATACCATTTGGAGGCATTTAATGTTCAAGCAAAAACAGTTGATTTTTGACAAAAGAGATAACACCCCCCCCATTACGTCATGCTTCAGAAAGGTGAAAAATGGTCCGTTTTGAAATGTTTTATTTTTGAACGTCAGTTCACATTTGTAGGTAGATCATCAGTTTTAGAGCTAAAATGTGCATGTTTAAAGTGATTTTCATGCTTCCAGGGGCCCGGGAAGTGAATTAAATACCATTTGGAGGCATTTAATGTTCAAGCAAAAACAGGTGATATTTGACAAAAGAGATAACACCCTCCATTACGTCATGCTTCAGAAAGGTGAAAAATGGTCCGTTTTCAAATGTTTTATTTTTGAACGTCAGTTCACATTTGTAGGTAGATCGTCAGTTTTAGAGCTAAAATGTGTATGTTGAAAGTGATTTTCATGCTTCCAGGGGCCCGGGAAGTGAATTAAATACCATTTGGAGGCATTTAATGTTCAAGCAAAAACAGGTGATTTTTGACAAAAGAGATAACACCCCCCAATTACGTCATGCTTCAGAAAGGTGAAAAATGGTCCGTTTTCAAATGTTTTATTTTTGAACGTCAGTTCACATTTGTAGGTAGATCATCAGTTTTAAAACTAAAATTAGCATGTTTAAAGTGATTTTCATGCTTCCAGGGGCCCGGGAAGTGAATTAAATACCATTTGGAGGCATTTAATGTTCAAGCAAAAACAGGTGATTTTTGACAAAAGAGATAACACCCCCCCATTACGTCATGATTCAGAAAGGTGAAAAATGGTCCGTTTTCAAATGTTTTATTTTTGAACGTCAGTTCACATTTGTAGGTAGATCATCAGTTTAAGAGCTAAAATTAGCATGTTAAAAGTGATTTTCATGCTTCCAGGGGCCCGGGAAGTGAATTAAATACCATTTGGAGGCATTTAATGTTCAAGCAAAAACAGGTGATTTTTGACAAAAGAGATAACACCCCCCCATTACGTCATGCTTCAGAAAGGTGAAAAATGGTCTGTTTTCAAATGTTTTATTTTTGAACGTCAGTTCACATTTGGAGGTAGATCATCAGTTTTAGAGCTAAAATTAGCATGTTTAAAGTGATTTTCATGCTTCCAGGGGCCCGGGAAGTGAATTAAATACCATTTGGAGGCATTTAATGTTCAAGCAAAAACAGGTGATTTTTGACAAAAGAGATAACACCCCCCCCATTACGTCATGCTTCAGAAAGGTGAAAAATGGTCCGTTTTCAAATGTTTTATTTTTGAACGTCAGTTCACATTTGTAGGTAGATCATCAGTTTAAGAGCTAAAATTAGCATGTTTAAAGTGATTTTCATGCTTCCAGGGGCCCGGGAAGTGAATTAAATACCATTTGGAGGCATTTAATGTTCAAGCAAAAACAGGTGATTTTTGACAAAAGAGATAACACCCCCCCATTACGTCATGCTTCAGAAAGGTGAAAAATGGACCGTTTTCAAATGTTTTATTTTTGAGTGTCAGTTCACATTTGTAGGTAGATCATCAGTTTTAGAGCTAAAATTTGCATGTTTAAAGTGATTTTCATGCTTCCAGGGGCCCGGGAAGTGAATTAAATACCATTTGGAGGCATTTAATGTTCAAGCAAAAACAGGTGATATTTGACAAAAGAGATAACACCCCCCCCATTACGTCATGCTTCAGAAAGGTGAAAAATGGTCCGTTTTCAAATGTTTTATTTTTGAACGTCAGTTCACATTTGTAGGTAGATCGTCAGTTTTAGAGCTAAAATTTGTATGTTGAAAGTGATTTTCATGCTTCCAGGGGCCCGGGAAGTGAATTAAATACCATTTGGAGGCATTTAATGTTCAAGCAAAAACAGGTGATTTTTGACAAAAGAGATAACACCCCCCCATTACGTCATGCTTCAGAAAGGTGAAAAATGGTCTGTTTTCAAATGTTTTATTTTTGAACGTCAGTTCACATTTGTAGGTAGATCATCAGTTTAAGAGCTAAAATTAGCATGTTTAAAGCGATTTTCATGCTTTCAAGGGCCCGGGAAGTGAATTAAATACCATTTGGAGGCATTTAATGTTCAAGCAAAAACAGGTGATTTTTGACAAAAGAGATAACACCCCCCCATTACGTCATAATTCAGAAAGGTGAAAAATGGTCCGTTTTCAAATGTTTTATTTTTGAACGTCAGTTCACATTTGTAGGTAGATCATCAGTTTTAGAGCTAAAATTAGCATGTTTAAAGTGATTTTCATCCTTCCAGGGGCCCGGGAAGTGAATTAAATACCATTTGGAGGCATTTAATATTCAAACAAAAACAGGTGATTTTTGACAAAAGAGATAACACCCCCCCATTACGTCATGCTTCAGAAAGGTGAAAAATGGTCCATTTTCAAATGTTTTATTTTTGAACGTCAGTTCACATTTGTAGGTAGATCATCAGTTTAAGAGCTAAAATTAGCATGTTTAAAGTGATTTTCATGCTCCCAGGGGCCCGGGAAGTGAATTAAATACCATGTGGAGGCATTTAATGTTCAAGAAAAAACAGGTGATTTTTGACAAAAGAGATAACACCCCCCATTACGTCATGCTTCAGAAAGGTGAAAAATGGTCCATTTTCAAATGTTTTATTTTTGAACGTCAGTTCACATTTGTAGGTAGATCATCAGTTTTAGAGCTAAAATTAGCATGTTTAAAGCGATTTTCATGCTTCCAGGGGCCCGGGAAGTGAGTTAAATACCATTTGGAGGCATTTAATGTTCAAGCAAAAACAGGTGATTTTTGACAAAAGAGATAACACCCCCCCATTACGTCATGCTTCAGAAAGGTGAAAAATGGTCCGTTTTGAAATGTTTTATTTTAGAACGTCAGTTCACATTTGTAGGTAGATCATCAGTTTTAGAGCTAAAATTAGCATTTTAAAGTGATTTTCATGCTTCCAGGGGCCCGGGAAGTGAATTAAATACCATTTGGAGGCATTTAATGTTCAAGCAAAAACAGTTGATTTTTGACAAAAGAGATAACACCCCCCCATTACGTCATGCTTCAGAAAGGTGAAAAATGGTCCGTTTTGAAATGTTTTATTTTTGAACGTCAGTTCACATTTGTAGGTAGATCATCAGTTTAAGAGCTAAAATTAGCATGTTTAAAGTGATTTTCATGCTTCCAGGGGCCCGGGAAGTGAGTTAAATACCATTTGGAGGCATTTAATGTTCAAGCAAAAACAGGTGATTTTTGACAAAAGAGATAACACCCCCCCCCCATTACGTCATGCTTCAGAAAGGTGAAAAATGGTCCGTTTTGAAATGTTTTATTTTAGAACGTCAGTTCACATTTGTAGGTAGATCATCAGTTTTAGAGCTAAAATTAGCATGTTTAAAGTGATTTTCATGCTTCCAGGGGCCCGGGAAATGAATTAAATACCATTTGGAGGCATTTAATGTTCAAGCAAAAACAGTTGATTTTTGACAAAAGAGATAACACCCCCCATTACGTCATGCTTCAGAAAGGTGAAAAATGGTCCGTTTTGAAATGTTTTATTTTAGAACGTCAGTTCACATTTGTAGGTAGATCATCAGTTTTAGAGCTAAAATTAGCATGTTTAAAGTGATTTTCATGCTTCCAGGGGCCCGGGAAGTGAATTAAATACCATTTGGAGGCATTTAATGTTCAAGCAAAAACAGGTGATTTTTGACAAAAGAGATAACACCCCCCCATTACGTCATGCTTCAGAAAGGTGAAAAATGGTCCGTTTTCAAATGTTTTATTTTTGAACGTCAGTTCACATTTGTAGGTAGATCATCAGTTTAAGAGCTAAAATTAGCATGTTTAAAGTGATTTTCATGCTTCCAGGGGCCCGGGAAGTGAATTAAATACCATTTGGAGGCATTTAATGTTCAAGCAAAAACAGGTGATTTTTGACAAAAGAGTTAACACCCCCCCATTATGTCATGCTTCAGAAAGGTGAAAAATGGTCCGTTTTCAAATGTTTTATTTTTGAACGTCAGTTCACATTTGTAGGTAGATCATCAGTTTTAGAGCTAAAATTTGCATGTTTAAAGTGATTTTCATGCTTCCAGGGGCCCGGGAAGTGAATTAAATACCATTTGGAGGCATTTAATGTTCAAGCAAAAACAGGTGATATTTGACAAAAGAGATAACACCCCCCATTACGTCATGCTTCAGAAAGGTGAAAAATGGTCCGTTTTCAAATGTTTTATTTTTGAACGTCAGTTCACATTTGTAGGTAGATCGTCAGTTTTAGAGCTAAAATGTGTATGTTGAAAGTGATTTTCATGCTTCCAGGGGCCCGGGAAGTGAATTAAATACCATTTGGAGGCATTTAATGTTCAAGCAAAAACAGGTGATTTTTGACAAAAGAGATAACACCCCCCAATTACGTCATGCTTCAGAAAGGTGAAAAATGGTCCGTTTTCAAATGTTTTATTTTTGAACGTCAGTTCACATTTGTAGGTAGATCATCAGTTTTAAAACTAAAATTAGCATGTTTAAAGTGATTTTCATGCTTCCAGGGGCCCGGGAAGTGAATTAAATACCATTTGGAGGCATTTAATGTTCAAGCAAAAACAGTTGATTTTTGACAAAAGAGATAACACCCCCCCATTACGTCATGCTTCAGAAAGGTGAAAAATGGTCCGTTTTGAAATGTTTTATTTTTGAACGTCAGTTCACATTTGTAGGTAGATCATCAGTTTAAGAGCTAAAATTAGCATGTTTAAAGTGATTTTCATGCTTCCAGGGGCCCGGGAAGTGAGTTAAATACCATTTGGAGGCATTTAATGTTCAAGCAAAAACAGGTGATTTTTGACAAAAGAGATAACACCCCCCCCCCATTACGTCATGCTTCAGAAAGGTGAAAAATGGTCCGTTTTGAAATGTTTTATTTTAGAACGTCAGTTCACATTTGTAGGTAGATCATCAGTTTTAGAGCTAAAATTAGCATGTTTAAAGTGATTTTCATGCTTCCAGGGGCCCGGGAAATGAATTAAATACCATTTGGAGGCATTTAATGTTCAAGCAAAAACAGTTGATTTTTGACAAAAGAGATAACACCCCCCATTACGTCATGCTTCAGAAAGGTGAAAAATGGTCCGTTTTGAAATGTTTTATTTTAGAACGTCAGTTCACATTTGTAGGTAGATCATCAGTTTTAGAGCTAAAATTAGCATGTTTAAAGTGATTTTCATGCTTCCAGGGGCCCGGGAAGTGAATTAAATACCATTTGGAGGCATTTAATGTTCAAGCAAAAACAGGTGATTTTTGACAAAAGAGATAACACCCCCCCATTACGTCATGCTTCAGAAAGGTGAAAAATGGTCCGTTTTCAAATGTTTTATTTTTGAACGTCAGTTCACATTTGTAGGTAGATCATCAGTTTAAGAGCTAAAATTAGCATGTTTAAAGTGATTTTCATGCTTCCAGGGGCCCGGGAAGTGAATTAAATACCATTTGGAGGCATTTAATGTTCAAGCAAAAACAGGTGATTTTTGACAAAAGAGTTAACACCCCCCCATTATGTCATGCTTCAGAAAGGTGAAAAATGGTCCGTTTTCAAATGTTTTATTTTTGAACGTCAGTTCACATTTGTAGGTAGATCATCAGTTTTAGAGCTAAAATTTGCATGTTTAAAGTGATTTTCATGCTTCCAGGGGCCCGGGAAGTGAATTAAATACCATTTGGAGGCATTTAATGTTCAAGCAAAAACAGGTGATATTTGACAAAAGAGATAACACCCCCCATTACGTCATGCTTCAGAAAGGTGAAAAATGGTCCGTTTTCAAATGTTTTATTTTTGAACGTCAGTTCACATTTGTAGGTAGATCGTCAGTTTTAGAGCTAAAATGTGTATGTTGAAAGTGATTTTCATGCTTCCAGGGGCCCGGGAAGTGAATTAAATACCATTTGGAGGCATTTAATGTTCAAGCAAAAACAGGTGATTTTTGACAAAAGAGATAACACCCCCCAATTACGTCATGCTTCAGAAAGGTGAAAAATGGTCCGTTTTCAAATGTTTTATTTTTGAACGTCAGTTCACATTTGTAGGTAGATCATCAGTTTTAAAACTAAAATTAGCATGTTTAAAGTGATTTTCATGCTTCCAGGGGCCCGGGAAGTGAATTAAATACCATTTGGAGGCATTTAATGTTCAAGCAAAAACAGGTGATTTTTGACAAAAGAGATAACACCCCCCCATTACGTCATGATTCAGAAAGGTGAAAAATGGTCCGTTTTCAAATGTTTTATTTTTGAACGTCAGTTCACATTTGTAGATAGATCATCAGTTTAAGAGCTAAAATTAGCATGTTTAAAGTGATTTTCATGCTTCCAGGGGCCCGGGAAGTGAATTAAATACCATTTGGAGGCATTTAATGTTCAAGCAAAAACAGGTGATTTTTGACAAAAGAGATAACACCCCCCCCATTACGTCATGCTTCAGAAAGGTGAAAAATGGTCTGTTTTCAAATGTTTTATTTTTGAACGTCAGTTCACATTTGTAGGTAGATCATCAGTTTTAGAGCTAAAATTAGCATGTTTAAAGTGATTTTCATCCTTCCATTGGCCCGGGAAGTGAATTAAATACCATTTGGAGGCATTTAATATTCAAACAAAAACAGGTGATTTTTGACAAAAGAGATAACACCCCCCCATTACGTCATGCTTCAGAAAGGTGAAAAATGGTCCATTTTCAAATGTTTTATTTTTGAACGTCAGTTCACATTTGTAGGTAGATCATCAGTTTTAGAGCTAAAATTAGCATGTTTAAAGCGATTTTTATGCTTCCAGGGGCCCGGGAAGTGAGTTAAATACCATTTGGAGGCATTTAATGTTCAAGCTAAAACAGGTGATTTTTGACAAAAGAGATAACACCCCCCCCCCCATTACATCATGCTTCAGAAAGGTGAAAAATGGTCCGTTTTGAAATGTTTTATTTTAGAACGTCAGTTCACATTTGTAGGTATATCATCAGTTTTAGAGCTAAAATTAGCATGTTTAAAGTGATTTTCATGCTTCCAGGGGCCCGGGAAGTGAATTAAATACCATTTGGAGGCATTTAATGTTCAAGCAAAAACAGTTGATTTTTGACAAAAGAGATAATACCCCCCCATTACGTCATGCTTCAGAAAGGTGAAAAATGGTCCGTTTTGAAATGTTTTATTTTAGAACGTCAGTTCACATTTGGAGGTAGATCATCAGTTTTAGAGCTAAAATTAGCATGTTTAAAGTGATTTTCATGCTTCCAGGGGCCCGGGAAGTGAATTAAATACCATTTGGAGGCATTTAATGTTCAAGCAAAAACAGGTGATTTTTGACAAAAGAGATAACACCCCCCCCATTACGTCATGCTTCAGAAAGGTGAAAAATGGTCCGTTTTCAAATGTTTTATTTTTGAACGTCAGTTCACATTTGTAGGTAGATCATCAGTTTAAGAGCTAAAATTAGCATGTTTAAAGTGATTTTCATGCTTCCAGGGGCCCGGGAAGTGAATTAAATACCATTTGGAGGCATTTAATGTTCAAGCAAAAACAGGTGATTTTTGACAAAAGAGATAACACCCCCCCATTACGTCATGCTTCAGAAAGGTGAAAAATGGACCGTTTTCAAATGTTTTATTTTTGAGTGTCAGTTCACATTTGTAGGTAGATCATCAGTTTTAGAGCTAAAATTTGCATGTTTAAAGTGATTTTCATGCTTCCAGGGGCCCGGGAAGTGAATTAAATACCATTTGGAGGCATTTAATGTTCAAGCAAAAACAGGTGATATTTGACAAAAGAGATAACACCCCCCCATTACGTCATGCTTCAGAAAGGTGAAAAATGGTCCATTTTCAAATGTTTTATTTTTGAACGTCAGTTCACATTTGTAGGTAGATCATCAGTTTTAGAGCTAAAATTAGCATGTTTAAAGCGATTTTTATGCTTCCAGGGGCCCGGGAAGTGAGTTAAATACCATTTGGAGGCATTTAATGTTCAAGCTAAAACAGGTGATTTTTGACAAAAGAGATAACACCCCCCCCCATTACATCATGCTTCAGAAAGGTGAAAAATGGTCCGTTTTGAAATGTTTTATTTTAGAACGTCAGTTCACATTTGTAGGTATATCATCAGTTTTAGAGCTAAAATTAGCATGTTTAAAGTGATTTTCATGCTTCCAGGGGCCCGGGAAGTGAATTAAATACCATTTGGAGGCATTTAATGTTCAAGCAAAAACAGTTGATTTTTGACAAAAGAGATAATACCCCCCCATTACGTCATGCTTCAGAAAGGTGAAAAATGGTCCGTTTTGAAATGTTTTATTTTAGAACGTCAGTTCACATTTGGAGGTAGATCATCAGTTTTAGAGCTAAAATTAGCATGTTTAAAGTGATTTTCATGCTTCCAGGGGCCCGGGAAGTGAATTAAATACCATTTGGAGGCATTTAATGTTCAAGCAAAAACAGGTGATTTTTGACAAAAGAGATAACACCCCCCCCCATTACATCATGCTTCAGAAAGGTGAAAAATGGTCCGTTTTGAAATGTTTTATTTTAGAACGTCAGTTCACATTTGTAGGTATATCATCAGTTTTAGAGCTAAAATTAGCATGTTTAAAGTGATTTTCATGCTTCCAGGGGCCCGGGAAGTGAATTAAATACCATTTGGAGGCATTTAATGTTCAAGCAAAAACAGTTGATTTTTGACAAAAGAGATAATACCCCCCCATTACGTCATGCTTCAGAAAGGTGAAAAATGGTCCGTTTTGAAATGTTTTATTTTTGAGTGTCAGTTCACATTTGTAGGTAGATCATCAGTTTTAGAGCTAAAATTTGCATGTTTAAAGTGATTTTCATGCTTCCAGGGGCCCGGGAAGTGAATTAAATACCATTTGGATGCATTTAATGTTCAAGCAAAAACAGGTGATATTTGACAAAAGAGATAACACCCCCCCATTACGTCATGCTTCAGAAAGGTGAAAAATGGTCCGTTTTCAAATGTTTTATTTTTGAACGTCAGTTCACATTTGTAGGTAGATCGTCAGTTTTAGAGCTAAAATTAGCATGTTTAAAGTGATTTTCATGCTTCCAGGGGCCCGGGAAGTGAGTTAAATACCATTTGGAGGCATTTAATGTTCAAGCAAAAACAGGTGATTTTTGACAAAAGAGATAACACCCCCCCCCCATTACGTCATGCTTCAGAAAGGTGAAAAATGGTCCGTTTTGAAATGTTTTATTTTAGAACGTCAGTTCACATTTGTAGGTAGATCATCAGTTTTAGAGCTAAAATTAGCATGTTTAAAGTGATTTTCATGCTTCCAGGGGCCCGGGAAGTGAATTAAATACAATTTGGAGGCATTTAATGTTCAAGCAAAAACAGTTGATTTTTGACAAAAGAGATAACACCCCCCATTACGTCATGCTTCAGAAAGGTGAAAAATGGTCCGTTTTGAAATGTTTTATTTTAGAACGTCAGTTCACATTTGTAGGTAGATCATCAGTTTTAGAGCTAAAATTAGCATGTTTAAAGTGATTTTCATGCTTCCAGGGGCCCGGGAAGTGAATTAAATACCATTTGGAGGCATTTAATGTTCAAGCAAAAACAGGTGATTTTTGACAAAAGAGATAACACCCCGCCATTACGTCATGCTTCAGAAAGGTGAAAAATGGTCCGTTTTCAAATGTTTTATTTTTGAACGTCAGTTCACATTTGTAGGTAGATCATCAGTTTAAGAGCTAAAATTAGCATGTTTAAAGTGATTTTCATGCTTCCAGGGGCCCGGGAAGTGAATTAAATACCATTTGGAGGCATTTAATGTTCAAGCAAAAACAGGTGATTTTTGACAAAAGAGTTAACACCCCCCCATTATGTCATGCTTCAGAAAGGTGAAAAATGGTCCGTTTTCAAATGTTTTATTTTTGAACGTCAGTTCACATTTGTAGGTAGATCATCAGTTTTAGAGCTAAAATTTGCATGTTTAAAGTGATTTTCATGCTTCCAGGGGCCCGGGAAGTGAATTAAATACCATTTGGAGGCATTTAATGTTCAAGCAAAAACAGGTGATATTTGACAAAAGAGATAACACCCCCCATTACGTCATGCTTCAGAAAGGTGAAAAATGGTCCGTTTTCAAATGTTTTATTTTTGAACGTCAGTTCACATTTGTAGGTAGATCGTCAGTTTTAGAGCTAAAATGTGTATGTTGAAAGTGATTTTCATGCTTCCAGGGGCCCGGGAAGTGAATTAAATACCATTTGGAGGCATTTAATGTTCAAGCAAAAACAGGTGATTTTTGACAAAAGAGATAACACCCCCCAATTACGTCATGCTTCAGAAAGGTGAAAAATGGTCCGTTTTCAAATGTTTTATTTTTGAACGTCAGTTCACATTTGTAGGTAGATCATCAGTTTTAAAACTAAAATTAGCATGTTTAAAGTGATTTTCATGCTTCCAGGGGCCCGGGAAGTGAATTAAATACCATTTGGAGGCATTTAATGTTCAAGCAAAAACAGGTGATTTTTGACAAAAGAGATAACACCCCCCCATTACGTCATGATTCAGAAAGGTGAAAAATGGTCCGTTTTCAAATGTTTTATTTTTGAACGTCAGTTCACATTTGTAGGTAGATCATCAGTTTAAGAGCTAAAATTAGCATGTTTAAAGTGATTTTCATGCTTCCAGGGGCCCGGGAAGTGAATTAAATACCATTTGGAGGCATTTAATGTTCAAGCAAAAACAGGTGATTTTTGACAAAAGAGATAACACCCCCCCCATTACGTCATGCTTCAGAAAGGTGAAAAATGGTCTGTTTTCAAATGTTTTATTTTTGAACGTCAGTTCACATTTGTAGGTAGATCATCAGTTTTAGAGCTAAAATTAGCATGTTGAAAGTGATTTTCATGCTTCCAGGGGCCCGGGAAGTGAATTAAATACCATTTGGAGGCATTTAATGTTCAAGCAAAAACAAGTGATTTTTGACAAAAGAGATAACACCCCCCCATTACGTCATGCTTCAGAAAGGTGAAAAATTGTCCGTTTTCAAATGTTTTATTTTTGAACGTCAGTTCACATTTGTAGGTAGATCATCAGTTTTAGAGCTAAAATTAGCATGTTTAAAGTGATTTTCATCCTTCCATTGGCCCGGGAAGTGAATTAAATACCATTTGGAGGCATTTAATATTCAAACAAAAACAGGTGATTTTTGACAAAAGAGATAACACCCCCCCATTACGTCATGCTTCAGAAAGGTGAAAAATGGTCCATTTTCAAATGTTTTATTTTTGAACGTCAGTTCACATTTGTAGGTAGATCATCAGTTTTAGAGCTAAAATTAGCATGTTTAAAGCGATTTTTATGCTTCCAGGGGCCCGGGAAGTGAGTTAAATACCATTTGGAGGCATTTAATGTTCAAGCTAAAACAGGTGATTTTTGACAAAAGAGATAACACCCCCCCCCCATTACATCATGCTTCAGAAAGGTGAAAAATGGTCCGTTTTGAAATGTTTTATTTTAGAACGTCAGTTCACATTTGTAGGTATATCATCAGTTTTAGAGCTAAAATTAGCATGTTTAAAGTGATTTTCATGCTTCCAGGGGCCCGGGAAGTGAATTAAATACCATTTGGAGGCATTTAATGTTCAAGCAAAAACAGTTGATTTTTGACAAAAGAGATAATACCCCCCCATTACGTCATGCTTCAGAAAGGTGAAAAATGGTCCGTTTTGAAATGTTTTATTTTAGAACGTCAGTTCACATTTGGAGGTAGATCATCAGTTTTAGAGCTAAAATTAGCATGTTTAAAGTGATTTTCATGCTTCCAGGGGCCCGGGAAGTGAATTAAATACCATTTGGAGGCATTTAATGTTCAAGCAAAAACAGGTGATTTTTGACAAAAGAGATAACACCCCCCCCATTACGTCATGCTTCAGAAAGGTGAAAAATGGTCCGTTTTCAAATGTTTTATTTTTGAACGTCAGTTCACATTTGTAGGTAGATCATCAGTTTAAGAGCTAAAATTAGCATGTTTAAAGTGATTTTCATGCTTCCAGGGGCCCGGGAAGTGAATTAAATACCATTTGGAGGCATTTAATGTTCAAGCAAAAACAGGTGATTTTTGACAAAAGAGATAACACCCCCCCATTACGTCATGCTTCAGAAAGGTGAAAAATGGACCGTTTTCAAATGTTTTATTTTTGAGTGTCAGTTCACATTTGTAGGTAGATCATCAGTTTTAGAGCTAAAATTTGCATGTTTAAAGTGATTTTCATGCTTCCAGGGGCCCGGGAAGTGAATTAAATACCATTTGGAGGCATTTAATGTTCAAGCAAAAACAGGTGATATTTGACAAAAGAGATAACACCCCCCCCATTACGTCATGCTTCAGAAAGGTGAAAAATGGTCCGTTTTCAAATGTTTTATTTTTGAACGTCAGTTCACATTTGTAGGTAGATCATCAGTTTTAGAGCTAAAATTAGCATGTTTAAAGCGATTTTTATGCTTCCAGGGGCCCGGGAAGTGAGTTAAATACCATTTGGAGGCATTTAATGTTCAAGCTAAAACAGGTGATTTTTGACAAAAGAGATAACACCCCCCCCCCATTACATCATGCTTCAGAAAGGTGAAAAATGGTCCGTTTTGAAATGTTTTATTTTAGAACGTCAGTTCACATTTGTAGGTATATCATCAGTTTTAGAGCTAAAATTAGCATGTTTAAAGTGATTTTCATGCTTCGAGGGGCCCGGGAAGTGAATTAAATACCATTTGGAGGCATTTAATGTTCAAGCAAAAACAGTTGATTTTTGACAAAAGAGATAATACCCCCCCATTACGTCATGCTTCAGAAAGGTGAAAAATGGTCCGTTTTGAAATGTTTTATTTTAGAACGTCAGTTCACATTTGGAGGTAGATCATCAGTTTTAGAGCTAAAATTAGCATGTTTAAAGTGATTTTCATGCTTCCAGGGGCCCGGGAAGTGAATTAAATACCATTTGGAGGCATTTAATGTTCAAGCAAAAACAGGTGATTTTTGACAAAAGAGATAACACCCCCCCCATTACGTCATGCTTCAGAAAGGTGAAAAATGGTCCGTTTTCAAATGTTTTATTTTTGAACGTCAGTTCACATTTGTAGGTAGATCATCAGTTTAAGAGCTAAAATTAGCATGTTTAAAGTGATTTTCATGCTTCCAGGGGCCCGGGAAGTGAATTAAATACCATTTGGAGGCATTTAATGTTCAAGCAAAAACAGGTGATTTTTGACAAAAGAGATAACACCCCCCCATTACGTCATGCTTCAGAAAGGTGAAAAATGGACCGTTTTCAAATGTTTTATTTTTGAGTGTCAGTTCACATTTGTAGGTAGATCATCAGTTTTAGAGCTAAAATGTGCATGTTTAAAGTGATTTTCATGCTTCCAGGGGCCCGGGAAGTGAATTAAATACCATTTGGAGGCATTTAATGTTCAAGCAAAAACAGGTGATATTTGACAAAAGAGATAACACCCCCCCCATTACGTCATGCTTCAGAAAGGTGAAAAATGGTCCGTTTTCAAATGTTTTATTTTTGAACGTCAGTTCACATTTGTAGGTAGATCGTCAGTTTTAGAGCTAAAATTTGTATGTTGAAAGTGATTTTCATGCTTCCAGGGGCCCGGGAAGTGAATTAAATACCATTTGGAGGCATTTAATGTTCAAGCAAAAACAGGTGATTTTTGACAAAAGAGATAACACCCCCCCATTACGTCATGCTTCAGAAAGGTGAAAAATGGTCTGTTTTCAAATGTTTTATTTTTGAACGTCAGTTCACATTTGTAGGTAGATCATCAGTTTAAGAGCTAAAATTAGCATGTTTAAAGCGATTTTCATGCTTTCAAGGGCCCGGGAAGTGAATTAAATACCATTTGGAGGCATTTAATGTTCAAGCAAAAACAGGTGATTTTTGACAAAAGAGATAACACCCCCCCATTACGTCATAATTCAGAAAGGTGAAAAATGGTCCGTTTTCAAATGTTTTATTTTTGAACGTCAGTTCACATTTGTAGGTAGATCATCAGTTTAAGAGCTAAAATTAGCATGTTTAAAGTGATTTTCATCCTTCCAGGGGCCCGGGAAGTGAATTAAATACCATTTGGAGGCATTTAATATTCAAACAAAAACAGGTGATTTTTGACAAAAGAGATAACACCCCCCCATTACGTCATGCTTCAGAAAGGTGAAAAATGGTCCATTTTCAAATGTTTTATTTTTGAACGTCAGTTCACATTTGTAGGTAGATCATCAGTTTAAGAGCTAAAATTAGCATGTTTAAAGTGATTTTCATGCTCCCAGGGGCCCGGGAAGTGAATTAAATACCATTTGGAGGCATTTAATGTTCAAGCAAAGACAGGTGATTTTTGACAAAAGAGATAACACCCCCCCATTACGTCATGCTTCAGAAAGGTGAAAAATGGTCCGTTTTGAAATGTTTTATTTTAGAACGTCAGTTCACATTTGTAGGTAGATCATCAGTTTTAGAGCTAAAATTAGCATTTTAAAGTGATTTTCATGCTTCCAGGGGCCCGGGAAGTGAATTAAATACCATTTGGAGGCATTTAATGTTCAAGCAAAAACAGTTGATTTTTGACAAAAGAGATAACACCCCCCCATTACGTCATGCTTCAGAAAGGTGAAAAATGGTCCGTTTTGAAATGTTTTATTTTAGAACGTCAGTTCACATTTGTAGGTAGATCATCAGTTTTAGAGCTAAAATTAGCATGTTTAAAGTGATTTTCATGCTTCCAGGGGCCCGGGAAGTGAATTAAATACCATTTGGAGGCATTTAATGTTCAAGCAATAACAGGTGATTTTTGACAAAAGAGATAACACCCCCCCCATTACGTCATGCTTCAGAAAGGTGAAAAATGGTCCGTTTTCAAATGTTTTATTTTTGAACGTCAGTTCACATTTGTAGGTAGATCATCAGTTTAAGAGCTAAAATTAGCATGTTTAAAGTGATTTTCATGCTTCCAGGGGCCCGGGAAGTGAATTAAATACCATTTGGAGGCATTTAATGTTCAAGCAAAAACAGGTGATGTTTGACAAAAGAGATAACACCCCCCCATTACGTCATGCTTCAGAAAGGTGAAAAATGGTCCGTTTTCAAATGTTTTATTTTTGAACGTCAGTTCACATTTGTAGGTAGATCATCAGTTTTAGAGCTAAAATTTGCATGTTTAAAGTGATTTTCATGCTTCCAGGGGCCCGGGAAGTGAATTAAATACCATTTGGAGGCATTTAATGTTCAAGCAAAAACAGGTGATATTTGACAAAAGAGATAACACCCCCCCATTACGTCATGCTTCAGAAAGGTGAAAAATGGTCCGTTTTCAAATGTTTTATTTTTGAACGTCAGTTCACATTTGTAGGTAGATCGTCAGTTTTAGAGCTAAAATTTATATGTTGAAAGTGATTTTCATGCTTCCAGGGGCCCGGGAAGTGAATTAAATACCATTTGGAGGCATTTAATGTTCAAGCAAAAACAGGTGATTTTTGACAAAAGAGATAACACCCCCCAATTACGTCATGCTTCAGAAAGGTGAAAAATGGTCCGTTTTCAAATGTTTTATTTTTGAACGTCAGTTCACATTTGTAGGTAGATCATCAGTTTTAAAACTAAAATTAGCATGTTTAAAGTGATTTTCATGCTTCCAGGGGCCCGGGAAGTGAATTAAATACCATTTGGAGGCATTTAATGTTCAAGCAAAAACAGGTGATTTTTGACAAAAGAGATAACACCCCGCCATTACGTCATGCTTCAGAAAGGTGAAAAATGGTCTGTTTTCAAATGTTTTATTTTTGAAAGTCAGTTCACATTTGTAGGTAGATCATCAGTTTTAGAGCTAAAATTAGCATGTTTAAAGTGATTTTCATGCTTCCAGGGGCCCGGGAAGTGAATTAAATACCATTTGGAGGCATTTAATGTTCAAGCAAAAACAGGTGATTTTTGACAAAAGAGATAACACCCCCCCATTACGTCATGCTTCAGAAAGGTGAAAAATTGTCCGTTTTCAAATGTTTTATTTTTGAACGTCAGTTCACATTTGTAGGTAGATCATCAGTTTTAGAGCTAAAATTAGCATGTTTAAAGTGATTTTCATGCTTCCAGGGGCCCGGGAAGTGAATTAAATACCATTTGGAGGCATTTAATGTTCAAGCAAAAACAGGTGATTTTTGACAAAAGAGATAACACCCCCCATTACGTCATGCTTCAAAAAGGTGAAAAATGGTCCGTTTTCAAATGTTTTATTTTTGAACGTCAGTTCACATTTGTAGGTAGATCATCAGTTTTAAAACTAAAATTAGCATGTTTAAAGTGATTTTCATGCTTCCAGGGGCCCGGGAAGTGAATTAAATACCATTTGGAGGCATTTAATGTTCAAGCAAAAACAGGTGATTTTTGACAAAAGAGATAACACCCCCCCATTACGTCATGATTCAGAAAGGTGAAAAATGGTCCGTTTTCAAATGTTTTATTTTTGAACGTCAGTTCACATTTGTAGGTAGATCATCAGTTTAAGAGCTAAAATTAGCATGTTAAAAGTGATTTTCATGCTTCCAGGGGCCCGGGAAGTGAATTAAATACCATTTGGAGGCATTTAATGTTCAAGCAAAAACAGGTGATTTTTGACAAAAGAGATAACACCCCCCCATTACGTCATGCTTCAGAAAGGTGAAAAATGGTCTGTTTTCAAATGTTTTATTTTTGAACGTCAGTTGACATTTGGAGGTAGATCATCAGTTTTAGAGCTAAAATTAGCATGTTTAAAGTGATTTTCATGCTTCCAGGGGCCCGGGAAGTGAATTAAATACCATTTGGAGGCATTTAATGTTCAAGCAAAAACAGGTGATTTTTGACAAAAGAGATAACACCCCCCCCATTACGTCATGCTTCAGAAAGGTGAAAAATGGTCCGTTTTCAAATGTTTTATTTTTGAACGTCAGTTCACATTTGTAGGTAGATCATCAGTTTAAGAGCTAAAATTAGCATGTTTAAAGTGATTTTCATGCTTCCAGGGGCCCGGGAAGTGAATTAAATACCATTTGGAGGCATTTAATGTTCAAGCAAAAACAGGTGATTTTTGACAAAAGAGATAACACCCCCCCATTACGTCATGCTTCAGAAAGGTGAAAAATGGACCGTTTTCAAATGTTTTATTTTTGAGTGTCAGTTCACATTTGTAGGTAGATCATCAGTTTTAGAGCTAAAATTTGCATGTTTAAAGTGATTTTCATGCTTCCAGGGGCCCGGGAAGTGAATTAAATACCATTTGGAGGCATTTAATGTTCAAGCAAAAACAGGTGATATTTGACAAAAGAGATAACACCCCCCCCATTACGTCATGCTTCAGAAAGGTGAAAAATGGTCCGTTTTCAAATGTTTTATTTTTGAACGTCAGTTCACATTTGTAGGTAGATCGTCAGTTTTAGAGCTAAAATTTGTATGTTGAAAGTGATTTTCATGCTTCCAGGGGCCCGGGAAGTGAATTAAATACCATTTGGAGGCATTTAATGTTCAAGCAAAAACAGGTGATTTTTGACAAAAGAGATAACACCCCCCCATTACGTCATGCTTCAGAAAGGTGAAAAATGGTCTGTTTTCAAATGTTTTATTTTTGAACGTCAGTTCACATTTGTAGGTAGATCATCAGTTTAAGAGCTAAAATTAGCATGTTTAAAGCGATTTTCATGCTTTCAAGGGCCCGGGAAGTGAATTAAATACCATTTGGAGGCATTTAATGTTCAAGCAAAAACAGGTGATTTTTGACAAAAGAGATAACACCCCCCCATTACGTCATAATTCAGAAAGGTGAAAAATGGTCCGTTTTCAAATGTTTTATTTTTGAACGTCAGTTCACATTTGTAGGTAGATCATCAGTTTTAGAGCTAAAATTAGCATGTTTAAAGTGATTTTCATCCTTCCAGGGGCCCGGGAAGTGAATTAAATACCATTTGGAGGCATTTAATATTCAAACAAAAACAGGTGATTTTTGACAAAAGAGATAACACCCCCCCATTACGTCATGCTTCAGAAAGGTGAAAAATGGTCCATTTTCAAATGTTTTATTTTTGAACGTCAGTTCACATTTGTAGGTAGATCATCAGTTTAAGAGCTAAAATTAGCATGTTTAAAGTGATTTTCATGCTCCCAGGGGCCCGGGAAGTGAATTAAATACCATGTGGAGGCATTTAATGTTCAAGAAAAAACAGGTGATTTTTGACAAAAGAGATAACACCCCCCATTACGTCATGCTTCAGAAAGGTGAAAAATGGTCCATTTTCAAATGTTTTATTTTTGAACGTCAGTTCACATTTGTAGGTAGATCATCAGTTTTAGAGCTAAAATTAGCATGTTTAAAGCGATTTTCATGCTTCCAGGGGCCCGGGAAGTGAGTTAAATACCATTTGGAGGCATTTAATGTTCAAGCAAAAACAGGTGATTTTTGACAAAAGAGATAACACCCCCCCATTACGTCATGCTTCAGAAAGGTGAAAAATGGTCCGTTTTGAAATGTTTTATTTTAGAACGTCAGTTCACATTTGTAGGTAGATCATCAGTTTTAGAGCTAAAATTAGCATTTTAAAGTGATTTTCATGCTTCCAGGGGCCCGGGAAGTGAATTAAATACCATTTGGAGGCATTTAATGTTCAAGCAAAAACAGTTGATTTTTGACAAAAGAGATAACACCCCCCCATTACGTCATGCTTCAGAAAGGTGAAAAATGGTCCGTTTTGAAATGTTTTATTTTTGAACGTCAGTTCACATTTGTAGGTAGATCATCAGTTTAAGAGCTAAAATTAGCATGTTTAAAGTGATTTTCATGCTTCCAGGGGCCCGGGAAGTGAGTTAAATACCATTTGGAGGCATTTAATGTTCAAGCAAAAACAGGTGATTTTTGACAAAAGAGATAACACCCCCCCCCCATTACGTCATGCTTCAGAAAGGTGAAAAATGGTCCGTTTTGAAATGTTTTATTTTAGAACGTCAGTTCACATTTGTAGGTAGATCATCAGTTTTAGAGCTAAAATTAGCATGTTTAAAGTGATTTTCATGCTTCCAGGGGCCCGGGAAATGAATTAAATACCATTTGGAGGCATTTAATGTTCAAGCAAACACAGTTGATTTTTGACAAAAGAGATAACACCCCCCATTACGTCATGCTTCAGAAAGGTGAAAAATGGTCCGTTTTGAAATGTTTTATTTTAGAACGTCAGTTCACATTTGTAGGTAGATCATCAGTTTTAGAGCTAAAATTAGCATGTTTAAAGTGATTTTCATGCTTCCAGGGGCCCGGGAAGTGAATTAAATACCATTTGGAGGCATTTAATGTTCAAGCAAAAACAGGTGATTTTTGACAAAAGAGATAACACCCCCCCATTACGTCATGCTTCAGAAAGGTGAAAAATGGTCCGTTTTCAAATGTTTTATTTTTGAACGTCAGTTCACATTTGTAGGTAGATCATCAGTTTAAGAGCTAAAATTAGCATGTTTAAAGTGATTTTCATGCTTCCAGGGGCCCGGGAAGTGAATTAAATACCATTTGGAGGCATTTAATGTTCAAGCAAAAACAGGTGATTTTTGACAAAAGAGTTAACACCCCCCCATTATGTCATGCTTCAGAAAGGTGAAAAATGGTCCGTTTTCAAATGTTTTATTTTTGAACGTCAGTTCACATTTGTAGGTAGATCATCAGTTTTAGAGCTAAAATTTGCATGTTTAAAGTGATTTTCATGCTTCCAGGGGCCCGGGAAGTGAATTAAATACCATTTGGAGGCATTTAATGTTCAAGCAAAAACAGGTGATATTTGACAAAAGAGATAACACCCCCCATTACGTCATGCTTCAGAAAGGTGAAAAATGGTCCGTTTTCAAATGTTTTATTTTTGAACGTCAGTTCACATTTGTAGGTAGATCGTCAGTTTTAGAGCTAAAATGTGTATGTTGAAAGTGATTTTCATGCTTCCAGGGGCCCGGGAAGTGAATTAAATACCATTTGGAGGCATTTAATGTTCAAGCAAAAACAGGTGATTTTTGACAAAAGAGATAACACCCCCCAATTACGTCATGCTTCAGAAAGGTGAAAAATGGTCCGTTTTCAAATGTTTTATTTTTGAACGTCAGTTCACATTTGTAGGTAGATCATCAGTTTTAAAACTAAAATTAGCATGTTTAAAGTGATTTTCATGCTTCCAGGGGCCCGGGAAGTGAATTAAATACCATTTGGAGGCATTTAATGTTCAAGCAAAAACAGTTGATTTTTGACAAAAGAGATAACACCCCCCCATTACGTCATGCTTCAGAAAGGTGAAAAATGGTCCGTTTTGAAATGTTTTATTTTTGAACGTCAGTTCACATTTGTAGGTAGATCATCAGTTCAAGAGCTAAAATTAGCATGTTTAAAGTGATTTTCATGCTTCCAGGGGCCCGGGAAGTGAGTTAAATACCATTTGGAGGCATTTAATGTTCAAGCAAAAACAGGTGATTTTTGACAAAAGAGATAACACCCCCCCCCCATTACGTCATGCTTCAGAAAGGTGAAAAATGGTCCGTTTTGAAATGTTTTATTTTAGAACGTCAGTTCACATTTGTAGGTAGATCATCAGTTTTAGAGCTAAAATTAGCATGTTTAAAGTGATTTTCATGCTTCCAGGGGCCCGGGAAATGAATTAAATACCATTTGGAGGCATTTAATGTTCAAGCAAAAACAGTTGATTTTTGACAAAAGAGATAACACCCCCCATTACGTCATGCTTCAGAAAGGTGAAAAATGGTCCGTTTTGAAATGTTTTATTTTAGAACGTCAGTTCACATTTGTAGGTAGATCATCAGTTTTAGAGCTAAAATTAGCATGTTTAAAGTGATTTTCATGCTTCCAGGGGCCCGGGAAGTGAATTAAATACCATTTGGAGGCATTTAATGTTCAAGCAAAAACAGGTGATTTTTGACAAAAGAGATAACACCCCCCCATTACGTCATGCTTCAGAAAGGTGAAAAATGGTCCGTTTTCAAATGTTTTATTTTTGAACGTCAGTTCACATTTGTAGGTAGATCATCAGTTTAAGAGCTAAAATTAGCATGTTTAAAGTGATTTTCATGCTTCCAGGGGCCCGGGAAGTGAATTAAATACCATTTGGAGGCATTTAATGTTCAAGCAAAAACAGGTGATTTTTGACAAAAGAGTTAACACCCCCCCATTATGTCATGCTTCAGAAAGGTGAAAAATGGTCCGTTTTCAAATGTTTTATTTTTGAACGTCAGTTCACATTTGTAGGTAGATCATCAGTTTTAGAGCTAAAATTTGCATGTTTAAAGTGATTTTCATGCTTCCAGGGGCCCGGGAAGTGAATTAAATACCATTTGGAGGCATTTAATGTTCAAGCAAAAACAGGTGATATTTGACAAAAGAGATAACACCCCCCATTACGTCATGCTTCAGAAAGGTGAAAAATGGTCCGTTTTCAAATGTTTTATTTTTGAACGTCAGTTCACATTTGTAGGTAGATCGTCAGTTTTAGAGCTAAAATGTGTATGTTGAAAGTGATTTTCATGCTTCCAGGGGCCCGGGAAGTGAATTAAATACCATTTGGAGGCATTTAATGTTCAAGCAAAAACAGGTGATTTTTGACAAAAGAGATAACACCCCCCAATTACGTCATGCTTCAGAAAGGTGAAAAATGGTCCGTTTTCAAATGTTTTATTTTTGAACGTCAGTTCACATTTGTAGGTAGATCATCAGTTTTAAAACTAAAATTAGCATGTTTAAAGTGATTTTCATGCTTCCAGGGGCCCGGGAAGTGAATTAAATACCATTTGGAGGCATTTAATGTTCAAGCAAAAACAGGTGATTTTTGACAAAAGAGATAACACCCCCCCATTACGTCATGATTCAGAAAGGTGAAAAATGGTCCGTTTTCAAATGTTTTATTTTTGAACGTCAGTTCACATTTGTAGATAGATCATCAGTTTAAGAGCTAAAATTAGCATGTTTAAAGTGATTTTCATGCTTCCAGGGGCCCGGGAAGTGAATTAAATACCATTTGGAGGCATTTAATGTTCAAGCAAAAACAGGTGATTTTTGACAAAAGAGATAACACCCCCCCCATTACGTCATGCTTCAGAAAGGTGAAAAATGGTCTGTTTTCAAATGTTTTATTTTTGAACGTCAGTTCACATTTGTAGGTAGATCATCAGTTTTAGAGCTAAAATTAGCATGTTTAAAGTGATTTTCATCCTTCCATTGGCCCGGGAAGTGAATTAAATACCATTTGGAGGCATTTAATATTCAAACAAAAACAGGTGATTTTTGACAAAAGAGATAACACCCCCCCATTACGTCATGCTTCAGAAAGGTGAAAAATGGTCCATTTTCAAATGTTTTATTTTTGAACGTCAGTTCACATTTGTAGGTAGATCATCAGTTTTAGAGCTAAAATTAGCATGTTTAAAGCGATTTTTATGCTTCCAGGGGCCCGGGAAGTGAGTTAAATACCATTTGGAGGCATTTAATGTTCAAGCTAAAACAGGTGATTTTTGACAAAAGAGATAACACCCCCCCCCCCATTACATCATGCTTCAGAAAGGTGAAAAATGGTCCGTTTTGAAATGTTTTATTTTAGAACGTCAGTTCACATTTGTAGGTATATCATCAGTTTTAGAGCTAAAATTAGCATGTTTAAAGTGATTTTCATGCTTCCAGGGGCCCGGGAAGTGAATTAAATACCATTTGGAGGCATTTAATGTTCAAGCAAAAACAGTTGATTTTTGACAAAAGAGATAATACCCCCCCATTACGTCATGCTTCAGAAAGGTGAAAAATGGTCCGTTTTGAAATGTTTTATTTTAGAACGTCAGTTCACATTTGGAGGTAGATCATCAGTTTTAGAGCTAAAATTAGCATGTTTAAAGTGATTTTCATGCTTCCAGGGGCCCGGGAAGTGAATTAAATACCATTTGGAGGCATTTAATGTTCAAGCAAAAACAGGTGATTTTTGACAAAAGAGATAACACCCCCCCCATTACGTCATGCTTCAGAAAGGTGAAAAATGGTCCGTTTTCAAATGTTTTATTTTTGAACGTCAGTTCACATTTGTAGGTAGATCATCAGTTTAAGAGCTAAAATTAGCATGTTTAAAGTGATTTTCATGCTTCCAGGGGCCCGGGAAGTGAATTAAATACCATTTGGAGGCATTTAATGTTCAAGCAAAAACAGGTGATTTTTGACAAAAGAGATAACACCCCCCCATTACGTCATGCTTCAGAAAGGTGAAAAATGGACCGTTTTCAAATGTTTTATTTTTGAGTGTCAGTTCACATTTGTAGGTAGATCATCAGTTTTAGAGCTAAAATTTGCATGTTTAAAGTGATTTTCATGCTTCCAGGGGCCCGGGAAGTGAATTAAATACCATTTGGAGGCATTTAATGTTCAAGCAAAAACAGGTGATATTTGACAAAAGAGATAACACCCCCCCATTACGTCATGCTTCAGAAAGGTGAAAAATGGTCCGTTTTCAAATGTTTTATTTTTGAACGTCAGTTCACATTTGTAGGTAGATCATCAGTTTTAGAGCTAAAATTAGCATGTTTAAAGCGATTTTTATGCTTCCAGGGGCCCGGGAAGTGAGTTAAATACCATTTGGAGGCATTTAATGTTCAAGCTAAAACAGGTGATTTTTGACAAAAGAGATAACACCCCCCCCCATTACATCATGCTTCAGAAAGGTGAAAAATGGTCCGTTTTGAAATGTTTTATTTTAGAACGTCAGTTCACATTTGTAGGTATATCATCAGTTTTAGAGCTAAAATTAGCATGTTTAAAGTGATTTTCATGCTTCCAGGGGCCCGGGAAGTGAATTAAATACCATTTGGAGGCATTTAATGTTCAAGCAAAAACAGTTGATTTTTGACAAAAGAGATAATACCCCCCCATTACGTCATGCTTCAGAAAGGTGAAAAATGGTCCGTTTTGAAATGTTTTATTTTAGAACGTCAGTTCACATTTGGAGGTAGATCATCAGTTTTAGAGCTAAAATTAGCATGTTTAAAGTGATTTTCATGCTTCCAGGGGCCCGGGAAGTGAATTAAATACCATTTGGAGGCATTTAATGTTCAAGCAAAAACAGGTGATTTTTGACAAAAGAGATAACACCCCCCCCCATTACATCATGCTTCAGAAAGGTGAAAAATGGTCCGTTTTGAAATGTTTTATTTTAGAACGTCAGTTCACATTTGTAGGTATATCATCAGTTTTAGAGCTAAAATTAGCATGTTTAAAGTGATTTTCATGCTTCCAGGGGCCCGGGAAGTGAATTAAATACCATTTGGAGGCATTTAATGTTCAAGCAAAAACAGTTGATTTTTGACAAAAGAGATAATACCCCCCCATTACGTCATGCTTCAGAAAGGTGAAAAATGGTCCGTTTTGAAATGTTTTATTTTTGAGTGTCAGTTCACATTTGTAGGTAGATCATCAGTTTTAGAGCTAAAATTTGCATGTTTAAAGTGATTTTCATGCTTCCAGGGGCCCGGGAAGTGAATTAAATACCATTTGGAGGCATTTAATGTTCAAGCAAAAACAGGTGATATTTGACAAAAGAGATAACACCCCCCCATTACGTCATGCTTCAGAAAGGTGAAAAATGGTCCGTTTTCAAATGTTTTATTTTTGAACGTCAGTTCACATTTGTAGGTAGATCGTCAGTTTTAGAGCTAAAATTAGCATGTTTAAAGTGATTTTCATGCTTCCAGGGGCCCGGGAAGTGAGTTAAATACCATTTGGAGGCATTTAATGTTCAAGCAAAAACAGGTGATTTTTGACAAAAGAGATAACACCCCCCCCCCCATTACGTCATGCTTCAGAAAGGTGAAAAATGGTCCGTTTTGAAATGTTTTATTTTAGAACGTCAGTTCACATTTGTAGGTAGATCATCAGTTTTAGAGCTAAAATTAGCATGTTTAAAGTGATTTTCATGCTTCCAGGGGCCCGGGAAGTGAATTAAATACAATTTGGAGGCATTTAATGTTCAAGCAAAAACAGTTGATTTTTGACAAAAGAGATAACACCCCCCATTACGTCATGCTTCAGAAAGGTGAAAAATGGTCCGTTTTGAAATGTTTTATTTTAGAACGTCAGTTCACATTTGTAGGTAGATCATCAGTTTTAGAGCTAAAATTAGCATGTTTAAAGTGATTTTCATGCTTCCAGGGGCCCGGGAAGTGAATTAAATACCATTTGGAGGCATTTAATGTTCAAGCAAAAACAGGTGATTTTTGACAAAAGAGATAACACCCCGCCATTACGTCATGCTTCAGAAAGGTGAAAAATGGTCCGTTTTCAAATGTTTTATTTTTGAACGTCAGTTCACATTTGTAGGTAGATCATCAGTTTAAGAGCTAAAATTAGCATGTTTAAAGTGATTTTCATGCTTCCAGGGGCCCGGGAAGTGAATTAAATACCATTTGGAGGCATTTAATGTTCAAGCAAAAACAGGTGATTTTTGACAAAAGAGTTAACACCCCCCCATTATGTCATGCTTCAGAAAGGTGAAAAATGGTCCGTTTTCAAATGTTTTATTTTTGAACGTCAGTTCACATTTGTAGGTAGATCATCAGTTTTAGAGCTAAAATTTGCATGTTTAAAGTGATTTTCATGCTTCCAGGGGCCCGGGAAGTGAATTAAATACCATTTGGAGGCATTTAATGTTCAAGCAAAAACAGGTGATATTTGACAAAAGAGATAACACCCCCCATTACGTCATGCTTCAGAAAGGTGAAAAATGGTCCGTTTTCAAATGTTTTATTTTTGAACGTCAGTTCACATTTGTAGGTAGATCGTCAGTTTTAGAGCTAAAATGTGTATGTTGAAAGTGATTTTCATGCTTCCAGGGGCCCGGGAAGTGAATTAAATACCATTTGGAGGCATTTAATGTTCAAGCAAAAACAGGTGATTTTTGACAAAAGAGATAACACCCCCCAATTACGTCATGCTTCAGAAAGGTGAAAAATGGTCCGTTTTCAAATGTTTTATTTTTGAACGTCAGTTCACATTTGTAGGTAGATCATCAGTTTTAAAACTAAAATTAGCATGTTTAAAGTGATTTTCATGCTTCCAGGGGCCCGGGAAGTGAATTAAATACCATTTGGAGGCATTTAATGTTCAAGCAAAAACAGGTGATTTTTGACAAAAGAGATAACACCCCCCCATTACGTCATGATTCAGAAAGGTGAAAAATGGTCCGTTTTCAAATGTTTTATTTTTGAACGTCAGTTCACATTTGTAGGTAGATCATCAGTTTAAGAGCTAAAATTAGCATGTTTAAAGTGATTTTCATGCTTCCAGGGGCCCGGGAAGTGAATTAAATACCATTTGGAGGCATTTAATGTTCAAGCAAAAACAGGTGATTTTTGACAAAAGAGATAACACCCCCCCCATTACGTCATGCTTCAGAAAGGTGAAAAATGGTCTGTTTTCAAATGTTTTATTTTTGAACGTCAGTTCACATTTGTAGGTAGATCATCAGTTTTAGAGCTAAAATTAGCATGTTGAAAGTGATTTTCATGCTTCCAGGGGCCCGGGAAGTGAATTAAATACCATTTGGAGGCATTTAATGTTCAAGCAAAAACAAGTGATTTTTGACAAAAGAGATAACACCCCCCCATTACGTCATGCTTCAGAAAGGTGAAAAATTGTCCGTTTTCAAATGTTTTATTTTTGAACGTCAGTTCACAATTGTAGGTAGATCATCAGTTTTAGAGCTAAAATTAGCATGTTTAAAGTGATTTTCATCCTTCCATTGGCCCGGGAAGTGAATTAAATACCATTTGGAGGCATTTAATATTCAAACAAAAACAGGTGATTTTTGACAAAAGAGATAACACCCCCCCATTACGTCATGCTTCAGAAAGGTGAAAAATGGTCCATTTTCAAATGTTTTATTTTTGAACGTCAGTTCACATTTGTAGGTAGATCATCAGTTTTAGAGCTAAAATTAGCATGTTTAAAGCGATTTTTATGCTTCCAGGGGCCCGGGAAGTGAGTTAAATACCATTTGGAGGCATTTAATGTTCAAGCTAAAACAGGTGATTTTTGACAAAAGAGATAACACCCCCCCCCCATTACATCATGCTTCAGAAAGGTGAAAAATGGTCCGTTTTGAAATGTTTTATTTTAGAACGTCAGTTCACATTTGTAGGTATATCATCAGTTTTAGAGCTAAAATTAGCATGTTTAAAGTGATTTTCATGCTTCCAGGGGCCCGGGAAGTGAATTAAATACCATTTGGAGGCATTTAATGTTCAAGCAAAAACAGTTGATTTTTGACAAAAGAGATAATACCCCCCCATTACGTCATGCTTCAGAAAGGTGAAAAATGGTCCGTTTTGAAATGTTTTATTTTAGAACGTCAGTTCACATTTGGAGGTAGATCATCAGTTTTAGAGCTAAAATTAGCATGTTTAAAGTGATTTTCATGCTTCCAGGGGCCCGGGAAGTGAATTAAATACCATTTGGAGGCATTTAATGTTCAAGCAAAAACAGGTGATTTTTGACAAAAGAGATAACACCCCCCCCATTACGTCATGCTTCAGAAAGGTGAAAAATGGTCCGTTTTCAAATGTTTTATTTTTGAACGTCAGTTCACATTTGTAGGTAGATCATCAGTTTAAGAGCTAAAATTAGCATGTTTAAAGTGATTTTCATGCTTCCAGGGGCCCGGGAAGTGAATTAAATACCATTTGGAGGCATTTAATGTTCAAGCAAAAACAGGTGATTTTTGACAAAAGAGATAACACCCCCCCATTACGTCATGCTTCAGAAAGGTGAAAAATGGACCGTTTTCAAATGTTTTATTTTTGAGTGTCAGTTCACATTTGTAGGTAGATCATCAGTTTTAGAGCTAAAATTTGCATGTTTAAAGTGATTTTCATGCTTCCAGGGGCCCGGGAAGTGAATTAAATACCATTTGGAGGCATTTAATGTTCAAGCAAAAACAGGTGATATTTGACAAAAGAGATAACACCCCCCCCATTACGTCATGCTTCAGAAAGGTGAAAAATGGTCCGTTTTCAAATGTTTTATTTTTGAACGTCAGTTCACATTTGTAGGTAGATCATCAGTTTTAGAGCTAAAATTAGCATGTTTAAAGCGATTTTTATGCTTCCAGGGGCCCGGGAAGTGAGTTAAATACCATTTGGAGGCATTTAATGTTCAAGCTAAAACAGGTGATTTTTGACAAAAGAGATAACACCCCCCCCCCATTACATCATGCTTCAGAAAGGTGAAAAATGGTCCGTTTTGAAATGTTTTATTTTAGAACGTCAGTTCACATTTGTAGGTATATCATCAGTTTTAGAGCTAAAATTAGCATGTTTAAAGTGATTTTCATGCTTCGAGGGGCCCGGGAAGTGAATTAAATACCATTTGGAGGCATTTAATGTTCAAGCAAAAACAGTTGATTTTTGACAAAAGAGATAATACCCCCCCATTACGTCATGCTTCAGAAAGGTGAAAAATGGTCCGTTTTGAAATGTTTTATTTTAGAACGTCAGTTCACATTTGGAGGTAGATCATCAGTTTTAGAGCTAAAATTAGCATGTTTAAAGTGATTTTCATGCTTCCAGGGGCCCGGGAAGTGAATTAAATACCATTTGGAGGCATTTAATGTTCAAGCAAAAACAGGTGATTTTTGACAAAAGAGATAACACCCCCCCCATTACGTCATGCTTCAGAAAGGTGAAAAATGGTCCGTTTTCAAATGTTTTATTTTTGAACGTCAGTTCACATTTGTAGGTAGATCATCAGTTTAAGAGCTAAAATTAGCATGTTTAAAGTGATTTTCATGCTTCCAGGGGCCCGGGAAGTGAATTAAATACCATTTGGAGGCATTTAATGTTCAAGCAAAAACAGGTGATTTTTGACAAAAGAGATAACACCCCCCCATTACGTCATGCTTCAGAAAGGTGAAAAATGGACCGTTTTCAAATGTTTTATTTTTGAGTGTCAGTTCACATTTGTAGGTAGATCATCAGTTTTAGAGCTAAAATGTGCATGTTTAAAGTGATTTTCATGCTTCCAGGGGCCCGGGAAGTGAATTAAATACCATTTGGAGGCATTTAATGTTCAAGCAAAAACAGGTGATATTTGACAAAAGAGATAACACCCCCCCCATTACGTCATGCTTCAGAAAGGTGAAAAATGGTCCGTTTTCAAATGTTTTATTTTTGAACGTCAGTTCACATTTGTAGGTAGATCGTCAGTTTTAGAGCTAAAATTTGTATGTTGAAAGTGATTTTCATGCTTCCAGGGGCCCGGGAAGTGAATTAAATACCATTTGGAGGCATTTAATGTTCAAGCAAAAACAGGTGATTTTTGACAAAAGAGATAACACCCCCCCATTACGTCATGCTTCAGAAAGGTGAAAAATGGTCTGTTTTCAAATGTTTTATTTTTGAACGTCAGTTCACATTTGTAGGTAGATCATCAGTTTAAGAGCTAAAATTAGCATGTTTAAAGCGATTTTCATGCTTTCAAGGGCCCGGGAAGTGAATTAAATACCATTTGGAGGCATTTAATGTTCAAGCAAAAACAGGTGATTTTTGACAAAAGAGATAACACCCCCCCATTACGTCATAATTCAGAAAGGTGAAAAATGGTCCGTTTTCAAATGTTTTATTTTTGAACGTCAGTTCACATTTGTAGGTAGATCATCAGTTTAAGAGCTAAAATTAGCATGTTTAAAGTGATTTTCATCCTTCCAGGGGCCCGGGAAGTGAATTAAATACCATTTGGAGGCATTTAATATTCAAACAAAAACAGGTGATTTTTGACAAAAGAGATAACACCCCCCCATTACGTCATGCTTCAGAAAGGTGAAAAATGGTCCATTTTCAAATGTTTTATTTTTGAACGTCAGTTCACATTTGTAGGTAGATCATCAGTTTAAGAGCTAAAATTAGCATGTTTAAAGTGATTTTCATGCTCCCAGGGGCCCGGGAAGTGAATTAAATACCATTTGGAGGCATTTAATGTTCAAGCAAAGACAGGTGATTTTTGACAAAAGAGATAACACCCCCCCATTACGTCATGCTTCAGAAAGGTGAAAAATGGTCCGTTTTGAAATGTTTTATTTTAGAACGTCAGTTCACATTTGTAGGTAGATCATCAGTTTTAGAGCTAAAATTAGCATTTTAAAGTGATTTTCATGCTTCCAGGGGCCCGGGAAGTGAATTAAATACCATTTGGAGGCATTTAATGTTCAAGCAAAAACAGTTGATTTTTGACAAAAGAGATAACACCCCCCCATTACGTCATGCTTCAGAAAGGTGAAAAATGGTCCGTTTTGAAATGTTTTATTTTAGAACGTCAGTTCACATTTGTAGGTAGATCATCAGTTTTAGAGCTAAAATTAGCATGTTTAAAGTGATTTTCATGCTTCCAGGGGCCCGGGAAGTGAATTAAATACCATTTGGAGGCATTTAATGTTCAAGCAATAACAGGTGATTTTTGACAAAAGAGATAACACCCCCCCCATTACGTCATGCTTCAGAAAGGTGAAAAATGGTCCGTTTTCAAATGTTTTATTTTTGAACGTCAGTTCACATTTGTAGGTAGATCATCAGTTTAAGAGCTAAAATTAGCATGTTTAAAGTGATTTTCATGCTTCCAGGGGCCCGGGAAGTGAATTAAATACCATTTGGAGGCATTTAATGTTCAAGCAAAAACAGGTGATTTTTGACAAAAGAGATAACACCCCCCCATTACGTCATGCTTCAGAAAGGTGAAAAATGGTCCGTTTTCAAATGTTTTATTTTTGAACGTCAGTTCACATTTGTAGGTAGATCATCAGTTTTAGAGCTAAAATTTGCATGTTTAAAGTGATTTTCATGCTTCCAGGGGCCCGGGAAGTGAATTAAATACCATTTGGAGGCATTTAATGTTCAAGCAAAAACAGGTGATATTTGACAAAAGAGATAACACCCCCCCATTACGTCATGCTTCAGAAAGGTGAAAAATGGTCCGTTTTCAAATGTTTTATTTTTGAACGTCAGTTCACATTTGTAGGTAGATCGTCAGTTTTAGAGCTAAAATTTATATGTTGAAAGTGATTTTCATGCTTCCAGGGGCCCGGGAAGTGAATTAAATACCATTTGGAGGCATTTAATGTTCAAGCAAAAACAGGTGATTTTTGACAAAAGAGATAACACCCCCCAATTACGTCATGCTTCAGAAAGGTGAAAAATGGTCCGTTTTCAAATGTTTTATTTTTGAACGTCAGTTCACATTTGTAGGTAGATCATCAGTTTTAAAACTAAAATTAGCATGTTTAAAGTGATTTTCATGCTTCCAGGGGCCCGGGAAGTGAATTAAATACCATTTGGAGGCATTTAATGTTCAAGCAAAAACAGGTGATTTTTGACAAAAGAGATAACACCCCGCCATTACGTCATGCTTCAGAAAGGTGAAAAATGGTCTGTTTTCAAATGTTTTATTTTTGAAAGTCAGTTCACATTTGTAGGTAGATCATCAGTTTTAGAGCTAAAATTAGCATGTTTAAAGTGATTTTCATGCTTCCAGGGGCCCGGGAAGTGAATTAAATACCATTTGGAGGCATTTAATGTTCAAGCAAAAACAGGTGATTTTTGACAAAAGAGATAACACCCCCCCATTACGTCATGCTTCAGAAAGGTGAAAAATTGTCCGTTTTCAAATGTTTTATTTTTGAACGTCAGTTCACATTTGTAGGTAGATCATCAGTTTTAGAGCTAAAATTAGCATGTTTAAAGTGATTTTCATGCTTCTAGGGGCCCGGGAAGTGAATTAAATACCATTTGGAGGCATTTAATGTTCAAGCAAAAACAGGTGATTTTTGACAAAAGAGATAACACCCCCCATTACGTCATGCTTCAAAAAGGTGAAAAATGGTCCGTTTTCAAATGTTTTATTTTTGAACGTCAGTTCACATTTGTAGGTAGATCATCAGTTTTAGAGCTAAAATTAGCATGTTTAAAGTGATTTTCATGCTTCCAGGGGCCCGGGAAGTGAATTAAATACCATTTGGAGGCATTTAATGTTCAAGCAAAAACAGGTGATTTTTGACAAAAGAGATAACACCCCCCATTACGTCAGGCTTCAAAAAGGTGAAAAATGGTCCGTTTTCAAATGTTTTATTTTTGAACGTCAGTTCACATTTGTAGGTAGATCATCAGTTTAAGAGCTAAAATTAGCATGTTTAAAGTGATTTTCATGCTTCCAGGGGCCCGGGAAGTGAATTAAATACCATTTGGAGGCATTTAATGTTCAAGCAAAAACAGTTGATTTTTGACAAAAGAGATAACACCCCCCCATTACGTCATGCTTCAGAAAGGTGAAAAATGGTCCGTTTTGAAATGTTTTATTTTTGAACGTCAGTTCACATTTGTAGGTAGATCATCAGTTTTAGAGCTAAAATGTGCATGTTTAAAGCGATTTTCATGCTTTCAGGGGCCCGGGAAGTGAATTAAATACCATTTGGAGGCATTTAATATTCAAACAAAAACAGGTGATTTTTGACAAAAGAGATAACACCCCCCCATTACGTCATGCTTCAGAAAGGTGAAAAATGGTCCATTTTCAAATGTTTTATTTTTGAACGTCAGTTCACATTTGTAGGTAGATCATCAGTTTAAGAGCTAAAATTAGCATGTTTAAAGTGATTTTCATGCTTCTAGGGGCCCGGGAAGTGAATTAAATACCATGTGGAGGCATTTAATGTTCAAGAAAAAACAGGTGATTTTTGACAAAAGAGATAACACCCCCCCATTACGTCATGCTTCAGAAAGGTGAAAAATGGTCCATTTTCAAATGTTTTATTTTTGAACGTCAGTTCACATTTGTAGGTAGATCATCAGTTTTAGAGCTAAAATTAGCATGTTTAAAGCGATTTTCATGCTTCCAGGGGCCCGGGAAGTGAGTTAAATACCATTTGGAGGCATTTAATGTTCAAGCAAAAACAGGTGATTTTTGACAAAAGAGATAACACCCCCCCCATTACGTCATGCTTCAGAAAGGTGAAAAATGGTCCGTTTTGAAATGTTTTATTTTAGAACGTCAGTTCACATTTGTAGGTAGATCATCAGTTTTAGAGCTAAAATTAGCATGTTTAAAGTGATTTTCATGCTTCCAGGGGCCCGGGAAGTGAATTAAATACCATTTGGAGGCATTTAATGTTCAAGCAAAAACAGTTGATTTTTGACAAAAGAGATAACACCCCCCCATTACGTCATGCTTCAGAAAGGTGAAAAATGGTCCGTTTTGAAATGTTTTATTTTAGAACGTCAGTTCACATTTGTAGGTAGATCATCAGTTTTAGAGCTAAAATTAGCATGTTTAAAGTGATTTTCATGCTTCCAGGGGCCCGGGAAGTGAATTAAATACCATTTGGAGGCATTTAATGTTCAAGCAAAAACAGGTGATTTTTGACAAAAGAGATAACACCCCCCCATTCCGTCATGCTTCAGAAAGGTGAAAAATGGTCCGTTTTCAAATGTTTTATTTTTGAACGTCAGTTCACATTTGTAGGTAGATCATCAGTTTAAGAGCTAAAATTAGCATGTTTAAAGTGATTTTCATGCTTCCAGGGGCCCGGGAAGTGAATTAAATACCATTTGGAGGCATTTAATGTTCAAGCAAAAACAGGTGATTTTTGACAAAAGAGATAACACCCCCCCATTATGTCATGCTTCAGAAAGGTGAAAAATGGTCCGTTTTCAAATGTTTTATTTTTGAACGTCAGTTCACATTTGTAGGTAGATCATCAGTTTTAGAGCTAAAATTTGCATGTTTAAAGTGATTTTCATGCTTCCAGGGGCCCGGGAAGTAAATTAAATACCATTTGGAGGCATTTAATGTTCAAGCAAAAACAGGTGATATTTGACAAAAGAGATAACACCCCCCATTACGTCATGCTTCAGAAAGGTGAAAAATGGTCCGTTTTCAAATGTTTTATTTTTGAACGTCAGTTCACATTTGTAGGTAGATCGTCAGTTTTAGAGCTAAAATGTGTATGTTGAAAGTGATTTTCATGCTTCCAGGGGCCCGGGAAGTGAATTAAATACCATTTGGAGGCATTTAATGTTCAAGCAAAAACATGTGATTTTTGACAAAAGAGATAACACCCCCCAATTACGTCATGCTTCAGAAAGGTGAAAAATGGTCCGTTTTCAAATGTTTTATTTTTGAACGTCAGTTCACATTTGTAGGTAGATCATCAGTTTTAAAACTAAAATTAGCATGTTTAAAGTGATTTTCATGCTTCCAGGGGCCCGGGAAGTGAATTAAATACCATTTGGAGGCATTTAATGTTCAAGCAAAAACAGGTGATTTTTGACAAAAGAGATAACACCCCCCCATTACGTCATGATTCAGAAAGGTGAAAAATGGTCCGTTTTCAAATGTTTTATTTTTGAACGTCAGTTCACATTTGTAGGTAGATCATCAGTTTAAGAGCTAAAATTAGCATGTTTAAAGTGATTTTCATGCTTCCAGGGGCCCGGGAAGTGAATTAAATACCATTTGGAGGCATTTAATGTTCAAGCAAAAACAGGTGATTTTTGACAAAAGAGATAACACCCCCCCATTACGTCATGCTTCAGAAAGGTGAAAAATGGTCTGTTTTCAAATGTTTTATTTTTGAACGTCAGTTCACATTTGTAGGTAGATCATCAGTTTTAGAGCTAAAATTAGCATGTTGAAAGTGATTTTCATGCTTCCAGGGGCCCGGTAAGTGAATTAAATACCATTTGGAGGCATTTAATGTTCAAGCAAAAACAAGTGATTTTTGACAAAAGAGATAACACCCCCCCATTACGTCATGCTTCAGAAAGGTGAAAAATTGTCCGTTTTCAAATGTTTTATTTTTGAACGTCAGTTCACATTTGTAGGTAGATCATCAGTTTTAGAGCTAAAATTAGCATGTTTAAAGTGATTTTCATCCTTCCATTGGCCCGGGAAGTGAATTAAATACCATTTGGAGGCATTTAATATTCATACAAAAACAGGTGATTTTTGACAAAAGAGATAACACCCCCCCATTACGTCATGCTTCAGAAAGGTGAAAAATGGTCCATTTTCAAATGTTTTATTTTTGAACGTCAGTTCACATTTGTAGGTAGATCATCAGTTTTAGAGCTAAAATTAGCATGTTTAACGCGATTTTTATGCTTCCAGGGGCCCGGGAAGTGAGTTAAATACCATTTGGAGGCATTTAATGTTCAAGCTAAAACAGGTGATTTTTGACAAAAGAGATAACACCCCCCCCCCATTACGTCATGCTTCAGAAAGGTGAAAAATGGTCCGTTTTGAAATGTTTTATTTTAGAACGTCAGTTCACATTTGTAGGTATATCATCAGTTTTAGAGCTAAAATTAGCATGTTTAAAGTGATTTTCATGCTTCCAGGGGCCCGGGAAGTGAATTAAATACCATTTGGAGGCATTTAATGTTCAAGCAAAAACAGTTGATTTTTGACAAAAGAGATAACACCCCCCCATTACGTCATGCTTCAGAAAGGTGAAAAATGGTCCGTTTTGAAATGTTTTATTTTAGAACGTCAGTTCACATTTGTAGGTAGATCATCAGTTTTAGAGCTAAAATTAGCATGTTTAAAGTGATTTTCATGCTTCCAGGGGCCCGGGAAGTGAATTAAATACCATTTGGAGGCATTTAATGTTCAAGCAAAAACAGGTGATTTTTGACAAAAGAGATAACACCCCCCCATTACGTCATGCTTCAGAAAGGTGAAAAATGGACCGTTTTCAAATGTTTTATTTTTGAGTGTCAGTTCACATTTGTAGGTAGATCATCAGTTTTAGAGCTAAAATTAGCATGTTTAAAGTGATTTTCATGCTTCCAGGGGCCCGGGAAGTGAATTAAATACCATTTGGAGGCATTTAATGTTCAAGCAAAAACAGGTGATTTTTGACAAAAGAGATAACACCCCCCCCATTACGTCATGCTTCAGAAAGGTGAAAAATGGTCCGTTTTGAAATGTTTTATTTTTGAACGTCAGTTCACATTTGTAGGTAGATCATCAGTTTTAGAGCTAAAATGTGCATGTTTAAAGCGATTTTCATGCTTTCAGGGGCCCGGGAAGTGAATTAAATACCATTTGGAGGCATTTAATATTCAAACAAAAACAGGTGATTTTTGACAAAAGAGATAACACCCTCCCATTACGTCATGCTTCAGAAAGGTGAAAAATGGTCCATTTTCAAATGTTTTATTTTTGAACGTCAGTTCACATTTGTAGGTAGATCATCAGTTTAAGAGCTAAAATTAGCATGTTTAAAGTGATTTTCATGCTTCTAGGGGCCCGGGAAGTGAATTAAATACCATGTGGAGGCATTTAATGTTCAAGAAAAAACAGGTGATTTTTGACAAAAGAGATAACACCCCCCCCATTACGTCATGCTTCAGAAAGGTGAAAAATGGTCCATTTTCAAATGTTTTATTTTTGAACGTCAGTTCACATTTGTAGGTAGATCATCAGTTTTAGAGCTAAAATTAGCATGTTTAAAGCGATTTTCATGCTTCCAGGGGCCCGGGAAGTGAGTTAAATACCATTTGGAGGCATTTAATGTTCAAGCAAAAACAGTTGATTTTTGACAAAAGAGATAACACCCCCCCATTACGTCATGCTTCAGAAAGGTGAAAAATGGTCCGTTTTGAAATGTTTTATTTTAGAACGTCAGTTCACATTTGTAGGTAGATCATCAGTTTTAGAGCTAAAATTAGCATGTTTAAAGTGATTTTCATGCTTCCAGGGGCCCGGGAAGTGAATTAAATACCATTTGGAGGCATTTAATGTTCAAGCAAAAACAGGTGATTTTTGACAAAAGAGATAACACCCCCCCATTACGTCATGCTTCAGAAAGGTGAAAAATGGTCCGTTTTCAAATGTTTTATTTTTGAACGTCAGTTCACATTTGTAGGTAGATCATCAGTTTAAGAGCTAAAATTAGCATGTTTAAAGTGATTTTCATGCTTCCAGGGGCCCGGGAAGTGAATTAAATACCATTTGGAGGCATTTAATGTTCAAGCAAAAACAGGTGATTTTTGACAAAAGAGATAACACCCCCCCATTATGTCATGCTTCAGAAAGGTGAAAAATGGTCCGTTTTCAAATGTTTTATTTTTGAACGTCAGTTCACATTTGTAGGTAGATCATCAGTTTTAGAGCTAAAATTTGCATGTTTAAAGTGATTTTCATGCTTCCAGGGGCCCGGGAAGTAAATTAAATACCATTTGGAGGCATTTAATGTTCAAGCAAAAACAGGTGATATTTGACAAAAGAGATAACACCCCCCATTACGTCATGCTTCAGAAAGGTGAAAAATGGTCCGTTTTCAAATGTTTTATTTTTGAACGTCAGTTCACATTTGTAGGTAGATCGTCAGTTTTAGAGCTAAAATGTGTATGTTGAAAGTGATTTTCATGCTTCCAGGGGCCCGGGAAGTGAATTAAATACCATTTGGAGGCATTTAATGTTCAAGCAAAAACAGGTGATTTTTGACAAAAGAGATAACACCCCCCAATTACGTCATGCTTCAGAAAGGTGAAAAATGGTCCGTTTTCAAATGTTTTATTTTTGAACGTCAGTTCACATTTGTAGGTAGATCATCAGTTTTAAAACTAAAATTAGCATGTTTAAAGTGATTTTCATGCTTCCAGGGGCCCGGGAAGTGAATTAAATACCATTTGGAGGCATTTAATGTTCAAGCAAAAACAGGTGATTTTTGACAAAAGAGATAACACCCCCCCATTACGTCATGATTCAGAAAGGTGAAAAATGGTCCGTTTTCAAATGTTTTATTTTTGAACGTCAGTTCACATTTGTAGGTAGATCATCAGTTTAAGAGCTAAAATTAGCATGTTTAAAGTGATTTTCATGCTTCCAGGGGCCCGGGAAGTGAATTAAATACCATTTGGAGGCATTTAATGTTCAAGCAAAAACAGGTGATTTTTGACAAAAGAGATAACACCCCCCCATTACGTCATGCTTCAGAAAGGTGAAAAATGGTCTGTTTTCAAATGTTTTATTTTTGAACGTCAGTTCACATTTGTAGGTAGATCATCAGTTTTAGAGCTAAAATTAGCATGTTGAAAGTGATTTTCATGCTTCCAGGGGCCCGGTAAGTGAATTAAATACCATTTGGAGGCATTTAATGTTCAAGCAAAAACAAGTGATTTTTGACAAAAGAGATAACACCCCCCCATTACGTCATGCTTCAGAAAGGTGAAAAATTGTCCGTTTTCAAATGTTTTATTTTTGAACGTCAGTTCACATTTGTAGGTAGATCATCAGTTTTAGAGCTAAAATTAGCATGTTTAAAGTGATTTTCATCCTTCCATTGGCCCGGGAAGTGAATTAAATACCATTTGGAGGCATTTAATATTCAAACAAAAACAGGTGATTTTTGACAAAAGAGATAACACCCCCCCATTACGTCATGCTTCAGAAAGGTGAAAAATGGTCCATTTTCAAATGTTTTATTTTTGAACGTCAGTTCACATTTGTAGGTAGATCATCAGTTTTAGAGCTAAAATTAGCATGTTTAACGCGATTTTTATGCTTCCAGGGGCCCGGGAAGTGAGTTAAATACCATTTGGAGGCATTTAATGTTCAAGCAAAAACAGTTGATTTTTGACAAAAGAGATAACACCCCCCCCATTACGTCATGCTTCAGAAAGGTGAAAAATGGTCCGTTTTGAAATGTTTTATTTTAGAACGTCAGTTCACATTTGTAGGTAGATCATCAGTTTTAGAGCTAAAATTAGCATGTTTAAAGTGATTTTCATGCTTCCAGGGGCCCGGGAAGTGAATTAAATACCATTTGGAGGCATTTAATGTTCAAGCAAAAACAGGTGATTTTTGACAAAAGAGATAACACCCCCCCATTACGTCATGCTTCAGAAAGGTGAAAAATGGACCGTTTTCAAATGTTTTATTTTTGAGTGTCAGTTCACATTTGTAGGTAGATCATCAGTTTTAGAGCTAAAATTTGCATGTTTAAAGTGATTTTCATGCTTCCAGGGGCCCGGGAAGTGAATTAAATACCATTTGGAGGCATTTAATGTTCAAGCAAAAACAGGTGATATTTGACAAAAGAGATAACACCCCCCCATTACGTCATGCTTCAGAAAGGTGAAAAATGGTCCGTTTTAAAATGTTTTATTTTTGAACGTCAGTTCACATTTGTAGGTAGATCGTCAGTTTTAGAGCTAAAATTTGTATGTTGAAAGTGATTTTCATGCTTCCAGGGGCCCGGGAAGTGAATTAAATACCATTGGGAGGCATTTAATGTTCAAGCAAAAACAGGTGATTTTTGACAAAAGAGATAACACCCCCCCATTACGTCATGCTTCAGAAAGGTGAAAAATGGTCTGTTTTCAAATGTTTTATTTTTGAACGTCAGTTCACATTTGTAGGTAGATCATCAGTTTAAGAGCTAAAATTAGCATGTTTAAAGCGATTTTCATGCTTTCAAGGGCCCGGGAAGTGAATTAAATACCATTTGGAGGCATTTAATGTTCAAGCAAAAACAGGTGATTTTTGACAAAAGAGATAACACCCCCCCATTACGTCATAATTCAGAAAGGTGAAAAATGGTCCGTTTTCAAATGTTTTATTTTTGAACGTCAGTTCACATTTGTAGGTAGATCATCAGTTTTAGAGCTAAAATTAGCATGTTTAAAGTGATTTTCATCCTTCCAGGGGCCCGGGAAGTGAATTAAATACCATTTGGAGGCATTTAATATTCAAACAAAAACAGGTGATTTTTGACAAAAGAGATAACACCCCCCCATTACGTCATGCTTCAGAAAGGTGAAAAATGGTCCATTTTCAAATGTTTTATTTTTGAACGTCAGTTCACATTTGTAGGTAGATCATCAGTTTAAGAGCTAAAATTAGCATGTTTAAAGTGATTTTCATGCTCCCAGGGGCCCGGGAAGTGAATTAAATACCATGTGGAGGCATTTAATGTTCAAGAAAAAACAGGTGATTTTTGACAAAAGAGATAACACCCCCCCATTACGTCATGCTTCAGAAAGGTGAAAAATGGTCCGTTTTGAAATGTTTTATTTTAGAACGTCAGTTCACATTTGTAGGTAGATCATCAGTTTTAGAGCTAAAATTAGCATGTTTAAAGTGATTTTCATGCTTCCAGGGGCCCGGGAAGTGAATTAAATACCATTTGGAGGCATTTAATGTTCAAGCAAAAACAGGTGATTTTTGACAAAAGAGATAACACCCCCCCATTACGTCATGCTTCAGAAAGGTGAAAAATGGTCCGTTTTCAAATGTTTTATTTTTGAACGTCAGTTCACATTTGTAGGTAGATCATCAGTTTTAGAGCTAAAATTTGCATGTTTAAAGTGATTTTCATGCTTCCAGGGGCCCGGGAAGTGAATTAAATACCATTTGGAGGCATTTAATGTTCAAGCAAAAACAGGTGATATTTGACAAAAGAGATAACACCCCCCCATTACGTCATGCTTCAGAAAGGTGAAAAATGGTCCGTTTTCAAATGTTTTATTTTTGAACGTCAGTTCACATTTGTAGGTAGATCGTCAGTTTTAGAGCTAAAATTTATATGTTGAAAGTGATTTTCATGCTTCCAGGGGCCATGGAGGTGAATTAAATACCATTTGGAGGCATTTAATGTTCAAGCAAAAACAGGTGATTTTTGACAAAAGAGATAACACCCCCCAATTACGTCATGCTTCAGAAAGGTGAAAAATGGTCCGTTTTCAAATGTTTTATTTTTGAACGTCAGTTCACATTTGTAGGTAGATCATCAGTTTTAAAACTAAAATTAGCATGTTTAAAGTGATTTTCATGCTTCCAGGGGCCCGGGAAGTGAATTAAATACCATTTGGAGGCATTTAATGTTCAAGCAAAAACAGGTGATTTTTGACAAAAGAGATAACACCCCCCCATTACGTCATGATTCAGAAAGGTGTAAAATGGTCCGTTTTCAAATGTTTTATTTTTGAACGTCAGTTCACATTTGTAGGTAGATCATCAGTTTAAGAGCTAAAATTAGCATGTTTAAAGTGATTTTCATGCTTCCAGGGGCCCGGGAAGTGAATTAAATACCATTTGGAGGCATTTAATGTTCAAGCAAAAACAGGTGATTTTTGACAAAAGAGATAACACCCCGCCATTACGTCATGCTTCAGAAAGGTGAAAAATGGTCTGTTTTCAAATGTTTTATTTTTGAACGTCAGTTCACATTTGTAGGTAGATCATCAGTTTTAGAGCTAAAATTAGCATGTTGAAAGTGATTTTCATGCTTCCAGGGGCCCGGGAAGTGAATTAAATACCATTTGGAGGCATTTAATGTTCAAGCAAAAACAGGTGATTTTTGACAAAAGAGATAACACCCCCCCATTACGTCATGCTTCAGAAAGGTGAAAAATTGTCCGTTTTCAAATGTTTTATTTTTGAACGTCAGTTCACATTTGTAGGTAGATCATCAGTTTTAGAGCTAAAATTAGCATGTTTAAAGTGATTTTCATGCTTCCAGGGGCCCGGGAAGTGAATTAAATACCATTTGGAGGCATTTAATGTTCAAGCAAAAACAGGTGATTTTTGACAAAAGAGATAACACCCCCCATTACGTCATGCTTCAAAAAGGTGAAAAATGGTCCGTTTTCAAATGTTTTATTTTTGAACGTCAGTTCACATTTGTAGGTAGATCATCAGTTTTAGAGCTAAAATTAGCATGTTTAAAGTGATTTTCATGCTTCCAGGGGCCCGGGAAGTGAATTAAATACCATTTGGAGGCATTTAATGTTCAAGCAAAAACAGGTGATTTTTGACAAAAGAGATAACACCCCCATTACGTCATGCTTCAAAAAGGTGAAAAATGGTCCGTTTTCAAATGTTTTATTTTTGAACGTCAGTTCACATTTGTAGGTAGATCATCAGTTTAAGAGCTAAAATTAGCATGTTTAAAGTGATTTTCATGCTTCCAGGGGCCCGGGAAGTGAATTAAATACCATTTGGAGGCATTTAATGTTCAAGCAAAAACAGTTGATTTTTGACAAAAGAGATAACACCCCCCCATTACGTCATGCTTCAGAAAGGTGAAAAATGGTCCGTTTTGAAATGTTTTATTTTAGAACGTCAGTTCACATTTGTAGGTAGATCGTCAGTTTTAGAGCTAAAATTTGCACGTTGAAAGTGATTTTCATGCTTCCAGGGGCGCGGGAAGTGAATTAAATACCATTTGGAGGCATTAATGTTCAAGCAAAAACAGGTGATTTTTGACAAAAGAGATAACACCCCCCCCATTACGTCATGCTTCAGAAAGGTGAAAAATGGTCTGTTTTCAAATGTTTTATTTTTGAACGTCAGTTCACATTTGTAGGTAGATCATCAGTTTTAGAGCTAAAATTAGCATGTTTAAAGTGATTTTCATGCTTCCAGGGGCCCGGGAAGTGAATTAAATACCATTTGGAGGCATTTAATGTTCAAGCAAAAACAGTTGATTTTTGACAAAAGAGATAACACCCCCCCATTACGTCATGCTTCAGAAAGGTGAAAAATGGTCCGTTTTGAAATGTTTTATTTTAGAACGTCAGTTCACATTTGTAGGTAGATCGTCAGTTTTAGAGCTAAAATTTGCATGTTGAAAGTGATTTTCATGCTTCCAGGGGCGCGGGAAGTGAATTAAATACCATTTGGAGGCATTAATGTTCAAGCAAAAACAGGTGATTTTTGACAAAAGAGATAACACCCCCCCCATTACGTCATGCTTCAGAAAGGTGAAAAATGGTCTGTTTTCAAATGTTTTATTTTTGAACGTCAGTTCACATTTGTAGGTAGATCATCAGTTTTAGAGCTAAAATTAGCATGTTTAAAGTGATTTTCATGCTTCCAGGGGCCCGGGAAGTGAATTAAATACCATTTGGAGGCATTTAATGTTCAAGCAAAAACAGGTGATTTTTGACAAAAGAGATAACACCCCCCCATTACGTCATGCTTCAGAAAGGTGAAAAATTGTCCGTTTTCAAATGTTTTATTTTTGAACGTCAGTTCACATTTGTAGGTAGATCATCAGTTTTAGAGCTAAAATTAGCATGTTTAAAGTGATTTTCATGCTTCCAGGGGCCCGGGAAGTGAATTAAATACCATTTGGAGGCATTTAATGTTCAAGCAAAAACAGGTGATTTTTGACAAAAGAGATAACACCCCCCCATTACGTCATGCTTCAGAAAGATGAAAAATGGTCTGTTTTCAAATGTTTTATTTTTGAACGTCAGTTCACATTTGTAGGTAGATCATCAGTTTTAGAGCTAAAATTAGCATGTTTAAAGTGATTTTGATGCTTCCAGGGGCCCGGGAAGTGAATTAAATATCATTTGGAGGCATTTAATGTTCAAGCAAAAACAGGTGATTTTTGACAAAAGAGATAATACCCCCCATTACGTCATGCTTCAAAAAGGTGAAAAATGGTCCGTTTTCAAATGTTTTATTTTTGAACGTCAGTTCACATTTGTAGGTAGATCATCAGTTTTAGAGCTAAAATTAGCATGTTTAAAGTGATTTTCATGCTTCCAGGGGCCCGGGAAGTGAATTAAATACCATTTGGAGGCATTTAATGTTCAAGCAAAAACAGGTGATTTTTGACAAAAGAGATAACACCCCCCCCATTACGTCATGCTTCAGAAAGGTGAAAAATGGTCCGTTTTCAAATGTTTTATTTTTGAACGTCAGTTCACATTTGTAGGTAGATCATCAGTTTTAGAGCTAAAAGGTGCATGTTTAAAGCGATTTTCATGCTTTCAGGGCCCGGGAAGTGAATTAAATACCATTTGGAGGCATTTAATGTTCAAGCAAAAACAGGTGATTTTTGACAAAAGAGATAACACCCCCCCATTACGTCATAATTCAGAAAGGTGAAAAATGGTCTGTTTTCAAATGTTTTATTTTTGAACGTCAGTTCACATTTGTAGGTAGATCATCAGTTTTAGAGCTAAAATTAGCATGTTTAAAGTGATTTTCATCCTTCCAGGGGCCCGGGAAGTGAATTAAATACCATTTGGAGGCATTTATTATTCAAACAAAAACAGGTGATTTTTGACAAAAGAGATAACACCCCCCCATTACGTCATGCTTCAGAAAGGTGAAAAATGGTCCATTTTCAAATGTTTTATTTTTGAACGTCAGTTCACATTTGTAGGTAGATCATCAGTTTAAGAGCTAAAATTAGCATGTTTAAAGTGATTTTCATGCTTCCAGGGGCCCGGGAAGTGAATTAAATACCATTTGGAGGCATTTAATGTTCAAGCAAAAACAGGTGATTTTTGACAAAAGAGATAACACCCCCCATTACGTCATGCTTCAGAAAGGTGAAGAATGGTCCGTTTTAAAATGTTTTATTTTTGAACGTCAGTTCACATTTGTAGGTAGATCGTCAGTTTTAGAGCTAAAATTTGCATGTTGAAAGTGATTTTCATGCTTCCAGGGGCCCGGGAAGTGAATTAAATACCGTTTGGAGAAATTTAATGTTCAAGCAAAAACAGGTGATTTTTGACAAAAGAGATAACACCCCCCATTACGTCATGCTTCAGAAAGGTGAAAAATGGTCCGTTTTCAAATGTTTTATTTTTGAACGTCAGTTCACATTTGTAGGTAGATCATCAGTTTAAGAGCTAAAATTAGCATGTTTAAAGTGATTTTCATGCTTCCAGGGGCGCGGGAAGTGAATTAAATACCATTTGGAGGCATTTAATGTTCAAGCAAAAACAGGTGATTTTTGACAAAAGAGATAACACCCCCCCATTACATCATGCTTCAGAAAGGTGAAAAATGGTCTGTTTTCAAATGTTTTATTTTTGAACGTCAGTTCACATTTGTAGGTAGATCATCAGTTTTAGAGCTAAAATTAGCATGTTTAAAGTGATTTTCATGCTTCCAGGGGCCCGGGAAGAGAATTAAATACCATTTGGAGGCATTTAATGTTCAAGCAAAAACAGGTGATTTTTGACAAAAGAGATAACACCCCCCATTACGTCATGCTTCAGAAAGGTGAAAAATGGTCCGTTTTCAAATGTTTTATTTTTGAACGTCAGTTCACATTTGTAGGTAGATCGTCAGTTTTAGAGCTAAAATTTATATGTTGAAAGTGATTTTCATGCTTCCAGGGGCCATGGAGGTGAATTAAATACCATTTGGAGGCATTTAATGTTCAAGCAAAAACAGGTGATTTTTGACAAAAGAGATAACACCCCCCAATTACGTCATGCTTCAGAAAGGTGAAAAATGGTCCGTTTTCAAATGTTTTATTTTTGAACGTCAGTTCACATTTGTAGGTAGATCATCAGTTTTAAAACTAAAATTAGCATGTTTAAAGTGATTTTCATGCTTCCAGGGGCCCGGGAAGTGAATTAAATACCATTTGGAGGCATTTAATGTTCAAGCAAAAACAGGTGATTTTTGACAAAAGAGATAACACCCCCCCATTACGTCATGATTCAGAAAGGTGTAAAATGGTCCGTTTTCAAATGTTTTATTTTTGAACGTCAGTTCACATTTGTAGGTAGATCATCAGTTTAAGAGCTAAAATTAGCATGTTTAAAGTGATTTTCATGCTTCCAGGGGCCCGGGAAGTGAATTAAATACCATTTGGAGGCATTTAATGTTCAAGCAAAAACAGGTGATTTTACAAAAGAGATAACACCCCGCCATTACGTCATGCTTCAGAAAGGTGAAAAATGGTCTGTTTTCAAATGTTTTATTTTTGAACGTCAGTTCACATTTGTAGGTAGATCATCAGTTTTAGAGCTAAAATTAGCATGTTGAAAGTGATTTTCATGCTTCCAGGGGCCCGGGAAGTGAATTAAATACCATTTGGAGGCATTTAATGTTCAAGCAAAAACAGGTGATTTTTGACAAAAGAGATAACACCCCCCCATTACGTCATGCTTCAGAAAGGTGAAAAATTGTCCGTTTTCAAATGTTTTATTTTTGAACGTCAGTTCACATTTGTAGGTAGATCATCAGTTTTAGAGCTAAAATTAGCATGTTTAAAGTGATTTTCATGCTTCCAGGGGCCCGGGAAGTGAATTAAATACCATTTGGACGCATTTAATGTTCAAGCAAAAACAGGTGATTTTTGACAAAAGAGATAACACCCCCCATTACGTCATGCTTCAAAAAGGTGAAAAATGGTCCGTTTTCAAATGTTTTATTTTTGAACGTCAGTTCACATTTGTAGGTAGATCATCAGTTTTAGAGCTAAAATTAGCATGTTTAAAGTGATTTTCATGCTTCCAGGGGCCCGGGAAGTGAATTAAATACCATTTGGAGGCATTTAATGTTCAAGCAAAAACAGGTGATTTTTGACAAAAGAGATAACACCCCCCATTACGTCATGCTTCAAAAAGGTGAAAAATGGTCCGTTTTCAAATGTTTTATTTTTGAACGTCAGTTCACATTTGTAGGTAGATCATCAGTTTAAGAGCTAAAATTAGCATGTTTAAAGTGATTTTCATGCTTCCAGGGGCCCGGGAAGTGAATTAAATACCATTTGGAGGCATTTAATGTTCAAGCAAAAACAGTTGATTTTTGACAAAAGAGATAACACCCCCCCATTACGTCATGCTTCAGAAAGGTGAAAAATGGTCCGTTTTGAAATGTTTTATTTTAGAACGTCAGTTCACATTTGTAGGTAGAGCGTCAGTTTTAGAGCTAAAATTTGCATGTTGAAAGTGATTTTCATGCTTCCAGGGGCGCGGGAAGTGAATTAAATACCATTTGGAGGCATTTAATGTTCAAGCAAAAACAGGTGATTTTTGACAAAAGAGATAACACCCCCCCCATTACGTCATGCTTCAGAAAGGTGAAAAATGGTCTGTTTTCAAATGTTTTATTTTTGAACGTCAGTTCACATTTGTAGGTAGATCATCAGTTTTAGAGCTAAAATTAGCATGTTTAAAGTGATTTTCATGCTTCCAGGGGCCCGGGAAGTGAATTAAATACCATTTGGAGGCATTTAATGTTCAAGCAAAAACAGGTGATTTTTGACAAAAGAGATAACACCCCCCCATTACGTCATGCTTCAGAAAGGTGAAAAATTGTCCGTTTTCAAATGTTTTATTTTTGAACGTCAGTTCACATTTGTAGGTAGATCATCAGTTTTAGAGCTAAAATTAGCATGTTTAAAGTGATTTTCATGCTTCCAGGGGCCCGGGAAGTGAATTAAATACCATTTGGAGGCATTTAATGTTCAAGCAAAAACAGGTGATTTTTGACAAAAGAGATAACACCCCCCCATTACGTCATGCTTCAGAAAGATGAAAAATGGTCTGTTTTCAAATGTTTTATTTTTGAACGTCAGTTCACATTTGTAGGTAGATCATCAGTTTTAGAGCTAAAATTAGCATGTTTAAAGTGATTTTGATGCTTCCAGGGGCCCGGGAAGTGAATTAAATATCATTTGGAGGCATTTAATGTTCAAGCAAAAACAGGTGATTTTTGACAAAAGAGATAATACCCCCCATTACGTCATGCTTCAAAAAGGTGAAAAATGGTCCGTTTTCAAATGTTTTATTTTTGAACGTCAGTTCACATTTGTAGGTAGATCATCAGTTTTAGAGCTAAAATTAGCATGTTTAAAGTGATTTTCATGCTTCCAGGGGCCCGGGAAGTGAATTAAATACCATTTGGAGGCATTTAATGTTCAAGCAAAAACAGGTGATTTTTGACAAAAGAGATAACACCCCCCCATTACGTCATGCTTCAGAAAGGTGAAAAATGGTCCGTTTTCAAATGTTTTATTTTTGAACGTCAGTTCACATTTGTAGGTAGATCATCAGTTTTAGAGCTAAAAGGTGCATGTTTAAAGCGATTTTCATGCTTTCAGGGCCCGGGAAGTGAATTAAATACCATTTGGAGGCATTTAATGTTCAAGCAAAAACAGGTGATTTTTGACAAAAGAGATAACACCCCCCCATTACGTCATAATTCAGAAAGGTGAAAAATGGTCTGTTTTCAAATGTTTTATTTTTGAACGTCAGTTCACATTTGTAGGTAGATCATCAGTTTTAGAGCTAAAATTAGCATGTTTAAAGTGATTTTCATCCTTCCAGGGGCCCGGGAAGTGAATTAAATACCATTTGGAGGCATTTAATATTCAAACAAAAACAGGTGATTTTTGACAAAAGAGATAACACCCCCCCATTACGTCATGCTTCAGAAAGGTGAAAAATGGTCCATTTTCAAATGTTTTATTTTTGAACGTCAGTTCACATTTGTAGGTAGATCATCAGTTTAAGAGCTAAAATTAGCATGTTTAAAGTGATTTTCATGCTTCCAGGGGCCCGGGAAGTGAATTAAATACCATTTGGAGGCATTTAATGTTCAAGCAAAAACAGGTGATTTTTGACAAAAGAGATAACACCCCCCATTACGTCATGCTTCAGAAAGGTGAAGAATGGTCCGTTTTCAAATGTTTTATTTTTGAACGTCAGTTCACATTTGTAGGTAGATCGTCAGTTTTAGAGCTAAAATTTGCATGTTGAAAGTGATTTTCATGCTTCCAGGGGCCCGGGAAGTGAATTAAATACCGTTTGGAGAAATTTAATGTTCAAGCAAAAACAGGTGATTTTTGACAAAAGAGATAACACCCCCCATTACGTCATGCTTCAGAAAGGTGAAAAATGGTCCGTTTTCAAATGTTTTATTTTTGAACGTCAGTTCACATTTGTAGGTAGATCATCAGTTTAAGAGCTAAAATTAGCATGTTTAAAGTGATTTTCATGCTTCCAGGGGCGCGGGAAGTGAATTAAATACCATTTGGAGGCATTTAATGTTCAAGCAAAAACAGGTGATTTTTGACAAAAGAGATAACACCCCCCCATTACATCATGCTTCAGAAAGGTGAAAAATGGTCTGTTTTCAAATGTTTTATTTTTGAACGTCAGTTCACATTTGTAGGTAGATCATCAGTTTTAGAGCTAAAATTAGCATGTTTAAAGTGATTTTCATGCTTCCAGGGGCCCGGGAAGAGAATTAAATACCATTTGGAGGCATTTAATGTTCAAGCAAAAACAGGTGATTTTTGACAAAAGAGATAACACCCCCCCATTACGTCATGCTTCAGAAAGGTGAAAAATGGTCCGTTTTCAAATGTTTTATTTTTGAACGTCAGTTCACATTTGTAGGTAGATCGTCAGTTTTAGAGCTAAAATTTGTATGTTGAAAGTGATTTTCATGCTTCCAGGGGCCCGGGAAGTGAATTAAATACCATTTGGAGGCATTTAATGTTCAAGCAAAAACAGGTGATTTTTGACAAAAGAGATAACACCCCCCAATTACGTCATGCTTCAGAAAGGTGAAAAATGGTCCGTTTTCAAATGTTTTATTTTTGAACGTCAGTTCACATTTGTAGGTAGATCATCAGTTTTAGAGCTAAAATTAGCATGTTTAAAGTGATTTTCATGCTTCCAGGGGCCCGGGAAGTGAATTAAATACCATTTGGAGGCATTTAATGTTCAAGCAAAAACAGGTGATTTTTGACAAAAGAGATAACACCCCCCCATTACGTCATGCTTCAGAAAGATGAAAAATGGTCCGTTTTCAAATGTTTTATTTTTGAACGTCAGTTCACATTTGTAGGTAGATCATCAGTTTAAGAGCTAAAATTAGCATGTTTAAAGTGATTTTCATGCTTCCAGGGGCCCGGGAAGTGAATTAAATACCATTTGGAGGCATTTAATGTTCAAGCAAAAACAGGTGATTTTTGACAAAAGAGATAACACCCCCCATTACGTCATGCTTCAGAAAGGTGAAGAATGGTCCGTTTTCAAATGTTTTATTTTTGAACGTCAGTTCACATTTGTAGGTAGATCGTCAGTTTTAGAGCTAAAATTTGCATGTTGAAAGTGATTTTCATGCTTCCAGGGGCCCGGGAAGTGAATTAAATACCATTTGGAGGCATTTAATGTTCAAGCAAAAACAGGTGATTTTTGACAAAGGAGATAACACCCCCCATTACGTCATGCTTCAGAAAGGTGAAAAATGGTCCGTTTTCAAATGTTTTATTTTTGAACGTCAGTTCACATTTGTAGGTAGATCATCAGTTTAAGAGCTAAAATTAGCATGTTTAAAGTGATTTTCATGCTTCCAGGGGCGCGGGAAGTGAATTAAATACCATTTGGAGGCATTTAATGTTCAAGCAAAAACAGGTGATTTTTGACAAAAGAGATAACACCCCCCATTACGTCATGCTTCAGAAAGGTGAAAAATGGTCTGTTTTCAAATGTTTTATTTTTGAACGTCAGTTCACATTTGTAGGTAGATCATCAGTTTTAGAGCTAAAATTAGCATGTTTAAAGTGATTTTCATGCTTCCAGGGGCCCGGGAAGTGAATTAAATACCATTTGGAGGCATTTAATGTTCAAGCAAAAACAGGTGATTTTTGACAAAAGAGATAACACCCCCCCATTACGTCATGCTTCAGAAAGGTGAAAAATTGTCCGTTTTCAAATGTTTTATTTTTGAACGTCAGTTCACATTTTTAGGTAGATCATCAGTTTTAGAGCTAAAATTAGCATGTTTAAAGTGATTTTCATGCTTCCAGGGGCCCGGGAAGTGAATTAAATACCATTTGGAGGCATTTAATGTTCAAGCAAAAACAGGTGATTTTTGACAAAAGAGATAACACCCCCCCCATTACGTCATGCTTCAGAAAGGTGAAAAATGGTCCGTTTTCAAATGTTTTATTTTTGAACGTCAGTTCACATTTGTAGGTAGATCATCAGTTTTAGAGCAAACATTTGCATGTTTAAAGTGATTTTCATGCTTCCAGGGGCCCGGGAAGTGAATTAAATACCATTTGGAGGCATTTAATGTTCAAGCAAAAACAGGTGATATTTGACAAAAGAGATAACACCCCCCCATTACGTCATGCTTCAGAAAGGTGAAAAATGGTCCGTTTTCAAATGTTTTATTTTTGAACGTCAGTTCACATTTGTAGGTAGATCGTCAGTTTTAGAGCTAAAATTTGTATGTTGAAAGTGATTTTCATGCTTCCAGGGGCCCGGGAAGTGAATTAAATACCATTTGGAGGCATTTAATGTTCAAGCAAAAACAGGTGATTTTTGACAAAAGAGATAACACCCCCCAATTACGTCATGCTTCAGAAAGGTGAAAAATGGTCCGTTTTCAAATGTTTTATTTTTGAACGTCAGTTCACATTTGTAGGTAGATCATCAGTTTTAAAACTAAAATTAGCATGTTTAAAGTGATTTTCATGCTTCCAGGGGCCCGGGAAGTGAATTAAATACCATTTGGAGGCATTTAATGTTCAAGCAAAAACAGGTGATTTTTGACAAAAGAGATAACACCCCCCCATTACGTCATGCTTCAGAAAGGTGAAAAATGGTCTGTTTTCAAATGTTTTATTTTTGAACGTCAGTTCACATTTGTAGGTAGATCATCAGTTTTAGAGCTAAAATTAGCATGTTTAAAGTGATTTTCATGCTTCCAGGGGCCCGGGAAGTGAATTAAATACCATTTGGAGGCATTTAATGTTCAAGCAAAAACAGGTGATTTTTGACAAAAGAGATAACACGCCCCCATTACGTCATGCTTCAGAAAGGTGAAAAATTGTCCGTTTTCAAATGTTTTATTTTTGAACGTCAGTTCACATTTGTAGGTAGATCATCAGTTTTAGAGCTAAAATTAGCATGTTTAAAGTGATTTTCATGCTTCCAGGGGCCCGGGAAGTGAATTAAATACCATTTGGAGGCATTTAATGTTCAAGCAAAAACAGGTGATTTTTGACAAAAGAGATAACACCCCCATTACGTCATGCTTCAAAAAGGTGAAAAATGGTCCGTTTTCAAATGTTTTATTTTTGAACGTCAGTTCACATTTGTAGGTAGATCATCAGTTTTAGAGCTAAAATTAGCATGTTTAAAGTGATTTTCATGCTTCCAGGGGCCCGGGAAGTGAATTAAATACCATTTGGAGGCATTTAATGTTCAAGCAAAACAGGTGATTTTTGACAAAAGAGATAACACCCCCCATTACGTCATGCTTCAGAAAGGTGAAAAATGGTAGTTTTCAAATGTTTTATTTTTGAACGTCAGTTCACATTTGTAGGTAGATCATCAGTTTTAGAGCTAAAATTTGCATGTTTAAAGTGATTTTCATGCTTCCAGGGGCCCGGGAAGTGAATTAAATACCATTTGGAGGCATTTAATGTTCAAGCAAAAACAGGTGATATTTGACAAAAGAGATAACACCCCCCCATTACGTCATGCTTCAGAAAGGTGAAAAATGGTCCGTTTTCAAATGTTTTATTTTTGAACGTCAGTTCAGATTTGTAGGTAGATCGTCAGTTTTAGAGCTAAAATTTGTATGTTGAAAGTGATTTTCATGCTTCCAGGGGCCCGGGAAGTGAATTAAATACCATTTGGAGGCATTTAATGTTCAAGCAAAAACAGGTGATTTTTGACAAAAGAGATAACACCCCCCAATTACGTCATGCTTCAGAAAGGTGAAAAATGGTCCGTTTTCAAATGTTTTATTTTTGAACGTCAGTTCACATTTGTAGGTAGATCATCAGTTTTAAAACTAAAATTAGCATGTTTAAAGTGATTTTCATGCTTCCAGGGGCCCGGGAAGTGAATTAAATACCATTTGGAGGCATTTAATGTTCAAGCAAAAACAGGTGATTTTTGACAAAAGAGATAAAACCCCCCATTACGTCATGCTTCAGAAAGGTGAAAAATGGTCGTTTTCAAATGTTTTATTTTTGAACGTCAGTTCACATTTGTAGGTAGATCATCAGTTTTAGAGCTAAAATTTGCATGTTTAAAGTGATTTTCATGCTTCCAGGGGCCCGGGAAGTGAATTAAATACCATTTGGAGGCATTTAATGTTCAAGCAAAAACAGGTGATATTTGACAAAAGAGATAACACCCCCCCATTACGTCATGCTTCAGAAAGGTGAAAAATGGTCCGTTTTCAAATGTTTTATTTTTGAACGTCAGTTCAGATTTGTAGGTAGATCGTCAGTTTTAGAGCTAAAATTTGTATGTTGAAAGTGATTTTCATGCTTCCAGGGGCCCGGGAAGTGAATTAAATACCATTTGGAGGCATTTAATGTTCAAGCAAAAACAGGTGATTTTTGACAAAAGAGATAACACCCCCCAATTACGTCATGCTTCAGAAAGGTGAAAAATGGTCCGTTTTCAAATGTTTTATTTTTGAACGTCAGTTCACATTTGTAGGTAGATCATCAGTTTTAAAACTAAAATTAGCATGTTTAAAGTGATTTTCATGCTTCCAGGGGCCCGGGAAGTGAATTAAATACCATTTGGAGGCATTTAATGTTCAAGCAAAAACAGGTGATTTTTGACAAAAGAGATAACACCCCCCCATTACGTCATGATTCAGAAAGGTGAAAAAGGGTCCGTTTTCAAATGTTTTATTTTTGAACGTCAGTTCACATTTGTAGGTAGATCATCAGTTTAAGAGCTAAAATTAGCATGTTTAAAGTGATTTTCATGCTTCCAGGGGCCCGGGAAGTGAATTAAATACCATTTGGAGGCATTTAATGTTCAAGCAAAAACAGGTGATTTTTGACAAAAGAGATAACACCCCCCCATTACGTCATGCTTCAGAAAGGTGAAAAATGGTCTGTTTTCAAATGTTTTATTTTTGAACGTCAGTTCACATTTGTAGGTAGATCATCAGTTTTAGAGCTAAAATTAGCATGTTGAAAGTGATTTTCATGCTTCCAGGGGCCCGGGAAGTGAATTAAATACCATTTGGAGGCATTTAATGTTCAAGCAAAAACAGGTGATTTTTGACAAAAGAGATAACACCCCCCCATTACGTCATGCTTCAGAAAGGTGAAAAATTGTCCGTTTTCAAATGTTTTATTTTTGAACGTCAGTTCACATTTGTAGGTAGATCATCAGTTTTAGAGCTAAAATTAGCATGTTTAAAGTGATTTTCATGCTTCCAGGGGCCCGGGAAGTGAATTAAATACCATTTGGAGGCATTTAATGTTCAAGCAAAAACAGGTGATTTTTGACAAAAGAGATAACACCCCCCATTACGTCATGGTTCAAAAAGGTGAAAAATGGTCCGTTTTCAAATGTTTTATTTTTGAACGTCAGTTCACATTTGTAGGTAGATCATCAGTTTTAGAGCTAAAATTAGCATGTTTAAAGTGATTTTCATGCTTCCAGGGGCCCGGGAAGTGAATTAAATACCATTTGGAGGCATTTAATGTTCAAGCAAAAACAGGTGATTTTTGACAAAAGAGATAACACCCCCCATTACGTCATGCTTCAAAAAGGTGAAAAATGGTCCGTTTTCAAATGTTTTATTTTTGAACGTCAGTTCACATTTGTAGGTAGATCATCAGTTTTAGAGCTAAAATTAGCATGTTTAAAGTGATTTTCATCCTTCCAGGGGCCCGGGAAGTGAATTAAATACCATTTGGAGGCATTTAATATTCAAACAAAAACAGGTGATTTTTGACAAAAGAGATAACACCCCCCCATTATGTCATGCTTCAGAAAGATGAAAAATTGGCCCATTTTCAAATGTTTTATTTTTGAACGTCAGTTCACATTTGTAGGTAGATCATCAGTTTAAGAGCTAAAATTAGCATGTTTAAAGTGATTTTCATGCTTCCAGGGGCCCGGGAAGTGAATTAAATACCATGTGGAGGCATTTAATGTTCAAGAAAAAACAGGTGATTTTTGACAAAAGAGATAACACCCCCCCCCATTACGTCATGCTTCAGAAAGGTGAAAAATGGTCCATTTTCAAATGTTTTATTTTTGAACGTCAGTTCACATTTGTAGGTAGATCATCAGTTTTAGAGCTAAAATTAGCATGTTTAAAGCGATTTTTATGCTTCCAGGGGCCCGGGAAGTGAGTTAAATACCATTTGGAGGCATTTAATGTTCAAGCAAAAACAGGTGATTTTTGACAAAAGAGATAACACCCCCCCCCATTACGTCATGCTTCAGAAAGGTGAAAAATGGTCCGTTTTGAAATGTTTTATTTTAGAACGTCAGTTCACATTTGTAGGTAGATCATCAGTTTTAGAGCTAAAATTAGCATGTTTAAAGTGATTTTCATGCTTCCAGGGGCCCGGGAAGTGAATTAAATACCATTTGGAGGCATTTAATGTTCAAGCAAAAACAGTTGATTTTTGACAAAAGAGATAACACCCCCCCCATTACGTCATGCTTCAGAAAGGTGAAAAATGGTCCGTTTTGAAATGTTTTATTTTAGAACGTCAGTTCACATTTGTAGGTAGATCATCAGTTTTAGAGCTAAAATTAGCATGTTTAAAGTGATTTTCATGCTTCCAGGGGCCCGGGAAGTGAATTAAATACCATTTGGAGGCATTTAATGTTCAAGCAAAAACAGGTGATTTTTGACAAAAGAGATAACACCCCCCATTACGTCATGCTTCAGAAAGGTGAAAAATGGTCCGTTTTCAAATGTTTTATTTTTGAACGTCAGTTCACATTTGTAGGTAGATCATCAGTTTAAGAGCTAAAATTAGCATGTTTAAAGTGATTTTCATGCTTCCAGGGGCCCGGGAAGTGAATTAAATACCATTTGGAGGCATTTAATGTTCAAGCAAAAACAGGTGATTTTTGACAAAAGAGATAACACCCCCCATTACGTCATGCTTCAAAAAGGTGAAAAATGGTCCGTTTTCAAATGTTTTATTTTTGAACGTCAGTTCACATTTGTAGGTAGATCATCAGTTTTAGAGCTAAAATTAGCATGTTTAAAGTGATTTTCATCCTTCCAGGGGCCCGGGAAGTGAATTAAATACCATTTGGAGGCATTTAATATTCAAACAAAAACAGGTGATTTTTGACAAAAGAGATAACACCCCCCCATTATGTCATGCTTCAGAAAGGTGAAAAATGGCCCATTTTCAAATGTTTTATTTTTGAACGTCAGTTCACATTTGTAGGTAGATCATCAGTTTAAGAGCTAAAATTAGCATGTTTAAAGTGATTTTCATGCTTCCAGGGGCCCGGGAAGTGAATTAAATACCATGTGGAGGCATTTAATGTTCAAGAAAAAACAGGTGATTTTTGACAAAAGAGATAACACCCCCCCCCATTACGTCATGCTTCAGAAAGGTGAAAAATGGTCCATTTTCAAATGTTTTATTTTTGAACGTCAGTTCACATTTGTAGGTAGATCATCAGTTTTAGAGCTAAAATTAGCATGTTTAAAGCGATTTTTATGCTTCCAGGGGCCCGGGAAGTGAGTTAAATACCATTTGGAGGCATTTAATGTTCAAGCAAAAACAGGTGATTTTTGACAAAAGAGATAACACCCCCCCCCCATTACGTCATGCTTCAGAAAGGTGAAAAATGGTCCGTTTTGAAATATTTTATTTTAGAACGTCAGTTCACATTTGTAGGTAGATCATCAGTTTTAGAGCTAAAATTAGCATGTTTAAAGTGATTTTCATGCTTCCAGGGGCCCGGGAAGTGAATTAAATACCATTTGGAGGCATTTAATGTTCAAGCAAAAACAGTTGATTTTTGACAAAAGAGATAACACCCCCCCCATTACGTCATGCTTCAGAAAGGTGAAAAATGGTCCGTTTTGAAATGTTTTATTTTAGAACGTCAGTTCACATTTGTAGGTAGATCATCAGTTTTAGAGCTAAAATTAGCATGTTTAAAGTGATTTTCATGCTTCCAGGGGCCCGGGAAGTGAATTAAATACCATTTGGAGGCATTTAATGTTCAAGCAAAAACAGGTGATTTTTGACAAAAGAGATAACACCCCCCATTACGTCATGCTTCAGAAAGGTGAAAAATGGTCCGTTTTCAAATGTTTTATTTTTGAACGTCAGTTCACATTTGTAGGTAGATCATCAGTTTAAGAGCTAAAATTAGCATGTTTAAAGTGATTTTCATGCTTCCAGGGGCCCGGGAAGTGAATTAAATACCATTTGGAGGCATTTAATGTTCAAGCAAAAACAGGTGATTTTTGACAAAAGAGATAACACCCCCCCCCCATTACGTCATGCTTCAGAAAGGTGAAAAATGGTCCGTTTTGAAATGTTTTATTTTTGAACGTCAGTTCACATTTGTAGGTAGATCGTCAGTTTTAGAGTTAAAATTTGTATGTTGAAAGTGATTTTCATGCTTCCAGGGGCCCGGGAAGTGAATTAAATACCATTTGGAGGCATTTAATGTTCAAGCAAAAACAGGTGATTTTTGACAAAAGAGATAACACCCCCCCCATTACGTCATGCTTCAGAAAGGTGAAAAATGGTCTGTTTTCAAATGCTTTATTTTTGAACGTCAGTTCACATTTGTAGGTAGATCATCAGTTTAAGAGCTAAAATTAGCATGTTTAAAGCGATTTTCATGCTTTCAGGGGCCCGGGAAGTGAATTAAATACCATTTGGAGGCATTTAATGTTCAAGCAAAAACAGGTGATTTTTGACAAAAGAGATAACACCCCCCCATTACGTCATAATTCAGAAAGGTGAAAAATGGTCCGTTTTCAAATGTTTTATTTTTGAACGTCAGTTCACATTTGTAGGTAGATCATCAGTTTTAGAGCTAAAATTAGCATGTTTAAAGTGATTTTCATCCTTCCAGGGGCCCGGGAAGTGAATTAAATACCATTTGGAGGCATTTAATATTCAAACAAAAACAGGTGATTTTTGACAAAAGAGATAACACCCCCCCATTACGTCATGCTTCAGAAAGGTGAAAAATGGTCCATTTTCAAATGTTTTATTTTTGAACGTCAGTTCACATTTGTAGGTAGATCATCAGTTTAAGAGCTAAAATTAGCATGTTTAAAGTGATTTTCATGCTTCCAGGGGCCCGGGAAGTGAATTAAATACCATGTGGAGGCATTTAATGTTCAAGAAAAAACAGGTGATTTTTGACAAAAGAGATAACACCCCCCCCATTACGTCATGCTTCAGAAAGGTGAAAAATGGTCCATTTTCAAATGTTTTATTTTTGAACGTCAGTTCACATTTGTAGGTAGATCATCAGTTTTAGAGCTAAAATTAGCATGTTTAAAGCGATTTTCATGCTTCCAGGGGCCCGGGAAGTGAGTTAAATACCATTTGGAGGCATTTAATGTTCAAGCAAAAACAGGTGATTTTTGACAAAAGAGATAACACCCCCCCCATTACGTCATGCTTCAGAAAGGTGAAAAATGGTCCGTTTTGAAATGTTTTATTTTAGAACGTCAGTTCACATTTGTAGGTAGATCATCAGTTTTAGAGCTAAAATTAGCATGTTTAAAGTGATTTTCATGCTTCCAGGGGCCCGGGAAGTGAATTAAATACCATTTGGAGGCATTTAATGTTCAAGCAAAAACAGGTGATTTTTGACAAAAGAGATAACACCCCCCCATTACGTCATGCTTCAGAAAGGTGAAAAATGGTCCGTTTTCAAATGTTTTATTTTTGAACGTCAGTTCACATTTGTAGGTAGATCATCAGTTTTAGAGCTAAAATTTGCATATTGAAAGTGATTTTCATGCTTCCAGGGGCCCGGGAAGTGAGTTAAATACCATTTGGAGGCATTTAATGTTCAAGCAAAAACAGGTGATATTTGACAAAAGAGATAACACCCCCCAATTACGTCATGCTTCAGAAAGGTGAAAAATGGTCCGTTTTCAAATGTTTTATTTTTGAACGTCAGTTCACATTTGTAGGTAGATCATCAGTTTTAAAACTAAAATTAGCATGTTTAAAGTGATTTTCATGCTTCCAGGGGCCCGGGAAGTGAATTAAATACCATTTGGAGGCATTTAATGTTCAAGCAAAAACAGGTGATTTTTGACAAAAGAGATAACACCCCCCCATTACGTCATGCTTCAGAAAGGTGAAAAATAGTCCGTTTTGAAATGTTTTATTTTAGAACGTCAGTTCACATTTGTAGGTAGATCATCAGTTTTAGAGCTAAAATTAGCATGTTTAAAGTGATTTTCATGCTTCCAGGGGCCCGGGAAGTGAATTAAATACCATTTGGAGGCATTTAATGTTCAAGCAAAAACAGGTGATTTTTGACAAAAGAGATAACACCCCCCCATTACGTCATGCTTCAGAAAGGTGAAAAATGGTCCGTTTTCAAATGTTTTATTTTTGAACGTCAGTTCACATTTGTAGGTAGATCATCAGTTTAAGAGCTAAAATTAGCATGTTTAAAGTGATTTTCATGCTTCCAGGGGCCCGGGAAGTGAATTAAATACCATTTGGAGGCATTTAATGTTCAAGCAAAAACAGGTGATTTTTGACAAAAGAGAGAACACCCCCCATTACGTCATGCTTCAAAAAGGTGAAAAATGGTCCGTTTTCAAATGTTTTATTTTTGAACATCAGTTCACATTTGTAGGTAGATCATCAGTTTAAGAGCTAAAATTAGCATGTTTAAAGTGATTTTCATGCTTCCAGGGGCCCGGGAAGTGAATTAAATACCATTTGGAGGCATTTAATGTTCAAGCAAAAACAGTTGATTTTTGACAAAAGAGATAACACCCCCCTATTACGTCATGCTTCAGAAAGGTGAAAAATGGTCCGTTTTGAAATGTTTTATTTTAGAACGTCAGTTCACATTTGTAGGTAGATCATCAGTTTTAGAGCTAAAATTAGCATGTTTAAAGTGATTTTCATGCTTCCAGGGGCCCGGGAAGTGAATTAAATACCATTTGGAGGCATTTAATGTTCAAGCAAAAACAGGTGATTTTTGACAAAAGAGATAACACCCCCCCATTACGTCATGCTTCAGAAAGGTGAAAAATGGTCCGTTTTCAAATGTTTTATTTTTGAACGTCAGTTCACATTTGTAGGTAGATCATCAGTTTAAGAGCTAAAATTAGCATGTTTAAAGTGATTTTCATGCTTCCAGGGGCCCGGGAAGTGAATTAAATATAATTTGGAGGCATTTAATGTTCAAGCAAAAACAGGTGATTTTTGACAAAAGAGATAACACCCCCCATTACGTCATGCTTCAGAAAGGTGAAGAATGGTCCGTTTTCAAATGTTTTATTTTTGAACGTCAGTTCACATTTGTAGGTAGATCGTCAGTTTTAGAGCTAAAATTTGCATGTTGAAAGTGATGTTCATGCTTCCAGGGGCCCGGGAAGTGAATTAAATACCATTTGGAGGCATTTAATGTTCAAGCAAAAACAGGTGATTTTTGACAAAGGAGATAACACCCCCATTACGTCATGCTTCAGAAAGGTGAAAAATGGTCCGTTTTCAAATGTTTTATTTTTGAACGTCAGTTCACATTTGTAGGTAGATCATCAGTTTAAGAGCTAAAATTAGCATGTTTAAAGTGATTTTCATGCTTCCAGGGGCGCGGGAAGTGAATTAAATACCATTTGGAGGCATTTAATGTTCAAGCAAAAACAGGTGATTTTTGACAAAAGAGATAACACCCCCCCATTACCTCATGCTTCAGAAAGGTGAAAAATGGTCTGTTTTCAAATGTTTTATTTTTGAACGTCAGTTCACATTTGTAGGTAGATCATCAGTTTTAGAGCTAAAATTAGCATGTTTAAAGTGATTTTCATGCTTCCAGGGGCCCGGGAAGTGAATTAAATACCATTTGGAGGCATTTAATGTTCAAGCAAAAACAGGTGATTTTTGACAAAAGAGATAACACCCCCCCATTACGTCATGCTTCAGAAAGGTGAAAAATTGTCTGTTTTCAAATGTTTTATTTTTGAACGTCAGTTCACATTTTTAGGTAGATCATCAGTTTTAGAGCTAAAATTAGCATGTTTAAAGTGATTTTCATGCTTCCAGGGGCCCGGGAAGTGAATTAAATACCATTTGGAGGCATTTAATGTTCAAGCAAAAACAGGTGATTTTTGACAAAAGAGATAACACCCCCCCATTACGTCATGCTTCAGAAAGATGAAAAATGGTCTGTTTTCAAATGTTTTATTTTTGAACGTCAGTTCACATTTGTAGGTAGATCATCAGTTTTAGAGCTAAAATTAGCATGTTTAAAGTGATTTTGATGCTTCCAGGGGCCCGGGAAGTGAATTAAATACCATTTGGAGGCATTTAATGTTCAAGCAAAAACAGGTGATTTTTGACAAAAGAGATAACACCCCCCATTACGTCATGCTTCAAAAAGGTGAAAAATGGTCCGTTTTCAAATGTTTTATTTTTGAACGTCAGTTCACATTTGTAGGTAGATCATCAGTTTTAGAGCTAAAATTAGCATGTTTAAAGTGATTTTCATCCTTCCAGGGGCCCGGGAAGTGAATTAAATACCATTTGGAGGCATTTAATATTCAAACAAAAACAGGTGATTTTTGACAAAAGAGATAACACCCCCCCATTATGTCATGCTTCAGAAAGGTGAAAAATGGCCCATTTTCAAATGTTTTATTTTTGAACGTCAGTTCACATTTGTAGGTAGATCATCAGTTTAAGAGCTAAAATTAGCATGTTTAAAGTGATTTTCATGCTTCCAGGGGCCCGGGAAGTGAATTAAATACCATGTGGAGGCATTTAATGTTCAAGAAAAAACAGGTGATTTTTGACAAAAGAGATAACACCCCCCCCCCCCATTACGTCATGCTTCAGAAAGGTGAAAAATGGTCCATTTTCAAATGTTTTATTTTTGAACGTCAGTTCACATTTGTAGGTAGATCATCAGTTTTAGAGCTAAAATTAGCATGTTTAAAGCGATTTTTATGCTTCCAGGGGCCCGGGAAGTGAGTTAAATACCATTTGGAGGCATTTAATGTTCAAGCAAAAACAGGTGATTTTTGACAAAAGAGATAACACCCCCCCCCCATTACGTCATGCTTCAGAAAGGTGAAAAATGGTCCGTTTTGAAATGTTTTATTTTAGAACGTCAGTTCACATTTGTAGGTAGATCATCAGTTTTAGAGCTAAAATTAGCATGTTTAAAGTGATTTTCATGCTTCCAGGGGCCCGGGAAGTGAATTAAATACCATTTGGAGGCATTTAATGTTCAAGCAAAAACAGTTGATTTTTGACAAAAGAGATAACACCCCCCCATTACGTCATGCTTCAGAAAGGTGAAAAATGGTCCGTTTTGAAATGTTTTATTTTAGAACGTCAGTTCACATTTGTAGGTAGATCATCAGTTTTAGAGCTAAAATTAGCATGTTTAAAGTGATTTTCATGCTTCCAGGGGCCCGGGAAGTGAATTAAATACCATTTGGAGGCATTTAATGTTCAAGCAAAAACAGGTGATTTTTGACAAAAGAGATAACACCCCCCATTACGTCATGCTTCAGAAAGGTGAAAAATGGTCCGTTTTCAAATGTTTTATTTTTGAACGTCAGTTCACATTTGTAGGTAGATCATCAGTTTAAGAGCTAAAATTAGCATGTTTAAAGTGATTTTCATGCTTCCAGGGGCCCGGGAAGTGAATTAAATACCATTTGGAGGCATTTAATGTTCAAGCAAAAACAGGTGATTTTTGACAAAAGAGATAACACCCCCCCCATTACGTCATGCTTCAGAAAGGTGAAAAATGGTCCGTTTTGAAATGTTTTATTTTTGAACGTCAGTTCACATTTGTAGGTAGATCGTCAGTTTTAGAGTTAAAATTTGTATGTTGAAAGTGATTTTCATGCTTCCAGGGGCCCGGGAAGTGAATTAAATACCATTTGGAGGCATTTAATGTTCAAGCAAAAACAGGTGATTTTTGACAAAAGAGATAACACCCCCCCATTACGTCATGCTTCAGAAAGGTGAAAAATGGTCTGTTTTCAAATGCTTTATTTTTGAACGTCAGTTCACATTTGTAGGTAGATCATCAGTTTAAGAGCTAAAATTAGCATGTTTAAAGCGATTTTCATGCTTTCAGGGGCCCGGGAAGTGAATTAAATACCATTTGGAGGCATTTAATGTTCAAGCAAAAACAGGTGATTTTTGACAAAAGAGATAACACCCCCCCATTACGTCATAATTCAGAAAGGTGAAAAATGGTCCGTTTTCAAATGTTTTATTTTTGAACGTCAGTTCACATTTGTAGGTAGATCATCAGTTTTAGAGCTAAAATTAGCATGTTTAAAGTGATTTTCATCCTTCCAGGGGCCCGGGAAGTGAATTAAATACCATTTGGAGGCATTTAATATTCAAACAAAAACAGGTGATTTTTGACAAAAGAGATAACACCCCCCCATTACGTCATGCTTCAGAAAGGTGAAAAATGGTCCATTTTCAAATGTTTTATTTTTGAACGTCAGTTCACATTTGTAGGTAGATCATCAGTTTAAGAGCTAAAATTAGCATGTTTAAAGTGATTTTCATGCTTCCAGGGGCCCGGGAAGTGAATTAAATACCATGTGGAGGCATTTAATGTTCAAGAAAAAACAGGTGATTTTTGACAAAAGAGATAACACCCCCCCCATTACGTCATGCTTCAGAAAGGTGAAAAATGGTCCATTTTCAAATGTTTTATTTTTGAACGTCAGTTCACATTTGTAGGTAGATCATCAGTTTTAGAGCTAAAATTAGCATGTTTAAAGCGATTTTCATGCTTCCAGGGGCCCGGGAAGTGAGTTAAATACCATTTGGAGGCATTTAATGTTCAAGCAAAAACAGGTGATTTTTGACAAAAGAGATAACACCCCCCCCCCATTACGTCATGCTTCAGAAAGGTGAAAAATGGTCCGTTTTGAAATGTTTTATTTTAGAACGTCAGTTCACATTTGTAGGTAGATCATCAGTTTTAGAGCTAAAATTAGCATGTTTAAAGTGATTTTCATGCTTCCAGGGGCCCGGGAAGTGAATTAAATACCATTTGGAGGCATTTAATGTTCAAGCAAAAACAGGTGATTTTTGACAAAAGAGATAACACCCCCCCATTACGTCATGCTTCAGAAAGGTGAAAAATGGTCCGTTTTGAAATGTTTTATTTTAGAACGTCAGTTCACATTTGTAGGTAGATCATCAGTTTTAGAGCTAAAATTAGCATGTTTAAAGTGATTTTCATGCTTCCAGGGGCCCGGCAAGTGAATTAAATACCATTTGGAGGCATTTAATGTTCAAGCAAAAACAGGTGATTTTTGACAAAAGAGATAACACCCCCCATTACGTCATGCTTCAGAAAGGTGAAAAATGGTCCGTTTTCAAATGTTTTATTTTTGAACGTCAGTTCACATTTGTAGGTAGATCATCAGTTTAAGAGCTAAAATTAGCATGTTTAAAGTGATTTTCATGCTTCCAGGGGCCCGGGAAGTGAATTAAATACCATTTGGAGGCATTTAATGTTCAAGCAAAAACAGGTGATTTTTGACAAAAGAGATAACACCCCCCCATTACGTCATGCTTCAGAAAGGTGAAAAATGGTCCGTTTTCAAATGTTTTATTTTTGAACGTCAGTTCACATTTGTAGGTAGATCATCAGTTTTAGAGCTAAAATTTGCATATTTAAAGTGATTTTCATGCTTCCAGGGGCCCGGGAAGTAAGTTAAATACCATTTGGAGGCATTTAATGTTCAAGCAAAAACAGGTGATATTTGACAAAAGAGATAACACCCCCCAATTACGTCATGCTTCAGAAAGGTGAAAAATGGTCCGTTTTCAAATGTTTTATTTTTGAACGTCAGTTCACATTTGTAGGTAGATCATCAGTTTTAAAACTAAAATTAGCATGTTTAAAGTGATTTTCATGCTTCCAGGGGCCCGGGAAGTGAATTAAATACCATTTGGAGGCATTTAATGTTCAAGCAAAAACAGGTGATTTTTGACAAAAGAGATAACACCCCCCCATTACGTCATGCTTCAGAAAGGTGAAAAATGGTCCGTTTTGAAATGTTTTATTTTAGAACGTCAGTTCACATTTGTAGGTAGATCATCAGTTTTAGAGCTAAAATTAGCATGTTTAAAGTGATTTTCATGCTTCCAGGGGCCCGGGAAGTGAATTAAATACCATTTGGAGGCATTTAATGTTCAAGCAAAAACAGGTGATTTTTGACAAAAGAGATAACACCCCCCATTACGTCATGCTTCAGAAAGGTGAAAAATGGTCCGTTTTCAAATGTTTTATTTTTGAACGTCAGTTCACATTTGTAGGTAGATCATCAGTTTAAGAGCTAAAATTAGCATGTTTAAAGTGATTTTCATGCTTCCAGGGGCCCGGGAAGTGAATTAAATACCATTTGGAGGCATTTAATGTTCAAGCAAAAACAGGTGATTTTTGACAAAAGAGATAACACCCCCCATTACGTCATGCTTCAAAAAGGTGAAAAATGGTCCGTTTTCAAATGTTTTATTTTTGAACGTCAGTTCACATTTGTAGGTAGATCATCAGTTTAAGAGCTAAAATTAGCATGTTTAAAGTGATTTTCATGCTTCCAGGGGCCCGGGAAGTGAATTAAATACCATTTGGAGGCATTTAATGTTCAAGCAAAAACAGTTGATTTTTGACAAAAGAGATAACACCCCCCTATTACGTCATGCTTCAGAAAGGTGAAAAATGGTCCGTTTTGAAATGTTTTATTTTAGAACGTCAGTTCACATTTGTAGGTAGATCATCAGTTTTAGAGCTAAAATTAGCATGTTTAAAGTGATTTTCATGCTTCCAGGGGCCCGGGAAGTGAATTAAATACCATTTGGAGGCATTTAATGTTCAAGCAAAAACAGGTGATTTTTGACAAAAGAGATAACACCCCCCCATTACGTCATGCTTCAGAAAGGTGAAAAATGGTCCGTTTTCAAATGTTTTATTTTTGAACGTCAGTTCACATTTGTAGGTAGATCATCAGTTTAAGAGCTAAAATTAGCATGTTTAAAGTGATTTTCATGCTTCCAGGGGCCCGGGAAGTGAATTAAATATCATTTGGAGGCATTTAATGTTCAAGCAAAAACAGGTGATTTTTGACAAAAGAGATAACACCCCCCATTACGTCATGCTTCAGAAAGGTGAAGAATGGTCCGTTTTCAAATGTTTTATTTTTGAACGTCAGTTCACATTTGTAGGTAGATCGTCAGTTTTAGAGCTAAAATTTGCATGTTGAAAGTGATGTTCATGCTTCCAGGGGCCCGGGAAGTGAATTAAATACCATTTGGAGGCATTTAATGTTCAAGCAAAAACAGGTGATTTTTGACAAAGGAGATAACACCCCCATTACGTCATGCTTCAGAAAGGTGAAAAATGGTCCGTTTTCAAATGTTTTATTTTTGAACGTCAGTTCACATTTGTAGGTAGATCATCAGTTTAAGAGCTAAAATTAGCATGTTTAAAGTGATTTTCATGCTTCCAGGGGCGCGGGAAGTGAATTAAATACCATTTGGAGGCATTTAATGTTCAAGCAAAAACAGGTGATTTTTGACAAAAGAGATAACACCCCCCCATTACGTCATGCTTCAGAAAGGTGAAAAATGGTCTGTTTTCAAATGTTTTATTTTTGAACGTCAGTTCACATTTGTAGGTAGATCATCAGTTTTAGAGCTAAAATTAGCATGTTTAAAGTGATTTTCATGCTTCCAGGGGCCCGGGAAGTGAATTAAATACCATTTGGAGGCATTTAATGTTCAAGCAAAAACAGGTGATTTTTGACAAAAGAGATAACACCCCCCCATTACGTCATGCTTCAGAAAGGTGAAAAATTGTCTGTTTTCAAATGTTTTATTTTTGAACGTCAGTTCACATTTTTAGGTAGATCATCAGTTTTAGAGCTAAAATTAGCATGTTTAAAGTGATTTTCATGCTTCCAGGGGCCCGGGAAGTGAATTAAATACCATTTGGAGGCATTTAATGTTCAAGCAAAAACAGGTGATTTTTGACAAAAGAGATAACACCCCCCCATTACGTCATGCTTCAGAAAGATGAAAAATGGTCTGTTTTCAAATGTTTTATTTTTGAACGTCAGTTCACATTTGTAGGTAGATCATCAGTTTTAGAGCTAAAATTAGCATGTTTAAAGTGATTTTGATGCTTCCGGGGGCCCGGGAAGTGAATTAAATACCATTTGGAGGCATTTAATGTTCAAGCAAAAACAGGTGATTTTTGACAAAAGAGATAATACCCCCCATTACGTCATGCTTCAAAAAGGTGAAAAATGGTCCGTTTTCAAATGTTTTATTTTTGAACGTCAGTTCACATTTGTAGGTAGATCATCAGTTTTAGAGCTAAAATTAGCATGTTTAAAGTGATTTTCATGCTTCCAGGGGCCCGGGAAGTGAATTAAATACCATTTGGAGGCATTTAATGTTCAAGCAAAAACAGGTGATTTTTGACAAAAGAGATAACACCCCCCCCATTACGTCATGCTTCAGAAAGGTGAAAAATGGTCCGTTTTCAAATGTTTTATTTTTGAACGTCAGTTCACATTTGTAGGTAGATCATCAGTTTTAGAGCTAAAATGTGCATGTTTAAAGCGATTTTCATGCTTTCAGGGGCCCGGGAAGTGAATTAAATACCATTTGGAGGCATTTAATGTTCAAGCAAAAACAGGTGATTTTTGACAAAAGAGATAACACCCCCCCATTACGTCATAATTCAGAAAGGTGAAAAATGGTCCGTTTTCAAACGTTTTATTTTTGAACGTCAGTTCACATTTGTAGGTAGATCATCAGTTTTAGAGCTAAAATTAGCATGTTTAAAGTGATTTTCATCCTTCCAGGGGCCCGGGAAGTGAATTAAATACCATTTGGAGGCATTTAATATTCAAACAAAAACAGGTGATTTTTGACAAAAGAGATAACACCCCCCCATTACGTCATGCTTCAGAAAGGTGGAAAATGGTCCATTTTCAAATGTTTTATTTTTGAACGTCAGTTCACATTTGTAGGTAGATCATCAGTTTTAGAGCTAAAATTAGCATGTTTAAAGCGATTTTCATGCTTCCAGGGGCCCGGGAAGTGAGTTAAATACCATTTGGAGGCATTTAATGTTCAAGCAAAAACAGGTGATTTTTGACAAAAGAGATAACACCCCCCCCCATTACGTCATGCTTCAGAAAGGTGAAAAATGGTCCGTTTTGAAATGTTTTATTTTAGAACGTCAGTTCACATTTGTAGGTAGATCATCAGTTTTAGAGCTAAAATTAGCATGTTTAAAGTGATTTTCATGCTTCCAGGGGCCCGGGAAGTGAATTAAATACCATTTGGAGGCATTTAATGTTCAAGCAAAAACAGTTGATTTTTGACAAAAGAGATAACACCCCCCCATTACGTCATGCTTCAGAAAGGTGAAAAATGGTCCGTTTTGAAATGTTTTATTTTAGAACGTCAGTTCGCATTTATAGGTAGATCATCAGTTTTAGAGCTAAAATTAGCATGTTTAAAGTGATTTTCATGCTTCCAGGGGCCCGGGAAGTGAATTAAATACCATTTGGAGGCATTTAATGTTCAAGCAAAAACAGGTGATTTTTGACAAAAGAGATAACACCCCCCCATTACGTCATGCTTCAGAAAGGTGAAAAATGGTCCGTTTTCAAATGTTTTATTTTTGAACGTCAGTTCACATTTGTAGGTAGATCGTCAGTTTTAGAGCTAAAATTAGCATGTTTAAAGTGATTTTCATGCTTCCAGGGGCCCGGGAAGTGAATTAAATACCATTTGGAGGCATTTAATGTTCAAGCAAAAACAGGTGATTTTTGACAAAAGAGATAACACCCCCCCATTACGTCATGCTTCAGAAAGGTGAAAAATGGTCCGTTTTCAAATATTTTATTTTTGAACGTCAGTTCACATTTGTAGGTAGATCATCAGTTTTAAAACTAAAATTAGCATGTTTAAAGTGATTTTCATGCTTCCAGGGGCCCGGGAAGTGAATTAAATACCATTTGGAGGCATTTAATGTTCAAGCAAAAACAGGTGATTTTTGACAAAAGAGATAACACCCCCCCATTACGTCATGATTCAGAAAGGTGAAAAATGGTCTGTTTTCAAATGTTTTATTTTTGAACGTCAGTTCACATTTGTAGGTAGATCATCAGTTTAAGAGCTAAAATTAGCATGTTTAAAGTGATTTTCATGCTTCCAGGGGCCCGGGAAGTGAATTAAATACCATTTGGAGGCATTTAATGTTCAAGCAAAAACAGGTGATTTTTGACAAAAGAGATAACACCCCCCCATTACGTCATGCTTCAGAAAGGTGAAAAATGGTCTGTTTTCAAATGTTTAATTTTTGAACGTCAGTTCACATTTGTAGGTAGATCATCAGTTTTAGAGCTAAAATTAGCATGTTGAAAGTGATTTTCATGCTTCCAGGGGCCCGGGAAGTGAATTAAATACCATTTGGAGGCATTTAATGTTCAAGCAAAAACAGGTGATTTTTGACAAAAGAGATAACACCCCCCCATTATGTCATGCTTCAGAAAGGTGAAAAATTGTCCGTTTTCAAATGTTTTATTTTTGAACGTCAGTTCACATTTGTAGGTAGGTCATCAGTTTTAGAGCTAAAATTAGCATGTTTAAAGTGATTTTCATGCTTCCAGGGGCCCGGGAAGTGAATTAAATACCATTTGGAGGCATTTAATGTTCAAGCAAAAACAGGTGATTTTTGACAAAAGAGATAACACCTCCCATTACGTCATGCTTCAAAAAGGTGAAAAATGGTCCGTTTTCAAATGTTTTATTTTTGAACGTCAGTTCACATTTGTAGGTAGATCATCAGTTTTAGAGCTAAAATTAGCATGTTTAAAGTGATTTTCCTGCTTCCAGGGGCCCGGGAAGTGAATTAAATACCATTTGGAGGCATTTAATGTTCAAGCAAAAACAGGTGATTTTTGACAAAAGAGATAACACCCCCCATTACGTCATGCTTCAAAAAGGTGAAAAATGGTCCGTTTTCAAATGTTTTATTTTTGAACGTCAGTTCACATTTGTAGGTAGATCATCAGTTTTAGAGCTAAAATTAGCATGTTTAAAGTGTTTTTCATCCTTCCAGGGGCCGGGGAAGTGAATTAAATACCATTTGGAGGCATTTAATATTCAAACCAAAACAGGTGATTTTTGACAAAAGAGATAACACCCCCCCATTATGTCATGCTTCAGAAAGGTGAAAAATGGTCCATTTTCAAATGTTTTATTTTTGAACGTCAGTTCACATTTGTAGGTAGATCATCAGTTTAAGAGCTAAAATTAGCATGTTTAAAGTGATTTTCATGCATCCAGGGGCCCGGGAAGTGAATTATCAACCATGTGGAGGCATTTAATGTTCAAGAAAAAACAGGTGATTTTTGACAAAAGAGATAACACCCCCCCATTACGTCATGCTTCAGAAAGGTGAAAAATGGTCCATTTTCAAATGTTTTATTTTTGAACGTCAGTTCACATTTGTAGGTAGATCATCAGTTTTAGAGCTAAAATTAGCATGTTTAAAGCGATTTTTATGCTTCCAGGGGCCCGGGAAGTGAGTTAAATACCATTTGGAGGCATTTAATGTTCAAGCAAAAACAGGTGATTTTTGACAAAAGAGATAACACCCCCCCCCATTACGTCATGCTTCAGAAAGGTGAAAAATGGTCCGTTTTGAAATGTTTTATTTTAGAACGTCAGTTCACATTTGTAGGTAGATCATCAGTTTTAGAGCTAAAATTAGCATGTTTAAAGTGATTTTCATGCTTCCAGGGGCCCGGGAAGTGAATTAAATACCATTTGGAGGCATTTAATGTTCAAGCAAAAACAGTTGATTTTTGACAAAAGAGATAACACCCCCCCATTACGTCATGCTTCAGAAAGGTGAAAAATGGTCCGTTTTGAAATGTTTTATTTTAGAACGTCAGTTCACATTTGTAGGTAGATCATCAGTTTTAGAGCTAAAATTAGCATGTTTAAAGTGATTTTCATGCTTCCAGGGGCCCGGGAAGTGAATTAAATACTATTTGGAGGCATTTAATGTTCAAGCAAAAACAGGTGATTTTTGACAAAAGAGATAACACCCCCCCATTACGTCATGCTTCAGAAAGGTGAAAAATGGTCCGTTTTCAAATGTTTTATTTTTGAACGTCAGTTCACATTTGTAGGTAGATCATCAGTTTAAGAGCTAAAATTAGCATGTTTAAAGTGATTTTCATGCTTCCAGGGGCCCGGGAAGTGAATTAAATACCATTTGGAGGCATTTAATGTTCAAGCAAAAACAGGTGATTTTTGACAAAAGAGATAACACCCCCCATTACGTCATGCTTCAGAAAGGTGAAAAATGGTCCGTTTTCAAATGTTTTATTTTTGAACGTCAGTTCACATTTGTAGGTAGATCATCAGTTTTAGAGCTAAAATTTGCATGTTTAAAGTGATTTTCATGCTTCCAGGGGCCCGGGAAGTGAATTAAATACCATTTGGAGGCATTTTAATGTTCAAGCAAAAACAGGTGATATTTGACAAAAGAGATAACACCCCCCCATTACGTCATGCTTCAGAGAGGTGAAAAATGGTCCGTTTTCAAATGTTTTATTTTTGAATGTCAGTTCACATTTGTAGGTAGATCGTCAGTTTTAGAGCTAAAATTTGTATGTTGAAAGTGATTTTCATGCTTCCAGGGGCCCGGGAAGTGAATTAAATACCATTTGGAGGCATTTAATGTTCAAGCAAAAACAGGTGATTTTTGACAAAAGAGATAACACCCCCCATTACGTCATAATTCAGAAAGGTGAAAAATGGTCCGTTTTCAAATGTTTTATTTTTGAACGTCAGTTCACATTTGTAGGTAGATCATCAGTTTTAGAGCTAAAATTAGCATGTTTAAAGTGATTTTCATCCTTCCAGGGGCCCGGGAAGTGAATTAAATACCATTTGGAGGCATTTAATATTCAAACAAAAACAGGTGATTTTTGACAAAAGAGATAACACCCCCCCATTACGTCATGCTTCAGAAAGGTGAAAAATGGTCCGTTTTCAAATGTTTTATTTTTGAACGTCAGTTCACATTTGTAGGTAGATCATCAGTTTTAGAGCTAAAATTAGCATGTTTAAAGTGATTTTCATCCTTCCAGGGGCCCGGGAAGTGAATTAAATACCATTTGGAGGCATTTAATATTCAAACAAAAACAGCTGATTTTTGACAAAAGAGATAACACCCCCCCATTACGTCATGCTTCAGAAAGGTGAAAAATGGTCCATTTTCAAATGTTTTATTTTTGAACGTCAGTTCACATTTGTAGGTAGATCATCAGTTTAAGAGCTAAAATTAGCATGTTTAAAGTGATTTTCATGCTTCCAGGGGCCCGGGAAGTGAATTAAATACCATGTGGAGGCATTTAATGTTCAAGAAAAAACAGGTGATTTTTGACAAAAGAGATAACACCCCCCCATTACGTCATGCTTCAGAAAGGTGAAAAATGGTCCATTTTCAAATGTTTTATTTTTGAACGTCAGTTCACATTTGTAGGTAGATCATCAGTTTTAGAGCTAAAATTAGCAAGTTTAAAGCGATTTTCATGCTTCCAGGGGCCCGGGAAGTGAGTTAAATACCATTTGGAGGCATTTAATGTTCAAGCAAAAACAGGTGATTTTTGACAAAAGAGATAACACCCCCCCCCCCATTACGTCATGCTTCAGAAAGGTGAAAAATGGTCCGTTTTGAAATGTTTTATTTTAGAACGTCAGTTCACATTTGTAGGTAGATCATCAGTTTTAGAGCTAAAATCAGCATGTTTAAAGTGATTTTCATGCTTCCAGGGGCCCGGGAAGTGAATTAAATACCATTTGGAGGCATTTAATGTTCAAGCAAAAACAGGTGATTTTTGACAAAAGAGATAACACCCCCCCATTACGTCATGCTTCAGAAAGGTGAAAAATGGTCCGTTTTCAAATGTTTTATTTTTGAACGTCAGTTCACATTTGTAGGTAGATCATCAGTTTAAGAGCTAAAATTAGCATGTTTAAAGTGATTTTCATGCTTCCAGGGGCCCGGGAAGTGAATTAAATACCATTTGGAGACATTTAATGTTCAAGCAAAAACAGGTGATTTTTGACAAAAGAGATAACACCCCCCCATTACGTCATGATTCAGAAAGGTGAAAAATGGTCCGTTTTCAAATGTTTTATTTTTGAACGTCAGTTCACATTTGTAGGTAGATCATCAGTTTAAGAGCTACAATTAGCATGTTTAAAGTGATTTTCATGTTTCCAGGGGCCCGGGAAGTGAATTAAATTCCATTTGGAGGCATTTAATGTTCAAGCAAAAACAGGTGATTTTTGACAAAAGAGATAACACCCCCCCATTACGTCACGCTTCAGAAAGGTGAAAAATGGTCTGTTTTCAAATGTTTTATTTTTGAACGTCAGTTCACATTTGTAGGTAGATCATCAGTTTTAAAACTAAAATTAGCATGTTGAAAGTGATTTTCATGCTTCCAGGGGCCCGGGAAGTGAATTAAATACCATTTGGAGGCATTTAATGTTCAAGCAAAAACAGGTGATTTTTGACAAAAGAGATAACACCCCCCCATTACGTCATGCTTCAGAAAGGTGAAAAATTGTCCGTTTTCAAATGTTTTATTTTTGAACGTCAGTTCACATTTGTAGGTAGATCATCAGTTTTAGAGCTAAAATTAGCATGTTTAAAGTGATTTTCATGCTTCCAGGGGCCCGGGAAGTGAATTAAATACCATTTGGAGGCATTTAATGTTCAAGCAAAAACAGGTGATTTTTGACAAAAGAGATAACACCCCCCATTACGTCATGCTTCAAAAAGGTGAAAAATGGTCCGTTTTCAAATGTTTTATTTTTGAACGTCAGTTCACATTTGTAGGTAGATCATCAGTTTTAGAGCTAAAATTAGCATGTTTAAAGTGATTTTCATGCTTCCAGGGGCCCGGGAAGTGAATTAAATACCATTTGGAGGCATTTAATGTTCAAGCAAAAACCGGTGATTTTTGACAAAAGAGATAACACCCCCCCATTACGTCATGCTTCAGAAAGGTGAAAAATGGTCCATTTTCAAATGTTTTATTTTAGAACGTCAGTTCACATTTGTAGGTAGATCATCAGTTTAAGAGCTAAAATTAGCATGTTTAAAGTGATTTTCATGCTTCCAGGGGCCCGGGAAGTGAATTAAATACCATGTGGAGGAGGGGGCGTGGCTAGCAGAGCAGCGAGATGGCCGCTCTTTGAGTGAGCTCCGCCGGCTACTACAATTAATCCTATCAACTATCCTGTTCCTGGCTCTTGCGGACCCCAGTTCCTCCCGGGTTCCGCTCAGTAAACCCTGGTGATCCCTCGGCCCGAGTTTGGAGTGCGGAGGTGTTTTATCCTTGAAGCGGTGACGGACTGCGTCTGCAGCGGACGCTGCGCTGAGCTTGCGCCCCACCGGAAGTGACCCTCGCCGGGAGCCGCGTTACACTGTGGGCCGCGGATGCGGAGGCCCCTACATCCTGATTGGACTTTGCGGTGAGCTGCCGCCTGCAGTGTTACTACTCCGGCTGGGGCTGACGGCGATCACTGCTGAGGGACTGGCGGTGGCTGGCGCGGCTTGACGGAGGCGGCCGCGCTGCGGAGGAAGGATCCTGTGCCCGACTGAGACGGAGCTTTCCTGTGAGGAGTCCGGCGGGGAGAAACGAAGTCGCGTCTGCTCCGCCTGCGCCGCGGCGGCGACCGGAGGGGAGGTGAGAGGGTGCAGCGGAGAGCTGGGCTTCTCTTGGGGTCCCTCCCGCTGCGGCTGCACCCAGACTCCCCGGCGGCCCTCGACAGGGGCGGCCCTGATCCCCTTGGAGCCCCTGGGCTGCGTGTATTTCTACCTAGCTGGTGGATTCTCCATTGCGCTCCGTGCACCCGCCATTTTGGGACCTGGAGAGACCTGTTGGGCGCGCGGCGGTTTGGTGACCCAGCCGGACACCTGTGACTTTCTTTGCCCAAGCCACCACGTTTGCTCCATCACGCCTAAAGCGCCCTGGCCTTAACTAGATAGCAACGAGCAGACTAGGCGATTGCTGGCTGTGACGCTAGGTAGGTGCTTCCCCGCTGCGTGGCGGGTGGACCTCATCGGCTGGTGGTGATGGGAAAAAACGACGCCAAGCAAGTGAAACTGAGCTTTGACAATAGAAAGCCGCCGAAAAACAAGTCTATGGAGTCAGAAACTGGCGCATCGTCCTCGCAATGTGCTACCCCGGACATTGATTTTGGGGCCCTCATTATGGAGGTGAGAACCAGCTTGAAGAGCATAGATGCCAAGCTTGATAACATGGCTGCGCAACTCGAATCAGTGAAAACGAAGGTGGACGCTCACGAGACGAGGCTGGACTGTCTCGAAAACAGGCAGACTGAATGTTGCGAATTTCAGCAGCAGGCCAAAAAGCACATCACTACACTAGAGCGGGAACTTGAAAATTTGCGCGCGAAGTCGGACGATTTGGAAGCACGCTCCAGAAGATCCAACATCCGCATTACAGGCATTCCGGAGACGACCAACACAGGGAAGATGGAATCCTTTGTATCGTGCCTCCTTCATGACCTGTTTGATCCAGATCTATCCCCGGTCTTCGCGGTGGAGAGAGCGCACAGGTCCCTTGGGAAAAAGCCCCCGACAGGCGCCACTCCGCGTCCAATTCTGGCTAAACTGCTAAACTATCAGGATAGAGACGTCGTTCTACGCTTGGCGAGAGAGAGGGGTAAGATCACGCACCAGGGCAATCACATCTCCTTTTACCCGGATTTCACCCCCCTGGTGCAGGCGGCCCGCAAGGAATTCCTACCCGCTAAGAAAATTCTGCTGCAAGCTGGCGTGCCCTACTCTCTCCTATACCCGGCAAAATTGAAGGTTCAACACGACAGCACCTCTCACTTCTTCACTGACGCCAAATCAGCCCTCAAGTTCGCCAAACACATTTGTGCTGGAGCCAGGAGAAAATCGCCGAGACTTGAGGAAGCTTCGGACCCACTCAGTGACAATGACTGAGGTCTCAGTTACGCCCACCCTGTGCGGCTGCGACTGCCCTCGTTGCCTTGACGTTGGGAGCCTGAGAACGCCTTACACACAGGTCTGTTACACCCGAATTGTCTCACTGGGGGTAAGTCTTGGTGTCACCTTTGTGCACAGAATTTTGCTACTGTCACCGTGCCTCCATTGAGACATTGGCTGCTTGTGGATTTTGTGGGACCAGGAGACGGGGGCACTGCCTGAGCCCAGGAACGCTAAAGTTTGACTGTAGCCACCCCGTGTATACGGGGGTGTTTGCCGAGCGCACCACGCCTCATGGGGTGCCTCCCTTTGTTGTTGATGTTGGGGTATTTCCACGCTATGCGTGTGAGTTTCTGGGATATGTCACGACCTAATTGGGGGGTTGCTGCGGGAGGGGGGCGGAGGGGGGGATTTCACGAGTTGCGAGTTTTTGTTCGTATTAAGTGCAATGTACTACTACACATGCCTATATATTTGCGCGCTGGGTCTGCAGATGTGATAGCTGGGCACTCGTTTGACCTCTGTGAGCGGGGATGCGTAGGGGGAATCCTCTGTTGTACTGCACTCTAATGGGGGGTATCAAACTCTGGACTTGGAACATTAGAGGCCTTGGGGACTACAAGAAGGCCCGTTTACTGCATGGCATGTTGTCCAGACACAATGTTGATATTTGCTTCCTACAAGAAACTCATTTAAACGTGATCCCCTCGGCCCGATTGAAAAATTCCAGATGGGCGCATGTCTATTCCTCCATCTACTCCAGTTATGCGAGGGGCGTTGCCATACTCATTCGCAGGGGGCTGGATTGGAGGGAGTTCTCGCAGGTACGAGATGTGGAGGGAAGGTATGTCTTGCTCCATGGGTCTCTACAGGGGCGTCCCATTGTCCTGGCTGCAATCTATGGCCCCAACGTGGACGATCCTGATTTTTTCAGAAGTGTTTGGGCGAGGATTGAGTTGCTGCATTGCCAGACGATTGTGCTGGGGGGAGATTTCAACGTTGCATTAAATGATGACATAGATCGTGAGGGTGTGAGCAGGCCACAGCATGCTAGAGCGCGCCAGGCGATATTTGATGTCATGAATGAGGGTCTGCTTTCGGATGTGTGGAGAGCTAGGAATCCGGGGGTCAGGGTGGGAACCTGCTACACCTGCCATAAAGCTGCCTGGTCTAGACTTGACTTCTGGTTGGTGTCTCCTGAAGTTGCGACATGGGTGTCGAATGTTGATATTATGGCTAGGTCGCTGTCGGACCATGCTCCGTGTATGTTAGAACTGAGCCCTCCCGACACTATACACAGGGCGTTTCAATGGCGCCTTCCCCCTCACGTGCTCACAGACCCAGTGTTCGTGGAAGAGATCAGAGAGGACATCACTACATATTTTGAGGAGAATGCTGGTTCTGCCACATCCGAGGCTATAGTTTGGGATGCCTTCAAGGCTGTAATCAGGGGTCAGTGTATAGCACGAAAAGCAGGGGTCCTTCGCTCCATTAGGGACACGCTAGCTAAACTTGAGGGGGAACTGAAAGATCTTGATGCTGCTTTTAGCTCGGATCCGTCGTTGGAGAATGCTGGCGCTCTAAAAACCAAACTGCTGGCCTTCAATGAGGAAGCGGAACGGGAGGTGAAATTTCTGGGGAAACAGGCTGAAGCGCGCAGATACGGGGAAGGGGATAGACCGAGCAGGACCCTTGCCAGGCTGATTACTCCTCGCACAAATTCGAACTACATACACACTATTTATGATACATCCGGACACTTAGTGACGGGCCAAGAGGCAGTGTTGGGCGCCTTCGCTGACTTCTATGCTACCCTGTACACCTCAAGACAACCCACAGCACCGCCTTCACTGAGTGTCTTTCTTGATTCCATAGCACTCGTATGGTTCAACGATAACCACAGACAGTACATGGACCTCTCAGTCACAATCCAAGACATCGCCCAGGTAATTAAGAGCATGCCGGCCAACAAAGCCCCTGGCCCAGATGGCCTGACAACCTCCTTCTATAAAACCTATGTAGCTGAACTGGCGCCGAGACTACACTCTGTATTCGTCGAGGCTCTCGAATCAAATTCCCTTCCAGACTCCATGCGGGAAGCTCTGATTATCACGCTACTCAAACCGGATAAAGATGAACAACAGCTAGACTCCTACAGGCCCCTATCGCTTATAAACGTGGATGCTAAAATATACGCGAAGGTCATTGCAGATCGGTTACAACCGATGTTGCCCATGATTGCGCTTCCAGATCAATCGGGATTCATCCCTGGCCGCGCGACATCACATAATCTCAGAACCATCTTCTCTGTCCTTCACTATTTACACCCATCTGTACAGGCGGCGGTGGTGTTCCTTGACGCCACCAAGGCCTTTGACTCCTTGGAATGGCCCTACCTCTTCCGTGTCTTAGGACGGATGGGATTCAGCCAGAACTTCATGACCCTGATCAAGCTCCTTTACACAGCACCCAGAGCCCGGGTGAGCGTTAATGGTCTCATCTCCAAACCATTCAATGTCTCAAGAGGTACTAGGCAGGGATGTCCTCTATCCCCGCTACTCTTTGCGATAGCAATGGAGCCGCTTGCGGCTCGAATAAGGCAACACCACACCGCCAGAGGCATTAGATTTAGTGCTAGAAGCTTACTGATTTCGCTATACGCGGATGATGTCACCCTATACGTCCTGAATCCTAAAGATAACCTAAATCCGCTACTCCGTGAGTTTGTGAGATTTGAGGGCCTGGCGGGGATCTCCATTAACTGGTCAAAGTCGGTGGCGTTCCCACTGACGGAGAGCACTGATCGCCCTGCTCCTGATTACCCCCTCGGATGGGAGACGGAGGCGGTCAAATATCTGGGTGTCTGGATCAGCCGAGATATACAGGAGTTGTGGTCGCTGAATTTCGGGAGGGCGGTGGACTGGTTGGAAGGGAAGGTCGAGGTTTGGAACAAACTACCGCTGTCTCTGGTCGCGAGGATTGCACTGGCTAAAATGGTGGTTCTCCCCAAATTCTTATATTTGTTTGTCAACGTACCACTGCCTATGACAGCGGCCTTCCATGCTCGTGTACGCTCATTGCTGCTGAAGCTGGTGTGGGCCGGCGGTCAGGCCAGAGTCTCCTGGGACTTACTCACGCTTCCACTCCGTCAAGGGGGCCTGGGTGCCCCTGACCTGAAGCTATATTCCCTCTGTGCGCAGGCCCAGTTCCTGCATTTCTGGGCCTACCCCACCCCGTACCAGCCGCATGCGGCGGTGGAACTAGCAGTGGTCGCCCCATTGCCCCTACAAGTGGCATTATATGGTAAAGTCACATGTCCGTCGCGTGAGGTGGACACGGTGGAAATGGTCCGCTGGTCCTGGCGAGAGCTCCAGAAGAGAGCCGGTCTCCCCCTGCTTTATGCGCCAGCCATCCCCTTGAGGGGTAACCCGATGCTGCCTTGTTTGACAGCAAGGGGTGGTGTCCTCTCCATCCGTGACACTCGCCTTCTCACATTTGCTGACTTATATCCGGGCGGTACTTTCCTCGAGATGTCCGCTGGTGGGGACGACCAGCCCTGCTCATTTGCTGACACATTATTACATCACTCCCTTAGGGAATCTTGCAAGAAGATGGGACCGAGCTTCCCGGAGGAACCCTGCACACTAGCCGCCCTCCAAAACTTGCTATCACGACCTTCCCCTAAAAAGCTGGTGTCCAGACTGTATAACTGCATGCAGGAGCAGGCCCCGGTGACAGAGGCTACGGCCAAACACGCTTGGACTGCTGACCTAGAGAATCAGCTGCCGGACGCCACATGGGAATATTGCTGTGCACAACTAACAGCCCTATCCCCTAATTATCGATTAAGGCTTATCCACTTCAAATTCTTACATCGATATTACCGCACTCCGACACTACTACACCGTATGGGTCTCCGTGAGGACGCCTCTTGCTGGAGATGTGGGGGTGTGGATGCGACCTTTATTCATATGGCATGGAGCTGCCCCAAGTTGTGCACGTACTGGTTGGAAATCTTTACTGCCATCAATCACATCATACAAAGAAATGACTCCCCGTCCCCACTGCTGGGTCTGCTGGGGTATGTTAAAGACACTACACCCTGCGACAGGAAACTGCATGCGTTGCTCCTTCTATACGCCAAACGTCAGATTGCACTACACTGGGGCAGGCCGGGTCTCCCCTCCTTCGAGAGCTGGATTAGGGATGTGACTTATGGCCACACACAACTGGCACACTACTGGGAGACCATGCCCACCGCTTCCAGACCCACTGACATATGGGGCCCGTTTGTGCAGTGGGCTGCAGCGCGCGCGAGATCGGACACCTCAGGTACTCCACGCGCTGCGAGTGTTTCAGACGACATGGGCTGAGTGTGCGCGCTGAATGGGTTACCGATTGCCGTCCCATGGAGTGGCGCTGTTGCGGTCAGGTCCTGCCCTGGCGCGCGCTCGACATTTGCTGCCCCCACTGACCCCGACCGTGTCCCTGGCCTCCCCCTTCCGCTGACCCTCCTGTGGCCTATTAATTGCCCCTTCCCCCCCTCCCCCCACACGCCCTTTTGCCTATACGGGCACAGAGGAGCTGATCTTGCACACACGCCCTGACTATGACCTGCCCTCTCTCTGAGTGATCCGTTGTGGGCCCGCGCGTCTCTTTTGTGGACTGAAGTGTTGTATGACTGCTGTTTCTTAGTACTTGCACCTATGTTTAGACGGTTTTTGGGTTAACTTGTTGGGGGGTTCTGTTGGGAGAAACAATGGTGCTGATAGACGTATCCTATCCACGGGCCGCTGCAGCGGATAGTTGACCGCTGCTTCTTTAGGAGCGGCTTCCCCATTCTTCGTTATCTTTCAATTGTCTGAGGCACTATGAGAAAAGCATGACCATTTCCTCGCTGATATTGCACTGCGCACGCTATAGATTTTATTGTATTTCATGTTTATCTCTGCATGATTGACCCGGTCGGATGTCGGCCTCTGGTTTGTTTCTTTGCACTTTTCTGTATGCTCTAATTAATAGCGGCCTGCCTCCGGGTTGTTGGCGTGACGCAGTGTGAATCTTCTCTTTCATCTGTTTACACTACATGTCTTGCAAATAAAAAAAAAAAAATAAATAAAATAAAATACCATGTGGAGGCATTTAATGTTCAAGCAAAAACAGGTGATTTTTGACAAAAGAGATAACACGCCCCCATTACGTCATGCTTCAGAAAGGTGAAAAATGGTCCGTTTTCAAATGTTTTATTTTTGAACGTCAGTTCACATTTGTAGGTAGATCATCAGTTTTAGAGCTAAAATTAGCATGTTGAAAGTGATTTTCATGCTTCCAGGGGCCCGGGAAATGAATTAAATACCATTTGGAGGCATTTAATGTTCAAGCAAAAACAGGTGATTTTTGACAAAAGAGATAACACCCCCCCATTACGTCATGCATCAGAAAGGTGAAAAATTGTCCGTTTTCAAATGTTTTATTTTTGAACGTCAGTTCACATTTGTAGGTAGATCATCAGTTTTAGAGCTAAAATTAGCATGTTTAAAGTGATTTTCATGCTTCCAGGGGCCCGGGAAGTGAATTAAATACCATTTGGAGGCATTTAATGTTCAAGCAAAAACAGGTGATTTTTGACAAAAGAGATAACACCCCCCATTACGTCATGCTTCAAAAAGGTGAAAAATGGTCCGTTTTCAAATGTTTTATTTTTGAACGTCAGTTCACATTTGTAGGTAGATCATCAGTTTTAGAGCTAAAATTTGCATGTTTAAAGTGATTTTCATGCTTCCAGGGGCCCGGGAAGTGAATTAAATACCATTTGGAGGCATTTAATGTTCAAGCAAAAACAGGTGGTTTTTGACAAAAGAGATAACACCCCCCATTACGTCATGCTTCAAAAAGGTGAAAAATGGTCCGTTTTCAAATGTTTTATTTTTGAACGTCAGTTCACATTTGTAGGTAGATCATCAGTTTTAGAGCTAAAATTAGCATGTTTAAAGTGATTTTCATCCTTCCAGGGGCCCGGGAAGTGAATTAAATACCATTTGGAGGCATTTAATGTTCAAGCAAAAACAGGTGATTTTTGACAAAAGAGATAACACCCCCCCATTACGTCATAATTCAGAAAGGTGAAAAATGGTCCGTTTTCAAATGTTTTATTTTTGAACGTCAGTTCACATTTGTAGGTAGATCATCAGTTTTAGAGCTAAAATTAGCATGTTTAAAGTGATTTTCATCCTTCCAGGGGCCCGGGAAGTGAATTAAATACCATTTGGAGGCATTTAATGTTCAAGCAAAAACAGGTGATTTTTGACAAAAGAGATAACACCCCCCCATTACGTCATGCTTCAGAAAGGTGAAAAATGGTCCATTTTCAAATGTTTTATTTTTGAACGTCAGTTCACATTTGTAGGTAGATCATCAGTTTTAGAGCTAAAATTAGCATGTTTAAAGTGATTTTCATCCTTCCAGGGGCCCGGGAAGTGAATTAAATACCATTTGGAGGCATTTAATGTTCAAGAAAAAACAGGTGATTTTTGACAAAAGAGATAACACCCCCCCATTACGTCATGCTTCAGAAAGGTGAAAAATGGTCCATTTTCAAATGTTTTATTTTTGAACGTCAGTTCACATTTGTAGGTAGATCATCAGTTTAAGAGCTAAAATTAGCATGTTTAAAGTGATTTTCATGCTTCCAGGGTCCCGGGAAGTGAATTAAATACCATGTGGAGGCATTTAATGTTCAAGAAAAAACAGGTGATTTTTGACAAAAGAGATAACACCCCCCCCATTACGTCATGCTTCAGAAAGGTGAAAAATGGTCCATTTTCAAATGTTTTATTTTTGAACGTCAGTTCACATTTGTAGGTAGATCATCAGTTTTAGAGCTAAAATTAGCATGTTTAAAGCGATTTTTATGCTTCTAGGGGCCCCGGAAGTGAGTTAAATACCATTTGGAGGCATTTAATGTTCAAGCAAAAAGAGGTGATTTTTGACAAAAGAGATAACACCCCCCCCCATTACGTCATGCTTCAGAAAGGTGAAAAATGGTCCGTTTTGAAATGTTTTATTTTAGAACGTCAGTTCACATTTGTAGGTAGATCATCAGTTTTAGAGCTAAAATTAGCATGTTTAAAGTGATTTTCATGCTTCCAGGGGCCCGGGAAGTGAATTAAATACCATTTGGAGGCATTTAATGTTCAAGCAAAAACAGTTGATTTTTGACAAAAGAGATAACACCCCCCCATTACGTCATGCTTCAGAAAGGTGAAAAATGGTCCGTTTTGAAATGTTTTATTTTAGAACGTCAGTTCACATTTGTAGGTAGATCATCAGTTTTAGAGCTAAAATTAGCATGTTTAAAGTGATTTTCATGATTCCAGGGGACCGGGAAGTGAATTAAATACCATTTGGAGGCATTTAATGTTCAAGCAAAAACAGGTGATTTTTGACAAAAGAGATAACACCCCCCATTACGTCATGCTTCAGAAAGGTGAAAAATGGTCCGTTTTCAAATGTTTTATTTTTGAACGTCAGTTCACATTTGTAGGTAGATTATCAGTTTTAGAGCTAAAATTTGCATGTTTAAAGTGATTTTCATGCTTCCAGGGGCCCGGGAAGTGAATTAAATACCATTTGGAGGCATTTAATGTTCAAGCAAAAACAGGTGATATTTGACAAAAGAGATAACACCCCCCCATTACGCCATGCTTCAGAAAGGTGAAAAATGTTCCGTTTTCAAATGTTTTATTTTTGAACGTCAGTTCACATTTGTAGGTAGATCGTCAGTTTTAGAGCTAAAATTTGTATGTTGAAAGTGATTTTCATGCTTCCAGGGGCCCGGGAAGTGAATTAAATACCATTTGGAGGCATTTAATGTTCAAGCAAAAACAGGTGATTTTTGACAAAAGAGATAACACCCCCCCATTACGTCATGCTTCAGAAAGGTGAAAAATGGTCTGTTTTCAAATGTTTTATTTTTGAACGTCAGTTCACATTTGTAGGTAGATCATCAGTTTTAGAGCTAAAATTAGCATGTTGAAAGTGATTTTCATGCTTCCAGGGGCCCGGGAAGTGAATTAAATACCATTTGGAGGCATTTAATGTTCAAGCAAAAACAGGTGATTTTTGACAAAAGAGATAACACCCCCCATTACGTCATGCTTCAAAAAGGTGAAAAATGGTCCGTTTTCAAATGTTTTATTTTTGAACGTCAGTTCACATTTGTAGGTAGATCATCAGTTTTAGAGCTAAAATTAGCATGTTTAAAGTGATTTTCATGCTTCCAGGGGCCTGGTAAGTGAATTAAATACCATTTGGAGGCATTTAATGTTCAAGCAAAAACAGGTGATTTTTGACAAAAGAGATAACACCCCCCATTACGTCATGCTTCAAAAAGGTGAAAAATGGTCCGTTTTCAAATGTTTTATTTTTGAACGTCAGTTCACATTTGTAGGTAGATCATCAGTTTTAGAGCTAAAATTAGCATGTTTAAAGTGATTTTCATGCTTCCAGGGGCCCGGGAAGTGAATTAAATACCATTTGAAGGCATTTAATGTTCAAGCAAAAACAGGTGATTTTTGACAAAAGAGATAACACCCCCCCATTACGTCATGCTTCAAAAAGGTGAAAAATGGTCCGTTTTCAAATGTTTTATTTTTGAACGTCAGTTCACATTTGTAGGTAGATCATCAGTTTTAGAGCTAAAATTAGCATTTTTAAAGTGATTTTCATGCTTCCAGGGGCCCGGGAAGTGAATTAAATACCATTTGGAGGCATTTAATGTTCAAGCAAAAACAGGTGATTTTTGACAAAAGAGATAACACCCCCCATTACGTCATGCTTCAAAAAGGTGAAAAATGGTCCGTTTTCAAATGTTTTATTTTTGAACGTCAGTTCACATTTGTAGGTAGATCATCAGTTTTAGAGCTAAAATTAGCATGTTTAAAGTGATTTTCATGCTTCCAGGGGCCTGGGAAGTGAATTAAATACCATTTGGAGGCATTTAATGTTCAAGCAAAAACAGGTGATTTTTGACAAAAGAGATAACACCCCCCATTACGTCATGCTTCAAAAAGGTGAAAAATGGTCCGTTTTCAAATGTTTTATTTTTGAACGTCAGTTCACATTTGTAGGTAGATCATCAGTTTTAGAGCTAAAATTAGCATGTTTAAAGTGATTTTCATGCTTCCAGGGGCCCGGGAAGTGAATTAAATACCATTTGAAGGCATTTAATGTTCAAGCAAAAACAGGTGATTTTTGACAAAAGAGATAACATCCCCCCATTACGTCATGCTTCAAAAAGGTGAAAAATGGTCCGTTTTCAAATGTTTTCTTTTTGAACGTCAGTTCACATTTGTAGGTAGATCATCAGTTTTAGAGCTAAAATTAGCATGTTTAAAGTGATTTTCATGCTTCCAGGGGCCCGGGAAGTGAATTAAATACCATTTGGAGGCATTTAATGTTCAAGCAAAAACAGGTGATTTTTGACAAAAGAGATAACACCCCCCGATTACGTCATGCTTCAGAAAGGTAAAAAATGGTCCGTTTTCAAATGTTTTATTTTTGAACGTCAGTTCACATTTGTAGGTAGATCATCAGTTTTGGAGCTAAAATGTGCATGTTTAAAGCGATTTTCATGCTTCCAGGGGCCCGGGGAGTGAATTAAATACCATTTGGAGGCATTTAATGTTCAAGCAAAAACAGGTGATTTTTGACAAAAGAGATAACACACCCCCATTACGTCATGCTTCAGAAAGGTGAAAAATGGTCCGTTTTCAAATGTTTTATTTTTGAATGTCAGTTCACATTTGTAGGTAGATCATCAGTTTTAGAGCTAAAATTAGCATGTTTAAAGTGATTTTCACCCTTTCAGGGGCCCGGGAAGTGAATTAAATACCATTTGGAGGCATTTAATATTCAAACAAAAACAGGTGATTTTTGACAAAAGAGATAACACCCCCCATTACGTCATGCTTCAGAAGGGTGAAAAATGGTCAGTTTTCAAATGTTTTATTTTTGAACGTCAGTTCACATTTGTAGGTAGATCATCAGTTTAAGAGCTAAAATTAGCATGTTTAAAGTGATTTTCATGCTTCCAGGGGCCCGGGAAGTGAATTAAATACCATTTGGAGGCATTTAATGTTCAAGCAAAAACAGGTGATTTTTGACAAAAGAGATAACACCCCCCCATTACGTCATGCTTCAAAAAGGTGAAAAATGGTCCATTTTCAAATGTTTTATTTTTGAACGTCAGTTCACATTTGTAGGTAGATCATCAGTTTTAGAGCTAAAATTAGCATGTTTAAAGTGATTTTCATGCTTCCAGGGGCCCGGGAAGTGAGTTAAATACCATTTGGAGGCATTTAATGTTCAAGCAAATACAGGTGATTTTTGACAAAAGAGATAATACCCCCCCATTACGTCATGCTTCAGAAAGGTGAAAAATGGTCCGTTTTGAAATGTTTTATTTTAGAACGTCAGTTCACATTTGTAGGTAGATCATCAGTTTTAGAGCTAAAATTAGCATGTTTAAAGTGATTTTCATGCTTCCAGGGGCCCGGGAAGTGAATTAAATACTATTTGGAGGCATTTAATGTTCAAGCAAAAACAGGTGATTTTTGACAAAAGAGATAACACCCCCCCCCATTACGTCATGCTTCAGAAAGGTGAAAAATGGTCCGTTTTGAAATGTTTTATTTTAGAACGTCAGTTCACATTTGTAGGTAGATCATCAGTTTTAGAGCTAAAATTAGCAAGTTTAAAGTGATTTTCATGCTTCCAGGGGCCCGGGAAGTGAATTAAATACCATTTGGAGGCATTTAATGTTCAAGCAAAAACAGGTGATTTTTGACAAAAGAGATAACACCCCCCCATTACGTCATGCTTCAGAAAGGTGAAAAATGGCCCGTTTTCAAATGTTTTATTTTTGAACGTCAGTTCACATTTGTAGGTAGATCATCAGTTTAAGAGCTAAAATTAGCATGTTTAAAGTGATTTTCATGCTTCCAGGGGCCCGGGAAGTTAATTAAATACCATTTGGAGGCATTAATGTTCAAGCAAAAACAGGTGATTTTTGACAAAAGAGATAACACCCCCCATTACGTCATGCTTCAGAAAGGTGAAGAATGGTCCGTTTTCAAATGTTTTATTTTTGAACGTCAGTTCACATTTGTAGGTAGATCGTCAGTTTTAGAGCTAAAATGTGCATGTTGAAAGTGATTTTCATGCTTCCAGGGGCCCGGGAAGTGAATTAAATACCATTTGGAGGCATTTAATGTTCAAGCAAAAACAGGTGATTTTTGACAAAAGAGATAACACCCCCCCATTACGTCATGCTTCAGAAAGATGAAAAATGGTCTGTTTTCAAATGTTTTATTTTTGAACGTCAGTTCACATTTGTAGGTAGATCATCAGTTTTAGAGCTAAAATTAGCATGTTTAAAGTGATTTTGATGCTTCCAGGGGCCCGGGAAGTGAATTAAATACCATTTGGAGGCATTTAATGTTCAAGCAAAAACAGGTGATTTTTGACAAAAGAGATAACACACCCCATTACGTCATGCTTCAAAAAGGTGAAAAATGGTCCGTTTTCAAATGTTTTATTTTTGAACGTCAGTTCACATTTGTAGGTAGATCATCAGTTTTAGAGCTAAAATTAGCATGTTTAAAGTGATTTTCATGCTTCCAGGGGCCCGGGAAGTGAATTAAATACCATTTGGAGGCATTTAATGTTCAAGCAAAAACAGGTGATTTTTGACAAAAGAGATAACACCCCCCCATTACGTCATGCTTCAGAAAGGTGAAAAATGGTCCGTTTTCAAATGTTTTATTTTTGAACGTCAGTTCACATTTGTAGGTAGATCATCAGTTTTAGAGCTAAAATGTGCATGTTTAAAGCGATTTTCATGCTTCCAGGGGCCCGGGAAGTGAATTAAATACCATTTGGAGGCATTTAATGTTCAAGCAAAAACAGGTGATTTTTGACAAAAGAGATAACACCCCCCCATTACGTCATAATTCAGAAAGGTGAAAAATGGTCCGTTTCAAATGTTTTATTTTTGAACGTCAGTTCACATTTGTAGGTAGATCATCAGTTTTAGAGCTAAAATTAGCATGTTTAAAGTGATTTTAATCCTTCCAGGGGCCCGGGAAGTGAATTAAATACCATTTGGAGGCATTTAATATTCAAACAAAAACAGGTGATTTTTGACAAAAGAGATAACACCCCCCCATTACGTCATGCTTCAGAAAGGTGAAAAATGGTCCATTTTCAAATGTTTTATTTTTGAACATCAGTTCACATTTGTAGGTAGATCATCAGTTTAAGAGCTAAAATTAGCATGTTTAAAGTGATTTTCATGCTTCCAGGGGCCCGGGAAGTGAATTAAATACCATGTGGAGGCATTTAATGTTCAAGAAAAAACAGGTGATTTTTGACAAAAGAGATAACACCCCCCATTACGTCATGCTTCAGAAAGGTGAAAAATGGTCCATTTTCAAATGTTTTATTTTTGAACGTCAGTTCACATTTGTAGGTAGATCATCAGTTTTAGAGCTAAAATTAGCATGTTTAAAGCGATTTTCATGCTTCCAGGGACCCGGGAAGTGAGTTAAATACCATTTGGAGGCATTTAATGTTCAAGCAAAAACAGTTGATTTTTGACAAAAGAGATAACACCCCCCCATTACGTCATGCTTCAGAAAGGTGAAAAATGGTCCGTTTTGAAATGTTTTTTTTTAGAATGTCAGTTCACATTTGTAGGTAGATCATCAGTTTTAGAGCTAAAATTAGCATGTTTAAAGTGATTTTCATGCTTCCAGGGGCCCGGGAAGTGAATTAAATATCATTTGGTGGCATTTAATGTTCAAGCAAAAACAGGTGATTTTTGACAAAAGAGATAACACCCCCCCCATTACGTCATGCTTCAGAAAGATGAAAAATGGTCTGTTTTCAAATGTTTTATTTTTGAACGTCAGTTCACATTTGTAGGTAGATCATCAGTTTTAGAGCTAAAATTAGCATGTTTAAAGTGATTTTGATGCTTCCAGGGGCCCGGGAAGTGAATTAAATACCATTTGGAGGCATTTAATGTTCAAGCAAAAACAGGTGATTTTTGACAAAAGAGATAACACACCCCATTACGTCATGCTTCAAAAAGGTGAAAAATGGTCCGTTTTCAAATGTTTTCTTTTTGAACGTCAGTTCACATTTGTAGGTAGATCATCAGTTTTAGAGCTAAAATTAGCATGTTTAAAGTGATTTTCATGCTTCCAGGGGCCCGGGAAGTGAATTAAATACCATTTGGAGGCATTTAATGTTCAAGCAAAAACAGGTGATTTTTGACAAAAGAGATAACACCCCCCGATTACGTCATGCTTCAGAAAGGTGAAAAATGGTCCGTTTTCAAATGTTTTAGTTTTGAACGTCAGTTCACATTTGTAGGTAGATCATCAGTTTTGGAGCTAAAATGTGCATGTTTAAAGCGATTTTCATGCTTCCAGGGGCCCGGGGAGTGAATTAAATACCATTTGGAGGCATTTAATGTTCAAGCAAAAACAGGTGATTTTTGACAAAAGAGATAACACACCCCCATTACGTCATGCTTCAGAAAGGTGAAAAATGGTCCGTTTTCAAATGTTTTATTTTTGAATGTCAGTTCACATTTGTAGGTAGATCATCAGTTTTAGAGCTAAAATTAGCATGTTTAAAGTGATTTTCACCCTTTCAGGGGCCCGGGAAGTGAATTAAATACCATTTGGAGGCATTTAATATTCAAACAAAAACAGGTGATTTTTGACAAAAGAGATAACACCCCCCATTACGTCATGCTTCAGAAGGGTGAAAAATGGTCAGTTTTCAAATGTTTTATTTTTGAACGTCAGTTCACATTTGTAGGTAGATCATCAGTTTAAGAGCTAAAATTAGCATGTTTAAAGTGATTTTCATGCTTCCAGGGGCCCGGGAAGTGAATTAAATACCATTTGGAGGCATTTAATGTTCAAGCAAAAACAGGTGATTTTTGACAAAAGAGATAACACCCCCCCATTACGTCATGCTTCAAAAAGGTGAAAAATGGTCCATTTTCAAATGTTTTATTTTTGAACGTCAGTTCACATTTGTAGGTAGATCATCAGTTTTAGAGCTAAAATTAGCATGTTTAAAGTGATTTTCATGCTTCCAGGGGCCCGGGAAGTGAGTTAAATACCATTTGGAGGCATTTAATGTTCAAGCAAATACAGGTGATTTTTGACAAAAGAGATAACACCCCCCCATTACGTCATGCTTCAGAAAGGTGAAAAATGGTCCGTTTTGAAATGTTTTATTTTAGAACGTCAGTTCACATTTGTAGGTAGATCATCAGTTTTAGAGCTAAAATTAGCATGTTTAAAGTGATTTTCATGCTTCCAGGGGCCCGGGAAGTGAATTAAATACTATTTGGAGGCATTTAATGTTCAAGCAAAAACAGGTGATTTTTGACAAAAGAGATAACACCCCCCCCCATTACGTCATGCTTCAGAAAGGTGAAAAATGGTCCGTTTTGAAATGTTTTATTTTAGAACGTCAGTTCACATTTGTAGGTAGATCATCAGTTTTAGAGCTAAAATTAGCAAGTTTAAAGTGATTTTCATGCTTCCAGGGGCCCGGGAAGTGAATTAAATACCATTTGGAGGCATTTAATGTTCAAGCAAAAACAGGTGATTTTTGACAAAAGAGATAACACCCCCCCATTACGTCATGCTTCAGAAAGGTGAAAAATGGCCCGTTTTCAAATGTTTTATTTTTGAACGTCAGTTCACATTTGTAGGTAGATCATCAGTTTAAGAGCTAAAATTAGCATGTTTAAAGTGATTTTCATGCTTCCAGGGGCCCGGGAAGTTAATTAAATACCATTTGGAGGCATTAATGTTCAAGCAAAAACAGGTGATTTTTGACAAAAGAGATAACACCCCCCATTACGTCATGCTTCAGAAAGGTGAAGAATGGTCCGTTTTCAAATGTTTTATTTTTGAACGTCAGTTCACATTTGTAGGTAGACCGTCAGTTTTAGAGCTAAAATGTGCATGTTGAAAGTGATTTTCATGCTTCCAGGGGCCCGGGAAGTGAATTAAATACCATTTGGAGGCATTTAATGTTCAAGCAAAAACAGGTGATTTTTGACAAAAGAGATAACACCCCCCCATTACGTCATGCTTCAGAAAGATGAAAAATGGTCTGTTTTCAAATGTTTTATTTTTGAACGTCAGTTCACATTTGTAGGTAGATCATCAGTTTTAGAGCTAAAATTAGCATGTTTAAAGTGATTTTGATGCTTCCAGGGGCCCGGGAAGTGAATTAAATACCATTTGGAGGCATTTAATGTTCAAGCAAAAACAGGTGATTTTTGACAAAAGAGATAACACACCCCATTACGTCATGCTTCAAAAAGGTGAAAAATGGTCCGTTTTCAAATGTTTTATTTTTGAACGTCAGTTCACATTTGTAGGTAGATCATCAGTTTTAGAGCTAAAATTAGCATGTTTAAAGTGATTTTGATGCTTCCAGGGGCCCGGGAAGTGAATTAAATACCATTTGGAGGCATTTAATGTTCAAGCAAAAACAGGTGATTTTTGACAAAAGAGATAACACCCCCCCATTACGTCATGCTTCAGAAAGGTGAAAAATGGTCCGTTTTCAAATGTTTTATTTTTGAACGTCAGTTCACATTTGTAGGTAGATCATCAGTTTTAGAGCTAAAATGTGCATGTTTAAAGCGATTTTCATGCTTCCAGGGGCCCGGGAAGTGAATTAAATACCATTTGGAGGCATTTAATGTTCAAGCAAAAACAGGTGATTTTTGACAAAAGAGATAACACCCCCCCATTACGTCATAATTCAGAAAGGTGAAAAATGGTCCGTTTCAAATGTTTTATTTTTGAACGTCAGTTCACATTTGTAGGTAGATCATCAGTTTTAGAGCTAAAATTAGCATGTTTAAAGTGATTTTCATCCTTCCAGGGGCCCGGGAAGTGAATTAAATACCATTTGGAGGCATTTAATATTCAAACAAAAACAGGTGATTTTTGACAAAAGAGATAACACCCCCCCATTACGTCATGCTTCAGAAAGGTGAAAAATGGTCCATTTTCAAATGTTTTATTTTTGAACATCAGTTCACATTTGTAGGTAGATCATCAGTTTAAGAGCTAAAATTAGCATGTTTAAAGTGATTTTCATGCTTCCAGGGGCCCGGGAAGTGAATTAAATACCATGTGGAGGCATTTAATGTTCAAGAAAAAACAGGTGATTTTTGACAAAAGAGATAACACCCCCCATTACGTCATGCTTCAGAAAGGTGAAAAATGGTCCATTTTCAAATGTTTTATTTTTGAACGTCAGTTCACATTTGTAGGTAGATCATCAGTTTTAGAGCTAAAATTAGCATGTTTAAAGCGATTTTCATGCTTCCAGGGACCCGGGAAGTGAGTTAAATACCATTTGGAGGCATTTAATGTTCAAGCAAAAACAGTTGATTTTTGACAAAAGAGATAACACCCCCCCATTACGTCATGCTTCAGAAAGGTGAAAAATGGTCCGTTTTGAAATGTTTTTTTTTAGAATGTCAGTTCACATTTGTAGGTAGATCATCAGTTTTAGAGCTAAAATTAGCATGTTTAAAGTGATTTTCATGCTTCCAGGGGCCCGGGAAGTGAATTAAATATCATTTGGTGGCATTTAATGTTCAAGCAAAAACAGGTGATTTTTGACAAAAGAGATAACACCCCCCCCATTACGTCATGCTTCAGAAAGATGAAAAATGGTCTGTTTTCAAATGTTTTATTTTTGAACGTCAGTTCACATTTGTAGGTAGATCATCAGTTTTAGAGCTAAAATTAGCATGTTTAAAGTGATTTTGATGCTTCCAGGGGCCCGGGAAGTGAATTAAATACCATTTGGAGGCATTTAATGTTCAAGCAAAAACAGGTGATTTTTGACAAAAGAGATAACACACCCCATTACGTCATGCTTCAAAAAGGTGAAAAATGGTCCGTTTTCAAATGTTTTATTTTTGAACGTCAGTTCACATTTGTAGGTAGATCATCAGTTTTAGAGCTAAAATTAGAATGTTTAAAGTGATTTTCATGCTTCCAGGGGCCAGGGAAGTGAATTAAATACCATTTGGAGGCATTTAATGTTCAAGCAAAAACAGGTGATTTTTGACAAAAGAGATAACACCCCCCCATTACGTCATGCTTCAGAAAGGTGAAAAATGGTCCGTTTTCAAATGTTTTAGTTTTTGAACGTCAGTTCACATTTGTAGGTAGATCATCAGTTTTAGAGCTAAAATGTGCATGTTTAAAGCGATTTTCATGCTTCCAGGGGCCCGGGAAGTGAATTAAATACCATTTGGATGCATTTAATGTTCAAGCAAAAACAGGTGATTTTTGACAAAAGAGATAACACCCCCCCATTACGTCATAATTCAGAAAGGTGAAAAATGGTCCATTTTCAAATGTTTTATTTTTGAACGTCAGTTCACATTTGTAGGTAGATCATCAGTTTTAGAGCTAAAATTAGCATGTTTAAAGTGATTTTCATCCTTCCAGGGGCCCGGGAAGTGAATTAAATACCATTTGGAGGCATTTAATATTCAAACAAAAACAGGTGATTTTTGACAAAAGAGATAACACCCCCCCATTACGTCATGCTTCAAAAAGGTGAAAAATGGTCCGTTTTCAAATGTTTTATTTTTGAACGTCAGTTCACATTTGTAGGTAGATCATCAGTTTTAGAGCTAAAATTAGCATGTTTAAAGTGATTTTCATGCTTCCAGGGGCCCGGGAAGTGAATTAAATACCATTTGAAGGCATTTAATGTTCAAGCAAAAACAGGTGATTTTTGACAAAAGAGATAACACCCCCCCATTACGTCATGCTTCAAAAAGGTGAAAAATGGTCCGTTTTCAAATGTTTTATTTTTGAACGTCAGTTCACATTTGTAGGTAGATCATCAGTTTTAGAGCTAAAATTAGCATTTTTAAAGTGATTTTCATGCTTCCAGGGGCCCGGGAAGTGAATTAAATACCATTTGGAGGCATTTAATGTTCAAGCAAAAACAGGTGATTTTTGACAAAAGAGATAACACCCCCCATTACGTCATGCTTCAAAAAGGTGAAAAATGGTCCGTTTTCAAATGTTTTATTTTTGAACGTCAGTTCACATTTGTAGGTAGATCATCAGTTTTAGAGCTAAAATTAGCATGTTTAAAGTGATTTTCATGCTTCCAGGGGCCTGGGAAGTGAATTAAAGACCATTTGGAGGCATTTAATGTTCAAGCAAAAACAGGTGATTTTTGACAAAAGAGATAACACCCCCCATTACGTCATGCTTCAAAAAGGTGAAAAATGGTCCGTTTTCAAATGTTTTATTTTTGAACGTCAGTTCACATTTGTAGGTAGATCATCAGTTTTAGAGCTAAAATTAGCATGTTTAAAGTGATTTTCATGCTTCCAGGGGCCCGGGAAGTGAATTAAATACCATTTGAAGGCATTTAATGTTCAAGCAAAAACAGGTGATTTTTGACAAAAGAGATAACATCCCCCCATTACGTCATGCTTCAAAAAGGTGAAAAATGGTCCGTTTTCAAATGTTTTATTTTTGAACGTCAGTTCACATTTGTAGGTAGATCATCAGTTTTAGAGCTAAAATTAGCATGTTTAAAGTGATTTGCATGCTTCCAGGGGCCCGGGAAGTGAATTAAATACCATTTGGAGGCATTTAATGTTCAAGCAAAAACAGGTGATTTTTGACAAAAGAGATAACACCCCCCGATTACGTCATGCTTCAGAAAGGTAAAAAATGGTCCGTTTTCAAATGTTTTATTTTTGAACGTCAGTTCACATTTGTAGGTAGATCATCAGTTTTGGAGCTAAAATGTGCATGTTTAAAGCGATTTTCATGCTTCCAGGGGCCCGGGAAGTGAATTAAATACCATTTGGAGGCATTTAATGTTCAAGCAAAAACAGGTGATTTTTGACAAAAGAGATAACACCCCCCCATTACGTCATGCTTCAGAAAGGTGAAAAATGGTCCGTTTTCAAATGTTTTATTTTTGAATGTCAGTTCACATTTGTAGGTAGATCATAGGTTTTAGAGCTAAAATTAGCATGTTTAAAGTGATTTTCACCCTTTCAGGGGCCCGGGAAGTGAATTAAATACCATTTGGAGGCATTTAATATTCAAACAAAAACAGGTGATTTTTGACAAAAGAGATAACACCCCCCATTACGTCATGCTTCAGAAGGGTGAAAAATGGTCAGTTTTCAAATGTTTTATTTTTGAACGTCAGTTCACATTTGTAGGTAGATCATCAGTTTAAGAGCTAAAATTAGCATGTTTAAAGTGATTTTCATGCTTCCAGGGGCCCGGGAAGTAAATTAAATACCATTTGGAGGCATTTAATGTTCAAGCAAAAACAGGTGATTTTTGACAAAAGAGATAACACCCCCCCCATTACGTCATGCTTCAAAAAGGTGAAAAATGGTCCATTTTCAAATGTTTTATTTTTGAACGTCAGTTCACATTTGTAGGTAGATCATCAGTTTTAGAGCTAAAATTAGCATGTTTAAAGTGATTTTCATGCTTCCAGGGGCCCGGGAAGTGAGTTAAATACCATTTGGAGGCATTTAATGTTCAAGCAAATACAGGTGATTTTTGACAAAAGAGATAACACCCCCCCATTACGTCATGCTTCAGAAAGGTGAAAAATGGTCCGTTTTGAAATGTTTTATTTTAGAACGTCAGTTCACATTTGTAGGTAGATCATCAGTTTTAGAGCTAAAATTAGCAAGTTTAAAGTGATTTTCATGCTTCCAGGGGCCCGGGAAGTGAATTAAATACCATTTGGAGGCATTTAATGTTCAAGCAAAAACAGGTGATTTTTGACAAAAGAGATAACACCCCCCCATTACGTCATGCTTCAGAAAGGTGAAAAATGGCCCGTTTTCAAATGTTTTATTTTTGAACGTCAGTTCACATTTGTAGGTAGATCATCAGTTTAAGAGCTAAAATTAGCATGTTTAAAGTGATTTTCATGCTTCCAGGGGCCCGGGAAGTGAATTAAATACCATTTGGAGGCATTAATGTTCAAGCAAAAACAGGTGATTTTTGACAAAAGAGATAACACCCCCCATTACGTCATGCTTCAGAAAGGTGAAGAATGGTCCGTTTTCAAATGTTTTATTTTTGAACGTCAGTTCACATTTGTAGGTAGATCGTCAGTTTTAGAGCTAAAATGTGCATGTTGAAAGTGATTTTCATGCTTCCAGGGGCCCGGGAAGTGAATTAAATACCATTTGGAGGCATTTAATGTTCAAGCAAAAACAGGTGATTTTTGACAAAAGAGATAACACCCCCCATTACGTCATGCTTCAGAAAGGTGAAAAATGGTCCGTTTTCAAATGTTTTATTTTTGAACGTCAGTTCACATTTGTAGGTAGATCATCAGTTTTAGAGCTAAAATTAGCATGTTTAAAGTGATTTTCATGCTTCCAGGGGCCCGGGAAGTGAATTAAATACCATTTGGAGGCATTTAATGTTCAAGCAAAAACAGGTGATTTTTGACAAAAGAGATAACACCCCCCCATTACGTCATGCTTCAGAAAGGTGAAAAATTGTCCGTTTTCAAATGTTTTATTTTTGAACGTCAGTTCACATTTGTAGGTAGATCATCAGTTTTAGAGCTAAAATTAGCATGTTTAAAGTGATTTTCATGCTTCCAGGGGCCCGGGAAGTGAATTAAATATCATTTGGAGGCATTTAATGTTCAAGCAAAAACAGGTGATTTTTGACAAAAGAGATAACACCCCCCATTACGTCATGCTTCAGAAAGATGAAAAATGGTCTGTTTTCAAATGTTTTATTTTTGAACGTCAGTTCACATTTGTAGGTAGATCATCAGTTTTAGAGCTAAAATTAGCATGTTTAAAGTGATTTTGATGCTTCCAGGGGCCCGGGAAGTGAATTAAATACCATTTGGAGGCATTTAATGTTCAAGCAAAAACAGGTGATTTTTGACAAAAGAGATAACACACCCCATTACGTCATGCTTCAAAAAGGTGAAAAATGGTCCGTTTTCAAATGTTTTATTTTTGAACGTCAGTTCACATTTGTAGGTAGATCATCAGTTTTAGAGCTAAAATTAGCATGTTTAAAGTGATTTTCATGCTTCCAGGGGCCCGGGAAGTGAATTAAATACCATTTGGAGGCATTTAATGTTCAAGCAAAAACAGGTGATTTTTGACAAAAGAGATAACACCCCCCCCATTACGTCATGCTTCAGAAAGGTGAAAAATGGTCCGTTTTCAAATGTTTTATTTTTGAACGTCAGTTCACATTTGTAGGTAGATCATCAGTTTTAGAGCTAAAATGTGCATGTTTAAAGCGATTTTCATGCTTCCAGGGGCCCGGGAAGTGAATTAAATACCATTTGGAGGCATTTAATGTTCAAGCAAAAACAGGTGATTTTTGACAAAAGAGATAACACCCCCACATTACGTCATAATTCAGAAAGGTGAAAAATGGTCCGTTTTCAAATGTTTTATTTTTGAACGTCAGTTCACATTTGTAGGTAGATCATCAGTTTTAGAGCTAAAATTAGCATGTTTAAAGTGATTTTCATCCTTCCAGGGGCCCGGGAAGTGAATTAAATACCATTTGGAGGCATTTAATATTCAAACAAAAACAGGTGATTTTTGACAAAAGAGATAACACCCCCCCATTACGTCATGCTTCAGAAAGGTGAAAAATGGTCGATTTTCAAATGTTTTATTTTTGAACATCAGTTCACATTTGTAGGTAGATCATCAGTTTAAGAGCTAAAATTAGCATGTTTAAAGTGATTTTCATGCTTCCAGGGGCCCGGGAAGTGAATTAAATACCATGTGGAGGCATTTAATGTTCAAGAAAAAACAGGTGATTTTTGACAAAAGAGATAACACCCCCCATTACGTCATGCTTCAGAAAGGTGAAAAATGGTCCATTTTCAAATGTTTTATTTTTGAACGTCAGTTCACATTTGTAGGTAGATCATCAGTTTTAGAGCTAAAATTAGCATGTTTAAAGCGATTTTCATGCTTCCAGGGGCCCGGGAAGTGAGTTAAATACCATTTGGAGGCATTTAATGTTCAAGCAAAAACAGTTGATTTTTGACAAAAGAGATAACACCCCCCCATTACGTCATGCTTCAGAAAGGTGAAAAATGGTCCGTTTTGAAATGTTTTATTTTAGAACGTCAGTTCACATTTGTAGGTAGATCATCAGTTTTAGAGCTAAAATTAGCATGTTTAAAGTGATTTTCATGCTTCCAGGGGCCCGGGAAGTGAATTAAATATCATTTGGAGGCATTTAATGTTCAAGCAAAAACAGGTGATTTTTGACAAAAGAGATAACACCCCCCCATTACGTCATGCTTCAGAAAGATGAAAAATGGTCTGTTTTCAAATGTTTTATTTTTGAACGTCAGTTCACATTTGTAGGTAGATCATCAGTTTTAGAGCTAAAATTAGCATGTTTAAAGTGATTTTGATGCTTCCAGGGGCCCGGGAAGTGAATTAAATACCATTTGGAGGCATTTAATGTTCAAGCAAAAACAGGTGATTTTTGACAAAAGAGATAACACACCCCATTACGTCATGCTTCAAAAAGGTGAAAAATGGTCCGTTTTCAAATGTTTTATTTTTGAACGTCAGTTCACATTTGTAGGTAGATCATCAGTTTTAGAGCTAAAATTAGCATGTTTAAAGTGATTTTCATGCTTCCAGGGGCCCGGGAAGTGAATTAAATACCATTTGGAGGCATTTAATGTTCAAGCAAAAACAGGTGATTTTTGACAAAAAAAAATAACACCCCCCCATTACGTCATGCTTCAGAAAGGTGAAAAATGGTCCGTTTTCAAATGTTTTAGTTTTTGAACGTCAGTTCACATTTGTAGGTAGATCATCAGTTTTAGAGCTAAAATGTGCATGTTTAAAGCGATTTTCATGCTTCCAGGGGCCCGGGAAGTGAATTAAATACCATTTGGAGGCATTTAATGTTCAAGCAAAAACAGGTGATTTTTGACAAAAGAGATAACACCCCCCCATTACGTCATAATTCAGAAAGGTGAAAAATGGTCCATTTTCAAATGTTTTATTTTTGAACGTCAGTTCACATTTGTAGGTAGATCATCAGTTTTAGAGCTAAAATTAGCATGTTTAAAGTGATTTTCATCCTTCCAGGGGCCCGGGAAGTGAATTAAATACCATTTGGAGGCATTTAATATTCAAACAAAAACAGGTGATTTTTGACAAAAGAGATAACACCCCCCCATTACGTCATGCTTCAGAAAGGTGAAAAATGGTCCATTTTCAAATGTTTTATTTTTGAACGTCAGTTCACATTTGTAGGTAGATCATCAGTTTAAGAGCTAAAATTAGCATGTTTAAAGTGATTTTCATGCTTCCAGGGGCCCGGGAAGTGAATTAAATACCATGTGGAGGCATTTAATGTTCAAGAAAAAACAGGTGATTTTTGACAAAAGAGATAACACCCCCCATTACGTCATGCTAAAGAAAGGTGAAAAATAGTCGATTTTCAAATTTTTTATTTTTGAACGTCAGTTCACATTTGTAGGTAGATCATCAGTTTTAGAGCTAAAATTAGCATGTTTAAAGCGATTTTCATGCTTCCAGGGGCCCGGGAAGTGAGTTAAATACCATTTGGAGGCATTTAATGTTCAAGCAAAAACAGGTGATTTTTGACAAAAGAGATAACACCCCCCCCATTACGTCATGCTTCAGAAAGGTGAAAAATGGTCCGTTTTGAAATGTTTTATTTTAGAACGTCAGTTCACATTTGTAGGTAGATCATCAGTTTTAGAGCTAAAATTAGCATGTTTAAAGTGATTTTCATGCTTCCAGGGGCCCGGGAAATGAATTAAATACCATTTGGAGGCATTTAATGTTCAAGCAAAAACAGGTGATTTTTGACTAAAGAGATAACACCCCCCCATTACGTCATGCTTCAGAAAGGTGAAAAATGGTCCGTTTTCAAATGTTTTATTTTTGAACGTCAGTTCACATTTGTAGGTAGATCATCAGTTTAAGAGCTAAAATTAGCATGTTTAAAGTGATTTTCATGCTTCCAGGGGCCCGGGAAGTGAATTAAATACCATTTGGAGGCATTTAATGTTCAAGCAAAAACAGTTGATTTTTGACAAAAGAGATAACACCCCCCCATTACGTCATGCTTCAGAAAGGTGAAAAATGGTCCGTTTTGAAATGTTTTATTTTAAAACGTCAGTTCACATTTGTAGGTAGATCATCAGTTTTAGAGCTAAAATTAGCATGTTTAAAGTGATTTTCATGCTTCCAGGGGCCCGGGAAGTGAATTAAATACCATTTGGAGGCATTTAATGTTCAAGCAAAAACAGGTGATTTTTGACAAAAGAGATAACACCCCCCCATTACGTCATGCTTCAGAAAGGTGAAAAATGGTCCGTTTTCAAATGTTTTATTTTTGAACGTCAGTTCACATTTGTAGGTAGATCATCAGTTTAAGAGCTAAAATTAGCATGTTTAAAGTGATTTTCATGCTTCCAGGGGCCCGGGAAGTGAATTAAATACCATTTGGAAGCATTTAATGTTCAAGCAAAAACAGGTGATTTTTGACAAAAGAGATAACACCCCCCCATTACGTCATGCTTCAGAAAGGTGAAAAATGGTCCGTTTTCAAATGTTTTATTTTTGAACGTCAGTTCACATTTGTAGGTAGATCATCAGTTTTAGAGCTAAAATTTGCATGTTTAAAGTGATTTTCATGCTTCCAGGGGCCCGCGAAGTGAATTAAATACCATTTGGAGGCATTTAATGTTCAAGCAAAAACAGGTGATATTTGACAAAAGAGATAACACCCCCCCATTACGTCATGCTTCAGAAAGGTGAAAAATGGTCCGTTTTCAAATGTTTTATTTTTGAACGTCAGTTCACATTTGTAGGTAGATCGTCAGTTTTAGAGCTAAAATTTGTATGTTGAAAGTGATTTTCATGCTTCCAGGGGCCCGGGAAGTGAATTAAATACCATTTGGAGGCATTTAATGTTCAAGCAAAAACAGGTGATTTTTGACAAAAGAGATTACACCCCCCATTACGTCATGCTTCAGAAAGGTGAAAAATGGTCAGTTTTCAAATGTTTTATTTTTGAACGTCAGTTTACATTTGTAGGTAGATCATCAGTTTAAGAGCTAAAATTAGCATGTTTAAAGCGATTTTCATGCTTCCAGGGGTCCGGGAAGTGAATTAAATACCATTTGGAGACATTTAATGTTCAAGCAAAAACAGGTGATTTTTGACAAAAGAGATAACACCCCCCATTACGTCATGCTTCAGAAAGGTGAAAAATGGTCCGTTTTCAAATGTTTTATTTTTGAACGTCAGTTCACATTTGTAGGTAGATCATCAGTTTAAGAGCTCAAATTAGCATGTTTAAAGTGATTTTCATGCTTCCAGGGGCCCGGGAAGTGAATTAAATACCATTTGGAGACATTTAATGTTCAAACAAATACAGGTGATTTTTGTCAAAGGAGATAACACCCCCCCATTACGTCAAGCTTCAGAAAGGTGAAAAATGGTCAGTTTTCAAATGTTTTATTTTTGAACGTCAGTTCACATTTGTAGGTAGATCGTCAGTTTAAGAGCTAAAATTAGCATGTTTAAAGTTATTTTCATGATTCCAGGGGCCCGGGAAGTGAAATAAATACCATTTGGAGGCATTTAATGTTCAAGCAAAGACAGGTGATTTTTGACAAATGAGATAACACCCCCCCCCCATTACGTCATGGTTCAGAAAGGTGAAAAATGGTCAGTTTTCAAATGTTTTATTTTTGAACGTCAGTTCACATTTGTAGGTAGATCGTCAGTTTAAGAGCTAAAATTAGCATGTTTAAAGTTATTTTCATGTTTCCAGGGGCCGGGAAGTGAAATAAATACCATTTGGAGGCATTTAATGTTCAAGCAAAAACAGGTGATATTTGACAAATGAGTTAACACCCCCCATTACGTCATGGTTCAGAAAGGTGAAAAAAGGTCCGTTTTCAAATGTTTTATTTTTGAACGTCAGTTCACATTTGTAGGTAGATCATCAGTTTTAGAGCTGAAATTAGCATGTTTAAAGGGATTTTCGTGCTTCCAGGGGCCCGGGAAGTGAATTAAATACCATTTGGAGGCATTTAATGTTCAAGCAATAACAGGTGATTTTTGACAAAAGAGATAACCCCCCCCCATTACGTCATGCTTCAGAAAGGTGAAAAATGGTCCGTTTTGAAATGTTTTATTTTAGAACGTCAGTTCACATTTGTAGGTAGATCATCAGTTTTAGAGCTAAAATTAGCATGTTTAAAGTGATTTTCATGCTTCCAGGGGCCCGGGAAATGAATTAAATACCATTTGGAGGCATTTAATGTTCAAGCAAAAACAGGTGATTTTTGACTAAAGAGATAACACCCCCCCATTACGTCATGCTTCAGAAAGGTGAAAAATGGTCCGTTTTCAAATGTTTTATTTTTGAACGTCAGTTCACATTTGTAGGTAGATCATCAGTTTAAGAGCTAAAATTAGCATGTTTAAAGTGATTTTCATGCTTCCAGGGGCCCGGGAAGTGAATTAAATACCATTTGGAGGCATTTAATGTTCAAGCAAAAACAGTTGATTTTTGACAAAAGAGATAACACCCCCCCATTACGTCATGCTTCAGAAAGGTGAAAAATGGTCCGTTTTGAAATGTTTTATTTTAAAACGTCAGTTCACATTTGTAGGTAGATCATCAGTTTTAGAGCTAAAATTAGCATGTTTAAAGTGATTTTCATGCTTCCAGGGGCCCGGGAAGTGAATTAAATACCATTTGGAGGCATTTAATGTTCAAGCAAAAACAGGTGATTTTTGACAAAAGAGATAACACCCCCCCATTACGTCATGCTTCAGAAAGGTGAAAAATGGTCCGTTTTCAAATGTTTTATTTTTGAACGTCAGTTCACATTTGTAGGTAGATCATCAGTTTAAGAGCTAAAATTAGCATGTTTAAAGTGATTTTCATGCTTCCAGGGGCCCGGGAAGTGAATTAAATACCATTTGGAAGCATTTAATGTTCAAGCAAAAACAGGTGATTTTTGACAAAAGAGATAACACCCCCCCATTACGTCATGCTTCAGAAAGGTGAAAAATGGTCCGTTTTCAAATGTTTTATTTTTGATCGTCAGTTCACATTTGTAGGTAGATCATCAGTTTTAGAGCTAAAATTTGCATGTTTAAAGTGATTTTCATGCTTCCAGGGGCCCGCGAAGTGAATTAAATACCATTTGGAGGCATTTAATGTTCAAGCAAAAACAGGTGATATTTGACAAAAGAGATAACACCCCCCCATTACGTCATGCTTCAGAAAGGTGAAAAATGGTCCGTTTTCAAATGTTTTATTTTTGAACGTCAGTTCACATTTGTAGGTAGATCGTCAGTTTTAGAGCTAAAATTTGTATGTTGAAAGTGATTTTCATGCTTCCAGGGGCCCGGGAAGTGAATTAAATACCATTTGGAGGCATTTAATGTTCAAGCAAAAACAGGTGATTTTTGACAAAAGAGATTACACCCCCCATTACGTCATGCTTCAGAAAGGTGAAAAATGGTCAGTTTTCAAATGTTTTATTTTTGAACGTCAGTTTACATTTGTAGGTAGATCATCAGTTTAAGAGCTAAAATTAGCATGTTTAAAGCGATTTTCATGCTTCCAGGGGTCCGGGAAGTGAATTAAATACCATTTGGAGACATTTAATGTTCAAGCAAAAACAGGTGATTTTTTAACAAAAGAGATAACACCCCCCATTACGTCATGCTTCAGAAAGGTGAAAAATGGTCCGTTTTCAAATGTTTTATTTTTGAACGTCAGTTCACATTTGTAGGTAGATCATCAGTTTAAGAGCTCAAATTAGCATGTTTAAAGTGATTTTCATGCTTCCAGGGGCCCGGGAAGTGAATTAAATACCATTTGGAGACATTTAATGTTCAAACAAATACAGGTGATTTTTGTCAAAGGAGATAACACCCCCCCATTACGTCAAGCTTCAGAAAGGTGAAAAATGGTCAGTTTTCAAATGTTTTATTTTTGAACGTTAGTTCACATTTGTAGGTAGATCGTCAGTTTAAGAGCTAAAATTAGCATGTTTAAAGTTATTTTCATGCTTCCAGGGGCCCGGGAAGTGAAATAAATACCATTTGGAGGCATTTAATGTTCAAGCAAAGACAGGTGATTTTTGACAAATGAGATAACACCCCCCCCCCCCATTACGTCATGGTTCAGAAAGGTGAAAAATGGTCAGTTTTCAAATGTTTTATTTTTGAACGTCAGTTCACATTTGTAGGTAGATCGTCAGTTTAAGAGCTAAAATTAGCATGTTTAAAGTTATTTTCATGTTTCCAGGGGCCGGGAAGTGAAATAAATACCATTTGGAGGCATTTAATGTTCAAGCAAAAACAGGTGATATTTGACAAATGAGTTAACACCCCCCATTACGTCATGGTTCAGAAAGGTGAAAAAAGGTCCGTTTTCAAATGTTTTATTTTTGAACGTCAGTTCACATTTGTAGGTAGATCATCAGTTTTAGAGCTGAAATTAGCATGTTTAAAGGGATTTTCGTGCTTCCAGGGGCCCGGGAAGTGAATTAAATACCATTTGGAGGCATTTAATGTTCAAGCAATAACAGGTGATTTTTGACAAAAGAGATAACCCCCCCCCCCATTACGTCATGCTTCAGAAAGGTGAAAAATGGTCAGTTTTCAAATGTTTTATTTTTGAACGTCAGTTCACATTTGTATGTAGATCATCAGTTTTAGAGCTAAAATTAGCATGTTTAAAGTGATTTTCATGCTTCCAGTGACCCGGGAAGAGAATTAAATACCATTTGGAGGCATTTAATGTTCAAGCAAAAACAGGTAATTTTTGACAAAAGAGATAACACCCCCCCCCATTACGTCATGCTTCAGAAAGGTAAAAAATGGTCCGTTTTCAAATGTTTTATTTTTGAATGTCAGTTCACATTTGTAGGTAGATCATCAGTTTTAGAGCTAAAATTAGCATGTTTACAGTGATTTTCATGCTTCCAGGGGCCCTAAACACAAGATTTGTGGAATGGTTAAAAGTGCATGAAAATGGTCAATTTACTCACTCTGAGGTCTCAAAAAGTGTTTCTTCACCCCGGGAAGTGAATTAAATACCATTTGGAGGCATTTAATGTTCAAGCAAAAACAGGTGATTTTTGACAAAAGAGATATCACCCCCCATTACGTCATGCTTCAGAAAGGTGAAAAATGGTCAGTTTTCAAATGTTTTATTTTTGAACGTCAGTTTACATTTGTAGGTAGATCATCAGTTTAAGAGCTAAAATTAGCATGTTTAAAGCGATTTTCATGCTTCCAGGGGTCCGGGAAGTGAAATAAATACCATTTGAAGACATTTAATGTTCAAGCAAAAACAGGTGATTTTTGACAAAAGAGATAACACCCCCCATTACGTCATGCTTCAGAAAGGTGAAAAATGGTCCGTTTTCAAATGTTTTATTTTTGAACGTCAGTTCACATTTGTAGGTAGATCATCAGTTTAAGAGCTAAAATTAGCATGTTTAAAGTGATTTTCATGCTTCCAGGGGCCCGGGAAGTGAATTAAATACCATTTGGAGACATTTAATGTTCAAACAAATACAGGTGATTTTTGTCAAAGGAGATAACACCCCCCCATTACGTCATGCTTCAGAAAGGTGAAAAATGGTCAGTTTTCAAATGTTTTATTTTTGAACGTCAGTTCACATTTGTAGGTAGATCGTCAGTTTAAGAGCTAAAATTAGCATGTTTAAAGTTATTTTAATGCTTCCAGGGGCCCGGGAAGTGAAATAAATACCATTTGGAGGCATTTAATGTTCAAGCAAAAACAGGTGATTTTTGACAAATGAGATAACACCCCCCCATTACGTCATGGTTCAGAAAGGTGAAAAATGGTCAGTTTTCAAATGTTTTATTTTTGAACGTCAGTTGACATTGTAGGTAGATCGTCAGTTTAAGAGCTAAAATTAGCATGTTTAAAGTTATTTTCATGTTTCCAGGGGCCCGGGATGTGAAATAAATACCATTTGGAGGCATTTAATGTTCAAGCAAAAACAGGTGATTTTTGACAAATGAGTTAACACCACCCCATTACGTCATGGTTCAGAAAGGTGAAAAAAGGTCAGTTTTCAAATGTTTTATTTTTGAACGTCAGTTCACATTTGTAGGTAGATCATCAGTTTTAGAGCTGAAATTAGCATGTTTAAAGTGAGTTTTGTGCTTCCAGGGGCCCGGGAAGTGAATTAAATACCATTTGGAGGCATTTAATGTTCAAGCAAAAACAGGTGATTTTTGACAAAAGAGATAACACCCCCCCATTACGTCATGCTTCAGAAAGGTGAAAAATGGTCCGTTTTCAAATGTTTTATTTTTGAACGTCAGTTCACATTTGTAGGTAGATCATCAGTTTTAGAGCTAAGATTAGCATGTTTAAAGTGATTTTCATGCTTCCAGGGGCCCGGGAAGTGAATTAAATACCATTTGGAGGCATTTATTGTAGAGCAAAAACAGGTGATTTTTGACAAAAGGGATAACACCCCCCCCCCATTACGTCATGCTTCAGAAAGGTGAAAAATGGTCCGTTTTCAAATGTATTAGTTTTTTAACGTCAGTTCACATTTGTAGGTAGATCATCAGTTGAAGAGCTAAAATTAGCATGTTTAAAGTGATTTTCATGCTTCCAGGGGCCCAGGAAGTGAATTAAATACCATTTGGAGGCATTTAATGTTCAAGCGAAAACAGGTGACTTTTGACAAAAGAGATAACACCCCCCATTACGTCATGCTTCAGAAAGGTGAAAAATGGTTCGTTTTCAAATGTTTTATTTTTGAACGTCAGTTCACATTTGTAGGTAGATCATCAGTTTAAGAGCTAAAATTAGCATGTTTAAAGTGATTTTCATGCTTCCAGGGGCCCGGGAAGTGAATTAAATTCCATTTGGAGGCATTTCATGTTCAAGCAAAAACAGGTGATTTTTGACAAAAGAGATAACACCCCCCATTACGTCATGCTTCAGAAAGGTGAAAAATGGTCCGTTTTCAAATGTTTTATTTTTGAACGTCAGATCACATTTGTAGGTAGATCATCAGTTTTAGAAGTAAAATTAGCATGTTTAAAGTGATTTTCATGCTTCCAGTGACCCGGGAAGTGAATTAAATACCATTTGGAGGCATTTAATGTTCAAGCAAAAACAGGTGATTTTTGACAAAAGAGATAAGACCCCCCATTACGTCATACTTCAGAAAGGTGAAAAATGGTCCGTTTTCAAATGTTTTATTTTTGAACTTCAGTTCACATTTGTAGGTAGATCATCAGTTTTAGAGCTAAAATTAGCATGTTTAAAGTGATTTTCATGCTTCCAGTGACCCGAGAAGTGAATTGAATACCATTTGGAGGCATTTAATGTTCAAGCAAAAACAGGTGATTTTTGACAAAAGAGATAACACCCCCCCATTACGTCATGCTTCAGAAAGGTAAAAAATGGTCCGTTTTCAAATGTTTTATTTTTGAACGTCAGTTCACATTTGTAGGTAGATCATCAGTTTAAGAGCTAAAATTTGCATGTTTGAAGTGATTTTCATGCTTCCAGGTGCCCGGGAAGTGAATTAAATACCATTTGGAGGCATTTAATGTTCAAGCAAAAACAGGTGATTTTTGACAAAAGAGATAACACCCCCCCTTTACGTCATGCTTCAGAAAGGTGAAAAATGGTCCGTTTTCAAATGTTTTATTTTTGAACGTCAGTTCACATTTGTAGGTAGATCATCAGTTTTAGAGCTAAAATTAGCATGTTTGAAGTGATTTTCATGCTTCCAGGGGCCCGGGAAGTGAATTAAATACCATTTGGAGGCATTTAAAGTTCAAGCAAAAACAGGTGATTTTTGACAAAAGAGATAACACCCCCCCATTACGTCATGCTTCAGAAAGGTGAAAAATGGTCCGTTTTCAAATGTTTTTTATTTTTGAACGTCAGTTCACATTTGTAGGTAGATCATCAGTTTTAGAACTAAAATTAGCATGTTTAAAGTGATTTTCATGCTTCCAGGGGCCCTAAACACAAGATTTGTGGAATGGTTCAAAGTGCATGAAAATGGCCAATTTACTCTCTCTGAGGTCTCAAAAAGTGTTTCTTCACCCCGGGAAGTGAATTAAATACCATTTGGAGGCATTTAATGTTCAAGCAAAAACAGGTGATTTTTGACAAAAGAGATAACACCCCCCATTACGTCATGCTTCAGAAAGGTGAAAAAAGGTCAGTTTTCAAATGTTTTATTTTTGAACGTCAGTTCACATTTGTAGGTAGATCATCAGTTTTAGAGCTGAAATTAGCATGTTTAAAGTGATTTTTGTGCTTCCAGGGGCCCGGGAAGTGAATTAAATACCATTTGGAGGCATTTAATGTTGAAGCAAAAACAGGTGATTTTTGACAAAAGAGATAACACCCCCCCATTACGTCATGCTTCAGAAAGGTGAAAAATGGTCCGTTTTCAAATGTTTTATTTTTGAACGTCAGTTCACATTTGTAGGTAGATCATCAGTTTTAGAGCTAAGATTAGCATGTTTAAAGTGATTTTCATGCTTCCAGGGGCCCGGGAAGTGAATTAAATACCATTTGGAGGCATTTATTGTAGAGCAAAAACAGGTGATTTTTGACAAAAGGGATAACACCCCCCCCCATTACGTCATGCTTCAGAAAGGTGAAAAATGGTCCGTTTTCAAATGTATTAGTTTTTTAACGTCAGTTCACATTTGTAGGTAGATCATCAGTTGAACAGCTAAAATTAGCATGTTTAAAGTGATTTTCATGCTTCCAGGGGCCCAGGAAGTGAATTAAATACCATTTGGAGGCATTTAATGTTTAAGCGAAAACAGGTGATTTTTGACAAAAGAGATAACACCCCCCATTACGTCATGCTTCAGAAAGGTGAAAAATGGTTCGTTTTCAAATGTTTTATTTTTGAACGTCAGTTCACATTTGTAGGTAGATCATCAGTTTAAGAGCTAAAATTAGCATGTTTAAAGTGATTTTCATGCTTCCAGGGGCCCGGGAAGTGAATTAAATACCATTTGGAGGCATTTCATGTTCAAGCAAAAACAGGTGATTTTTGACAAAAGAGATAACACCCCCCATTACGTCATGCTTCAGAAAGGTGAAAAATGGTCCGTTTTCAAATGTTTTATTTTTGAAGGTCAGATCACATTTGTAGGTAGATCATCAGTTTTAGAAGTAAAATTAGCATGTTTAAAGTGATTTTCATGCTTCCAGTGACCCGGGAAGTGAATTAAATACCATTTGGAGGCATTTAATGTTCAAGCAAAAACAGGTGATTTTTGACAAAAGAGATAACACCCCCCATTACGTCATACTTCAGAAAGGTGAAAAATGGTCCGTTTTCAAATGTTTTATTTTTGAACTTCAGTTCACATTTGTAGGTAGATCATCAGTTTTAGAGCTAAAATTAGCATGTTTAAAGTGATTTTCATGCTTCCAGTGACCCGGGAAGTGAATTGAATACCATTTGGAGGCATTTAATGTTCAAGCAAAAACAGGTGATTTTTGACAAAAGAGATAACACCCCCCCATTACGTCATGCTTCAGAAAGGTAAAAAATGGTCCGTTTTCAAATGTTTTATTTTTGAACGTCAGTTCACATTTGTAGGTAGATCATCAGTTTAAGAGCTAAAATTTGCATGTTTGAAGTGATTTTCATGCTTCCAGGTGCCCGGGAAGTGAATTAAATACCATTTGGAGGCATTTAATGTTCAAGCAAAAACAGGTGATTTTTGACAAAAGAGATAACACCCCCCCTTTACGTCATGCTTCAGAAAGGTGAAAAATGGTCCGTTTTCAAATGTTTTATTTTTGAACGTCAGTTCACATTTGTAGGTAGATCATCAGTTTTAGAGCTAAAATTAGCATGTTTGAAGTGATTTTCATGCTTCCAGGGGCCCAGGAAGTGAATTAAATACCATTTGGAGGCATTTAAAGTTCAAACAAAAACAGGTGATTTTTGACAAAAGAGATAACACCCCCCCATTACGTCATGCTTCAGAAAGGTGAAAAAAATGGTCCGTTTTCAAATGTTTTTTATTTTTGAACGTCAGTTCACATTTGTAGGTAGATCATCAGTATTAGAGCTAAAATTAGCATGTTTAAAGTGATTTTCATGCTTCCAGGGGCCCTAAACACAAGATTTGTGGAATGGTTCAAAGTGCATGAAAATGGCCAATTTACTCTCTCTGAGGTCTCAAAAAGTGTTTCTTCACCCCGGGAAGTGAATTAAATACCATTTGGAGGCATTTAATGTTCAAGCAAAAACAGGTGATTTTTGACAAAAGAGATAACACCCCCCATTACGTCATGCTTCAGAAAGGTGAAAAATGGTCAGTTTTCAAATGTTTTATTTTTGAACGTCAGTTCACATTTGTAGGTAGATCATCAGTTTTAGAGCTAAAATTAGCATGTTTAAAGTGATTTTCATGCTTCCAGTGACCCGGGAAGTGAATTAAATACCATTTGGAGGCATTTAATGTTCAAGCAAAAACAGGTGATTTTTGACAAAAGAGATAACACCCCCCCATTACGTCATGCTTCAGAAAGGTAAAAAATGGTCCGTTTTCAAATGTTTTATTTTTGAACGTCAGTTCACATTTGTAGGTAGATCATCAGTTTTAGAGCTAAAATTAGCATGTTTAAAGTGATTTTCATGCTTCCAGGGGCCCTAAACACAAGATTTGTGGAATGGTTAAAAGTGCATGAAAATGGCCAATTTACTCACTCTGAGGTCTCAAAAAGTGTTTCTTCACCCCGGGAAGTGAATTAAATACCATTTGGAGGCATTTAATGTTCAAGCAAAAACAGGTGATTTTTGACAAAAGAGATAACACCCCCATTACGTCATGCTTCAGAAAGGTTAAAAATGGTCAGTTTTCAAATGTTTTATTTTTGAACGTCAGTTTACATTTGTAGGTAGATCATCAGTTTAAGAGCTAAAATTAGCATGTTTAAAGCGATTTTCATGCTTCCAGGGGTCGGGAAGTGAATTAAATACCATTTGGAGACATTTAATGTTCAAGCAAAAACAGGTGATTTTTGACAAAAGAGATAACACCCCCCATTACGTCATGCTTCAGAAAGGTGAAAAATGGTCCGTTTTCAAATGTTTTATTTTTGAACGTCAGTTCACATTTGTAGGTAGATCATCAGTTTAAGAGCTAAAATTAGCATGTTTAAAGTGATTTTCATGCTTCCAGGGCCCCGGGAAGTGAATTAAATACCATTTGGAGACATTTAATGTTCAAACAAATACAGGTGATTTTTGTCAAAGGAGATAACACCCCCCCATTACGTCATGCTTCAGAAAGGTGAAAAATGGTCAGTTTTCAAATGTTTTATTTTTGAACGTCAGTTCACATTTGTAGGTAGATCGTCAGTTTAAGAGCTAAAATTAGCATGTTTAAAGTTATTTTCAAGTTTCCAGGGGCCCGGGAAGTGAAATAAATACCATTTGGAGGCATTTAATGTTCAAGCAAAAACAGGTGATTTTTGACAAATGAGTTAACACCCCCCCCCCATTACGTCATGGTTCAGAAAGGTGAAAAAAGGTCCGTTTTCAAATGTTTTATTTTTGAACGTCAGTTCACATTTGTAGGTAGATCATCAGTTTTAGAGCTGAAATTAGCATGTTTAAAGTGATTTTCGTGCTTCCAGGGGCCCGGGAAGTGAATTAAATACCATTTGGAGGCATTTAATGTTCAAGCAAAAACAGGTGATTTTTGACAAAAGAGATAACACCCCCCCCCCCATTACGTCATGCTTCAGAAAGGTGAAAAATGGTCCGTTTTCAAATGTTTTATTTTTGAACGTCAGTTCACATTTGTAGGTAGATCATCAGTTTTAGAGCTAAAATTAGCATGTTTAAAGTGATTTTCATGCTTCCAGTGACCCGGGAAGTGAATTAAATACCATTTGGAGGCATTTAATGTTCAAGCAAAAACAGGTAATTTTTGACAAAAGAGATAACACCCCCCCATTACGTCATGCTTCAGAAAGGTAAATAATGGTCCGTTTTCAAATGTTTTATTTTTGAACGTCAGTTCACATTTGTAGGTAGATCATCAGTTTTAGAGCTAAAATTAGCATGTTTAAAGTGATTTTCATGCTTCCAGGGGCCCTAAACACAAGATTTGTGGAATGGTTCAAAGTGCATGAAAATGGCCAATTTACTCTCTCTGAGGTCTCAAAAAGTGTTTCTTCACCCCGGGAAGTGAATTAAATACCATTTGGAGGCATTTAATGTTCAAGCAAAAACAGGTGATTTTTGACAAAAGAGATAACACCCCCCATTACGTCATGCTTCAGAAAGGTGAAAAATGGTCAGTTTTCAAATGTTTTATTTTTGAACGTCAGTTCACATTTGTAGGTAGATCATCAGTTTTAGAGCTAAAATTAGCATGTTTAAAGTGATTTTCATGCTTCCACTGACCCGGGAAGTGAATTAAATACCATTTGGAGGCATTTAATGTTCAAGCAAAAACAGGTGATTTTTGACAAAAGAGATAACACCCCCCCATTACGTCATGCTTCAGAAAGGTAAAAAATGGTCCGTTTTCAAATGTTTTATTTTTGAACGTCAGTTCACATTTGTAGGTAGATCATCAGTTTTAGAGCTAAAATGAGCATGTTTAAAGTGATTTTCATGCTTCCAGGGGCCCTAAACACAAGATTTGTGGAATGGTTAAAAGTGCATGAAAATGGCCAATTTACTCACTCTGAGGTCTCAAAAAGTGTTTCTTCACCCCGGGAAGTGAATTAAATACCATTTGGAGGCATTTAATGTTCAAGCAAAAACAGGTGATTTTTGACAAACGAGATAACACCCCCATTACGTCATGCTTCAGAAAGTTTAAAAATGGTCAGTTTTCAAATGTTTTATTTTTGAACGTCAGTTTACATTTGTAGGTAGATCATCAGTTTAAGAGCTAAAATTAGCATGTTTAAAGCGATTTTTATGCTTCCAGGGGTCGGGAAGTGAATTAAATAACATTTGGAGACATTTAATGTTCAAGCAAAAACAGGTGATTTTTGACAAAAGAGATAACACCCCCCATTACGTCATGCTTCAGAAAGGTGAAAAATGGTCCGTTTTCAAATGTTTTATTTTAACGTCAGTTCACATTTGTAGGTAGATCATCAGTTTAAGAGCTAAAATTAGCATGTTTAAAGTGATTTTCATGCTTCCAGGGGCCCGGGAAGTGAATTAAATACCATTTGGAGACATTTAACGTTCAAACAAATACAGGTGATTTTTGTCAAAGGAGATAACACCCCCCCATTACGTCATGCTTCAGAAAGGTGAAAAATGGTCAGTTTTCAAATGTTTTATTTTTGAACGTCAGTTCACATTTGTAGGTAGATCGTCAGTTTAAGAGCTAAAATTAGCATGTTTAAAGTTATTTTCATGCTTCCAGGAGCCCGGGAAGTGAAATAAATACCATTTGGAGGCATTTAATGTTCAAGCAAAAACAGGTGATTTTTGACAAATGAGATAACACCCCCCCCCATTACGTCATGGTTCAGAAAGGTGAAAAATGGTCAGTTTTCAAATGTTTTATTTTTGAACGTCAGTTCACATTTGTAGGTAGATCGTCAGTTTAAGAGCTAAAATTAGCATGTTTAAAGTTATTTTCATGTTTCCAGGGGCCCGGGAAGTGAAATAAATACCATTTGGAGGCATTAAATGTTCAAGCAAAAACAGGTGATTTTTGACAAATGAGTTAACACCCCCCCCATTACGTCATGGTTCAGAAAGGTGAAAAAAGGTCCGTTTTCAAATGTTTTATTTTTGAACGTCAGTTCACATTTGTAGGTAGATCATCAGTTTTAGAGATGAAATTAGCATGTTTAAAGTGATTTTCGTGCTTCCAGGGGCCCGGGAAGTGAATTAAATACCATTTGGAGGCATTTAATGTTCAAGCAAAAACAGGTGATTTTTGACAAAAGAGATAACACCCCCCCCCCATTACGTCATGCTTCAGAAAGGTGAAAAATGGTCCGTTTTCAAATGTTTTATTTTTGAACGTCAGTTCACATTTGTAGGTAGATCATCAGTTTTAGAGCTAAAATTAGCATGTTTAAAGTGATTTTCATGCTTCCAGTGACCCGGGAAGTGAATTAAATACCATTTGGAGGCATTTAATGTTCAAGCAAAAACAGGTAATTTTTGACAAAAGAGATAACACCCCCCCCATTACGTCATGCTTCAGAAAGGTAAAAAATGGTCCGTTTTCAAATGTTTTATTTTTGAACGTCAGTTCACATTTGTAGGTAGATCATCAGTTTTAGAGCTAAAATTAGCATGTTTAAAGTGATTTTCATGCTTCCAGGGGCCCTAAACACAAGATTTGTGGAATGGTTCAAAGTGCATGAAAATGGCCAATTTACTCTCTCTGAGGTCTCAAAAAGTGTTTCTTCACCCCGGGAAGTGAATTAAATACCATTTGGAGGCATTTAATGTGCAAGCAAAAACAGGTGATTTTTGACAAAAGAGATAACACCCCCCATTACGTCATGCTTCAGAAAGGTGAAAAATGGTCAGTTTTCAAATGTTTTATTTTTGAACGTCAGTTCACATTTGTAGGTAGATCATCAGTTTTAGAGCTAAAATTAGCATGTTTAAAGTGATTTTCATGCTTCCAGTGACCCGGGAAGTGAATTAAATACCATTTGGAGGCATTTAATGTTCAAGCAAAAACAGGTGATTTTTGACAAAAGAGATAACACCCCCCCCATTACGTCATGCTTCAGAAAGGTAAAAAATGGTCCGTTTTCAAATGTTTTATTTTTGAACGTCAGTTCACATTTGTAGGTAGATCATCAGTTTTAGAGCTAAAATGAGCATGTTTAAAGTGATTTTCATGCTTCCAGGGGCCCTAAACACAAGATTTGTGGAATGGTTAAAAGTGCATGAAAATGGCCAATTTACTCACTCTGAGGTCTCAAAAAGTGTTTCTTCACCCCGGGAAGTGAATTAAATACCATTTGGAGGCATTTAATGTTCAAGCAAAAACAGGTGATTTTTGACAAACGAGATAACACCCCCATTACGTCATGCTTCAGAAAGGTTAAAAATGGTCAGTTTTCAAATGTTTTATTTTTGAACGTCAGTTTACATTTGTAGGTAGATCATCAGTTTAAGAGCTAAAATTAGCATGTTTAAAGCGATTTTCATGCTTCCAGGGGTCGGGAAGTGAATTAAATACCATTTGGAGACATTTAATGTTCAAGCAAAAACAGGTGATTTTTGACAAAAGAGATAACACCCCCCATTACGTCATGCTTCAGAAAGGTGAAAAATGGTCCGTTTTCAAATGTTTTATTTTAACGTCAGTTCACATTTGTAGGTAGATCATCAGTTTAAGAGCTAAAATTAGCATGTTTAAAGTGATTTTCATGCTTCCAGGGGCCCGGGAAGTGAATTAAATACCATTTGGAGACATTTAATGTTCAAACAAATACAGGTGATTTTTGTCAAAGGAGATAACACCCCCCCATTACGTCATGCTTCAGAAAGGTGAAAAATGGTCAGTTTTCAAATGTTTTATTTTTGAACGTCAGTTCACAGTTGTAGGTAGATCGTCAGTTTAAGAGCTAAAATTAGCATGTTTAAAGTTATTTTCATGCTTCCAGGAGCCCGGGAAGTGAAATAAATACCATTTGGAGGCATTTAATGTTCAAGCAAAAACAGGTGATTTTTGACAAATGAGATAACACCCCCCCCATTACGTCATGGTTCAGAAAGGTGAAAAATGGTCAGTTTTCAAATGTTTTATTTTTGAACGTCAGTTCACATTTGTAGGTAGATCGTCAGTTTAAGAGCTAAAATTAGCATGTTTAAAGTTATTTTCATGCTTCCAGGAGCCCGGGAAGTGAAATAAATACCATTTGGAGGCATTTAATGTTCAAGCAAAAACAGGTGATTTTTGACAAATGAGATAACACCCCCCCCATTACGTCATGGTTCAGAAAGGTGAAAAAAGGTCCGTTTTCAAATGTTTTATTTTTGAACGTCAGTTCACATTTGTAGGTAGATCATCAGTTTTAGAGATGAAATTAGCATGTTTAAAGTGATTTTCGTGCTTCCAGGGGCCCGGGAAGTGAATTAAATACCATTTGGAGGCATTTAATGTTCAAGCAAAAACAGGTGATTTTTGACAAAAGAGATAACACCCCCCCCCATTACGTCATGCTTCAGAAAGGTGAAAAATGGTCCGTTTTCAAATGTTTTATTTTTGAACGTCAGTTCACATTTGTAGGTAGAACATCAGTTTTAGAGCTAAAATTAGCATGTTTAAAGTGATTTTCATGCTTCCAGTGACCCGGGAAGTGAATTAAATACCATTTGGAGGCATTTAATGTTCAAGCAAAAACAGGTAATTTTTGACAAAAGAGATAACACCCCCCCATTACGTCATGCTTCAGAAAGGTAAAAAATGGTCCGTTTTCAAATGTTTTATTTTTGAACGTCAGTTCACATTTGTAGGTAGATCATCAGTTTTAGAGCTAAAATTAGCATGTTTAAAGTGATTTTCATGCTTCCAGGGGCCCTAAACACAAGATTTGTGGAATGTTTAAAAGTGCATGAAAATGGCCAATTTACTCACTCTGAGGTCTGAAAAAGTGTTTCTTCACCCCGGGAAGTGATTAAATACCATTTGGAGGCATTTAATGTTCAAGCAAAAACAGGTGATTTTTGACAAAAGAGATAACACCCCCCATTACGTCATGCTTCAGAAAGGTGAAAAATGGTCAGTTTTCAAATGTTTTATTTTTGAACGTCAGTTTACATTTGTAGGTAGATCATCAGTTTAAGAGCTCAAATTAGCATGTTTAAAGTGATTTTCATGCTTCCAGGGGCCCGGGAAGTGAATTAAATACCATTTGGAGACATTTAATGTTCAAACAAATACAGGTGATTTTTGTCAAAGGAGATAACACCCCCCCATTACGTCATGCTTCAGAAAGGTGAAAAATGGTCAGTTTTCAAATGTTTTATTTTTGAACGTCAGTTCACATTTGTAGGTAGATCGTCAGTTTAAGAGCTAAAATTAGCATGTTTAAAGTTATTTTCATGCTTCCAGGGGCCCGGGAAGTGAAATAAATACCATTTGGAGGCATTTAATGTTCAAGCAAAGACAGGTGATTTTTGACAAATGAGATAACACCCCCCCCCATTACGTCATGGTTCAGAAAGGTGAAAAATGGTCAGTTTTCAAATGTTTTATTTTTGAACGTCAGTTCACATTTGTAGGTAGATCGTCAGTTTAAGAGCTAAAATTAGCATGTTTAAAGTTATTTTCATGTTTCCAGGGGCCGGGAAGTGAAATAAATACCATTTGGAGGCATTTAATGTTCAAGCAAAAACAGGTGATATTTGACAAATGAGTTAACACCCCCCCATTACGTCATGGTTCAGAAAGGTGAAAAAAGGTCCGTTTTCAAATGTTTTATTTTTGAACGTCAGTTCACATTTGTAGGTAGATCATCAGTTTTAGAGCTGAAATTAGCATGTTTAAAGTGATTTTCGTGCTTCCGGGGGCCCGGGAAGTGAATTAAATACCATTTGGAGGCATTTAATGTTCAAGCAAAAACAGGTGATTTTTGACAAAAGAGATAACACCCCCCCCCATTACGTCATGCTTCAGAAAGGTGAAAAATGGTCAGTTTTCAAATGTTTTATTTTTGAACGTCAGTTCACATTTGTAGGTAGATCATCAGTTTTAGAGCTAAAATTAGCATGTTTAAAGTGATTTTCATGCTTCCAGTGACCCGGGAAGTGAATTAAATACCATTTGGAGGCATTTAATGTTCAAGCAAAAACTGGTAATTTTTGACAAAAGAGATAACACCCCCCCCCATTACGTCATGCTTCAGAAAGGTAAAAAATGGTCCGTTTTCAAATGTTTTATTTTTGAACGTCAGTTCACATTTGTAGGTAGATCATCAGTTTTAGAGCTAAAATTAGCATGTTTAAAGTGATTTTCATGCTTCCAGGGGCCCTAAACACAAGATTTGTGGAATGGTTAAAAGTGCATGAAAATGGCCAATTTACTCACTCTGAGGTCTCAAAAAGTGTTTCTTCACCCCGGGAAGTGAATTAAATACCATTTGGAGGCATTTAATGTTCAAGCAAAAACAGGTGATTTTTTACAAAAGAGATATCACCCCCCATTACGTCATGCTTCAGAAAGGTGAAAAATGGTCAGTTTTCAAATGTTTTATTTTTGAACGTCAGTTTACATTTGTAGGTAGATCATCAGTTTAAGAGCTAAAATTAGCATGTTTAAAGCGATTTTCATGCTTCCAGGGGTCCGGGAAGTGAATTAAATACCATTTGGAGACATTTAATGTTCAAGCAAAAACAGGTGATTTTTGACAAAAGAGATAACACCCCCATTACGTCATGCTTCAGAAAGGTGAAAAATGGTCCGTTTTCAAATGTTTTATTTTTGAACGTCAGTTCACATTTGTAGGTAGATCATCAGTTTAAGAGCTAAAATTAGCATGTTTAAAGTGATTTTCATGTTTCCAGGGGCCCGGGAAGTGAAATAAATACCATTTGGAGGCATTTAATGTTCAAGCAAAAACAGGTGATTTTTGACAAATGAGTTAACACCCCCCCATTACGTCATGGTTCAGAAAGGTGAAAAAAGGTCAGTTTTCAAATGTTTTATTTTTGAAGGTCAGTTCACATTTGTAGGTAGATCATCAGTTTTAGAGCTGAAATTAGCTTGTTTAAAGTGATTTTTGTGCTTCCAGGGGCCCGGGAAGTGAATTAAATACCATTTGGAGGCATTTAATGTTCAAGCAAAAACAGGTGATTTTTGACAAAAGAGATAACACCCCCCCATTACGTCATGCTTCAGAAAGGTGAAAAATGGTCTGTTTTCAAATGTTTTATTTTTGAACGTCAGTTCACATTTATAGGTAGATCATCAGTTTTAGAGCTAAGATTAGCATGTTTAAAGTGATTTTCATGCTTCCAGGGGCCCGGGAAGTGAATTAAATACCATTTGGAGGCATTTATTGTAGAGCAAAAACAGGTGATTTTTGACAAAAGGGATAACACCCCCCCCCCATTACGTCATGCTTCAGAAAGGTGAAAAATGGTCCGTTTTCAAATGTTTTAGTTTTTCAACGTCAGTTCACATTTGTAGGTAGAGCATCAGTTGAAGAGCTAAAATTAGCATGTTTAAAGTGATTTTCATGCTTCCAGGGGCCCAGGAAGTGAATTAAATACCATTTGGAGGCATTTAATGTTCAAGCGAAAACAGGTGATTTTTGACAAAAGAGATAACACCCCCCATTACGTCATGCTTCAGAAAGGTGAAAAATAGTTCGTTTTCAAATGTTTTATTTTTGAACGTCAGTTCACATTTGTAGGTAGATCATCAGTTTAAGAGCTAAAATTAGCATGTTTAAAGTGATTTTCATGCTTCCAGGGGCCCGGGAAGTGAATTAAATACCATTTGGAGGCATTTCATGTTCAAGCAAAAACAGGTGATTTTTGACAAAAGAGATAACACCCCCCCATTACGTCATGCTTCAGAAAGGTGAAAAATGGTCCGTTTTCAAATGTTTTATTTTTGAACGTCAGTTCACATTTGTAGGTAGAGCATCAGTTTAAGAGCTAAAATTAGCATGTTTAAACTGATTTGCATGCTTCCAGGGGCCCGGGAATACCATTTGGAGTCATTTAATGTTCAATCAAAAACTGGTGATTTTTGTCAAAGGAGATAACACCCCCCCATTACGTCGAATCAGAAAGGTGAAAAATGGTCCGTTTTCAAATGTTTTATTTTTGAACGTCAGTTCATATTTCTAGGTAGATCATCAGTTTAAGAGCTAAAATTAGCATGTTTAAAGTGATTTTCATGCTTCCAGGGGTCCTAAACACAAGATTTGTGGAATGGTTAAAAGTGCATGAAAATGGCCAATTTACTCACTCTGAGGTCTCAAAAAGTGTTTCTTCACCCCGGGAAATGAATTAAATACCATTTGGAGGCATTTAATGTTCAATCAAAAACAGGTGATTTTTGACAAAAGAGATAACACCCCCCCATTACGTCATGCTTCAGAAAGGTGAAAAATGGTCCGTTTTCAAATGTTTTATATTTGAACGTCAGTTCACATTTGTAGGTAGATCATCAGTTTAAGAGCTAAAATTAGCATGTTTAAAGTTATTTTCATGCTTCCAGGGGCCCGGGAAGTGAAATAAATACCATTTGGAGGCATTTAATGTTCAAGCAAAAACAGGTGATATTTGACAAATGAGTTAACACCCCCCATTACGTCATGGTTCAGAAAGGTGAAAAAAGGTCCGTTTTCAAATGTTTTATTTTTGAACGTCAGTTCACATTTGGAGGTAGATCATCAGTTTTAGAGCTAAAATTAGCATGTTTAAAGTGATTTTCATGCTTCCAGGGGCCCTAAACACAAGATTTGTGGAATGGTTAAAAGTGCATGGAAATGGCCAATTTACTCACTCTGAGGTCTCAAAAAGTGTTTCTTCACCCCGGGAAGTGAATTAAATACCATTTGGAGGCATTTAATGTTCAAGCAAAAACAGGTGATTTTTGACAAAAGAGATAACACCCCCATTACGTCATGCTTCAGAAAGGTTAAAAATGGTCAGTTTTCAAATGTTTTATTTTTGAACGTCAGTTTACATTTGTAGGTAGATCATCAGTTTAAGAGCTAAAATTAGCATGTTTAAAGTGATTTTCATGCTTCCAGGGGCCCGGGAAGTGAATTAAATACCATTTGGAGACATTTAATGTTCAAACAAATACAGGTGATTTTTGTCAAAGGAGATAACACCCCCCCCATTACGTCATGCTTCAGAAAGGTGAAAAATGGTCAGTTTTCAAATGTTTTATTTTTGAACGTCAGTTCACATTTGTAGGTAGATCGTCAGTTTAAGAGCTAAAATTAGCATGTATAAAGTTATTTTCATGTTTCCAGGGGCCCGGGAAGTGAAATAAATACCATTTGGAGGCATTTAATGTTCAAGCAAAAACAGGTGATTTTTGACAAATGAGTTAACACCCCCCCATTACGTCATGGTTCAGAAAGGTGAAAAAAGGTCAGTTTTCAAATGTTTTATTTTTGAACGTCAGTTCACATTTGTAGGTAGATCGTCAGTTTAAGAGCTAAAATTAGCATGTTTAAAGTTATTTTCATGCTTCCAGGGGCCCGGGAAGTGAAATAAATACCATTTGGAGGCATTTAATGTTCAAGCAAAGACAGGTGATTTTTGACAAATGAGATAACACCCCCCCCCATTACGTCATGGTTCAGAAAGGTGAAAAATGGTCAGTTTTCAAATGTTTTATTTTTGAACGTCAGTTCACATTTGTAGGTAGATCGTCAGTTTAAGAGCTAAAATTAGCATGTTTAAAGTTATTTTCATGTTTCCAGGGGCCGGGAAGTGAAATAAATACCATTTGGAGGCATTTAATGTTCAAGCAAAAACAGGTGATATTTGACAAATGAGTTAACACCCCCCCATTACGTCATGGTTCAGAAAGGTGAAAAAAGGTCCGTTTTCAAATGTTTTATTTTTGAACGTCAGTTCACATTTGTAGGTAGATCATCAGTTTTAGAGCTGAAATTAGCATGTTTAAAGTGATTTTCGTGCTTCCGGGGGCCCGGGAAGTGAATTAAATACCATTTGGAGGCATTTAATGTTCAAGCAAAAACAGGTGATTTTTGACAAAAGAGATAACACCCCCCCCCATTACGTCATGCTTCAGAAAGGTGAAAAATGGTCAGTTTTCAAATGTTTTATTTTTGAACGTCAGTTCACATTTGTAGGTAGATCATCAGTTTTAGAGCTAAAATTAGCATGTTTAAAGTGATTTTCATGCTTCCAGTGACCCGGGAAGTGAATTAAATACCATTTGGAGGCATTTAATGTTCAAGCAAAAACTGGTAATTTTTGACAAAAGAGATAACACCCCCCCCCATTACGTCATGCTTCAGAAAGGTAAAAAATGGTCCGTTTTCAAATGTTTTATTTTTGAACGTCAGTTCACATTTGTAGGTAGATCATCAGTTTTAGAGCTAAAATTAGCATGTTTAAAGTGATTTTCATGCTTCCAGGGGCCCTAAACACAAGATTTGTGGAATGGTTAAAAGTGCATGAAAATGGCCAATTTACTCACTCTGAGGTCTCAAAAAGTGTTTCTTCACCCCGGGAAGTGAATTAAATACCATTTGGAGGCATTTAATGTTCAAGCAAAAACAGGTGATTTTTTACAAAAGAGATATCACCCCCCATTACGTCATGCTTCAGAAAGGTGAAAAATGGTCAGTTTTCAAATGTTTTATTTTTGAACGTCAGTTTACATTTGTAGGTAGATCATCAGTTTAAGAGCTAAAATTAGCATGTTTAAAGCGATTTTCATGCTTCCAGGGGTCCGGGAAGTGAATTAAATACCATTTGGAGACATTTAATGTTCAAGCAAAAACAGGTGATTTTTGACAAAAGAGATAACACCCCCATTACGTCATGCTTCAGAAAGGTGAAAAATGGTCCGTTTTCAAATGTTTTATTTTTGAACGTCAGTTCACATTTGTAGGTAGATCATCAGTTTAAGAGCTAAAATTAGCATGTTTAAAGTGATTTTCATGTTTCCAGGGGCCCGGGAAGTGAAATAAATACCATTTGGAGGCATTTAATGTTCAAGCAAAAACAGGTGATTTTTGACAAATGAGTTAACACCCCCCCATTACGTCATGGTTCAGAAAGGTGAAAAAAGGTCAGTTTTCAAATGTTTTATTTTTGAAGGTCAGTTCACATTTGTAGGTAGATCATCAGTTTTAGAGCTGAAATTAGCTTGTTTAAAGTGATTTTTGTGCTTCCAGGGGCCCGGGAAGTGAATTAAATACCATTTGGAGGCATTTAATGTTCAAGCAAAAACAGGTGATTTTTGACAAAAGAGATAACACCCCCCCATTACGTCATGCTTCAGAAAGGTGAAAAATGGTCTGTTTTCAAATGTTTTATTTTTGAACGTCAGTTCACATTTATAGGTAGATCATCAGTTTTAGAGCTAAGATTAGCATGTTTAAAGTGATTTTCATGCTTCCAGGGGCCCGGGAAGTGAATTAAATACCATTTGGAGGCATTTATTGTAGAGCAAAAACAGGTGATTTTTGACAAAAGGGATAACACCCCCCCCCCATTACGTCATGCTTCAGAAAGGTGAAAAATGGTCCGTTTTCAAATGTTTTAGTTTTTCAACGTCAGTTCACATTTGTAGGTAGAGCATCAGTTGAAGAGCTAAAATTAGCATGTTTAAAGTGATTTTCATGCTTCCAGGGGCCCAGGAAGTGAATTAAATACCATTTGGAGGCATTTAATGTTCAAGCGAAAACAGGTGATTTTTGACAAAAGAGATAACACCCCCCATTACGTCATGCTTCAGAAAGGTGAAAAATGGTTCGTTTTCAAATGTTTTATTTTTGAACGTCAGTTCACATTTGTAGGTAGATCATCAGTTTAAGAGCTAAAATTAGCATGTTTAAAGTGATTTTCATGCTTCCAGGGGCCCGGGAAGTGAATTAAATACCATTTGGAGGCATTTCATGTTCAAGCAAAAACAGGTGATTTTTGACAAAAGAGATAACACCCCCCCATTACGTCATGCTTCAGAAAGGTGAAAAATGGTCCGTTTTCAAATGTTTTATTTTTGAACGTCAGTTCACATTTGTAGGTAGAGCATCAGTTTAAGAGCTAAAATTAGCATGTTTAAACTGATTTGCATGCTTCCAGGGGCCCGGGAATACCATTTGGAGTCATTTAATGTTCAATCAAAAACTGGTGATTTTTGTCAAAGGAGATAACACCCCCCCATTACGTCGAATCAGAAAGGTGAAAAATGGTCCGTTTTCAAATGTTTTATTTTTGAACGTCAGTTCATATTTCTAGGTAGATCATCAGTTTAAGAGCTAAAATTAGCATGTTTAAAGTGATTTTCATGCTTCCAGGGGTCCTAAACACAAGATTTGTGGAATGGTTAAAAGTGCATGAAAATGGCCAATTTACTCACTCTGAGGTCTCAAAAAGTGTTTCTTCACCCCGGGAAATGAATTAAATACCATTTGGAGGCATTTAATGTTCAATCAAAAACAGGTGATTTTTGACAAAAGAGATAACACCCCCCCATTACGTCATGCTTCAGAAAGGTGAAAAATGGTCCGTTTTCAAATGTTTTATATTTGAACGTCAGTTCACATTTGTAGGTAGATCATCAGTTTAAGAGCTAAAATTAGCATGTTTAAAGTTATTTTCATGCTTCCAGGGGCCCGGGAAGTGAAATAAATACCATTTGGAGGCATTTAATGTTCAAGCAAAAACAGGTGATATTTGACAAATGAGTTAACACCCCCCATTACGTCATGGTTCAGAAAGGTGAAAAAAGGTCCGTTTTCAAATGTTTTATTTTTGAACGTCAGTTCACATTTGGAGGTAGATCATCAGTTTTAGAGCTAAAATTAGCATGTTTAAAGTGATTTTCATGCTTCCAGGGGCCCTAAACACAAGATTTGTGGAATGGTTAAAAGTGCATGGAAATGGCCAATTTACTCACTCTGAGGTCTCAAAAAGTGTTTCTTCACCCCGGGAAGTGAATTAAATACCATTTGGAGGCATTTAATGTTCAAGCAAAAACAGGTGATTTTTGACAAAAGAGATAACACCCCCATTACGTCATGCTTCAGAAAGGTTAAAAATGGTCAGTTTTCAAATGTTTTATTTTTGAACGTCAGTTTACATTTGTAGGTAGATCATCAGTTTAAGAGCTAAAATTAGCATGTTTAAAGTGATTTTCATGCTTCCAGGGGCCCGGGAAGTGAATTAAATACCATTTGGAGACATTTAATGTTCAAACAAATACAGGTGATTTTTGTCAAAGGAGATAACACCCCCCCCATTACGTCATGCTTCAGAAAGGTGAAAAATGGTCAGTTTTCAAATGTTTTATTTTTGAACGTCAGTTCACATTTGTAGGTAGATCGTCAGTTTAAGAGCTAAAATTAGCATGTATAAAGTTATTTTCATGTTTCCAGGGGCCCGGGAAGTGAAATAAATACCATTTGGAGGCATTTAATGTTCAAGCAAAAACAGGTGATTTTTGACAAATGAGTTAACACCCCCCCATTACGTCATGGTTCAGAAAGGTGAAAAAAGGTCAGTTTTCAAATGTTTTATTTTTGAACGTCAGTTCACATTTGTAGGTAGATCATCAGTTTTAGAGCTGAAATTAGCATGTTTAAAGTGATTTTTGTGCTTCCAGGGGCCCGGGAAGTGAATTAAATACCATTTGGAGGCATTTAATGTTCAAGCAAACACAGGTGATTTTTGACAAAAGAGATAACACCCCCCCATTACGTCATGCTTCAGAAAGGTGAAAAATGGTCCGTTTTCAAATGTTTTAGTTTTGAACGTCAGTTCACATTTGTAGGTAGATCATCAGTTGAAGAGCTAAAATTAGCATGTTTAAAGTGATTTTCATGCTTCCAGGGGCCCAGGAAGTGAATTAAATACCATTTGGAGGCATTTAATGTTCAAGCGAAAACAGGTGATTTTTGACAAAAGAGATAACACCCCCCATTACGTCATGCTTCAGAAAGGTGAAAAATGGTTCGTTTTCAAATGTTTTATTTTTGAACGTCAGTTCACATTTGTAGGTAGATCATCAGTTTAAGAGCTAAAATTAGCATGTTTAAAGTGATTTTCATGCTTCCAGGGGCCCGGGAAGTGAATTAAATACCATTTGGAGGCATTTCATGTTCAAGCAAAAACAGGTGATTTTTGACAAAGGAGATAACACCCCCCCATTACGTCATGCTTCAGAAAGGTGAAAAATGGTCCGTTTTAAAATGTTTTATTTTTGAACGTCAGTTCACATTTGTAGGTAGAGCATCAGTTTAAGAGCTAAAATTAGCATGTTTAAAGTGATTTGCATGCTTCCAGGGGCCCGGGAATACCATTTGGAGTCATTTAATGTTCAAGCAAAAACTGGTGATTTTTGTCAAAGGAGATAACACCCCCCCATTACGTCGAATCAGAAAGGTGAAAAATGGTCCGTTTTCAAATGTTTTATTTTTGAACGTCAGTTCATATTTCTAGGTAGATCATCAGTTTAAGAGCTAAAATTAGCATGTTTAAAGTGATTTTCATGCTTCCAGGGGTCCTAAACACAAGATTTGTAGAATGGTTAAAAGTGCATGAAAATGGCCAATTTACTCACTCTGAGGTCTCAAAAAGTGTTTCTTCACCCCGGGAAATGAATTAAATACCATTTGGAGGCATTTAATGTTCAATCAAAAACAGGTGATTTTTGACAAAAGAGATAACACCCCCCCATTACGTCATGCTTCAGAAAGGTGAAAAATGGTCCGTTTTCAAATGTTTTATTTTTGAACGTCAGTTCACATTTGTAGGTAGATCATCAGTTTTAGAGCTGAAATTAGCATGTTTAAAGTGATTTTCGTGCTTCCAGGGGCCCGGGAAGTGAATTAAATACCATTTGGAGGCATTTAATGTTCAAGCAAAAACAGGTGATTTTTGACAAAAGAGATAACACCCCCCCCATTACGTCATGCTTCAGAAAGGTGAAAAATGGTCAGTTTTCAAATGTTTTATTTTTGAACGTCAGTTCACATTTGTAGGTAGATCATCAGTTTTAGAGCTATAATTAGCATGTTTAAAGTGATTTTCATGCTTCCAGTGACCCAGGAAGTGAATTAAATACCATTTGGAGGCATTTAATGTTCAAGCAAAAACAGGTAATTTTTGACAAAAGAGATAACACCCCCCCCCCCCATTACGTCATGCTTCAGAAAGGTAAAAAATGGTCAGTTTTCAAATGTTTTATTTTTGAACGTCAGTTCACATTTGTAGGTAGATCATCAGTTTTAGAGCTAAAATTAGCATGTTTAAAGTGATTTTCATGCTTCCAGGGGCCCTAAACACAAGATTTGTGGAATGGTTAAAAGTGCATGAAAATGGCCAATTTACTCACTCTGAGGTCTCAAAAAGTGTTTCTTCACCCCGTGAAGTGAATTAAATACCATTTGGAGGCATTTAACGTTCAAGCAAAAACAGGTGATTTTTGACAAAAGAGATAACACCCCCCCCATTACGTCATGCTTCAGAAAGGTGAAAAATGGTCAGTTTTCAAATGTTTTATTTTTGAACGTCAGTTCACATTTGTAGGTAGATCATCAGTTTTAGAGCTAAAATTAGCATGTTTAAAGTGATTTTCATGCTTCCAGTGACCCGGGAAGTGAATTAAATACCATTTGGAGGCATTTAATGTTCAAGCAAAAACTGGTAATTTTTGACAAAAGAGATAACACCCCCCCCCATTACGTCATGCTTCAGAAAGGTAAAAAATGGTCCGTTTTCAAATGTTTTATTTTTGAACGTCAGTTCACATTTGTAGGTAGATCATCAGTTTTAGAGCTAAAATTAGCATGTTTAAAGTGATTTTCATGCTTCCAGGGGCCCTAAACACAAGATTTGTGGAATGGTTAAAAGTGCATGAAAATGGCCAATTTACTCACTCTGAGGTCTCAAAAAGTGTTTCTTCACCCCGGGAAGTGAATTAAATACCATTTGGAGGCATTTCATGTTCAAGCAAAAACAGGTGATTTTTGACAAAGGAGATAACACCCCCCCATTACGTCATGCTTCAGAAAGGTGAAAAATGGTCCGTTTTAAAATGTTTTATTTTTGAACGTCAGTTCACATTTGTAGGTAGAGCATCAGTTTAAGAGCTAAAATTAGCATGTTTAAAGTGATTTGCATGCTTCCAGGGGCCCGGGAATACCATTTGGAGTCATTTAATGTTCAAGCAAAAACTGGTGATTTTTGTCAAAGGAGATAACACCCCCCCATTACGTCGAATCAGAAAGGTGAAAAATGGTCCGTTTTCAAATGTTTTATTTTTGAACGTCAGTTCATATTTCTAGGTAGATCATCAGTTTAAGAGCTAAAATTAGCATGTTTAAAGTGATTTTCATGCTTCCAGGGGTCCTAAACACAAGATTTGTAGAATGGTTAAAAGTGCATGAAAATGGCCAATTTACTCACTCTGAGGTCTCAAAAAGTGTTTCTTCACCCCGGGAAATGAATTAAATACCATTTGGAGGCATTTAATGTTCAATCAAAAACAGGTGATTTTTGACAAAAGAGATAACACCCCCCCATTACGTCATGCTTCAGAAAGGTGAAAAATGGTCCGTTTTCAAATGTTTTATTTTTGAACGTCAGTTCACATTTGTAGGTAGATCATCAGTTTTAGAGCTGAAATTAGCATGTTTAAAGTGATTTTCGTGCTTCCAGGGGCCCGGGAAGTGAATTAAATACCATTTGGAGGCATTTAATGTTCAAGCAAAAACAGGTGATTTTTGACAAAAGAGATAACACCCCCCCATTACGTCATGCTTCAGAAAGGTGAAAAATGGTCAGTTTTCAAATGTTTTATTTTTGAACGTCAGTTCACATTTGTAGGTAGATCATCAGTTTTAGAGCTATAATTAGCATGTTTAAAGTGATTTTCATGCTTCCAGTGACCCAGGAAGTGAATTAAATACCATTTGGAGGCATTTAATGTTCAAGCAAAAACAGGTAATTTTTGACAAAAGAGATAACACCCCCCCCCCCCATTACGTCATGCTTCAGAAAGGTAAAAAATGGTCAGTTTTCAAATGTTTTATTTTTGAACGTCAGTTCACATTTGTAGGTAGATCATCAGTTTTAGAGCTAAAATTAGCATGTTTAAAGTGATTTTCATGCTTCCAGGGGCCCTAAACACAAGATTTGTGGAATGGTTAAAAGTGCATGAAAATGGCCAATTTACTCACTCTGAGGTCTCAAAAAGTGTTTCTTCACCCCGTGAAGTGAATTAAATACCATTTGGAGGCATTTAACGTTCAAGCAAAAACAGGTGATTTTTGACAAAAGAGATAACACCCCCCCCATTACGTCATGCTTCAGAAAGGTGAAAAATGGTCAGTTTTCAAATGTTTTATTTTTGAACGTCAGTTCACATTTGTAGGTAGATCATCAGTTTTAGAGCTAAAATTAGCATGTTTAAAGTGATTTTCATGCTTCCAGTGACCCGGGAAGTGAATTAAATACCATTTGGAGGCATTTAATGTTCAAGCAAAAACTGGTAATTTTTGACAAAAGAGATAACACCCCCCCCCATTACGTCATGCTTCAGAAAGGTAAAAAATGGTCCGTTTTCAAATGTTTTATTTTTGAACGTCAGTTCACATTTGTAGGTAGATCATCAGTTTTAGAGCTAAAATTAGCATGTTTAAAGTGATTTTCATGCTTCCAGGGGCCCTAAACACAAGATTTGTGGAATGGTTAAAAGTGCATGAAAATGGCCAATTTACTCACTCTGAGGTCTCAAAAAGTGTTTCTTCACCCCGGGAAGTGAATTAAATACCATTTGGAGGCATTTAATGTTCAAGCAAAAACAGGTGATTTTTTACAAAAGAGATATCACCCCCCATTACGTCATGCTTCAGAAAGGTGAAAAATGGTCAGTTTTCAAATGTTTTATTTTTGAACGTCAGTTTACATTTGTAGGTAGATCATCAGTTTAAGAGCTAAAATTAGCATGTTTAAAGCGATTTTCATGCTTCCAGGGGTCCGGGAAGTGAATTAAATACCATTTGGAGACATTTAATGTTCAAGCAAAAACAGGTGATTTTTGACAAAAGAGATAACACCCCCATTACGTCATGCTTCAGAAAGGTGAAAAATGGTCCGTTTTCAAATGTTTTATTTTTGAACGTCAGTTCACATTTGTAGGTAGATCATCAGTTTAAGAGCTAAAATTAGCATGTTTAAAGTGATTTTCATGTTTCCAGGGGCCCGGGAAGTGAAATAAATACCATTTGGAGGCATTTAATGTTCAAGCAAAAACAGGTGATTTTTGACAAATGAGTTAACACCCCCCCATTACGTCATGGTTCAGAAAGGTGAAAAAAGGTCAGTTTTCAAATGTTTTATTTTTGAAGGTCAGTTCACATTTGTAGGTAGATCATCAGTTTTAGAGCTGAAATTAGCTTGTTTAAAGTGATTTTTGTGCTTCCAGGGGCCCGGGAAGTGAATTAAATACCATTTGGAGGCATTTAATGTTCAAGCAAAAACAGGTGATTTTTGACAAAAGAGATAACACCCCCCCATTACGTCATGCTTCAGAAAGGTGAAAAATGGTCTGTTTTCAAATGTTTTATTTTTGAACGTCAGTTCACATTTATAGGTAGATCATCAGTTTTAGAGCTAAGATTAGCATGTTTAAAGTGATTTTCATGCTTCCAGGGGCCCGGGAAGTGAATTAAATACCATTTGGAGGCATTTATTGTAGAGCAAAAACAGGTGATTTTTGACAAAAGGGATAACACCCCCCCCCCCATTACGTCATGCTTCAGAAAGGTGAAAAATGGTCCGTTTTCAAATGTTTTAGTTTTTCAACGTCAGTTCACATTTGTAGGTAGATCATCAGTTGAAGAGCTAAAATTAGCATGTTTAAAGTGATTTTCATGCTTCCAGGGGCCCAGGAAGTGAATTAAATACCATTTGGAGGCATTTAATGTTCAAGCGAAAACAGGTGATTTTTGACAAAAGAGATAACACCCCCCATTACGTCATGCTTCAGAAAGGTGAAAAATGGTTCGTTTTCAAATGTTTTATTTTTGAACGTCAGTTCACATTTGTAGGTAGATCATCAGTTTAAGAGCTAAAATTAGCATGTTTAAAGTGATTTTCATGCTTCCAGGGGCCCGGGAAGTGAATTAAATACCATTTGGAGGCATTTCATGTTCAAGCAAAAACAGGTGATTTTTGACAAAAGAGATAACACCCCCCCATTACGTCATGCTTCAGAAAGGTGAAAAATGGTCCGTTTTCAAATGTTTTATTTTTGAACGTCAGTTCACATTTGTAGGTAGAGCATCAGTTTAAGAGCTAAAATTAGCATGTTTAAACTGATTTGCATGCTTCCAGGGGCCCGGGAATACCATTTGGAGTCATTTAATGTTCAATCAAAAACTGGTGATTTTTGTCAAAGGAGATAACACCCCCCCATTACGTCGAATCAGAAAGGTGAAAAATGGTCCGTTTTCAAATGTTTTATTTTTGAACGTCAGTTCATATTTCTAGGTAGATCATCAGTTTAAGAGCTAAAATTAGCATGTTTAAAGTGATTTTCATGCTTCCAGGGGTCCTAAACACAAGATTTGTGGAATGGTTAAAAGTGCATGAAAATGGCCAATTTACTCACTCTGAGGTCTCAAAAAGTGTTTCTTCACCCCGGGAAATGAATTAAATACCATTTGGAGGCATTTAATGTTCAATCAAAAACAGGTGATTTTTGACAAAAGAGATAACACCCCCCCATTACGTCATGCTTCAGAAAGGTGAAAAATGGTCCGTTTTCAAATGTTTTATATTTGAACGTCAGTTCACATTTGTAGGTAGATCATCAGTTTAAGAGCTAAAATTAGCATGTTTAAAGTTATTTTCATGCTTCCAGGGGCCCGGGAAGTGAAATAAATACCATTTGGAGGCATTTAATGTTCAAGCAAAAACAGGTGATATTTGACAAATGAGTTAACACCCCCCATTACGTCATGGTTCAGAAAGGTGAAAAAAGGTCCGTTTTCAAATGTTTTATTTTTGAACGTCAGTTCACATTTGGAGGTAGATCATCAGTTTTAGAGCTAAAATTAGCATGTTTAAAGTGATTTTCATGCTTCCAGGGGCCCTAAACACAAGATTTGTGGAATGGTTAAAAGTGCATGAAAATGGCCAATTTACTCACTCTGAGGTCTCAAAAAGTGTTTCTTCACCCCGGGAAGTGAATTAAATACCATTTGGAGGCATTTAATGTTCAAGCAAAAACAGGTGATTTTTGACAAAAGAGATAACACCCCCATTACGTCATGCTTCAGAAAGGTTAAAAATGGTCAGTTTTCAAATGTTTTATTTTTGAACGTCAGTTTACATTTGTAGGTAGATCATCAGTTTAAGAGCTAAAATTAGCATGTTTAAAGTGATTTTCATGCTTCCAGGGGCCCGGGAAGTGAATTAAATACCATTTGGAGACATTTAATGTTCAAACAAATACAGGTGATTTTTGTCAAAGGAGATAACACCCCCCCCATTACGTCATGCTTCAGAAAGGTGAAAAATGGTCAGTTTTCAAATGTTTTATTTTTGAACGTCAGTTCACATTTGTAGGTAGATCGTCAGTTTAAGAGCTAAAATTAGCATGTATAAAGTTATTTTCATGTTTCCAGGGGCCCGGGAAGTGAAATAAATACCATTTGGAGGCATTTAATGTTCAAGCAAAAACAGGTGATTTTTGACAAATGAGTTAACACCCCCCCATTACGTCATGGTTCAGAAAGGTGAAAAAAGGTCAGTTTTCAAATGTTTTATTTTTGAACGTCAGTTCACATTTGTAGGTAGATCATCAGTTTTAGAGCTGAAATTAGCATGTTTAAAGTGATTTTTGTGCTTCCAGGGGCCCGGGAAGTGAATTAAATACCATTTGGAGGCATTTAATGTTCAAGCAAACACAGGTGATTTTTGACAAAAGAGATAACACCCCCCCATTACGTCATGCTTCAGAAAGGTGAAAAATGGTCCGTTTTCAAATGTTTTAGTTTTGAACGTCAGTTCACATTTGTAGGTAGATCATCAGTTGAAGAGCTAAAATTAGCATGTTTAAAGTGATTTTCATGCTTCCAGGGGCCCAGGAAGTGAATTAAATACCATTTGGAGGCATTTAATGTTCAAGCGAAAACAGGTGATTTTTGACAAAAGAGATAACACCCCCATTACGTCATGCTTCAGAAAGGTGAAAAATGGTTCGTTTTCAAATGTTTTATTTTTGAACGTCAGTTCACATTTGTAGGTAGATCATCAGTTTAAGAGCTAAAATTAGCATGTTTAAAGTGATTTTCATGCTTCCAGGGGCCCGGGAAGTGAATTAAATACCATTTGGAGGCATTTCATGTTCAAGCAAAAACAGGTGATTTTTGACAAAGGAGATAACACCCCCCCATTACGTCATGCTTCAGAAAGGTGAAAAATGGTCCGTTTTAAAATGTTTTATTTTTGAACTTCAGTTCACATTTGTAGGTAGAGCATCAGTTTAAGAGCTAAAATTAGCATGTTTAAAGTGATTTGCATGCTTCCAGGGGCCCGGGAATACCATTTGGAGTCATTTAATGTTCAAGCAAAAACTGGTGATTTTTGTCAAAGGAGATAACACCCCCCCATTACGTCGAATCAGAAAGGTGAAAAATGGTCCGTTTTCAAATGTTTTATTTTTGAACGTCAGTTCATATTTCTAGGTAGATCATCAGTTTAAGAGCTAAAATTAGCATGTTTAAAGTGATTTTCATGCTTCCAGGGGTCCTAAACACAAGATTTGTAGAATGGTTAAAAGTGCATGAAAATGGCCAATTTACTCACTCTGAGGTCTCAAAAAGTGTTTCTTCACCCCGGGAAATGAATTAAATACCATTTGGAGGCATTTAATGTTCAATCAAAAACAGGTGATTTTTGACAAAAGAGATAACACCCCCCCATTACGTCATGCTTCAGAAAGGTGAAAAATGGTCCGTTTTCAAATGTTTTATTTTTGAACGTCAGTTCACATTTGTAGGTAGATCATCAGTTTTAGAGCTGAAATTAGCATGTTTAAAGTGATTTTCGTGCTTCCAGGGGCCCGGGAAGTGAATTAAATACCATTTGGAGGCATTTAATGTTCAAGCAAAAACAGGTGATTTTTGACAAAAGAGATAACACCCCCCCCATTACGTCATGCTTCAGAAAGGTGAAAAATGGTCAGTTTTCAAATGTTTTATTTTTGAACGTCAGTTCACATTTGTAGGTAGATCATCAGTTTTAGAGCTATAATTAGCATGTTTAAAGTGATTTTCATGCTTCCAGTGACCCAGGAAGTGAATTAAATACCATTTGGAGGCATTTAATGTTCAAGCAAAAACAGGTAATTTTTGACAAAAGAGATAACACCCCCCCCCCCATTACGTCATGCTTCAGAAAGGTAAAAAATGGTCAGTTTTCAAATGTTTTATTTTTGAACGTCAGTTCACATTTGTAGGTAGATCATCAGTTTTAGAGCTAAAATTAGCATGTTTAAAGTGATTTTCATGCTTCCAGGGGCCCTAAACACAAGATTTGTGGAATGGTTAAAAGTGCATGAAAATGGCCAATTTACTCACTCTGAGGTCTCAAAAAGTGTTTCTTCACCCCGTGAAGTGAATTAAATACCATTTGGAGGCATTTAACGTTCAAGCAAAAACAGGTGATTTTTGACAAAAGTGCTATCACCCCCCATTACGTCATGCTTCAGAAAGGTGAAAAATGGTCAGTTTTCAAATGTTTTATTTTTGAACGTCAGTTTACATTTGTAGGTAGATCATCAGTTTAAGAGCTAAAATTAGCATGTTTAAAGCGATTTTCATGCTTCCAGGGGTCCGGGAAGTGAATTAAATACCATTTGGAGACATTTAATGTTCAAGCAAAAACAGGTGATTTTTGACAAAAGAGATAACACCCCCCATTACGTCATGCTTCAGAAAGGTGAAAAATGGTCCGTTTTCAAATGTTTTATTTTTGAACGTCAGTTCACATTTGTAGGTAGATCATCAGTTTTAGAGCTGAAATTAGCATGTTTAAAGTGATTTTCGTGCTTCCAGGGGCCCGGGAAGTGAATTAAATACCATTTGGAGGCATTTAATGTTCAAGCAAAAACAGGTGATTTTTGACAAAAGAGATAACACCCCCCCCATTACGTCATGCTTCAGAAAGGTGAAAAATGGTCAGTTTTCAAATGTTTTATTTTTGAACGTCAGTTCACATTTGTAGGTAGATCATCAGTTTTAGAGCTAAAATTAGCATGTTTAAAGTGATTTTCATGCTTCCAGTGACCCAGGAAGTGAATTAAATACCATTTGGAGGCATTTAATGTTCAAGCAAAAACAGGTAATTTTTGACAAAAGAGATAACACCCCCCCCCCCATTACGTCATGCTTCAGAAAGGTAAAAAATGGTCAGTTTTCAAATGTTTTATTTTTGAACGTCAGTTCACATTTGTAGGTAGATCATCAGTTTTAGAGCTAAAATTAGCATGTTTAAAGTGATTTTCATGCTTCCAGGGGCCCTAAACACAAGATTTGTGGAATGGTTAAAAGTGCATGAAAATGGCCAATTTACTCACTCTGAGGTCTCAAAAAGTGTTTCTTCACCCCGTGAAGTGAATTAAATACCATTTGAAGGCATTGAACGTTCAAGCAAAAACAGGTGATTTTTGACAAAAGTGCTATCACCCCCCATTACGTCATGCTTCAGAAAGGTGAAAAATGGTCAGTTTTCAAATGTTTTATTTTTGAACGTCAGTTTACATTTGTAGGTAGATCATCAGTTTAAGAGCTAAAATTAGCATGTTTAAAGCGATTTTCATGCTTCCAGGGGTCCGGGAAGTGAATTAAATACCATTTGGAGACATTTAATGTTCAAGCAAAAACAGGTGATTTTTGACAAAAGAGATAACACCCCCCATTACGTCATGCTTCAGAAAGGTGAAAAATGGTCCGTTTTCAAATGTTTTATTTTTGAACGTCAGTTCACATTTGTAGGTAGATCATCAGTTTAAGAGCTAAAATTAGAATGTTTAAAGTGATTTTCATGCTTCCAGGGGCCTGGGAAGTGAATTAAATACCATTTGGAGACATTTAATGTTCAAACAAATACAGGTGATTTTTGTCAAAGGAGATAACACCCCCCCCCATTACGTCATGCTTCAGAAAGGTGAAAAATGGTCAGTTTTCAAATGTTTTATGTTTGAACGTCAGTTCACATTTGTAGGTAGATCATCAGTTTAAGAGCTAAAATTAGCATGTTTAAAGTGATTTTCATGCTTCCAGGGGCCCGGGAAGTGAATTAAATACCATTTGGAGACATTTAATGTTCAAACAAATACAGGTGATTTTTGTCAAAGGAGATAACACCCCCCCATTACGTCATGCTTCAGAAAGGTGAAAAATGGTCAGTTTTCAAATGTTTTATTTTTGAACGTCAGTTCACATTTGTAGGTAGATCGTCAGTTTAAGAGCTAAAATTAGCATGTTTAAAGTGATTTTCATGCTTCCAGGGGCCCGGGAAGTGAATTAAATACCATTTGGAGACATTTAATGTTCAAACAAATACAGGTGATTTTTGTCAAAGGAGATAACACCCCCCCATTACGTCATGCTTCAGAAAGGTGAAAAATGGTCAGTTTTCAAATGTTTTATTTTTGAACGTCAGTTCACATTTGTAGGTAGATCGTCAGTTTAAGAGCTAAAATTAGCATGTTTAAAGTTATTTTCATGTTTCCAGGGGCCCGGGAAGTGAAATAAATACCATTTGGAGGCATTTAATGTTCAAGCAAAAACAGGTGATTTTTGACAAATGAGTTAACACCCCCCCCCCATTACGTCATGGTTCAGAAAGGTGAAAAAAGGTCAGTTTTCAAATGTTTTATTTTTGAACGTCAGTTCACATTTGTAGGTAGATCATCAGTTTTAGAGCTGAAATTAGCATGTTTAAAGTGATTTTTGTGCTTCCAGGGGCCCGGGAAGTGAATTAAATACCATTTGGAGGCATTTAATGTTCAAGCAAAAACAGGTGATTTTTGACAAAAGAGATAACACCCCCCCATTACGTCATGCTTCAGAAAGGTGAAATATGGTCCGTTTTCAAATGTTTTAGTTTTGAACGTCAGTTCACATTTGTAGGTAGATCATCAGTTTTAGAGCTAAGATTAGCATGTTTAAAGTGATTTTCATGCTTCCAGGGGCCCGGGAAGTGAATTAAATACCATTTGGAGGCATTTATTGTAGAGCAAAAACAGGTGATTTTTTAGAAAAGGGATAACACCCCCCCATTACGTCATGCTTCAGAAAGGTGAAAAATGGTCCGTTTTCAAATGTTTTAGTTTTTTAACGTCAGTTCACATTTGTAGGTAGATCATCAGTTGAAGAGCTAAAATTAGCATGTTTAAAGTGATTTTCATGCTTCCAGGGGCCCAGGAAGTGAATTAAATACCATTTGGAGGCATTTCATGTTCAAGCAAAAACAGGTGATTTTTGACAAAAGAGATAACACCCCCCCCATTACGTCATGCTTCAGAAAGGTGAAAAATGGTCCGTTTTCAAATGTTTTATTTTTGAAAGCAGGTTAACATTTGTAGGTAGAGCATCAGTTTAAGAGCTAAAATTAGCATGTTTAAAGTGATTTGCATGCTTCCAGGGGCCCGGGAAAACCATTTGAAGTCATTTAATGTTCAAGCAAAAACTGGTGATTTTTGTCAAAGGAGATAACACCCCCCCATTACGTCGAATCAGAAAGGTGAAAAATGGTCGGTTTTCAAATGTTTTATTTTTGAACGTCAGTTCATATTTCTAGGTAGATCATCAGTTTAAGAGCTAAAATTAGCATGTTTAAAGTGATTTTCATGCTTCCAGGGGTCCTAAACACAAGATTTGTAGAATGGTTAAAAGTGCATGAAAATGGCCAATTTACTCACTCTGAGGTCTCAAAAAGTGTTTCTTCACCCCGGGAAATGAATTAAATACCATTTGGAGGCATTTAATGTTCAATCAAAAACAGGTGATTTTTGACAAAAGAGATAACACCCCCCCCATTACGTCATGCTTCAGAAAGGTGAAAAATGGTCCGTTTTCAAATGTTTTATATTTGAACGTCAGTTCACATTTGTAGGTAGATCATCAGTTTAAGAGCTAAAATTAGCATGTTTAAAGTTATTTTCATGCTTCCAGGGGCCCGGGAAGTGAAATAAATACCATTTGGAGGCATTTAATGTTCAAGCAAAAACAGGTGATTTTTGACAAAAGATATAACACCCCCCCCCATTACGTCATGCTTCAGAAAGGTAAAAAATGGTCCGTTTTCAAATGTTTTATTTTTGAACGTCAGTTCACATTTGTAGGTAGATCATCAGTTTTAGAGCTAAAATTAGCATGTTTAAAGTGATTTTCATGCTTCCAGGGGCCCGGGAAGTGAATTAAATACCATTTGGAGGCATTTAATGTTCAAGCAAAAACAGGTGATTTTTGACAAAAGAGATAACACCCCCCATTACGTCATGCTTCAGAAAGGTGAAAAATGGTCCGTTTTCAAATGTTTTATTTTTGAACGTCAGATCACATTTGTAGGTAGATCATCAGTTTTAGAGCTAAAATTAGCATGTTTAAAGTGATTTTCATGCTTCCAGTGACCCGGGAAGTGAATTAAATACCATTTTGAGGCATTTAATGTTCAAGCAAAAACTGGTGATTTTTGACAAAAGAGATAACACCCCCCATTACGTCATACTTCAGAAAGATGAAAAATGGTCCGTTTTCAAATGTTTTATTTTTGAACGTCAGTTCACATTTGTAGGTAGATCATCAGTTTTAGAGCTAAAATTAGCATGTTTAAAGTGATTTTCATGCTTCCAGTGACCCGGGAAGTGAATTGAATACCATTTGGAGGCATTTAATGTTCAAGCAAAAACAGGTGATTTTTGACAAAAGAGATAACACCCCCCCATTACGTCATGCTTCAGAAAGGTGAAAAATGGTCAGTTTTCAAATGTTTTATTTTTGAACGTCAGTTCACATTTGTAGGTAGATCATCAGTTTTAGAGCTAAAATTAGCATGTTTAAAGTGATTTTCATGCTTCCAATGACCCGGGAAGTGAATTAAATACCATTTGGAGGCATTTAATGTTCAAGCGAAAACAGGTGATTTTTGACAAAAGAGATAACACCCCCCATTACGTCATGCTTCAGAAAGGTGAAAAATGGTTCGTTTTCAAATGTTTTATTTTTGAACGTCAGTTCACATTTGTAGGTAGATCATCAGTTTAAGAGCTAAAATTAGCATGTTTAAAGTGATTTTCATGCTTCCAGGGGCCCGGGAAGTGAATTAAATACCATTTGGAGGCATTTCATGTTCAAGCAAAAACAGGTGATTTTTGACAAAAGAGATAACACCCCCCCATTACGTCATGCTTCAGAAAGGTGAAAAATGGTCCGTTTTCAAATGTTTTATTTTTGAACGTCAGTTCACATTTGTAGGTAGAGCATCAGTTTAAGAGCTAAAATTAGCATGTTTAAACTGATTTGCATGCTTCCAGGGGCCCGGGAATACCATTTGGAGTCATTTAATGTTCAATCAAAAACTGGTGATTTTTGTCAAAGGAGATAACACCCCCCCATTACGTCGAATCAGAAAGGTGAAAAATGGTCCGTTTTCAAATGTTTTATTTTTGAACGTCAGTTCATATTTCTAGGTAGATCATCAGTTTAAGAGCTAAAATTAGCATGTTTAAAGTGATTTTCATGCTTCCAGGGGTCCTAAACACAAGATTTGTGGAATGGTTAAAAGTGCATGAAAATGGCCAATTTACTCACTCTGAGGTCTCAAAAAGTGTTTCTTCACCCCGGGAAATGAATTAAATACCATTTGGAGGCATTTAATGTTCAATCAAAAACAGGTGATTTTTGACAAAAGAGATAACACCCCCCCATTACGTCATGCTTCAGAAAGGTGAAAAATGGTCCGTTTTCAAATGTTTTATATTTGAACGTCAGTTCACATTTGTAGGTAGATCATCAGTTTAAGAGCTAAAATTAGCATGTTTAAAGTTATTTTCATGCTTCCAGGGGCCCGGGAAGTGAAATAAATACCATTTGGAGGCATTTAATGTTCAAGCAAAAACAGGTGATATTTGACAAATGAGTTAACACCCCCCATTACGTCATGGTTCAGAAAGGTGAAAAAAGGTCCGTTTTCAAATGTTTTATTTTTGAACGTCAGTTCACATTTGGAGGTAGATCATCAGTTTTAGAGCTAAAATTAGCATGTTTAAAGTGATTTTCATGCTTCCAGGGGCCCTAAACACAAGATTTGTGGAATGGTTAAAAGTGCATGAAAATGGCCAATTTACTCACTCTGAGGTCTCAAAAAGTGTTTCTTCACCCCGGGAAGTGAATTAAATACCATTTGGAGGCATTTAATGTTCAAGCAAAAACAGGTGATTTTTGACAAAAGAGATAACACCCCCATTACGTCATGCTTCAGAAAGGTTAAAAATGGTCAGTTTTCAAATGTTTTATTTTTGAACGTCAGTTTACATTTGTAGGTAGATCATCAGTTTAAGAGCTAAAATTAGCATGTTTAAAGTGATTTTCATGCTTCCAGGGGCCCGGGAAGTGAATTAAATACCATTTGGAGACATTTAATGTTCAAACAAATACAGGTGATTTTTGTCAAAGGAGATAACACCCCCCCCCATTACGTCATGCTTCAGAAAGGTGAAAAATGGTCAGTTTTCAAATGTTTTATTTTTGAACGTCAGTTCACATTTGTAGGTAGATCGTCAGTTTAAGAGCTAAAATTAGCATGTATAAAGTTATTTTCATGTTTCCAGGGGCCCGGGAAGTGAAATAAATACCATTTGGAGGCATTTAATGTTCAAGCAAAAACAGGTGATTTTTGACAAATGAGTTAACACCCCCCCATTACGTCATGGTTCAGAAAGGTGAAAAAAGGTCAGTTTTCAAATGTTTTATTTTTGAACGTCAGTTCACATTTGTAGGTAGATCATCAGTTTTAGAGCTGAAATTAGCATGTTTAAAGTGATTTTTGTGCTTCCAGGGGCCCGGGAAGTGAATTAAATACCATTTGGAGGCATTTAATGTTCAAGCAAACACAGGTGATTTTTGACAAAAGAGATAACACCCCCCCATTACGTCATGCTTCAGAAAGGTGAAAAATGGTCCGTTTTCAAATGTTTTAGTTTTGAACATCAGTTCACATTTGTAGGTAGATCATCAGTTGAAGAGCTAAAATTAGCATGTTTAAAGTGATTTTCATGCTTCCAGGGGCCCAGGAAGTGAATTAAATACCATTTGGAGGCATTTAATGTTCAAGCGAAAACAGGTGATTTTTGACAAAAGAGATAACACCCCCATTACGTCATGCTTCAGAAAGGTGAAAAATGGTTCGTTTTCAAATGTTTTATTTTTGAACGTCAGTTCACATTTGTAGGTAGATCATCAGTTTAAGAGCTAAAATTAGCATGTTTAAAGTGATTTTCATGCTTCCAGGGGCCCGGGAAGTGAATTAAATACCATTTGGAGGCATTTCATGTTCAAGCAAAAACAGGTGATTTTTGACAAAGGAGATAACACCCCCCCATTACGTCATGCTTCAGAAAGGTGAAAAATGGTCCGTTTTAAAATGTTTTATTTTTGAACGTCAGTTCACATTTGTAGGTAGAGCATCAGTTTAAGAGCTAAAATTAGCATGTTTAAAGTGATTTGCATGCTTCCAGGGGCCCGGGAATACCATTTGGAGTCATTTAATGTTCAAGCAAAAACTGGTGATTTTTGTCAAAGGAGATAACACCCCCCCATTACGTCGAATCAGAAAGGTGAAAAATGGTCCGTTTTCAAATGTTTTATTTTTGAACGTCAGTTCATATTTCTAGGTAGATCATCAGTTTAAGAGCTAAAATTAGCATGTTTAAAGTGATTTTCATGCTTCCAGGGGTCCTAAACACAAGATTTGTAGAATGGTTAAAAGTGCATGAAAATGGCCAATTTACTCACTCTGAGGTCTCAAAAAGTGTTTCTTCACCCCGGGAAATGAATTAAATACCATTTGGAGGCATTTAATGTTCAATCAAAAACAGGTGATTTTTGACAAAAGAGATAACACCCCCCCATTACGTCATGCTTCAGAAAGGTAAAAAATGGTCAGTTTTCAAATGTTTTATTTTTGAACGTCAGTTCACATTTGTAGGTAGATCATCAGTTTTAGAGCTAAAATTAGCATGTTTAAAGTGATTTTCATGCTTCCAGGGGCCCTAAACACAAGATTTGTGGAATGGTTAAAAGTGCATGAAAATGGCCAATTTACTCACTCTGAGGTCTCAAAAAGTGTTTCTTCACCCCGTGAAGTGAATTAAATACCATTTGGAGGCATTGAACGTTCAAGCAAAAACAGGTGATTTTTGACAAAAGTGCTATCACCCCCCATTACGTCATGCTTCAGAAAGGTGAAAAATGGTCAGTTTTCAAATGTTTTATTTTTGAACGTCAGTTTACATTTGTAGGTAGATCATCAGTTTAAGAGCTAAAATTAGCATGTTTAAAGCGATTTTCATGCTTCCAGGGGTCCGGGAAGTGAATTAAATACCATTTGGAGACATTTAATGTTCAAGCAAAAACAGGTGATTTTTGACAAAAGAGATAACACCCCCCATTACGTCATGCTTCAGAAAGGTGAAAAATGGTCCGTTTTCAAATGTTTTATTTTTGAACGTCAGTTCACATTTGTAGGTAGATCATCAGTTTAAGAGCTAAAATTAGCATGTTTAAAGTGATTTTCATGCTTCCAGGGGCCCGGGAAGTGAATTAAATACCATTTGGAGACATTTAATGTTCAAACAAATACAGGTGATTTTTGTCAAAGGAGATAACACCCCCCCCCCATTACGTCATGCTTCAGAAAGGTGAAAAATGGTCAGTTTTCAAATGTTTTATGTTTGAACGTCAGTTCACATTTGTAGGTAGATCATCAGTTTAAGAGCTAAAATTAGCATGTTTAAAGTGATTTTCATGCTTCCAGGGGCCCGGGAAGTGAATTAAATACCATTTGGAGACATTTAATGTTCAAACAAATACAGGTGATTTTTGTCAAAGGAGATAACACCCCCCCATTACGTCATGCTTCAGAAAGGTGAAAAATGGTCAGTTTTCAAATGTTTTATTTTTGAACGTCAGTTCACATTTGTAGGTAGATCGTCAGTTTAAGAGCTAAAATTAGCATGTTTAAAGTGATTTTCATGCTTCCAGGGGCCCGGGAAGTGAATTAAATACCATTTGGAGACATTTAATGTTCAAACAAATACAGGTGATTTTTGTCAAAGGAGATAACACCCCCCCATTACGTCATGCTTCAGAAAGGTGAAAAATGGTCAGTTTTCAAATGTTTTATTTTTGAACGTCAGTTCACATTTGTAGGTAGATCGTCAGTTTAAGAGCTAAAATTAGCATGTTTAAAGTTATTTTCATGTTTCCAGGGGCCCGGGAAGTGAAATAAATACCATTTGGAGGCATTTAATGTTCAAGCAAAAACAGGTGATTTTTGACAAATGAGTTAACACCCCCCCCCCATTACGTCATGGTTCAGAAAGGTGAAAAAAGGTCAGTTTTCAAATGTTTTATTTTTGAACGTCAGTTCACATTTGTAGGTAGATCATCAGTTTTAGAGCTGAAATTAGCATGTTTAAAGTGATTTTTGTGCTTCCAGGGGCCCGGGAAGTGAATTAAATACCATTTGGAGGCATTTAATGTTCAAGCAAAAACAGGTGATTTTTGACAAAAGAGATAACACCCCCCCATTACGTCATGCTTCAGAAAGGTGAAATATGGTCCGTTTTCAAATGTTTTAGTTTTGAACGTCAGTTCACATTTGTAGGTAGATCATCAGTTTTAGAGCTAAGATTAGCATGTTTAAAGTGATTTTCATGCTTCCAGGGGCCCGGGAAGTGAATTAAATACCATTTGGAGGCATTTATTGTAGAGCAAAAACAGGTGATTTTTTAGAAAAGGGATAACACCCCCCCATTACGTCATGCTTCAGAAAGGTGAAAAATGGTCCGTTTTCAAATGTTTTAGTTTTTTAACGTCAGTTCACATTTGTAGGTAGATCATCAGTTGAAGAGCTAAAATTAGCATGTTTAAAGTGATTTTCATGCTTCCAGGGGCCCAGGAAGTGAATTAAATACCATTTGGAGGCATTTCATGTTCAAGCAAAAACAGGTGATTTTTGACAAAAGAGATAACACCCCCCCCATTACGTCATGCTTCAGAAAGGTGAAAAATGGTCCGTTTTCAAATGTTTTATTTTTGAAAGCAGGTTAACATTTGTAGGTAGAGCATCAGTTTAAGAGCTAAAATTAGCATGTTTAAAGTGATTTGCATGCTTCCAGGGGCCCGGGAAAACCATTTGAAGTCATTTAATGTTCAAGCAAAAACTGGTGATTTTTGTCAAAGGAGATAACACCCCCCCATTACGTCGAATCAGAAAGGTGAAAAATGGTCGGTTTTCAAATGTTTTATTTTTGAACGTCAGTTCATATTTCTAGGTAGATCATCAGTTTAAGAGCTAAAATTAGCATGTTTAAAGTGATTTTCATGCTTCCAGGGGTCCTAAACACAAGATTTGTAGAATGGTTAAAAGTGCATGAAAATGGCCAATTTACTCACTCTGAGGTCTCAAAAAGTGTTTCTTCACCCCGGGAAATGAATTAAATACCATTTGGAGGCATTTAATGTTCAATCAAAAACAGGTGATTTTTGACAAAAGAGATAACACCCCCCCCATTACGTCATGCTTCAGAAAGGTGAAAAATGGTCCGTTTTCAAATGTTTTATATTTGAACGTCAGTTCACATTTGTAGGTAGATCATCAGTTTAAGAGCTAAAATTAGCATGTTTAAAGTTATTTTCATGCTTCCAGGGGCCCGGGAAGTGAAATAAATACCATTTGGAGGCATTTAATGTTCAAGCAAAAACAGGTGATTTTTGACAAAAGATATAACACCCCCCCCCATTACGTCATGCTTCAGAAAGGTAAAAAATGGTCCGTTTTCAAATGTTTTATTTTTGAACGTCAGTTCACATTTGTAGGTAGATCATCAGTTTTAGAGCTAAAATTAGCATGTTTAAAGTGATTTTCATGCTTCCAGGGGCCCGGGAAGTGAATTAAATACCATTTGGAGGCATTTAATGTTCAAGCAAAAACAGGTGATTTTTGACAAAAGAGATAACACCCCCCATTACGTCATGCTTCAGAAAGGTGAAAAATGGTCCGTTTTCAAATGTTTTATTTTTGAACGTCAGATCACATTTGTAGGTAGATCATCAGTTTTAGAGCTAAAATTAGCATGTTTAAAGTGATTTTCATGCTTCCAGTGACCCGGGAAGTGAATTAAATACCATTTTGAGGCATTTAATGTTCAAGCAAAAACTGGTGATTTTTGACAAAAGAGATAACACCCCCCATTACGTCATACTTCAGAAAGATGAAAAATGGTCCGTTTTCAAATGTTTTATTTTTGAACGTCAGTTCACATTTGTAGGTAGATCATCAGTTTTAGAGCTAAAATTAGCATGTTTAAAGTGATTTTCATGCTTCCAGTGACCCGGGAAGTGAATTGAATACCATTTGGAGGCATTTAATGTTCAAGCAAAAACAGGTGATTTTTGACAAAAGAGATAACACCCCCCCATTACGTCATGCTTCAGAAAGGTGAAAAATGGTCAGTTTTCAAATGTTTTATTTTTGAACGTCAGTTCACATTTGTAGGTAGATCATCAGTTTTAGAGCTAAAATTAGCATGTTTAAAGTGATTTTCATGCTTCCAATGACCCGGGAAGTGAATTAAATACCATTTGGAGGCATTTAATGTTCAAGCAAAAACAGGTGATTTTTGACAAAAGAGATAACACCCCCCCATTACGTCATGCTTCAGAAAGGTAAAAAATGGTCCGTTTTCAAATGTTTTATTTTTGAACGTCAGTTCACATTTGTAGGTAGATCATCAGTTTTAGAGCTAAAATTAGCATGTTTAAAGTGATTTTCATGCTTCCAGGGGCCCTAAACACAAGATTTGTGGAATGGTTAAAAGTGCATGAAAATGGCCAATTTACTCACTCTGAGGTCTCAAAAAGTGTTTCTTCTCCCCGGGAAGTAAATTAAATACCATTTGGAGGCATTTAATGTTCAAGCAAAAACAGGTGATTTTTGACAAAAGAGAAAACTCCCCCCATTACGTCATGCTTCAGAAAGGTGAAAAATTGTCAGTTTTCAAATGTTTTATTTTTGAACGTCAGTTTACATTTGTAGGTAGATCATCAGTTTAAGAGCTAAATTTAGCATGTTTAAAGCGATTTTCATACTTCCAGGGGTCGGGAAGTGAATTAAATACCATTTGGAGACATTTAATGTTCAAGCAAAAACAGGTGATTTTTGACAAATGAGTTAACACCCCCCCCCATTATGTCATGGTTCAGAAAGGTGAAAAAAGGTCGGTTTTCAAATGTTTTATTTTTGAACGTCAGTTCACATTTGTAGGTAGATCATCAGTTTTAGAGCTAAAATTAGCATGTTAAAAGTGATTTTCATGCTTCCAGGGGCCCGGGAAGTGAATTAAATACCATTTGGAGGCATTTAATGTTCAAGCAAAAACAGGTGATTTTTGACAAAAGAGATAACACCCCCATTACGTCATACTTCAGAAAGGTGAAAAATGGTCCGTTTTCAAATGTTTTATTTTTGAACGTCAGTTCACATTTGTTGGTAGATCATCAGTTTTAGAGCTAAAATTAGCATGTTTGAAGTGATTTTCATGCTTCCAGGGGCCCAGGAAGTGAATTAAATACCATTTGGAGGCATTTAAAGTTCAAGCAAAAACAGGTGATTTTTGACAAAAGAGATAACACCCCCCCATTACGTCATGCTTCAGAAAGGTGAAAAATGGTCCGTTTTCAAATGTTTTTTATTTTTGAACGTCAGTTCACATTTGTAGGTAGATCATCAGTTTTAGAGCTAAAATTAGCATGTTTAAAGTGATTTTCATGCTTCCAGGGGCCCTAAACACAAGATTTGTGGAATGGTTCAAAGTGCATGAAAATGGCCAATTTACTCTCTCTGAGGTCTCAAAAAGTGTTTCTTCACCCCGGGAAGTGAATTAAATACCATTTGGAGGCATTTAATGTTCAAGCAAAAACAGGTGATTTTTGACAAAAGAGATAACACCCCCCATTACGTCATGCTTCAGAAAGGTGAAAAATGGTCAGTTTTCAAATGTTTTATTTTTGAACGTCAGTTCACATTTGTAGGTAGATCATCAGTTTTAGAGCTAAAATTAGCATGTTTAAAGTGATTTTCATGCTTCCAGGGGCCCTAAACACAAGATTTGTGGAATGGTTAAAAGTGCATGAAAATGGCCAATTTACTCACTCTGAGGTCTCAAAAAGTGTTTCTTCACCCCGGGAAGTGAATTAAATACCATTTGGAGGCATTTAATGTTCAAGCAAAAACAGGTGATTTTTGACAAAAGAGATAACACCCCCATTACGTCATGCTTCAGAAAGGTTAAAAATGGTCAGTTTTCAAATGTTTTATTTTTGAACGTCAGTTTACATTTGTAGGTAGATCATCAGTTTAAGAGCTAAAATTAGCATGTTTAAAGCGATTTTCATGCTTCCAGGGGTCGGGAAGTGAATTAAATACCATTTGGAGACATTTAATGTTCAAGCAAAAACAGGTGATTTTTGACAAAAGAGATAACACCCCCCATTACGTCATGCTTCAGAAAGGTGAAAAATGGTCAGTTTTCAAATGTTTTATTTTTGAACGTCAGTTCACATTTGTAGGTAGATCATCAGTTTAAGAGCTAAAATTAGCATGTTTAAAGTGATTTTCATGCTTCCAGGGGCCCGGGAAGTGAATTAAATACCATTTGGAGACATTTAATGTTCAAACAAATACAGGTGATTTTTGTCAAAGGAGATAACACCCCCCCATTACGTCATGCTTCAGAAAGGTGAAAAATGGTCAGTTTTCAAATGTTTTATTTTTGAATGTCAGTTCACATTTGTAGGTAGATCGTCAGTTTAAGAGCTAAAATTAGCATGTTTAAAGTTATTTTCATGCTTCCAGGGGCCCGGGAAGTGAAATAAATACCATTTGTAGGCATTTAATGTTCAAGCAAAAACAGGTGATTTTTGACAAATGAGATAACACCCCCCCCCATTACGTCATGGTTCAGAAAGGTGAAAAATGGTCAGTTTTCAAATGTTTTATTTTTGAACGTCAGTTCACATTTGTAGGTAGATCGTCAGTTTAAGAGCTAAAATTAGCATGTTTAAAGTTATTTTCATGTTTCCAGGGGCCCGGGAAGTGAAATAAATACCATTTGGAGGCATTTAATGTTCAAGCAAAAACAGGTGATTTTTGACAAATGAGTTAACACCCCCCCCCCATTACGTCATGGTTCAGAAAGGTGAAAAAAGGTCCGTTTTCAAATGTTTTATTTTTGAACGTCAGTTCACATTTGTAGGTAGATCATCAGTTTTAGAGCTGAAATTAGCATGTTTAAAGTGATTTTCGTGCTTCCAGGGGCCCGGGAAGTGAATTAAATACCATTTGGAGGCATTTAATGTTCAAGCAAAAACAGGTGATTTTTGACAAAAGAGATAACACCCCCCCCATTACGTCATGCTTCAGAAAGGTGAAAAATGGTCCGTTTTCAAATGTTTTATTTTTGAACGTCAGTTCACATTTGTAGGTAGATCATCAGTTTTAGAGCTAAAATTAGCATGTTTAAAGTGATTTTCATGCTTCCAGGGGCCCTAAACACAAGATTTGTGGAATGGTTAAAAGTGCATGAAAATGGCCAGTTTACTCACTCTGAGGTCTGAAAAAGTGTTTCTTCACCCCGGGAAGTGAATTAAATACCATTTGGAGGCATTTAATGTTCAAGCAAAAACAGGTGATTTTTGACAAAAGAGATTACACCCCCCATTACGTCATGCTTCAGAAAGGTGAAAAATGGTCAGTTTTCAAATGTTTTATTTTTGAATGTCAGTTTACATTTGTAGGTAGATCATCAGTTTAAGAGCTAAAATTAGCATGTTTAAAGCGATTTTCATGCTTCCAGGGGTCCGGGAAGTGAATTAAATACCATTTGGAGACATTTAATGTTCAAGCAAAAACAGGTGATTTTTGACAAAAGAGATAACACCCCCCATTACGTCATGCTTCAGAAAGGTGAAAAATGGTCCGTTTTCAAATGTTTTATTTTTGAACGTCAGTTCACATTTGTAGGTAGATCATCAGTTTAAGAGCTCAAATTAGCATGTTTAAAGTGATTTTCATGCTTCCAGGGGCCCGGGAAGTGAATTAAATACCATTTGGAGACATTTAATGTTCAAACAAATACAGGTGATTTTTGTCAAAGGAGATAACACCCCCCATTACGTCATGCTTCAGAAAGGTGAAAAATGGTCCGTTTTCAAATGTTTTATTTTTGAACGTCAGTTCACATTTGTAGGTAGATCATCAGTTTTAGAGCGAAAATTAGCATGTTTAAAGTGATTTTCATGCTTCCAGTGACCCGGGAAGTGAATTAAATACCATTTTGAGGCATTTAATGTTCAAGCAAAAACAGGTGATTTTTGACAAAAGAGATAACACCCCCCATTACGTCATACTTCAGAAAGATGAAAAATGGTCCGTTTTCAAATGTTTTATTTTTGAACGTCAGTTCACATTTGTAGGTAGATCATCAGTTTTAGAGCTAAAATTAGCATGTTTAAAGTGATTTTCATGCTTCCAGTGACCCGGGAAGTGAATTGAATACCATTTGGAGGCATTTAATGTTCAAGCAAAAACAGGTGATTTTTGACAAAAGAGATAACACCCCCCCCCATTACGTCATGCTTCAGAAAGGTGAAAAATGGTCAGTTTTCAAATGTTTTATTTTTGAACGTCAGTTCACATTTGTAGGTAGATCATCAGTTTTAGAGCTAAAATTAGCATGTTTAAAGGGATTTTCATGCTTCCAATGACCCGGGAAGTGAATTAAATACCATTTGGAGGCATTTAATGTTCAAGCAAAAACAGGTGATTTTTGACAAAAGAGATAACACCCCCCCATTACGTCATGCTTCAGAAAGGTAAAAAATGGTCCGTTTTCAAATGTTTTATTTTTGAACGTCAGTTCACATTTGTAGGTAGATCATCAGTTTTAGAGCTAAAATTAGCATGTTTAAAGTGATTTTCATGCTTCCAGGGGCCCTAAACACAAGATTTGTGGAATGGTTAAAAGTGCATGAAAATGGCCAATTTACTCACTCTGAGGTCTCAAAAAGTGTTTCTTCTCCCCGGGAAGTAAATTAAATACCATTTGGAGGCATTTAATGTTCAAGCAAAAACAGGTGATTTTTGACAAAAGAGAAAACTCCCCCCATTACGTCATGCTTCAGAAAGGTGAAAAATTGTCAGTTTTCAAATGTTTTATTTTTGAACGTCAGTTTACATTTGTAGGTAGATCATCAGTTTAAGAGCTAAAATTAGCATGTTTAAAGCGATTTTCATACTTCCAGGGGTCGGGAAGTGAATTAAATACCATTTGGAGACATTTAATGTTCAAGCAAAAACAGGTGATTTTTGACAAATGAGTTAACACCCCCCCCATTACGTCATGGTTCAGAAAGGTGAAAAAAGGTCGGTTTTCAAATGTTTTATTTTTGAACGTCAGTTCACATTTGTAGGTAGATCATCAGTTTTAGAGCTAAAATTAGCATGTTTAAAGTGATTTTCATGCTTCCAGGGGCCCGGGAAGTGAATTAAATACCATTTGGAGGCATTTAATGTTCAAGCAAAAACAGGTGATTTTTGACAAAAGAGATAACACCCCCATTACGTCATACTTCAGAAAGGTGAAAAATGGTCCGTTTTCAAATGTTTTATTTTTGAACGTCAGTTCACATTTGTTGGTAGATCATCAGTTTTAGAGCTAAAATTAGCATGTTTGAAGTGATTTTCATGCTTCCAGGGGCCCAGGAAGTGAATTAAATACCATTTGGAGGCATTTAAAGTTCAAGCAAAAACAGGTGATTTTTGACAAAAGAGATAACACCCCCCCATTACGTCATGCTTCAGAAAGGTGAAAAATGGTCCGTTTTCAAATGTTTTTTATTTTTGAACGTCAGTTCACATTTGTAGGTAGATCATCAGTTTTAGAGCTAAAATTAGCATGTTTAAAGTGATTTTCATGCTTCCAGGGGCCCTAAACACAAGATTTGTGGAATGGTTAAAAGTGCATGAAAATGGCCAATTTACTCACTCTGAGGTCTCAAAAAGTGTTTCTTCACCCCGGGAAGTGAATTAAATACCATTTGGAGGCATTTAATGTTCAAGCAAAAACAGGTGATTTTTGACAAAAGAGATAACACCCCCATTACGTCATGCTTCAGAAAGGTTAAAAATGGTCAGTTTTCAAATGTTTTATTTTTGAACGTCAGTTTACATTTGTAGGTAGATCATCAGTTTAAGAGCTAAAATTAGCATGTTTAAAGCGATTTTCATGCTTCCAGGGGTCGGGAAGTGAATTAAATACCATTTGGAGACATTTAATGTTCAAGCAAAAACAGGTGATTTTTGACAAAAGAGATAACACCCCCCATTACGTCATGCTTCAGAAAGGTGAAAAATGGTCAGTTTTCAAATGTTTTATTTTTGAACGTCAGTTCACATTTGTAGGTAGATCATCAGTTTAAGAGCTAAAATTAGCATGTTTAAAGTGATTTTCATGCTTCCAGGGGCCCGGGAAGTGAATTAAATACCATTTGGAGACATTTAATGTTCAAACAAATACAGGTGATTTTTGTCAAAGGAGATAACACCCCCCCATTACGTCATGCTTCAGAAAGGTGAAAAATGGTCAGTTTTCAAATGTTTTATTTTTGAATGTCAGTTCACATTTGTAGGTAGATCGTCAGTTTAAGAGCTAAAATTAGCATGTTTAAAGTTATTTTCATGCTTCCAGGGGCCCGGGAAGTGAAATAAATACCATTTGTAGGCATTTAATGTTCAAGCAAAAACAGGTGATTTTTGACAAATGAGATAACACCCCCCCCCATTACGTCATGGTTCAGAAAGGTGAAAAATGGTCAGTTTTCAAATGTTTTATTTTTGAACGTCAGTTCACATTTGTAGGTAGATCGTCAGTTTAAGAGCTAAAATTAGCATGTTTAAAGTTATTTTCATGTTTCCAGGGGCCCGGGAAGTGAAATAAATACCATTTGGAGGCATTTAATGTTCAAGCAAAAACAGGTGATTTTTGACAAATGAGTTAACACCCCCCCCCCATTACGTCATGGTTCAGAAAGGTGAAAAAAGGTCCGTTTTCAAATGTTTTATTTTTGAACGTCAGTTCACATTTGTAGGTAGATCATCAGTTTTAGAGCTGAAATTAGCATGTTTAAAGTGATTTTCGTGCTTCCAGGGGCCCGGGAAGTGAATTAAATACCATTTGGAGGCATTTAATGTTCAAGCAAAAACAGGTGATTTTTGACAAAAGAGATAACACCCCCCCCCATTACGTCATGCTTCAGAAAGGTGAAAAATGGTCCGTTTTCAAATGTTTTATTTTTGAACGTCAGTTCACATTTGTAGGTAGATCATCAGTTTTAGAGCTAAAATTAGCATGTTTAAAGTGATTTTCATGCTTCCAGGGGCCCTAAACACAAGATTTGTGGAATGGTTAAAAGTGCATGAAAATGGCCAGTTTACTCACTCTGAGGTCTGAAAAAGTGTTTCTTCACCCCGGGAAGTGAATTAAATACCATTTGGAGGCATTTAATGTTCAAGCAAAAACAGGTGATTTTTGACAAAAGAGATTACACCCCCCATTACGTCATGCTTCAGAAAGGTGAAAAATGGTCAGTTTTCAAATGTTTTATTTTTGAATGTCAGTTTACATTTGTAGGTAGATCATCAGTTTAAGAGCTAAAATTAGCATGTTTAAAGCGATTTTCATGCTTCCAGGGGTCCGGGAAGTGAATTAAATACCATTTGGAGACATTAAATGTTCAAGCAAAAACAGGTGATTTTTGACAAAAGAGATAACACCCCCCATTACGTCATGCTTCAGAAAGGTGAAAAATGGTCCGTTTTCAAATGTTTTATTTTTGAACGTCAGTTCACATTTGTAGGTAGATCATCAGTTTAAGAGCTCAAATTAGCATGTTTAAAGTGATTTTCATGCTTCCAGGGGCCCGGGAAGTGAATTAAATACCATTTGGAGACATTTAATGTTCAAACAAATACAGGTGATTTTTGTCAAAGGAGATAACACCCCCCATTACGTCATGCTTCAGAAAGGTGAAAAATGGTCCGTTTTCAAATGTTTTATTTTTGAACGTCAGTTCACATTTGTAGGTAGATCATCAGTTTTAGAGCGAAAATTAGCATGTTTAAAGTGATTGTCATGCTTCCAGGGGCCCGGGAAGTGAATTAAATACCATTTGGAGGCATTTAATGTTCAAGCAAAAACAGGTGATTTTTGACAAAAGAGATAACACCCCCCCCATTACGTCATGCTTCAGAAAGGTGAAAAATGGTCCGTTTTCAAATGTTTTATTTTTGAACGTCAGTTCACATTTGTAGGTAGATCATCAGTTTTAGAGCTAAAATTAGCATGTTTAAAGTGATTTTCATGCTTCCAGGGGCCCGGGAAGTGAAGTAAATACCATTTGGAGGCATTTAATGTTCAAGCAAAAACAGGTGATTTTTGACAAAAGAGATAACACCCCCCCCATTACGTCATGCTTCAGAAAGGTGAAAAATGGTCCGTTTTCAAATGTTTTATTTTTGAACGTCAGTTCACATTTGTAGGTAGATCATCAGTTTAAGAGCTACAATTAGCATGTTTAAAGTGATTTTCATGCTTCCAGGGGCCCGGGAAGTGAAATAAATACCATTTGGAGGCATTTAATGTTCAAGCAAAAACAGGTGATTTTTGACAAAAGATATAAACCCCCCCCCCATTACGTCATGCTTCAGAAAGGTGAAAAATGGTCCGTTTTCAAATGTTTTATTTTTGAACGTCAGTTCACATTTGTAGGTAGATCATCAGTTTTAGAGCTTTAATTAGCATGTTTAAAGTGATTTTCATGCTTCCAGGGGCCCGGGAAGTGAATTAAATACCATTTGGAGGCATTTAATGTTCAAGCAAAAACAGGTGATTTTTGACGAAAGAGATAACAACCCCCGAATTACGTCATGCTTCAGAAAGGTGAAAAATGGTCCGTTTTCAAATGTTTTATTTTTGAACGTCAGTTCACATTTGTAGGTAGAGCATCAGTTTTAGAGCTAAAATTAGCATGTTTAAAGTGATTTTCATGCTTCCAGGGGCCCGGGTAGTGAATTAAATACCATTTGGAGGCATTTAATGTTCAAGCAAAAACAGGTGATTTTTGACAAAAGAGATAACACCCCCCATTACGTCATGCTTCAGAAAGGTGAAAAATGGTCCGTTTTCAAATGTTTTATTTTTGAAAGTCAGTTCACATTTGTAGGTATATCATCAGTTTTAGAGCTAAAATTAGCATGTTTAAAGTGATTTTCAGGCTTCCAGGGGCCCTAAACACAAGATTTGTGGAATGGGTAAAAGTGCATTAAAATGGCCAATTTACTCACTCTGAGGTCTCAAAAAGTGTTTCTTCACCCCGGGAAGTGAATTAAATACCATTTGGAGGCATTTAATGTTCAAGCAAAAACAGGTGATTTTTGACAAAAGAGATAACACCCCCCCATTACGTCATGATTCAAAAAGGTAAAAAATGGTTCGTTTTCAAATGTTTAATTTTTGAACGTCAGTTCACATTTGTAGGTAGATCGTCAGTTTAAGAGCTAAAATTAGCATGTTTAAAGTGATTTTCATGCTTCCAGTGGCCCGGGAAGTAAATTAAATACCATTTGGAGGCATTTAATGTTCGAGCAAAAACTGGTGATTTTTGACAAAAGAGATAACACCCCCCCCCATTACGTCATGCTTCAGAAAGGTGAAAAATGGTCAGTTTTCAAATGTTTTATTTTTGAACGTCAGTTCACATTTGGAGGTAGAGCATCAGTTTTAGAGCTAAAATTAGCATGTTTAAAGTGATTTTCATGCTTCCAGGGGCCCGGGAAGTGAATTAAATACCATTTGGAGGCATTTAATGTTCAAACAAAAACAGGTGATTTTTAACAAAAGAGATAACACCCCCCATTACGTCATGCTTCAGAAAGGTGAAAAATGGTCCGTTTTCAAATGTTTTATTTTTGAAAGTCAGTTCACATTTGTAGGTATATCATCAGTTTTAGAGCTAAAATTAGCATGTTTAAAGTGATTTTCAGGCTTCCAGGGGCCCTAAACACAAGATTTGTGGAATGGGTAAAAGTGCATGAAAATGGCCAATTTACTCACTCTGAGGTCTCAAAAAGTGTTTCTTCACCCCGGGAAGTGAATTAAATACCATTTGGAGGCATTTAATGTTCAAGCAAAAACAGGTGATTTTTGACAAAAGAGATAACACCCCCCCATTACGTCATGATTCAAAAAGGTGAAAAATGGTCCGTTTTCAAATGTTTTATTTTTGAACGTCAGTTCACATTTGTAGGTAGATCGTCAGTTTAAGAGCTAAAATTAGCATGTTTAAAGTGATTTTCATGCTTCCAGTGGCCCGGGAAGTAAATTAAATACCATTTGGAGGCATTTAATGTTCGAGCAAAAACTGGTGATTTTTGACAAAAGAGATAACACCCCCCCATTACGTCATGCTTCAGAAAGGTGAAAAATGGTCAGTTTTCAAATGTTTTATTTTTGAACGTCAGTTCACATTTGTAGGTAGATCATCAGTTTAAGAGCTAAAATTAGCATGTTTAAAGCGGTTTTCATGCTTCCAGGGGCCCGGGAAGTGAATTAAATACCATTTGGAGGCATTTAATGTTCAAGCAAAAACAGGTGATTTTTGACAAAAGAGATAACACCCCCCCATTACGTCATGCTTCAGAAAGGTGAAAAATGGTAGTTTTCAAATGTTTTATTTTTGAACGTCAGTTCACATTTGTAGATAGATCATCCGTTTTAGAGCTAAAATTAGCATGTTTAAAGTGATTTTCATGCTTCCAGGGGCCCGGGAAGTGAATTAAATACCATTTGGAGGCATTTAACGTTCAAGCAAAAACAGGTGATGTTTTATTTTTGAACGTCAGTTCACATTTGTAGGTAGATCATCAGTTTTAGAGCTAAAATTAGCATGTTTAAAGTGATTTTCATGCTTCCAGGGGCCCGGGAAGTGAATTAAATACCATTTGGAGGCATTTAATGTTCAAGCAAAAACAGGTGATTTTTGACAAAAGAAATAACACCCCCCATTACGTCATGTTTCAGAAAGGTGAAAAATGGTCCGTTTTCAAATGTTTTATTTTTGAACGTCAGTTCACATTTGTAGGTAGATCATCAGTTTTAGAGCTAAAATTAGCATGTTTTAAGTGATTTTCATGCTTCCAGGGGTCCGGGAAGTGAATTAAATACCATTTGGAGGCATTTAATGTTCAAGCAAAAACAGGTGATTTTTGACAAAAGAGATAACACCCCCCCATTACGTCATGCTTCAGAAAGGTGAAAAATGGTCCGTTTTCAAATGTTTTATTTTTGAACCTCAGTTCACATTTGTAGGTAGATCATCAGTTTTAGAGCTAAAATTAGCATGTTTAAAGTGATTTTCATGCTTCCAGGGGCCCTAAACACAAGGGGCCTTATTTATGAAGGCCTTGCGCCGCTGGTGCGTCACTTTTAACATGGGAAAAAGTGACGCACCGGCGGCGCAAGGCCTTCATAAATAAGGCCCAAGATTTGTGGAATGGTTAAAAGTGCATGAAAATGGCCAATTTACTCACTCTGAGGTCTCAAAAAGTGTTTCTTCACCCCGGGAAGTGAATTAAATACCATTTGGAGGCATTTAATGTTCAAGCAAAAACAGGTGATTTTTGACAAAAGAGATAACACCCCCTCATTACATCATGCTTCAGAAAGGTGAAAAATGGTCCGTTTTCAAATGTTTTATTTTTGAACGTCAGTTCACATTTGTAGGTAGATCATCAGTTTTAGAGCGAAAATTAGCATGTTTAAAGTGATTTTCATGCTTCCAGGGGCCCGGGAAGTGAATTAAATACCATTTGGAGGCATTTAATGTTCAAGCAAAAACAGGTGATTTTTGACAAAAGAGATAACACCCCCCCCCATTACGTCATGCTTCAGAAAGGTGAAAAATGGTCCGTTTGCAAATGTTTTATTTTTGAACGTCAGTTCACATTTGTAGGTAGATCATCAGTTTTAGAGCTAAAATTAGCATGTTTAAAGTGATTTTCATGCTTCCAGGGGCCCGGGAAGTGAAATAAATACCATTTGGAGGCATTTAATGTTCAAGCAAAAACAGGTGATTTTTGACAAAAGATATAAACCCCCCCCCATTACGTCATGCTTCAGAAAGGTGAAAAATGGTCCGTTTTCAAATGTTTTATTTTTGAACGTCAGTTCACATTTGTAGGTAGATCATCAGTTTTAGAGCTTTAATTAGCATGTTTAAAGTGATTTTCATGCTTCCAGGGGCCCGGGAAGTGAATTAAATACCATTTGGAGGCATTTAATGTTCAAGCAAAAACAGGTGATTTTTGACGAAAGAGATAACAACCCCCGAATTACGTCATGCTTCAGAAAGGTGAAAAATGGTCCGTTTTCAAATGTTTTATTTTTGAACGTCAGTTCACATTTGTAGGTAGAGCATCAGTTTTAGAGCTAAAATTAGCATGTTTAAAGTGATTTTCATGCTTCCAGGGGCCCGGGAAGTGAATTAAATACCATTTGGAGACATTTAATGTTCAAACAAATACAGGTGATTTTTGTCAAAGGAGATAACACCCCCCATTACGTCATGCTTCAGAAAGGTGAAAAATGGTCCGTTTTCAAATGTTTTATTTTTGAACGTCAGTTCACATTTGTAGGTAGATCATCAGTTTTAGAGCGAAAATTAGCATGTTTAAAGTGATTGTCATGCTTCCAGGGGCCCGGGAAGTGAATTAAATACCATTTGGAGGCATTTAATGTTCAATCAAAAACAGGTGATTTTTGACAAAAGAGATAACACCCCCCCCATTACGTCATGCTTCAGAAAGGTGAAAAATGGTCCGTTTTCAAATGTTTTATTTTTGAACGTCAGTTCACATTTGTAGGTAGATCATCAGTTTTAGAGCTAAAATTAGCATGTTTAAAGTGATTTTCATGCTTCCAGGGGCCCGGGAAGTGAATTAAATACCATTTGGAGGCATTTAATGTTCAAGCAAAAACAGGTGATTTTTGACAAAAGAGATAACACCCCCCCCATTACGTCATGCTTCAGAAAGGTAAAAAATGGTCCGTTTTCAAATGTTTTATTTTTGAACGTCAGTTCACATTTGTAGGTAGATCATCAGTTTTAGAGCTAAAATTAGCATGTTTAAAGTGATTTTCATGCTTCCAGGGGCCCGGGAAGTGAATTAAATACCATTTGGAGGCATTTAATGTTCAAGCAAAAACAGGTGATTTTTGACAAAAGAGATAACACCCCCCCATTACGTCATGCTTCAGAAAGGTGAAAAATGGTCCGTTTTCAAATGTTTTATTTTTGAACGTCAGTTCACATTTGTAGGTAGATCATCAGTTTTAGAGCTAAAATTAGCATGTTTAAAGTGATTTTCATGCTTCCAGGGGCCCGGGAAGTGAAGTAAATACCATTTGGAGGCATTTAATGTTCAAGCAAAAACAGGTGATTTTTGACAAAAGAGATAACACCCCCCCCATTACGTCATGCTTCAGAAAGGTGAAAAATGGTCCGTTTTCAAATGTTTTATTTTTGAACGTCAGTTCACATTTGTAGGTAGATCATCAGTTTAAGAGCTACAATTAGCATGTTTAAAGTGATTTTCATGCTTCCAGGGGCCCGGGAAGTGAAATAAATACCATTTGGAGGCATTTAATGTTCAAGCAAAAACAGGTGATTTTTGACAAAAGATATAAACCCCCCCCCCATTACGTCATGCTTCAGAAAGGTGAAAAATGGTCCGTTTTCAAATGTTTTATTTTTGAACGTCAGTTCACATTTGTAGGTAGATCATCAGTTTTAGAGCTTTAATTAGCATGTTTAAAGTGATTTTCATGCTTCCAGGGGCCCGGGAAGTGAATTAAATACCATTTGGAGGCATTTAATGTTCAAGCAAAAACAGGTGATTTTTGACGAAAGAGATAACAACCCCCGAATTACGTCATGCTTCAGAAAGGTGAAAAATGGTCCGTTTTCAAATGTTTTATTTTTGAACGTCAGTTCACATTTGTAGGTAGAGCATCAGTTTTAGAGCTAAAATTAGCATGTTTAAAGTGATTTTCATGCTTCCAGGGGCCCGGGTAGTGAATTAAATACCATTTGGAGGCATTTAATGTTCAAACAAAAACAGGTGATTTTTAACAAAAGAGATAACACCCCCCATTACGTCATGCTTCAGAAAGGTGAAAAATGGTCCGTTTTCAAATGTTTTATTTTTGAAAGTCAGTTCACATTTGTAGGTATATCATCAGTTTTAGAGCTAAAATTAGCATGTTTAAAGTGATTTTCAGGCTTCCAGGGGCCCTAAACACAAGATTTGTGGAATGGGTAAAAGTGCATTAAAATGGCCAATTTACTCACTCTGAGGTCTCAAAAAGTGTTTCTTCACCCCGGGAAGTGAATTAAATACCATTTGGAGGCATTTAATGTTCAAGCAAAAACAGGTGATTTTTGACAAAAGAGATAACACCCCCCCATTACGTCATGATTCAAAAAGGTGAAAAATGGTTCGTTTTCAAATGTTTAATTTTTGAACGTCAGTTCACATTTGTAGGTAGATCGTCAGTTTAAGAGCTAAAATTAGCATGTTTAAAGTGATTTTCATGCTTCCAGTGGCCCGGGAAGTAAATTAAATACCATTTGGAGGCATTTAATGTTCGAGCAAAAACTGGTGATTTTTGACAAAAGAGATAACACCCCCCCCCATTACGTCATGCTTCAGAAAGGTGAAAAATGGTCAGTTTTCAAATGTTTTATTTTTGAACGTCAGTTCACATTTGGAGGTAGAGCATCAGTTTTAGAGCTAAAATTAGCATGTTTAAAGTGATTTTCATGCTTCCAGGGGCCCGGGAAGTGAATTAAATACCATTTGGAGGCATTTAATGTTCAAACAAAAACAGGTGATTTTTAACAAAAGAGATAACACCCCCCATTACGTCATGCTTCAGAAAGGTGAAAAATGGTCCGTTTTCAAATGTTTTATTTTTGAAAGTCAGTTCACATTTGTAGGTATATCATCAGTTTTAGAGCTAAAATTAGCATGTTTAAAGTGATTTTCAGGCTTCCAGGGGCCCTAAACACAAGATTTGTGGAATGGGTAAAAGTGCATGAAAATGGCCAATTTACTCACTCTGAGGTCTCAAAAAGTGTTTCTTCACCCCGGGAAGTGAATTAAATACCATTTGGAGGCATTTAATGTTCAAGCAAAAACAGGTGATTTTTGACAAAAGAGATAACACCCCCCCATTACGTCATGATTCAAAAAGGTGAAAAATGGTCCGTTTTCAAATGTTTTATTTTTGAACGTCAGTTCACATTTGTAGGTAGATCGTCAGTTTAAGAGCTAAAATTAGCATGTTTAAAGTGATTTTCATGCTTCCAGTGGCCCGGGAAGTAAATTAAATACCATTTGGAGGCATTTAATGTTCGAGCAAAAACTGGTGATTTTTGACAAAAGAGATAACACCCCCCCATTACGTCATGCTTCAGAAAGGTGAAAAATGGTCAGTTTTCAAATGTTTTATTTTTGAACGTCAGTTCACATTTGTAGGTAGATCATCAGTTTAAGAGCTAAAATTAGCATGTTTAAAGCGGTTTTCATGCTTCCAGGGGCCCGGGAAGTGAATTAAATACCATTTGGAGGCATTTAATGTTCAAGCAAAAACAGGTGATTTTTGACAAAAGAGATAACACCCCCCCATTACGTCATGCTTCAGAAAGGTGAAAAATGGTAGTTTTCAAATGTTTTATTTTTGAACGTCAGTTCACATTTGTAGATAGATCATCCGTTTTAGAGCTAAAATTAGCATGTTTAAAGTGATTTTCATGCTTCCAGGGGCCCGGGAAGTGAATTAAATACCATTTGGAGGCATTTAACGTTCAAGCAAAAACAGGTGATGTTTTATTTTTGAACGTCAGTTCACATTTGTAGGTAGATCATCAGTTTTAGAGCTAAAATTAGCATGTTTAAAGTGATTTTCATGCTTCCAGGGGCCCGGGAAGTGAATTAAATACCATTTGGAGGCATTTAATGTTCAAGCAAAAACAGGTGATTTTTGACAAAAGAAATAACACCCCCCATTACGTCATGTTTCAGAAAGGTGAAAAATGGTCCGTTTTCAAATGTTTTATTTTTGAACGTCAGTTCACATTTGTAGGTAGATCATCAGTTTTAGAGCTAAAATTAGCATGTTTTAAGTGATTTTCATGCTTCCAGGGGTCCGGGAAGTGAATTAAATACCATTTGGAGGCATTTAATGTTCAAGCAAAAACAGGTGATTTTTGACAAAAGAGATAACACCCCCCCATTACGTCATGCTTCAGAAAGGTGAAAAATGGTCCGTTTTCAAATGTTTTATTTTTGAACCTCAGTTCACATTTGTAGGTAGATCATCAGTTTTAGAGCTAAAATTAGCATGTTTAAAGTGATTTTCATGCTTCCAGGGGCCCTAAACACAAGGGGCCTTATTTATGAAGGCCTTGCGCCGCTGGTGCGTCACTTTTAACATGGGAAAAAGTGACGCACCGGCGGCGCAAGGCCTTCATAAATAAGGCCCAAGATTTGTGGAATGGTTAAAAGTGCATGAAAATGGCCAATTTACTCACTCTGAGGTCTCAAAAAGTGTTTCTTCACCCCGGGAAGTGAATTAAATACCATTTGGAGGCATTTAATGTTCAAGCAAAAACAGGTGATTTTTGACAAAAGAGATAACACCCCCTCATTACATCATGCTTCAGAAAGGTGAAAAATGGTCCGTTTTCAAATGTTTTATTTTTGAACGTCAGTTCACATTTGTAGGTAGATCATCAGTTTTAGAGCGAAAATTAGCATGTTTAAAGTGATTTTCATGCTTCCAGGGGCCCGGGAAGTGAATTAAATACCATTTGGAGGCATTTAATGTTCAAGCAAAAACAGGTGATTTTTGACAAAAGAGATAACACCCCCTCATTACATCATGCTTTAGAAAGGTGAAAAATGGTCAGTTTTCAAATGTTTTATTTTTGAACGTCAGTTCACATTTGTAGGTAGATCATCAGTTTAAGAGCTAAAATTAGCATGTTTAAAGCGGTTTTCATGCTTCCAGGGGCCCGGGAAGTGAATTAAATACCATTTGGAGGCATTTAATGTTCAAGCAAAAACAGGTGATTTTTGACAAAAGAGATAACACCCCCCCATTACGTCATGCTTCAGAAAGGTGAAAAATGGTAGTTTTCAAATGTTTTATTTTTGAACGTCAGTTCACATTTGTAGATAGATCATCCGTTTTAGAGCTAAAATTAGCATGTTTAAAGTGATTTTCATGCTTCCAGGGGCCCGGGAAGTGAATTAAATACCATTTGGAGGCATTTAACGTTCAAGCAAAAACAGGTGATGTTTTATTTTTGAACGTCAGTTCACATTTGTAGGTAGATCATCAGTTTTAGAGCTAAAATTAGCATGTTTAAAGTGATTTTCATGCTTCCAGGGGCCCGGGAAGTGAATTAAATACCATTTGGAGGCATTTAATGTTCAAGCAAAAACAGGTGATTTTTGACAAAAGAAATAACACCCCCCATTACGTCATGTTTCAGAAAGGTGAAAAATGGTCCGTTTTCAAATGTTTTATTTTTGAACGTCAGTTCACATTTGTAGGTAGATCATCAGTTTTAGAGCTAAAATTAGCATGTTTTAAGTGATTTTCATGCTTCCAGGGGTCCGGGAAGTGAATTAAATACCATTTGGAGGCATTTAATGTTCAAGCAAAAACAGGTGATTTTTGACAAAAGAGATAACACCCCCCCATTGCGTCATGCTTCAGAAAGGTGAAAAATGGTCCGTTTTCAAATGTTTTATTTTGGAACCTCAGTTCACATTTGTAGGTAGATCATCAGTTTTAGAGCTAAAATTAGCATGTTTAAAGTGATTTTCATGCTTCCAGGGGCCCTAAACACAAGGGGCCTTATTTATGAAGGCCTTGCGCCGCTGGTGCGTCACTTTTAACATGGGAAAAAGTGACGCACCGGCGGCGCAAGGCCTTCATAAATAAGGCCCAAGATTTGTGGAATGGTTAAAAGTGCATGAAAATGGCCAATTTACTCACTCTGAGGTCTCAAAAAGTGTTTCTTCACCCCGGGAAGTGAATTAAATACCATTTGGAGGCATTTAATGTTCAAGCAAAAACAGGTGATTTTTGACAAAAGAGATAACACCCCCTCATTACATCATGCTTCAGAAAGGTGAAAAATGGTCCGTTTTCAAATGTTTTATTTTTGAACGTCAGTTCACATTTGTAGGTAGATCATCAGTTTTAGAGCGAAAATTAGCATGTTTAAAGTGATTTTCATGCTTCCAGGGGCCCGGGAAGTGAATTAAATACCATTTGGAGGCATTTAATGTTCAAGCAAAAACAGGTGATTTTTGACAAAAGAGATAACACCCCCCCCCATTACGTCATGCTTCAGAAAGGTGAAAAATGGTCCGTTTGCAAATGTTTTATTTTTGAACGTCAGTTCACATTTGTAGGTAGATCATCAGTTTTAGAGCTAAAATTAGCATGTTTAAAGTGATTTTCATGCTTCCAGGGGCCCGGGAAGTGAAATAAATACCATTTGGAGGCATTTAATGTTCAAGCAAAAACAGGTGATTTTTGACAAAAGATATAAACCCCCCCCCATTACGTCATGCTTCAGAAAGGTGAAAAATGGTCCGTTTTCAAATGTTTTATTTTTGAACGTCAGTTCACATTTGTAGGTAGATCATCAGTTTTAGAGCTTTAATTAGCATGTTTAAAGTGATTTTCATGCTTCCAGGGGCCCGGGAAGTGAATTAAATACCATTTGGAGGCATTTAATGTTCAAGCAAAAACAGGTGATTTTTGACGAAAGAGATAACAACCCCCGAATTACGTCATGCTTCAGAAAGGTGAAAAATGGTCCGTTTTCAAATGTTTTATTTTTGAACGTCAGTTCACATTTGTAGGTAGAGCATCAGTTTTAGAGCTAAAATTAGCATGTTTAAAGTGATTTTCATGCTTCCAGGGGCCCGGGTAGTGAATTAAATACCATTTGGAGGCATTTAATGTTCAAACAAAAACAGGTGATTTTTAACAAAAGAGATAACACCCCCCATTACGTCATGCTTCAGAAAGGTGAAAAATGGTCCGTTTTCAAATGTTTTATTTTTGAAAGTCAGTTCACATTTGTAGGTATATCATCAGTTTTAGAGCTAAAATTAGCATGTTTAAAGTGATTTTCAGGCTTCCAGGGGCCCTAAACACAAGATTTGTGGAATGGGTAAAAGTGCATTAAAATGGCCAATTTACTCACTCTGAGGTCTCAAAAAGTGTTTCTTCACCCCGGGAAGTGAATTAAATACCATTTGGAGGCATTTAATGTTCAAGCAAAAACAGGTGATTTTTGACAAAAGAGATAACACCCCCCCCATTACGTCATGCTTCAGAAAGGTGAAAAATGGTCAGTTTTCAAATGTTTTATTTTTGAACGTCAGTTCACATTTGTAGGTAGATCATCAGTTTTAGAGCTAAAATTAGCATGTTTAAAGTGATTTTCATGCTTCCAATGACCCGGGAAGTGAATTAAATACCATTTGGAGGCATTTAATGTTCAAGCAAAAACAGGTGATTTTTGACAAAAGAGATAACACCCCCCCATTACGTCATGCTTCAGAAAGGTAAAAAATGGTCCGTTTTCAAATGTTTTATTTTTGAACGTCAGTTCACATTTGTAGGTAGATCATCAGTTTTAGAGCTAAAATTAGCATGTTTAAAGTGATTTTCATGCTTCCAGGGGCCCTAAACACAAGATTTGTGGAATGGTTAAAAGTGCATGAAAATGGCCAATTTACTCACTCTGAGGTCTCAAAAAGTGTTTCTTCTCCCCGGGAAGTAAATTAAATACCATTTGGAGGCATTTAATGTTCAAGCAAAAACAGGTGATTTTTGACAAAAGAGAAAACTCCCCCCATTACGTCATGCTTCAGAAAGGTGAAAAATTGTCAGTTTTCAAATGTTTTATTTTTGAACGTCAGTTTACATTTGTAGGTAGATCATCAGTTTAAGAGCTAAAATTAGCATGTTTAAAGCGATTTTCATACTTCCAGGGGTCGGGAAGTGAATTAAATACCATTTGGAGACATTTAATGTTCAAGCAAAAACAGGTGATTTTTGACAAATGAGTTAACACCCCCCCCATTACGTCATGGTTCAGAAAGGTGAAAAAAGGTCGGTTTTCAAATGTTTTATTTTTGAACGTCAGTTCACATTTGTAGGTAGATCATCAGTTTTAGAGCTAAAATTAGCATGTTTAAAGTGATTTTCATGCTTCCAGGGGCCCGGGAAGTGAATTAAATACCATTTGGAGGCATTTAATGTTCAAGCAAAAACAGGTGATTTTTGACAAAAGAGATAACACCCCCATTACGTCATACTTCAGAAAGGTGAAAAATGGTCCGTTTTCAAATGTTTTATTTTTGAACGTCAGTTCACATTTGTTGGTAGATCATCAGTTTTAGAGCTAAAATTAGCATGTTTGAAGTGATTTTCATGCTTCCAGGGGCCCAGGAAGTGAATTAAATACCATTTGGAGGCATTTAAAGTTCAAGCAAAAACAGGTGATTTTTGACAAAAGAGATAACACCCCCCCATTACGTCATGCTTCAGAAAGGTGAAAAATGGTCCGTTTTCAAATGTTTTTTTTTTTTGAACGTCAGTTCACATTTGTAGGTAGATCATCAGTTTTAGAGCTAAAATTAGCATGTTTAAAGTGATTTTCATGCTTCCAGGGGCCCTAAACACAAGATTTGTGGAATGGTTAAAAGTGCATGAAAATGGCCAATTTACTCACTCTGAGGTCTCAAAAAGTGTTTCTTCACCCCGGGAAGTGAATTAAATACCATTTGGAGGCATTTAATGTTCAAGCAAAAACAGGTGATTTTTGACAAAAGAGATAACACCCCCATTACGTCATGCTTCAGAAAGGTTAAAAATGGTCAGTTTTCAAATGTTTTATTTTTGAACGTCAGTTTACATTTGTAGGTAGATCATCAGTTTAAGAGCTAAAATTAGCATGTTTAAAGCGATTTTCATGCTTCCAGGGGTCGGGAAGTGAATTAAATACCATTTGGAGACATTTAATGTTCAAGCAAAAACAGGTGATTTTTGACAAAAGAGATAACACCCCCCATTACGTCATGCTTCAGAAAGGTGAAAAATGGTCAGTTTTCAAATGTTTTATTTTTGAACGTCAGTTCACATTTGTAGGTAGATCATCAGTTTAAGAGCTAAAATTAGCATGTTTAAAGTGATTTTCATGCTTCCAGGGGCCCGGGAAGTGAATTAAATAACATTTGGAGACATTTAATGTTCAAACAAATACAGGTGATTTTTGTCAAAGGAGAAAACACCCCCCCATTACGTCATGCTTCAGAAAGGTGAAAAATGGTCAGTTTTCAAATGTTTTATTTTTGAATGTCAGTTCACATTTGTAGGTAGATCGTCAGTTTAAGAGCTAAAATTAGCATGTTTAAAGTTATTTTCATGCTTCCAGGGGCCCGGGAAGTGAAATAAATACCATTTGTAGGCATTTAATGTTCAAGCAAAAACAGGTGATTTTTGACAAATGAGATAACACCCCCCCCCATTACGTCATGGTTCAGAAAGGTGAAAAATGGTCAGTTTTCAAATGTTTTATTTTTGAACGTCAGTTCACATTTGTAGGTAGATCGTCAGTTTAAGAGCTAAAATTAGCATGTTTAAAGTTATTTTCATGTTTCCAGGGGCCCGGGAAGTGAAATAAATACCATTTGGAGGCATTTAATGTTCAAGCAAAAACAGGTGATTTTTGACAAATGAGTTAACACCCCCCCCCCCATTACGTCATGGTTCAGAAAGGTGAAAAAAGGTCCGTTTTCAAATGTTTTATTTTTGAACGTCAGTTCACATTTGTAGGTAGATCATCAGTTTTAGAGCTGAAATTAGCATGTTTAAAGTGATTTTCGTGCTTCCAGGGGCCCGGGAAGTGAATTAAATACCATTTGGAGGCATTTAATGTTCAAGCAAAAACAGGTGATTTTTGACAAAAGAGATAACACCCCCCCCCATTACGTCATGCTTCAGAAAGGTGAAAAATGGTCCGTTTTCAAATGTTTTATTTTTGAACGTCAGTTCACATTTGTAGGTAGATCATCAGTTTTAGAGCTAAAATTAGCATGTTTAAAGTGATTTTCATGCTTCCAGGGGCCCTAAACACAAGATTTGTGGAATGGTTAAAAGTGCATGAAAATGGCCAGTTTACTCACTCTGAGGTCTGAAAAAGTGTTTCTTCACCCCGGGAAGTGAATTAAATACCATTTGGAGGCATTTAATGTTCAAGCAAAAACAGGTGATTTTTGACAAAAGAGATTACACCCCCCATTACGTCATGCTTCAGAAAGGTGAAAAATGGTCAGTTTTCAAATGTTTTATTTTTGAATGTCAGTTTACATTTGTAGGTAGATCATCAGTTTAAGAGCTAAAATTAGCATGTTTAAAGCGATTTTCATGCTTCCAGGGGTCCGGGAAGTGAATTAAATACCATTTGGAGACATTTAATGTTCAAGCAAAAACAGGTGATTTTTGACAAAAGAGATAACACCCCCCATTACGTCATGCTTCAGAAAGGTGAAAAATGGTCCGTTTTCAAATGTTTTATTTTTGAACGTCAGTTCACATTTGTAGGTAGATCATCAGTTTAAGAGCTCAAATTAGCATGTTTAAAGTGATTTTCATGCTTCCAGGGGCCCGGGAAGTGAATTAAATACCATTTGGAGACATTTAATGTTCAAACAAATACAGGTGATTTTTGTCAAAGGAGATAACACCCCCCATTACGTCATGCTTCAGAAAGGTGAAAAATGGTCCGTTTTCAAATGTTTTATTTTTGAACGTCAGTTCACATTTGTAGGTAGATCATCAGTTTTAGAGCGAAAATTAGCATGTTTAAAGTGATTGTCATGCTTCCAGGGGCCCGGGAAGTGAATTAAATACCATTTGGAGGCATTTAATGTTCAATCAAAAACAGGTGATTTTTGACAAAAGAGATAACACCCCCCCCCATTACGTCATGCTTCAGAAAGGTGAAAAATGGTCCGTTTTCAAATGTTTTATTTTTGAACGTCAGTTCACATTTGTAGGTAGATCATCAGTTTTAGAGCTAAAATTAGCATGTTTAAAGTGATTTTCATGCTTCCAGGGGCCCGGGAAGTGAATTAAATACCATTTGGAGGCATTTAATGTTCAAGCAAAAACAGGTGATTTTTGACAAAAGAGATAACACCCCCCCCATTACGTCATGCTTCAGAAAGGTAAAAAATGGTCCGTTTTCAAATGTTTTATTTTTGAACGTCAGTTCACATTTGTAGGTAGATCATCAGTTTTAGAGCTAAAATTAGCATGTTTAAAGTGATTTTCATGCTTCCAGGGGCCCGGGAAGTGAATTAAATACCATTTGGAGGCATTTAATGTTCAAGCAAAAACAGGTGATTTTTGACAAAAGAGATAACACCCCCCCATTACGTCATGCTTCAGAAAGGTGAAAAATGGTCCGTTTTCAAATGTTTTATTTTTGAACGTCAGTTCACATTTGTAGGTAGATCATCAGTTTTAGAGCTAAAATTAGCATGTTTAAAGTGATTTTCATGCTTCCAGGGGCCCGGGAAGTGAAGTAAATACCATTTGGAGGCATTTAATGTTCAAGCAAAAACAGGTGATTTTTGACAAAAGAGATAACACCCCCCCCATTACGTCATGCTTCAGAAAGGTGAAAAATGGTCCGTTTTCAAATGTTTTATTTTTGAACGTCAGTTCACATTTGTAGGTAGATCATCAGTTTAAGAGCTACAATTAGCATGTTTAAAGTGATTTTCATGCTTCCAGGGGCCCGGGAAGTGAAATAAATACCATTTGGAGGCATTTAATGTTCAAGCAAAAACAGGTGATTTTTGACAAAAGATATAAACCCCCCCCCCATTACGTCATGCTTCAGAAAGGTGAAAAATGGTCCGTTTTCAAATGTTTTATTTTTGAACGTCAGTTCACATTTGTAGGTAGATCATCAGTTTTAGAGCTTTAATTAGCATGTTTAAAGTGATTTTCATGCTTCCAGGGGCCCGGGAAGTGAATTAAATACCATTTGGAGGCATTTAATGTTCAAGCAAAAACAGGTGATTTTTGACGAAAGAGATAACAACCCCCGAATTACGTCATGCTTCAGAAAGGTGAAAAATGGTCCGTTTTCAAATGTTTTATTTTTGAACGTCAGTTCACATTTGTAGGTAGAGCATCAGTTTTAGAGCTAAAATTAGCATGTTTAAAGTGATTTTCATGCTTCCAGTGGCCCGGGAAGTAAATTAAATACCATTTGGAGGCATTTAATGTTCGAGCAAAAACTGGTGATTTTTGACAAAAGAGATAACACCCCCCCCCATTACGTCATGCTTCAGAAAGGTGAAAAATGGTCAGTTTTCAAATGTTTTATTTTTGAACGTCAGTTCACATTTGGAGGTAAAGCATCAGTTTTAGAGCTAAAATTAGCATGTTTAAAGTGATTTTCATGCTTCCAGGGGCCCGGGAAGTGAATTAAATACCATTTGGAGGCATTTAATGTTCAAACAAAAACAGGTGATTTTTAACAAAAGAGATAACACCCCCCATTACGTCATGCTTCAGAAAGGTGAAAAATGGTCCGTTTTCAAATGTTTTATTTTTGAAAGTCAGTTCACATTTGTAGGTATATCATCAGTTTTAGAGCTAAAATTAGCATGTTTAAAGTGATTTTCAGGCTTCCAGGGGCCCTAAACACAAGATTTGTGGAATGGGTAAAAGTGCATGAAAATGGCCAATTTACTCACTCTGAGGTCTCAAAAAGTGTTTCTTCACCCCGGGAAGTGAATTAAATACCATTTGGAGGCATTTAATGTTCAAGCAAAAACAGGTGATTTTTGACAAAAGAGATAACACCCCCCCATTACGTCATGATTCAAAAAGGTGAAAAATGGTCCGTTTTCAAATGTTTTATTTTTGAACGTCAGTTCACATTTGTAGGTAGATCGTCAGTTTAAGAGCTAAAATTAGCATGTTTAAAGTGATTTTCATGCTTCCAGTGGCCCGGGAAGTAAATTAAATACCATTTGGAGGCATTTAATGTTCGAGCAAAAACTGGTGATTTTTGACAAAAGAGATAACACCCCCCCATTACGTCATGCTTCAGAAAGGTGAAAAATGGTCAGTTTTCAAATGTTTTATTTTTGAACGTCAGTTCACATTTGTAGGTAGATCATCAGTTTAAGAGCTAAAATTAGCATGTTTAAAGCGGTTTTCATGCTTCCAGGGGCCCGGGAAGTGAATTAAATACCATTTGGAGGCATTTAATGTTCAAGCAAAAACAGGTGATTTTTGACAAAAGAGATAACACCCCCCCATTACGTCATGCTTCAGAAAGGTGAAAAATGGTAGTTTTCAAATGTTTTATTTTTGAACGTCAGTTCACATTTGTAGATAGATCATCCGTTTTAGAGCTAAAATTAGCATGTTTAAAGTGATTTTCATGCTTCCAGGGGCCCGGGAAGTGAATTAAATACCATTTGGAGGCATTTAACGTTCAAGCAAAAACAGGTGATGTTTTATTTTTGAACGTCAGTTCACATTTGTAGGTAGATCATCAGTTTTAGAGCTAAAATTAGCATGTTTAAAGTGATTTTCATGCTTCCAGGGGCCCGGGAAGTGAATTAAATACCATTTGGAGGCATTTAATGTTCAAGCAAAAACAGGTGATTTTTGACAAAAGAAATAACACCCCCCATTACGTCATGTTTCAGAAAGGTGAAAAATGGTCCGTTTTCAAATGTTTTATTTTTGAACGTCAGTTCACATTTGTAGGTAGATCATCAGTTTTAGAGCTAAAATTAGCATGTTTTAAGTGATTTTCATGCTTCCAGGGGTCCGGGAAGTGAATTAAATACCATTTGGAGGCATTTAATGTTCAAGCAAAAACAGGTGATTTTTGACAAAAGAGATAACACCCCCCCATTACGTCATGCTTCAGAAAGGTGAAAAATGGTCCGTTTTCAAATGTTTTATTTTTGAACCTCAGTTCACATTTGTAGGTAGATCATCAGTTTTAGAGCTAAAATTAGCATGTTTAAAGTGATTTTCATGCTTCCAGGGGCCCTAAACACAAGGGGCCTTATTTATGAAGGCCTTGCGCCGCTGGTGCGTCACTTTTAACATGGGAAAAAGTGACGCACCGGCGGCGCAAGGCCTTCATAAATAAGGCCCAAGATTTGTGGAATGGTTAAAAGTGCATGAAAATGGCCAATTTACTCACTCTGAGGTCTCAAAAAGTGTTTCTTCACCCCGGGAAGTGAATTAAATACCATTTGGAGGCATTTAATGTTCAAGCAAAAACAGGTGATTTTTGACAAAAGAGATAACACCCCCTCATTACATCATGCTTCAGAAAGGTGAAAAATGGTCCGTTTTCAAATGTTTTATTTTTGAACGTCAGTTCACATTTGTAGGTAGATCATCAGTTTTAGAGCGAAAATTAGCATGTTTAAAGTGATTTTCATGCTTCCAGGGGCCCGGGAAGTGAATTAAATACCATTTGGAGGCATTTAATGTTCAAGCAAAAACAGGTGATTTTTGACAAAAGAGATAACACCCCCCCCCATTACGTCATGCTTCAGAAAGGTGAAAAATGGTCCGTTTGCAAATGTTTTATTTTTGAACGTCAGTTCACATTTGTAGGTAGATCATCAGTTTTAGAGCTAAAATTAGCATGTTTAAAGTGATTTTCATGCTTCCAGGGGCCCGGGAAGTGAAATAAATACCATTTGGAGGCATTTAATGTTCAAGCAAAAACAGGTGATTTTTGACAAAAGATATAAACCCCCCCCCATTACGTCATGCTTCAGAAAGGTGAAAAATGGTCTGTTTTCAAATGTTTTATTTTTGAACGTCAGTTCACATTTGTAGGTAGATCATCAGTTTTAGAGCTTTAATTAGCATGTTTAAAGTGATTTTCATGCTTCCAGGGGCCCGGGAAGTGAATTAAATACCATTTGGAGGCATTTAATGTTCAAGCAAAAACAGGTGATTTTTGACGAAAGAGATAACAACCCCCGAATTACGTCATGCTTCAGAAAGGTGAAAAATGGTCCGTTTTCAAATGTTTTATTTTTGAACGTCAGTTCACATTTGTAGGTAGAGCATCAGTTTTAGAGCTAAAATTAGCATGTTTAAAGTGATTTTCATGCTTCCAGGGGCCCGGGTAGTGAATTAAATACCATTTGGAGGCATTTAATGTTCAAACAAAAACAGGTGATTTTTAACAAAAGAGATAACACCCCCCATTACGTCATGCTTCAGAAAGGTGAAAAATGGTCCGTTTTCAAATGTTTTATTTTTGAAAGTCAGTTCACATTTGTAGGTATATCATCAGTTTTAGAGCTAAAATTAGCATGTTTAAAGTGATTTTCAGGCTTCCAGGGGCCCTAAACACAAGATTTGTGGAATGGGTAAAAGTGCATTAAAATGGCCAATTTACTCACTCTGAGGTCTCAAAAAGTGTTTCTTCACCCCGGGAAGTGAATTAAATACCATTTGGAGGCATTTAATGTTCAAGCAAAAACAGGTGATTTTTGACAAAAGAGATAACACCCCCCCATTACGTCATGATTCAAAAAGGTGAAAAATGGTCCGTTTTCAAATGTTTAATTTTTGAACGTCAGTTCACATTTGTAGGTAGATCGTCAGTTTAAGAGCTAAAATTAGCATGTTTAAAGTGATTTTCATGCTTCCAGTGGCCCGGGAAGTAAATTAAATACCATTTGGAGGCATTTAATGTTCGAGCAAAAACTGGTGATTTTTGACAAAAGAGATAACACCCCCCCCATTACGTCATGCTTCAGAAAGGTGAAAAATGGTCAGTTTTCAAATGTTTTATTTTTGAACGTCAGTTCACATTTGGAGGTAGAGCATCAGTTTTAGAGCTAAAATTAGCATGTTTAAAGTGATTTTCATGCTTCCAGGGGCCCGGGAAGTGAATTAAATACCATTTGGAGGCATTTAATGTTCAAACAAAAACAGGTGATTTTTAACAAAAGAGATAACACCCCCCATTACGTCATGCTTCAGAAAGGTGAAAAATGGTCCGTTTTCAAATGTTTTATTTTTGAAAGTCAGTTCACATTTGTAGGTATATCATCAGTTTTAGAGCTAAAATTAGCATGTTTAAAGTGATTTTCAGGCTTCCAGGGGCCCTAAACACAAGATTTGTGGAATGGGTAAAAGTGCATGAAAATGGCCAATTTACTCACTCTGAGGTCTCAAAAAGTGTTTCTTCACCCCGGGAAGTGAATTAAATACCATTTGGAGGCATTTAATGTTCAAGCAAAAACAGGTGATTTTTGACAAAAGAGATAACACCCCCCCATTACGTCATGATTCAAAAAGGTGAAAAATGGTCCGTTTTCAAATGTTTTATTTTTGAACGTCAGTTCACATTTGTAGGTAGATCGTCAGTTTAAGAGCTAAAATTAGCATGTTTAAAGTGATTTTCATGCTTCCAGTGGCCCGGGAAGTAAATTAAATACCATTTGGAGGCATTTAATGTTCGAGCAAAAACTGGTGATTTTTGACAAAAGAGATAACACCCCCCCATTACGTCATGCTTCAGAAAGGTGAAAAATGGTCAGTTTTCAAATGTTTTATTTTTGAACGTCAGTTCACATTTGTAGGTAGATCATCAGTTTAAGAGCTAAAATTAGCATGTTTAAAGCGGTTTTCATGCTTCCAGGGGCCCGGGAAGTGAATTAAATACCATTTGGAGGCATTTAATGTTCAAGCAAAAACAGGTGATTTTTGACAAAAGAGATAACACCCCCCCATTACGTCATGCTTCAGAAAGGTGAAAAATGGTAGTTTTCAAATGTTTTATTTTTGAACGTCAGTTCACATTTGTAGATAGATCATCCGTTTTAGAGCTAAAATTAGCATGTTTAAAGTGATTTTCATGCTTCCAGGGGCCCGGGAAGTGAATTAAATACCATTTGGAGGCATTTAACGTTCAAGCAAAAACAGGTGATGTTTTATTTTTGAACGTCAGTTCACATTTGTAGGTAGATCATCAGTTTTAGAGCTAAAATTAGCATGTTTAAAGTGATTTTCATGCTTCCAGGGGCCCGGGAAGTGAATTAAATACCATTTGGAGGCATTTAATGTTCAAGCAAAAACAGGTGATTTTTGACAAAAGAAATAACACCCCCCATTACGTCATGTTTCAGAAAGGTGAAAAATGGTCCGTTTTCAAATGTTTTATTTTTGAACGTCAGTTCACATTTGTAGGTAGATCATCAGTTTTAGAGCTAAAATTAGCATGTTTTAAGTGATTTTCATGCTTCCAGGGGTCCGGGAAGTGAATTAAATACCATTTGGAGGCATTTAATGTTCAAGCAAAAACAGGTGATTTTTGACAAAAGAGATAACACCCCCCCATTACGTCATGCTTCAGAAAGGTGAAAAATGGTCCGTTTTCAAATGTTTTATTTTTGAACCTCAGTTCACATTTGTAGGTAGATCATCAGTTTTAGAGCTAAAATTAGCATGTTTAAAGTGATTTTCATGCTTCCAGGGGCCCTAAACACAAGGGGCCTTATTTATGAAGGCCTTGCGCCGCTGGTGCGTCACTTTTAACATGGGAAAAAGTGACGCACCGGCGGCGCAAGGCCTTCATAAATAAGGCCCAAGATTTGTGGAATGGTTAAAAGTGCATGAAAATGGCCAATTTACTCACTCTGAGGTCTCAAAAAGTGTTTCTTCACCCCGGGAAGTGAATTAAATACCATTTGGAGGCATTTAATGTTCAAGCAAAAACAGGTGATTTTTGACAAAAGAGATAACACCCCCTCATTACATCATGCTTCAGAAAGGTGAAAAATGGTCCGTTTTCAAATGTTTTATTTTTGAACGTCAGTTCACATTTGTAGGTAGATCATCAGTTTTAGAGCGAAAATTAGCATGTTTAAAGTGATTTTCATGCTTCCAGGGGCCCGGGAAGTGAATTAAATACCATTTGGAGGCATTTAATGTTCAAGCAAAAACAGGTGATTTTTGACAAAAGAGATAACACCCCCCCCCATTACGTCATGCTTCAGAAAGGTGAAAAATGGTCCGTTTGCAAATGTTTTATTTTTGAACGTCAGTTCACATTTGTAGGTAGATCATCAGTTTTAGAGCTAAAATTAGCATGTTTAAAGTGATTTTCATGCTTCCAGGGGCCCGGGAAGTGAATTAAATACCATTTGGAGGCATTTCATGTTCAAGCAAAAACAGGTGATTTTTGACAAAAGATATAACACCCCCCCCCATTACGTCATGCTTCAGAAAGGTGAAAAATGGTCCGTTTTCAAATGTTTTATTTTTGAACGTCAGTTCACATTTGTAGGTAGATCATCGTTTTAGAGCTAAAATTAGCATGTTTAAAGTGATTTTCATGCTTCCAGGGGCCCGGGAAGTGAATTAAATACCATTTGGAGGCATTTAATGTTCAAGCAAAAACAGGTGATTTTTGACAAAAGAGATAACACCCCCATTACGTCATACTTCAGAAAGGTGAAAAATGGTCCGTTTTCAAATGTTTTATTTTTGAACGTCAGTTCACATTTGTAGGTAGATCATCAGTTTTAGAGCTAAAATTTGCATGTTTAAAGTGATTTTCATGCTTCCAGTGACCCGGGAAGTGAATTGAATACCATTTGGAGGCATTTAATGTTCAAGCAAAAACAGGTGATTTTTGACAAAAGAGATAACACCCCCCCATTACGTCATGCTTCAGAAAGGTAAAAAATGGTCCGTTTTCAAATGTTTTATTTTTGAACGTCAGTTCACATTTGTAGGTAGATCATCAGTTTAAGAGCTAAAATTTGCATGTTTGAAGTGATTTTCATGCTTCCAGGGGCCCGGGAAGTGAATTAAATACCATTTGGAGGCATTTAATGTTCAAACAAAAACAGGTGATTTTTAACAAAAGAGATAACACCCCCCATTACGTAATGCTTCAGAAAGGTGAAAAATGGTCCGTTTTCAAATGTTTTATTTTTGAAAGTCAGTTCACATTTGTAGGTATATCATCAGTTTTAGAGCTAAAATTAGCATGTTTAAAGTGATTTTCAGGCTTCCAGGGGCCCTAAACACAAGATTTGTGGAATGGGTAAAAGTGCATGAAAATGGCCAATTTACTCACTCTGAGGTCTCAAAAAGTGTTTCTTCACCCCGGGAAGTGAATTAAATACCATTTGGAGGCATTTAATGTTCAAGCAAAAACAGGTGATTTTTGACAAAAGAGATAACACCCCCCCATTACGTCATGATTCAAAAAGGTGAAAAATGGTCCGTTTTCAAATGTTTTATTTTTGAACGTCAGTTCACATTTGTAGGTAGATCGTCAGTTTAAGAGCTAAAATTAGCATGTTTAAAGTGATTTTCATGCTTCCAGTGGCCCGGGAAGTAAATTAAATACCATTTGGAGGCATTTAATGTTCGAGCAAAAACTGGTGATTTTTGACAAAAGAGATAACACCCCCCCATTACGTCATGCTTCAGAAAGGTGAAAAATGGTCAGTTTTCAAATGTTTTATTTTTGAACGTCAGTTCACATTTGGAGGTAGAGCATCAGTTTTAGAGCTAAAATTAGCATGTTTAAAGTGATTTTCATGCTTCCAGGGGCCCGGGAAGTGAATTAAATACCATTTGGAGGCATTTAATGTTCAAGCAAAAACCGGTGATTTTTGACAAAAGAGATAACACCCCCCCATTACGTCATGATTCAAAAAGGTGAAAAATGGTCCGTTTTCAAATGTTTTATTTTTGAACGTCAGTTCACATTTGTAGGTAGATCGTCAGTTTAAGAGCTAAAATTAGCATGTTTAAAGTGATTTTCATGCTTCCAGTGGCCCGGGAAGTAAATTAAATACCATTTGGAGGCATTTAATGTTCGAGCAAAAACTGGTGATTTTTGACAAAAGAGATAACACCCCCCCATTACGTCATGCTTCAGAAAGGTGAAAAATGGTCAGTTTTCAAATGTTTTATTTTTGAACGTCAGTTAACATTTGTAGGTAGATCATCAGTTTAAGAGCTAAAATTAGCATGTTTAAAGTGATTTTCATGCTTCCAGGGGCCCGGGAAGTGAATTAAATACCATTTGGAGGCATTTAATGTTCAAGCAAAAACAGGTGATTTTTGACAAAAGAGATAACACCCCCCCATTACGTCATGCTTCAGAAAGGTGAAAAATGGTAGTTTTCAAATGTTTTATTTTTGAACGTCAGTTCACATTTGTAGATAGATCATCCGTTTTAGAGCTAAAATTAGCATGTTTAAAGTGATTTTTATGCTTCCAGGGGCCCGGGAAGTGAATTAAATACCATTTGGAGGCATTTAACGTTCAAGCAAAAACAGGTGATGTTTTATTTTTGAACGTCAGTTCACATTTGTAGGTAGATCATCAGTTTTAGAGCTAAAATTAGCATGTTTAAAGTGATTTTCATGCTTCCAGGGGCCCGGGAAGTGAATTAAATACCATTTGGAGGCATTTAATGTTCAAGCAAAAACAGGTGATTTTTGACAAAAGAGATAACACCCCCCCCCCATTACGTCATGCTTCAGAAAGGTGAAAAATGGTCCGTTTTCAAATGTTTTATTTTTGAACGTCAGTTCACATTTGCAGGTAGATCATCAGTTTTAGAGCTAAAATTAGCATGTTCAAAGTGATTTTCATGCTTCCAGGGGCCCGGGAAGTGAATTAAATACCATTTGGAGGCATTTAATGTTCAAGCAAAAACAGGTGATTTTTGACAAAAGAAATAACACCCCCCATTACGTCATGTTTCAGAAAGGTGAAAAATGGTCCGTTTTCAAATGTTTTATTTTTGAACGTCAGTTCACATTTGTAGGTAGATCATCAGTTTTAGAGCTAAAATTAGCATGTTTTAAGTGATTTTCATGCTTCCAGGGGTCCGGGAAGTGAATTAAATACCATTTGGAGGCATTTAATGTTCAAGCAAAAACAGGTGATTTTTGACAAAAGAGATAACCCCCCCCCCCATTACGTCATGCTTCAGAAAGGTGAAAAATGGTCCGTTTTCAAATGTTTTATTTTTGAACGTCAGTTCACATTTGTAGGTAGATCATCAGTTTAAGAGCTAAAATGAGCATGTTTAAAGTGATTTTCATGCTTTTAGGGGCCCGGGAAGTGAACTAAATACCATTTGGAGGCATTTAATGTTCAAGCAAAAACAGGTGATTTTTGACAAAAGAGATAACACCCCCCCCATTACGTCATGCTTCAGAAACGTGAAAAATGGTCCGTTTTCAAATGTTTTATTTTTGAACCTCAGTTCACATTTGTAGGTAGATCATCAGTTTTAGAGCGAAAATTAGCATGTTTACAGTGATTTTCATGCTTCCAGGGGCCCGGGAAGTGAATTAAATACCATTTGGAGGCATTTAATGTTCAAGCAAAAACAGGTGATTTTTGACAAAAGAGATAACACCCCCCCCCATTACGTCATGCTTCAGAAAGGTGAAAAATGGTCCGTTTGCAAATGTTTTATTTTTGAACGTCAGTTCACATTTGTAGGTAGATCATCAGTTTTAGAGCTAAAATTAGCATGTTTAAAGTGATTTTCATGCTTCCAGGGGCCCGGGAAGTGAATTAAATACCATTTGGAGGCATTTCATGTTCAAGCAAAAACAGGTGATTTTTGACAAAAGATATAACACCCCCCCCCATTACGTCATGCTTCAGAAAGGTGAAAAATGGTCCGTTTTCAAATGTTTTATTTTTGAACGTCAGTTCACATTTGTAGGTAGATCATCGTTTTAGAGCTAAAATTAGCATGTTTAAAGTGATTTTCATGCTTCCAGGGGCCCGGGAAGTGAATTAAATACCATTTGGAGGCATTTAATGTTCAAGCAAAAACAGGTGATTTTTGACAAAAGAGATAACCCCCCCCCCATTACTTCATGCTTCAGAAAGGTAAAAAATGGTCAGTTTTCAAATGTTTTATTTTTGAACGTCAGTTCACATTTGTAGGTAGATCATCAGTTTTAGAGCTAAAATGAGCATGTTTAAAGTGATTTTCATGCTTCCAGGGGCCCGGGAAGTGAATTAAATACCATTTGGAGGCATTTCATGTTCAAGCAAAAACAGGTGATTTTTGACAAAAGATATAACACCCCCCCCATTACGTCATGCTTCAGAAAGGTAAAAAATGGTCCGTTTTCAAATGTTTTATTTTTGAACGTCAGTTCACATTTGTAGGTAGATCATCGTTTTAGAGCTAAAATTAGCATGTTTAAAGTGATTTTCATGCTTCCAGGGGCCCGGGAAGTGAATTAAATACCATTTGGAGGCATTTAATGTTCGAGCAAAAACAGGTGATTTTTGACAAAAGAGATAACCCCCCCCCCCCATTACGTCATGCTTCAGAAAGGTGAAAAATGGTCCGTTTTCAAATGTTTTATTTTTGAACGTCAGTTCACATTTGTAGGTAGATCATCAGTTTAAGAGCTAAAATGAGCATGTTTAAAGTGATTTTCATGCTTTTAGGGGCCCGGGAAGTGAACTAAATACCATTTGGAGGCATTTAATGTTCAAGCAAAAACAGGTGATTTTTGACAAAAGAGATAACACCCCCCCATTACGTCATGCTTCAGAAAGGTGAAAAATGGTCCGTTTTCAAATGTTTTATTTTTGAACGTCAGTTCACATTTGTAGGTAGATCATCAGTTTTAGAGCGAAAATTAGCATGTTTAAAGTGATTTTCATGCTTCCAGGGGCCCGGGAAGTGAATTAAATACCATTTGGAGGCATTTAATGTTCAAGCAAAAACAGGTGATTTTTGACAAAAGAGATAACACCCCCCCATTACGTCATGCTTCAGAAAGGTGAAAAATGGTCCGTTTTCAAATGTTTTATTTTTGAACGTCAGTTCACATTTGTAGGTAGATCATCGTTTTAGAGCTAAAATTAGCATGTTTAAAGTGATTTTCATGCTTCCAGGGGCCCGGGAAGTGAATTAAATACCATTTGGAGGCATTTCATGTTCAAGCAAAAACAGGTGATTTTTGACAAAAGATATAACACCCCCCCCATTACGTCATGCTTCAGAAAGGTGAAAAATGGTCCGTTTTCAAATGTTTTATTTTTGAACGTCAGTTCACATTTGTAGGTAGATCATCGTTTTAGAGCTAAAATTAGCATGTTTAAAGTGATTTTCATGCTTCCAGGGGCCCGGGAAGTGAATTAAATACCATTTGGAGGCATTTAATGTTCAAGCAAAAACAGGTGATTTTTGACAAAAGAGATAACACCCCCATTACGTCATACTTCAGAAAGGTGAAAAATGGTCCGTTTTCAAATGTTTTATTTTTGAACGTCAGTTCACATTTGTAGGTAGATCATCAGTTTTAGAGCTAAAATGTGCATGTTTAAAGTGATTTTCATGCTTCCAGTGACCCGGGAAGTGAATTGAATACCATTTGGAGGCATTTAATGTTCAAGCAAAAACAGGTGATTTTTGACAAAAGAGATAACACCCCCCCCCATTACGTCATGCTTCAGAAAGGTAAAAAATGGTCCGTTTTCAAATGTTTTATTTTTGAACGTCAGTTCACATTTGTAGGTAGATCATCAGTTTAAGAGCTAAAATTTGCATGTTTGAAGTGATTTTCATGCTTCCAGGGGCCCGGGAAGTGAATTAAATACCATTTGGAGGCATTTAATGTTCAAACAAAAACAGGTGATTTTTAACAAAAGAGATAACACCCCCCATTACGTCATGCTTCAGAAAGGTGAAAAATGGTCCGTTTTCAAATGTTTTATTTTTGAAAGTCAGTTCACATTTGTAGGTATATCATCAGTTTTAGAGCTAAAATTAGCATGTTTAAAGTGATTTTCAGGCTTCCAGGGGCCCTAAACACAAGATTTGTGGAATGGGTAAAAGTGCATGAAAATGGCCAATTTACTCACTCTGAGGTCTCAAAAAGTGTTTCTTCACCCCGGGAAGTGAATTAAATACCATTTGGAGGCATTTAATGTTCAAGCAAAAACAGGTGATTTTTGACAAAAGAGATAACACCCCCCCATTACGTCATGATTCAAAAAGGTGAAAAATGGTCCGTTTTCAAATGTTTTATTTTTGAACGTCAGTTCACATTTGTAGGTAGATCGTCAGTTTAAGAGCTAAAATTAGCATGTTTAAAGTGATTTTCATGCTTCCAGTGGCCCGGGAAGTAAATTAAATACCATTTGGAGGCATTTAATGTTCGAGCAAAAACTGGTGATTTTTGACAAAAGAGATAACACCCCCCCATTACGTCATGCTTCAGAAAGGTGAAAAATGGTCAGTTTTCAAATGTTTTATTTTTGAACGTCAGTTCACATTTGGAGGTAGAGCATCAGTTTTAGAGCTAAAATTAGCATGTTTAAAGTGATTTTCATGCTTCCAGGGGCCCGGGAAGTGAATTAAATACCATTTGGAGGCATTTAATGTTCAAACAAAAACAGGTGATTTTTAACAAAAGAGATAACACCCCCCATTACGTCATGCTTCAGAAAGGTGAAAAATGGTCCGTTTTCAAATGTTTTATTTTTGAAAGTCAGTTCACATTTGTAGGTATATCATCAGTTTTAGAGCTAAAATTAGCATGTTTAAAGTGATTTTCAGGCTTCCAGGGGCCCTAAACACAAGATTTGTGGAATGGGTAAAAGTGCATGAAAATGGCCAATTTACTCACTCTGAGGTCTCAAAAAGTGTTTCTTCACCCCGGGAAGTGAATTAAATACCATTTGGAGGCATTTAATGTTCAAGCAAAAACAGGTGATTTTTGACAAAAGAGATAACACCCCCCCATTACGTCATGATTCAAAAAGGTGAAAAATGGTCCGTTTTCAAAAGTTTTATTTTTGTACGTCAGTTCACATTTGTAGGTAGATCGTCAGTTTAAGAGCTAAAATTAGCATGTTTAAAGTGATTTTCATGCTTCCAGTGGCCCGGGAAGTGAATTAAATACCATTTGGAGGCATTTAATGTTCGAGCAAAAACTGGTGATTTTTGACAAAAGAGATAACACCCCCCCATTACGTCATGCTTCAGAAAGGTGAAAAATGGTCAGTTTTCAAATGTTTTATTTTTGAACGTCAGTTCACATTTGTAGGTAGATCATCAGTTTAAGAGCTAAAATTAGCATGTTTAAAGTGATTTTCATGCTTCCAGGGGTCCGGGAAGTGAATTAAATACCATTTGGAGGCATTTAATGTTCAAGCAAAAACAGGTGATTTTTGACAAAAGAGATAACACCCCCCCATTACGTCATGCTTCAGAAAGGTGAAAAATGGTAGTTTTCAAATGTTTTATTTTTGAACGTCAGTTCACATTTGTAGATAGATCATCCGTTTTAGAGCTAAAATTAGCATGTTTAAAGTGATTTTCATGCTTCCAGGGGCCCGGGAAGTGAATTAAATACCATTTGGAGGCATTTAACGTTCAAGCAAAAACAGGTGATGTTTTATTTTTGAACGTCAGTTCACATTTGTAGGTAGATCATCAGTTTTAGAGCTAAAATTAGCATGTTTAAAGTGATTTTCATGCTTCCAGGGGCCCGGGAAGTGAATTAAATACCATTTGGAGGCATTTAATGTTCAAGCAAAAACAGGTGATTTTTGACAAAAGAGATAACACCCCCCCCCCCATTACGTCATGCTTCAGAAAGGTGAAAAATGGTCCGTTTTCAAATGTTTTATTTTTGAACGTCAGTTCACATTTGCAGGTAGATCATCAGTTTTAGAGCTAAAATTAGCATGTTCAAAGTGATTTTCATGCTTCCAGGGGCCCGGGAAGTGAATTAAATACCATTTGGAGGCATTTAATGTTCAAGCAAAAACAGGTGATTTTTGACAAAAGAAATAACACCCCCCATTACGTCATGTTTCAGAAAGGTGAAAAATGGTCCGTTTTCAAATGTTTTATTTTTGAACGTCAGTTCACATTTGTAGGTAGATCATCAGTTTTAGAGCTAAAATTAGCATGTTTTAAGTGATTTTCATGCTTCCAGGGGTCCGGGAAGTGAATTAAATACCATTTGGAGGCATTTAATGTTCAAGCAAAAACAGGTGATTTTTGACAAAAGAGATAACCCCCCCCCCATTACGTCATGCTTCTGAAAGGTGAAAAATGGTCCGTTTTCAAATGTTTTATTTTTGAACGTCAGTTCACATTTGTAGGTAGATCATCAGTTTAAGAGCTAAAATGAGCATGTTTAAAGTGATTTTCATGCTTTTAGGGGCCCGGGAAGTGAACTAAATACCATTTGGAGGCATTTAATGTTCAAGCAAAAACAGGTGATTTTTGACAAAAGAGATAACACCCCCCCCATTACGTCATGCTTCAGAAAGGTGAAAAATGGTCCGTTTTCAAATGTTTTATTTTTGAACCTCAGTTCACATTTGTAGGTAGATCATCAGTTTTAGAGCTAAAATTAGCATGTTTAAAATGATTTTCATGCTTCCAGGGGCCCTAAACACAAGGGGCCTTATTTATGAAGGCCTTGCGCCGCTGGTGCGTCACTTTTAACATGGGAAAAAGTGACGGACCGGCGGCGCAAGGCCTTCATAAATAAGGCCCAAGATTTGTGGAATGGTTAAAAGTGCATGAAAATGGCCAATTTACTCACTCTGAGGTCTCAAAAAGTGTTTCTTCACCCCGGGAAGTGAATTAAATACCATTTGGAGGCATTTAATGTTCAAGCAAAAACAGGTGATTTTTGACAAAAGAGATAACACCCCCTCATTACATCATGCTTCAGAAAGGTGAAAAATGGTCCGTTTTCAAATGTTTTATTTTTGAACGTCAGTTCACATTTGTAGGTAGATCATCAGTTTTAGAGCGAAAATTAGCATGTTTAAAGTGATTTTCATGCTTCCAGGGGCCCGGGAAGTGAATTAAATACCATTTGGAGGCATTTAATGTTCAAGCAAAAACAGGTGATTTTTGACAAAAGAGATAACCCCCCCCCCCATTACGTCATGCTTCAGAAAGGTGAAAAATGGTCCGTTTGCAAATGTTTTATTTTTGAACGTCAGTTCACATTTGTAGGTAGATCATCAGTTTTAGAGCTAAAATTAGCATGTTTAAAGTGATTTTCATGCTTCCAGGGGCCCGGGAAGTGAATTAAATACCATTTGGAGGCATTTCATGTTCAAGCAAAAACAGGTGATTTTTGACAAAAGATATAACACCCCCCCCCATTACGTCATGCTTCAGAAAGGTGAAAAATGGTCCGTTTTCAAATGTTTTATTTTTGAACGTCAGTTAACATTTGTAGGTAGATCATCGTTTTAGAGCTAAAATTAGCATGTTTAAAGTGATTTTCATGCTTCCAGGGGCCCGGGAAGTGAATTAAATACCATTTGGAGGCATTTAATGTTTAAGCAAAAACAGGTGATTTTTGACAAAAGAGATAACACCCCCATTACGTCATACTTCAGAAAGGTGAAAAATGGTCCGTTTTCAAATGTTTTATTTTTGAACGTCCGTTCACATTTGTAGGTAGATCATCAGTTTTAGAGCTAAAATGTGCATGTTTAAAGTGATTTTCATGCTTCCAGTGACCCGGGAAGTGAATTGAATACCATTTGGAGGCATTTAATGTTCAAGCAAAAACAGGTGATTTTTGACAAAAGAGATAACACCCCCCCATTACGTCATGCTTCAGAAAGGTAAAAAATGGTCCGTTTTCAAATGTTTTATTTTTGAACGTCAGTTCACATTTGTAGGTAGATCATCAGTTTAAGAGCTAAAATTTGCATGTTTGAAGTGATTTTCATGCTTCCAGGGGCCCGGGAAGTGAATTAAATACCATTTGGAGGCATTTAATGTTAAACAAAAACAGGTGATTTTTAACAAAAGAGATAACACCCCCCATTACGTCATGCTTCAGAAAGGTGAAAAATGGTCCGTTTTCAAATGTTTTATTTTTGAAAGTCAGTTCACATTTGTAGGTATATCATCAGTTTTAGAGCTAAAATTAGCATGTTTAAAGTGATTTTCAGGCTTCCAGGGGCCCTAAACACAAGATTTGTGGAATGGTTAAAAGTGCATGAAAATGGCCAATTTACTCACTCTGAGGTCTCAAAAAGTGTTTCTTCACCCCGGGAAGTGAATTAAATACCATTTGGAGGCATTTAATGTTCAAGCAAAAACAGGTGATTTTTGACAAAAGAGATAACACCCCCATTACGTCATGCTTCAGAAAGGTTAAAAATGGTCAGTTTTCAAATGTTTTATTTTTGAACGTCAGTTTACATTTGTAGGTAGATCATCAGTTTAAGAGCTAAAATTAGCATGTTTAAAGCGATTTTCATGCTTCCAGGGGTCGGGAAGTGAATTAAATACCATTTGGAGACATTTAATGTTCAAGCAAAAACAGGTGATTTTTGACAAAAGAGATAACACCCCCCATTACGTCATGCTTCAGAAAGGTGAAAAATGGTCAGTTTTCAAATGTTTTATTTTTGAACGTCAGTTCACATTTGTAGGTAGATCATCAGTTTAAGAGCTAAAATTAGCATGTTTAAAGTGATTTTCATGCTTCCAGGGGCCCGGGAAGTGAATTAAATACCATTTGGAGACATTTAATGTTCAAACAAATACAGGTGATTTTTGTCAAAGGAGATAACACCCCCCATTACGTCATGCTTCAGAAAGGTGAAAAATGGTCAGTTTTCAAATGTTTTATTTTTGAACGTCAGTTCACATTTGTAGGTAGATCGTCAGTTTAAGAGCTAAGATTAGCATGTTTAAAGTTATTTTCATGCTTCCAGGGGCCCGGGAAGTGAAATAAATACCATTTGTAGGCATTTAATGTTCAAGCAAAAACAGGTGATTTTTGACAAATGAGATAACACCCCCCCCATTACGTCATGGTTCAGAAAGGTGAAAAATGGTCAGTTTTCAAATGTTTTATTTTTGAACGTCAGTTCACATTTGTAGGTAGATCGTCAGTTTAAGAGCTAAAATTAGCATGTTTAAAGTTATTTTCATGTTTCCAGGGGCCCGGGAAGTGAAATAAATACCATTTGGAGGCATTTAATGTTCAAGCAAAAACAGGTGATTTTTGACAAATGAGTTAACACCCCCCCCATTACGTCATGGTTCAGAAAGGTGAAAAAAGGTCCGTTTTCAAATGTTTTATTTTTGAACGTCAGTTCACATTTGTAGGTAGATCATCAGTTTTAGAGCTGAAATTAGCATGTTTAAAGTGATTTTCGTGCTTCCAGGGGCCCGGGAAGTGAATTAAATACCATTTGGAGGCATTTAATGTTCAAGCAAAAACAGGTGATTTTTGACAAAAGAGATAACACCCCCCCCCATTACGTCATGCTTCAGAAAGGTGAAAAATGGTCCGTTTTCAAATGTTTTATTTTTGAACGTCAGTTCACATTTGTAGGTAGATCATCAGTTTTAGAGCTAAAATTAGCATGTTTAAAGTGATTTTCATGCTTCCAGGGGCCCTAAACACAAGATTTGTGGAATGGTTAAAAGTGCATGAAAATGGCCAATTTACTCACTCTGAGGTCTGAAAAAGTGTTTCTTCACCCCGGGAAGTGAATTAAATACCATTTGGAGGCATTTAATGTTCAAGCAAAAACAGGTGATTTTTGACAAAAGAGATTACACCCCCCATTACGTCATGCTTCAGAAAGGTGAAAAATGGTCAGTTTTCAAATGTTTTATTTTTGAATGTCAGTTTACATTTGTAGGTAGATCATCAGTTTAAGAGCTAAAATTAGCATGTTTAAAGCGATTTTCATGCTTCCAGGGGTCCGGGAAGTGAATTAAATACCATTTGGAGACATTTAATGTTCAAGCAAAAACAGGTGATTTTTGACAAAAGAGATAACACCCCCCATTACGTCATGCTTCAGAAAGGTGAAAAATGGTCCATGTTCAAATGTTTTATTTTTGAACGTCAGTTCACATGTGTAGGTAGATCATCAGTTTAAGAGCTCAAATTAGCATGTTTAAAGTGATTTTCATGCTTCCAGGGGCCCGGGAAGTGAATTAAATGCCATTTGGAGACATTTAATGTTCAAACAAATACAGGTGATTTTTGTCAAAGGAGATAACACCCCCCCATTACGTCATGCTTCAGAAAGGTGAAAAATGGTCCGTTTTCAAATGTTTTATTTTTGAACGTCAGTTCACATTTGTAGGTAGATCATCAGTTTTAGAGCGAAAATTAGCATGTTTAAAGTGATTGTCATGCTTCCAGGGGCCCGGGAAGTGAATTAAATACGATTTGGAGGCATTTAATGTTCAATCAAAAACAGGTGATTTTTGACAAAAGAGATAACACCCCCCCCATTACGTCATGCTTCAGAAAGGTGAAAAATGGTCCGTTTTCAAATGTTTTATTTTTGAACGTCAGTTCACATTTGTAGGTAGATCATCAGTTTTAGAGCTAAAATTTGCATGTTTAAAGTGATTTTCATGCTTCCAGGGGCCCGGGAAGTGAATTAAATACCATTTGGAGGCATTTAATGTTCAAGCAAAAACAGGTGATTTTTGACAAAAGAGATAACACCCCCCCCCCATTACGTCATGCTTCAGAAAGGTAAAAAATGGTCCGTTTTCAAATGTTTTATTTTTGAACGTCAGTACACATTTGTAGGTAGATCATCAGTTTTAGAGCTAAAATTAGCATGTTTAAAGTGATTTTCATGCTTCCAGGGGCCCGGGAAGTGAATTAAATACCATTTGGAGGCATTTAATGTTCAAGCAAAAACAGGTGATTTTTGACAAAAGAGATAACACCCCCCCATTACGTCATGCTTCAGAAAGGTGAAAAATGGTCCGTTTTCAAATGTTTTATTTTTGAACGTCAGTTCACATTTGTAGGTAGATCATCAGTTTTAGAGCTAAAATTAGCATGTTTAAAGTGATTTTCATGCTTCCAGGGGCCCGGGAAGTGAAGTAAATACCATTTGGAGGCATTTAATGTTCAAGCAAAAACAGGTGATTTTTGACAAAAGAGATAACACCCCCCCATTACGTCATGCTTCAGAAAGGTGAAAAATGGTCCGTTTTCAAATGTTTTATTTTTGAACGTCAGTTCACATTTGTAGGTAGATCATCAGTTTAAGAGCTACAATTAGCATGTTTAAAGTGATTTTCATGCTTCCAGGGGCCCTAAACACAAGATTTGTGGAATGGTTAAAAGTGCATGAAAATGGCCAATTTACTCACTCTGAGGTCTGAAAAAGTGTTTCTTCACCCCGGGAAGTGAATTAAATACCATTTGGAGGCATTTAATGTTCAAGCAAAAACAGGTGATTTTTGACAAAAGAGATTACACCCCCCATTACGTCATGCTTCAGAAAGGTGAAAAATGGTCAGTTTTCAAATGTTTTATTTTTGAATGTCAGTTTACATTTGTAGGTAGATCATCAGTTTAAGAGCTAAAATTAGCATGTTTAAAGCGATTTTCATGCTTCCAGGGGTCCGGGAAGTGAATTAAATACCATTTGGAGACATTTAATGTTCAAGCAAAAACAGGTGAATTTTGACAAAAGAGATAACACCCCCCATTACGTCATGCTTCAGAAAGGTGAAAAATGGTCCATTTTCAAATGTTTTATTTTTGAACGTCAGTTCACATGTGTAGGTAGATCATCAGTTTAAGAGCTCAAATTAGCATGTTTAAAGTGATTTTCATGCTTCCAGGGGCCCGGGAAGTGAATTAAATGCCATTTGGAGACATTTAATGTTCAAACAAATACAGGTGATTTTTGTCAAAGGAGATAACACCCCCCCATTACGTCATGCTTCAGAAAGGTGAAAAATGGTCCGTTTTCAAATGTTTTATTTTTGAACGTCAGTTCACATTTGTAGGTAGATCATCAGTTTTAGAGCGAAAATTAGCATGTTTAAAGTGATTGTCATGCTTCCAGGGGCCCGGGAAGTGAATTAAATACGATTTGGAGGCATTTAATGTTCAATCAAAAACAGGTGATTTTTGACAAAAGAGATAACACCCCCCCCATTACGTCATGCTTCAGAAAGGTGAAAAATGGTCCGTTTTCAAATGTTTTATTTTTGAACGTCAGTTCACATTTGTAGGTAGATCATCAGTTTTAGAGCTAAAATTAGCATGTTTAAAGTGATTTTCATGCTTCCAGGGGCCCGGGAAGTGAATTAAATACCATTTGGAGGCATTTAATGTTCAAGCAAAAACAGGTGATTTTTGACAAAAGAGATAACACCCCCCCCCATTACGTCATGCTTCAGAAAGGTAAAAAATGGTCCGTTTTCAAATGTTTTATTTTTGAACGTCAGTACACATTTGTAGGTAGATCATCAGTTTTAGAGCTAAAATTAGCATGTTTAAAGTGATTTTCATGCTTCCAGGGGCCCGGGAAGTGAATTAAATACCATTTGGAGGCATTTAATGTTCAAGCAAAAACAGGTGATTTTTAACAAAAGAGATAACACCCCCCCATTACGTCATGCTTCAGAAAGGTGAAAAATGGTCCGTTTTCAAATGTTTTATTTTTGAACGTCAGTTCACATTTGTAGGTAGATCATCAGTTTTAGAGCTACAATTAGCATGTTTAAAGTGATTTTCATGCTTCCAGGGGCCCGGGAAGTGAAATAAATACCATTTGGAGGCATTTAATGTTCAAGCAAAAACAGGGGATTTTTGACAAAAGATATAAACCCCCCCCCCCATTACGTCATGCTTCAGAAAGGTGAAAAATGGTCCGTTTTCAAATGTTTTATTTTTGAACGTCAGTTCACATTTGTAGGTAGATCATCAGTTTTAGAGCTTTAATTAGCATGTTTAAAGTGATTTTCATGCTTCCAGGGGCCCGGGAAGTGAATTAAATACCATTTGGAGGCATTTAATGTTCAAGCAAAAACAGGTGATTTTTGACAAAAGAGATAACAACCCCCGAATTACGTCATGCTTCAGAAAGGTGAAAAATGGTCTGTTTTCAAATGTTTTATTTTTGAACGTCAGTTCACATTTGTAGGTAGAGCATCAGTTTTAGAGCTAAAATTAGCATGTTTAAAGTGATTTTCATGCTTCCAGGGGCCCGGGTAGTGAATTAAATACCATTTGGAGGCATTTAATGTTCAAACAAAAACAGGTGATTTTTAACAAAAGAGATAACACCCCCCATTACGTCATGCTTCAGAAAGGTGAAAAATGGTCCGTTTTCAAATGTTTTATTTTTGAAAGTCAGTTCACATTTGTAGGTATATCATCAGTTTTAGAGCTAAAATTAGCATGTTTAAAGGGATTTTCAGGCTTCCAGGGGCCCTAAACACAAGATTTGTGGAATGGGTAAAAGTGCATGAAAATGGCCAATTTACTCACTCTGAGGTCTCAAAAAGTGTTTCTTCACCCCGGGAAGTGAATTAAATACCATTTGGAGGCATTTAATGTTCAAGCAAAAACAGGTGATTTTTGACAAAAGAGATAACACCCGCCCATTACGTCATGATTCAAAAAGGTGAAAAATGGTCCGTTTTCAAATGTTTTATTTTTGAACGTCAGTTCACATTTGTAGGTAGATCGTCAGTTTAAGAGCTAAAATTAGCATGTTTAAAGTGATTTTCATGCTTCCAGTGGCCCGGGAAGTAAATTAAATACCATTTGGAGGCATTTAATGTTCGAGCAAAAACTGGTGATTTTTGACAAAAGAGATAACACCCCCCCATTACGTCATGCTTCAAAAAGGTGAAAAATGGTCAGTTTTCAAATGTTTTATTTTTGAACGTCAGTTCACATTTGTAGGTAGATCATCAGTTTAAGAGCTAAAATTAGCATGTTTAAAGTGATTTTCATGCTTCCAGGGGCCCGGGAAGTGAATTAAATACCATTTGGAGGCATTTAATGTTCAAGCAAAAACAGGTGATTTTTGACAAAAGAGATAACACCCCCCCATTACGTCATGCTTCAGAAAGGTGAAAAATTGTAGTTTTCAAATGTTTTATTTTTGAACGTCAGTTCACATTTGTAGATAGATCATCCGTTTTAGAGCTAAAATTAGCATGTTTAAAGTGATTTTCATGCTTCCAGGGGCCCGGGAAGTGAATTAAATACCATTTGGAGGCATTTAACGTTCAAGCAAAAACAGGTGATGTTTTATTTTTGAACGTCAGTTCACATTTGTAGGTAGATCATCAGTTTTAGAGCTAAAATTAGCATGTTTAAAGTGATTTTCATGCTTCCAGGGGCCCGGGAAGTGAATTAAATACCATTTGGAGGCATTTAATGTTCAAGCAAAAACAGGTGATTTTTGACAAAAGAGATAACACCCCCCCCCATTACGTCATGCTTCAGAAAGGTGAAAAATGGTCCGTTTTCAAATGTTTTATTTTTGAACGTCAGTTCACATTTGCAGGTAGATCATCAGTTTTAGAGCTAAAATTAGCATGTTCAAAGTGATTTTCATGCTTCCAGGGGCCCGGGAAGTGAATTAAATACCATTTGGAGGCATTTAATGTTCAAGCAAAAACAGGTGATTTTTGACAAAAGAAATAACACCCCCCATTACGTCATGTTTCAGAAAGGTGAAAAATGGTCCGTTTTCAAATGTTTTATTTTTGAACGTCAGTTCACATTTGTAGGTAGATCATCAGTTTTAGAGCTAAAATTAGCATGTTTTAAGTGATTTTCATGCTTCCAGGGGTCCGGGAAGTGAATTAAATACCATTTGGAGGCATTTAATGTTCAAGCAAAAACAGGTGATTTTTGACAAAAGAGATAACCCCCCCCCCCATTACGTCATGCTTCAGAAAGGTGAAAAATGGTCCGTTTTCAAATGTTTTATTTTTGAACGTCAGTTCACATTTGTAGGTAGATCATCAGTTTAAGAGCTAAAATGAGCATGTTTAAAGTGATTTTCATGCTTTAAGGGGCCCGGGAAGTGAACTAAATACCATTTGGAGGCATTTAATGTTCAAGCAAAAACAGGTGATTTTTGACAAAAGAGATAACACCCCCCCCATTACGTCATGCTTCAGAAAGGTGAAAAATGGTCCGTTTTCCAATGTTTTATTTTTGAACCTCAGTTCACATTTGTAGGTAGATCATCAGTTTTAGAGCTAAAATTAGCATGTTTAAAGTGATTTTCATGCTTCCAGGGGCCCTAAACACAAGGGGCCTTATTTATGAAGGCCTTGCGCCGCTGGTGCGTCACTTTTAACATGGGAAAAAGTGACGCACCGGCGGCGCAAGGCCTTCATAAATAAGGCCCAAGATTTGTGGAATGGTTAAAAGTGCATGAAATTGGCCAATTTACTCACTCTGAGGTCTCAACAAGTGTTTCTTCACCACGGGAAGTGAATTAAATACCATTTGGAGGCATTTAATGTTCAAGCAAAAACAGGTGATTTTTGACAAAAGAGATAACACCCCCTCATTACATCATGCTTCAGAAAGGTGAAAAATGGTCCGTTTTCAAATGTTTTATTTTTGAACGTCAGTTCACATTTGTAGGTAGATCATCAGTTTTAGAGCGAAAATTAGCATGTTTAAAGTGATTTTCATGCTTCCAGGGGCCCGGGAAGTGAATTAAATACCATTTGGAGGCATTTAATGTTCAAGCAAAAACAGGTGATTTTTGACAAAAGAGATAACACCCCCCCCATTACGTCATGCTTCAGAAAGGTGAAAAATGGTCCGTTTGCAAATGTTTTATTTTTGAACGTCAGTTCACATTTGTAGGTAGATCATCAGTTTTAGAGCTAAAATTAGCATGTTTAAAGTGATTTTCATGCTTCCAGGGGCCCGGGAAGTGAATTAAATACCATTTGGAGGCATTTCATGTTCAAGCAAAAACAGGTGATTTTTGACAAAAGATATAACACCCCCCCCCATTACGTCATGCTTCAGAAAGGTGAAAAATGGTCCGTTTTCAAATGTTTTACTTTTTGAACGTCAGTTCACATTTGTAGGTAGATCATCGTTTTAGAGCTAAAATTAGCATGTTTAAAGTGATTTTCATGCTTCCAGGGGCCCGGGAAGTGAATTAAATACCATTTGGAGGCATTTAATGTTCAAGCAAAAACAGGTGATTTTTGACAAAAGAGATAACACCCCCATTACGTCATACTTCAGAAAGGTGAAAAATGGTCCGTTTTCAAATGTTTTATTTTTGAACGTCAGTTCACATTTGTAGGTAGATCATCAGTTTTAGAGCTAAAATTTGCATGTTTAAAGTGATTTTCATGCTTCCAGTGACCCGGGAAGTGAATTGAATACCATTTGGAGGCATTTAATGTTCAAGCAAAAACAGGTGATTTTTGACAAAAGAGATAACACCCCCCCATTACGTCATGCTTCAGAAAGGTAAAAAATGGTCCGTTTTCAAATGTTTTATTTTTGAACGTCAGTTCACATTTGTAGGTAGATCATCAGTTTAAGAGCTAAAATTTGCATGTTTGAAGTGATTTTCATGCTTCCAGGTGCCCGGGAAGTGAATTAAATACCATTTGGAGGCATTTAATGTTCAAGCAAAAACAGGTGATTTTTGACAAAAGAGATAGCACCCCCCCTTTACGTCATGCTTCGGAAAGGTGAAAAATGGTCCGTTTTCAAATGTTTTATTTTTGAACGTCAGTTCACATTTGTAGGTAGATCATCAGTTTTAGAGCTAAAATTAGCATGTTTGAAGTGATTTTCATGCTTCCAGGGGCCCAGGAAGTGAATTAAATACCATTTGGAGGCATTTAAAGTTCAAGCAAAAACAGGTGATTTTTGACAAAAGAGATAACACCCCCCCATTACGTCATGCTTCAGAAAGGTGAAAAATGGTCCGTTTTCAAATGTTTTTTATTTTTGAACGTCAGTTCACATTTGTAGGTAGATCATCAGTTTTAGAGCTAAAATGAGCATGTTTAAAGTGATTTTCATGCTTCCAGGGGCCCTAAACACAAGATTTGTGGAATGGTTCAAAGTGCATGAAAATGGCCAATTTACTCTCTCTGAGGTCTCAAAAAGTGTTTCTTCACCCCAGGAAGTGAATTAAATACCATTTGGAGGCATTTAATGTTCAAGCAAAAACAGGTGATTTTTGACAAAAGAGATAACACCCCCCATTACGTCATGCTTCAGAAAGGTGAAAAATGGTCAGTTTTCAAATGTTTTATTTTTGAACGTCAGTTCACATTTGTAGGTAGATCATCAGTTTTAGAGCTAAAATTAGCATATTTAAAGTGATTTTCATGCTTCCAGTGACCCGGGAAGTGAATTAAATACCATTTGGAGGCATTTAATGTTCAAGCAAAAACAGGTGATTTTTGACAAAAGATATAACACCCCCCCATTACGTCATGCTTCAGAAAGGTAAAAAATGGTCCGTTTTCAAATGTTTTATTTTTGAACGTCAGTTCACATTTGTAGGTAGATCATCAGTTTTAGAGCTAAAATTAGCATGTTTTAAGTGATTTTCATGCTTCCAGGGGTCCGGGAAGTGAATTAAATACCATTTGGAGGCATTTAATGTTCAAGCAAAAACAGGTGATTTTTGACAAAAGAGATAACCCCCCCCCCATTACGTCATGCTTCAGAAAGGTGAAAAATGGTCCGTTTTCAAATGTTTTATTTTTGAACGTCAGTTCACATTTGTAGGTAGATCATCAGTTTAAGAGCTAAAATGAGCATGTTTAAAGTGATTTTCATGCTTTAAGGGGCCCGGGAAGTGAACTAAATACCATTTGGAGGCATTTAATGTTCAAGCAAAAACAGGTGATTTTTGACAAAAGAGATAACACCCCCCCCATTACGTCATGCTTCAGAAAGGTGAAAAATGGTCCGTTTTCCAATGTTTTATTTTTGAACCTCAGTTCACATTTGTAGGTAGATCATCAGTTTTAGAGCTAAAATTAGCATGTTTAAAGTGATTTTCATGCTTCCAGGGGCCCTAAACACAAGGGGCCTTATTTATGAAGGCCTTGCGCCGCTGGTGCGTCACTTTTAACATGGGAAAAAGTGACGCACCGGCGGCGCAAGGCCTTCATAAATAAGGCCCAAGATTTGTGGAATGGTTAAAAGTGCATGAAATTGGCCAATTTACTCACTCTGAGGTCTCAACAAGTGTTTCTTCACCACGGGAAGTGAATTAAATACCATTTGGAGGCATTTAATGTTCAAGCAAAAACAGGTGATTTTTGACAAAAGAGATAACACCCCCTCATTACATCATGCTTCAGAAAGGTGAAAAATGGTCCGTTTTCAAATGTTTTATTTTTGAACGTCAGTTCACATTTGTAGGTAGATCATCAGTTTTAGAGCGAAAATTAGCATGTTTAAAGTGATTTTCATGCTTCCAGGGGCCCGGGAAGTGAATTAAATACCATTTGGAGGCATTTAATGTTCAAGCAAAAACAGGTGATTTTTGACAAAAGAGATAACACCCCCCCCATTACGTCATGCTTCAGAAAGGTGAAAAATGGTCCGTTTGCAAATGTTTTATTTTTGAACGTCAGTTCACATTTGTAGGTAGATCATCAGTTTTAGAGCTAAAATTAGCATGTTTAAAGTGATTTTCATGCTTCCAGGGGCCCGGGAAGTGAATTAAATACCATTTGGAGGCATTTCATGTTCAAGCAAAAACAGGTGATTTTTGACAAAAGATATAACACCCCCCCCCATTACGTCATGCTTCAGAAAGGTGAAAAATGGTCCGTTTTCAAATGTTTTACTTTTTGAACGTCAGTTCACATTTGTAGGTAGATCATCGTTTTAGAGCTAAAATTAGCATGTTTAAAGTGATTTTCATGCTTCCAGGGGCCCGGGAAGTGAATTAAATACCATTTGGAGGCATTTAATGTTCAAGCAAAAACAGGTGATTTTTGACAAAAGAGATAACACCCCCATTACGTCATACTTCAGAAAGGTGAAAAATGGTCCGTTTTCAAATGTTTTATTTTTGAACGTCAGTTCACATTTGTAGGTAGATCATCAGTTTTAGAGCTAAAATTTGCATGTTTAAAGTGATTTTCATGCTTCCAGTGACCCGGGAAGTGAATTGAATACCATTTGTAGGCATTTAATGTTCAAGCAAAAACAGGTGATTTTTGACAAATGAGATAACACCCCCCCCATTACGTCATGGTTCAGAAAGGTGAAAAATGGTCAGTTTTCAAATGTTTTATTTTTGAACGTCAGTTCACATTTGTAGGTAGATCGTCAGTTTAAGAGCTAAAATTAGCATGTTTAAAGTTATTTTCATGTTTCCAGGGGCCCGGGAAGTGAAATAAATACCATTTGGAGGCATTTAATGTTCAAGCAAAAACAGGTGATTTTTGACAAATGAGTTAACACCCCCCCCATTACGTCATGGTTCAGAAAGGTGAAAAAAGGTCCGTTTTCAAATGTTTTATTTTTGAACGTCAGTTCACATTTGTAGGTAGATCATCAGTTTTAGAGCTGAAATTAGCATGTTTAAAGTGATTTTCGTGCTTCCAGGGGCCCGGGAAGTGAATTAAATACCATTTGGAGGCATTTAATGTTCAAGCAAAAACAGGTGATTTTTGACAAAAGAGATAACACCCCCCCCCATTACGTCATGCTTCAGAAAGGTGAAAAATGGTCCGTTTTCAAATGTTTTATTTTTGAACGTCAGTTCACATTTGTAGGTAGATCATCAGTTTTAGAGCTAAAATTAGCATGTTTAAAGTGATTTTCATGCTTCCAGGGGCCCTAAACACAAGATTTGTGGAATGGTTAAAAGTGCATGAAAATGGCCAATTTACTCACTCTGAGGTCTGAAAAAGTGTTTCTTCACCCCGGGAAGTGAATTAAATACCATTTGGAGGCATTTAATGTTCAAGCAAAAACAGGTGATTTTTGACAAAAGAGATTACACCCCCCATTACGTCATGCTTCAGAAAGGTGAAAAATGGTCAGTTTTCAAATGTTTTATTTTTGAATGTCAGTTTACATTTGTAGGTAGATCATCAGTTTAAGAGCTAAAATTAGCATGTTTAAAGCGATTTTCATGCTTCCAGGGGTCCGGGAAGTGAATTAAATACCATTTGGAGACATTTAATGTTCAAGCAAAAACAGGTGATTTTTGACAAAAGAGATAACACCCCCCATTACGTCATGCTTCAGAAAGGTGAAAAATGGTCCATGTTCAAATGTTTTATTTTTGAACGTCAGTTCACATGTGTAGGTAGATCATCAGTTTAAGAGCTCAAATTAGCATGTTTAAAGTGATTTTCATGCTTCCAGGGGCCCGGGAAGTGAATTAAATGCCATTTGGAGACATTTAATGTTCAAACAAATACAGGTGATTTTTGTCAAAGGAGATAACACCCCCCCATTACGTCATGCTTCAGAAAGGTGAAAAATGGTCCGTTTTCAAATGTTTTATTTTTGAACGTCAGTTCACATTTGTAGGTAGATCATCAGTTTTAGAGCGAAAATTAGCATGTTTAAAGTGATTGTCATGCTTCCAGGGGCCCGGGAAGTGAATTAAATACGATTTGGAGGCATTTAATGTTCAATCAAAAACAGGTGATTTTTGACAAAAGAGATAACACCCCCCCCATTACGTCATGCTTCAGAAAGGTGAAAAATGGTCCGTTTTCAAATGTTTTATTTTTGAACGTCAGTTCACATTTGTAGGTAGATCATCAGTTTTAGAGCTAAAATTTGCATGTTTAAAGTGATTTTCATGCTTCCAGGGGCCCGGGAAGTGAATTAAATACCATTTGGAGGCATTTAATGTTCAAGCAAAAACAGGTGATTTTTGACAAAAGAGATAACACCCCCCCCCATTACGTCATGCTTCAGAAAGGTAAAAAATGGTCCGTTTTCAAATGTTTTATTTTTGAACGTCAGTACACATTTGTAGGTAGATCATCAGTTTTAGAGCTAAAATTAGCATGTTTAAAGTGATTTTCATGCTTCCAGGGGCCCGGGAAGTGAATTAAATACCATTTGGAGGCATTTAATGTTCAAGCAAAAACAGGTGATTTTTGACAAAAGAGATAACACCCCCCCATTACGTCATGCTTCAGAAAGGTGAAAAATGGTCCGTTTTCAAATGTTTTATTTTTGAACGTCAGTTCACATTTGTAGGTAGATCATCAGTTTTAGAGCTAAAATTAGCATGTTTAAAGTGATTTTCATGCTTCCAGGGGCCCGGGAAGTGAAGTAAATACCATTTGGAGGCATTTAATGTTCAAGCAAAAACAGGTGATTTTTGACAAAAGAGATAACACCCCCCCATTACGTCATGCTTCAGAAAGGTGAAAAATGGTCCGTTTTCAAATGTTTTATTTTTGAACGTCAGTTCACATTTGTAGGTAGATCATCAGTTTAAGAGCTACAATTAGCATGTTTAAAGTGATTTTCATGCTTCCAGGGGCCCTAAACACAAGATTTGTGGAATGGTTAAAAGTGCATGAAAATGGCCAATTTACTCACTCTGAGGTCTGAAAAAGTGTTTCTTCACCCCGGGAAGTGAATTAAATACCATTTGGAGGCATTTAATGTTCAAGCAAAAACAGGTGATTTTTGACAAAAGAGATTACACCCCCCATTACGTCATGCTTCAGAAAGGTGAAAAATGGTCAGTTTTCAAATGTTTTATTTTTGAATGTCAGTTTACATTTGTAGGTAGATCATCAGTTTAAGAGCTAAAATTAGCATGTTTAAAGCGATTTTCATGCTTCCAGGGGTCCGGGAAGTGAATTAAATACCATTTGGAGACATTTAATGTTCAAGCAAAAACAGGTGAATTTTGACAAAAGAGATAACACCCCCCATTACGTCATGCTTCAGAAAGGTGAAAAATGGTCCATTTTCAAATGTTTTATTTTTGAACGTCAGTTCACATGTGTAGGTAGATCATCAGTTTAAGAGCTCAAATTAGCATGTTTAAAGTGATTTTCATGCTTCCAGGGGCCCGGGAAGTGAATTAAATGCCATTTGGAGACATTTAATGTTCAAACAAATACAGGTGATTTTTGTCAAAGGAGATAACACCCCCCCATTACGTCATGCTTCAGAAAGGTGAAAAATGGTCCGTTTTCAAATGTTTTATTTTTGAACGTCAGTTCACATTTGTAGGTAGATCATCAGTTTTAGAGCGAAAATTAGCATGTTTAAAGTGATTGTCATGCTTCCAGGGGCCCGGGAAGTGAATTAAATACGATTTGGAGGCATTTAATGTTCAATCAAAAACAGGTGATTTTTGACAAAAGAGATAACACCCCCCCCATTACGTCATGCTTCAGAAAGGTGAAAAATGGTCCGTTTTCAAATGTTTTATTTTTGAACGTCAGTTCACATTTGTAGGTAGATCATCAGTTTTAGAGCTAAAATTAGCATGTTTAAAGTGATTTTCATGCTTCCAGGGGCCCGGGAAGTGAATTAAATACCATTTGGAGGCATTTAATGTTCAAGCAAAAACAGGTGATTTTTGACAAAAGAGATAACACCCCCCCCCCATTACGTCATGCTTCAGAAAGGTAAAAAATGGTCCGTTTTCAAATGTTTTATTTTTGAACGTCAGTACACATTTGTAGGTAGATCATCAGTTTTAGAGCTAAAATTAGCATGTTTAAAGTGATTTTCATGCTTCCAGGGGCCCGGGAAGTGAATTAAATACCATTTGGAGGCATTTAATGTTCAAGCAAAAACAGGTGATTTTTAACAAAAGAGATAACACCCCCCCATTACGTCATGCTTCAGAAAGGTGAAAAATGGTCCGTTTTCAAATGTTTTATTTTTGAACGTCAGTTCACATTTGTAGGTAGATCATCAGTTTTAGAGCTACAATTAGCATGTTTAAAGTGATTTTCATGCTTCCAGGGGCCCGGGAAGTGAAATAAATACCATTTGGAGGCATTTAATGTTCAAGCAAAAACAGGGGATTTTTGACAAAAGATATAAACCCCCCCCCCCATTACGTCATGCTTCAGAAAGGTGAAAAATGGTCCGTTTTCAAATGTTTTATTTTTGAACGTCAGTTCACATTTGTAGGTAGATCATCAGTTTTAGAGCTTTAATTAGCATGTTTAAAGTGATTTTCATGCTTCCAGGGGCCCGGGAAGTGAATTAAATACCATTTGGAGGCATTTAATGTTCAAGCAAAAACAGGTGATTTTTGACAAAAGAGATAACAACCCCCGAATTACGTCATGCTTCAGAAAGGTGAAAAATGGTCTGTTTTCAAATGTTTTATTTTTGAACGTCAGTTCACATTTGTAGGTAGAGCATCAGTTTTAGAGCTAAAATTAGCATGTTTAAAGTGATTTTCATGCTTCCAGGGGCCCGGGTAGTGAATTAAATACCATTTGGAGGCATTTAATGTTCAAACAAAAACAGGTGATTTTTAACAAAAGAGATAACACCCCCCATTACGTCATGCTTCAGAAAGGTGAAAAATGGTCCGTTTTCAAATGTTTTATTTTTGAAAGTCAGTTCACATTTGTAGGTATATCATCAGTTTTAGAGCTAAAATTAGCATGTTTAAAGGGATTTTCAGGCTTCCAGGGGCCCTAAACACAAGATTTGTGGAATGGGTAAAAGTGCATGAAAATGGCCAATTTACTCACTCTGAGGTCTCAAAAAGTGTTTCTTCACCCCGGGAAGTGAATTAAATACCATTTGGAGGCATTTAATGTTCAAGCAAAAACAGGTGATTTTTGACAAAAGAGATAACACCCGCCCATTACGTCATGATTCAAAAAGGTGAAAAATGGTCCGTTTTCAAATGTTTTATTTTTGAACGTCAGTTCACATTTGTAGGTAGATCGTCAGTTTAAGAGCTAAAATTAGCATGTTTAAAGTGATTTTCATGCTTCCAGTGGCCCGGGAAGTAAATTAAATACCATTTGGAGGCATTTAATGTTCGAGCAAAAACTGGTGATTTTTGACAAAAGAGATAACACCCCCCCATTACGTCATGCTTCAAAAAGGTGAAAAATGGTCAGTTTTCAAATGTTTTATTTTTGAACGTCAGTTCACATTTGTAGGTAGATCATCAGTTTAAGAGCTAAAATTAGCATGTTTAAAGTGATTTTCATGCTTCCAGGGGCCCGGGAAGTGAATTAAATACCATTTGGAGGCATTTAATGTTCAAGCAAAAACAGGTGATTTTTGACAAAAGAGATAACACCCCCCCATTACGTCATGCTTCAGAAAGGTGAAAAATTGTAGTTTTCAAATGTTTTATTTTTGAACGTCAGTTCACATTTGTAGATAGATCATCCGTTTTAGAGCTAAAATTAGCATGTTTAAAGTGATTTTCATGCTTCCAGGGGCCCGGGAAGTGAATTAAATACCATTTGGAGGCATTTAACGTTCAAGCAAAAACAGGTGATGTTTTATTTTTGAACGTCAGTTCACATTTGTAGGTAGATCATCAGTTTTAGAGCTAAAATTAGCATGTTTAAAGTGATTTTCATGCTTCCAGGGGCCCGGGAAGTGAATTAAATACCATTTGGAGGCATTTAATGTTCAAGCAAAAACAGGTGATTTTTGACAAAAGAGATAACACCCCCCCCCATTACGTCATGCTTCAGAAAGGTGAAAAATGGTCCGTTTTCAAATGTTTTATTTTTGAACGTCAGTTCACATTTGCAGGTAGATCATCAGTTTTAGAGCTAAAATTAGCATGTTCAAAGTGATTTTCATGCTTCCAGGGGCCCGGGAAGTGAATTAAATACCATTTGGAGGCATTTAATGTTCAAGCAAAAACAGGTGATTTTTGACAAAAGAAATAACACCCCCCATTACGTCATGTTTCAGAAAGGTGAAAAATGGTCCGTTTTCAAATGTTTTATTTTTGAACGTCAGTTCACATTTGTAGGTAGATCATCAGTTTTAGAGCTAAAATTAGCATGTTTTAAGTGATTTTCATGCTTCCAGGGGTCCGGGAAGTGAATTAAATACCATTTGGAGGCATTTAATGTTCAAGCAAAAACAGGTGATTTTTGACAAAAGAGATAACCCCCCCCCCCATTACGTCATGCTTCAGAAAGGTGAAAAATGGTCCGTTTTCAAATGTTTTATTTTTGAACGTCAGTTCACATTTGTAGGTAGATCATCAGTTTAAGAGCTAAAATGAGCATGTTTAAAGTGATTTTCATGCTTTAAGGGGCCCGGGAAGTGAACTAAATACCATTTGGAGGCATTTAATGTTCAAGCAAAAACAGGTGATTTTTGACAAAAGAGATAACACCCCCCCCATTACGTCATGCTTCAGAAAGGTGAAAAATGGTCCGTTTTCCAATGTTTTATTTTTGAACCTCAGTTCACATTTGTAGGTAGATCATCAGTTTTAGAGCTAAAATTAGCATGTTTAAAGTGATTTTCATGCTTCCAGGGGCCCTAAACACAAGGGGCCTTATTTATGAAGGCCTTGCGCCGCTGGTGCGTCACTTTTAACATGGGAAAAAGTGACGCACCGGCGGCGCAAGGCCTTCATAAATAAGGCCCAAGATTTGTGGAATGGTTAAAAGTGCATGAAATTGGCCAATTTACTCACTCTGAGGTCTCAACAAGTGTTTCTTCACCACGGGAAGTGAATTAAATACCATTTGGAGGCATTTAATGTTCAAGCAAAAACAGGTGATTTTTGACAAAAGAGATAACACCCCCTCATTACATCATGCTTCAGAAAGGTGAAAAATGGTCCGTTTTCAAATGTTTTATTTTTGAACGTCAGTTCACATTTGTAGGTAGATCATCAGTTTTAGAGCGAAAATTAGCATGTTTAAAGTGATTTTCATGCTTCCAGGGGCCCGGGAAGTGAATTAAATACCATTTGGAGGCATTTCATGTTCAAGCAAAAACAGGTGATTTTTGACAAAAGATATAACACCCCCCCCCATTACGTCATGCTTCAGAAAGGTGAAAAATGGTCCGTTTTCAAATGTTTTACTTTTTGAACGTCAGTTCACATTTGTAGGTAGATCATCGTTTTAGAGCTAAAATTAGCATGTTTAAAGTGATTTTCATGCTTCCAGGGGCCCGGGAAGTGAATTAAATACCATTTGGAGGCATTTAATGTTCAAGCAAAAACAGGTGATTTTTGACAAAAGAGATAACACCCCCATTACGTCATACTTCAGAAAGGTGAAAAATGGTCCGTTTTCAAATGTTTTATTTTTGAACGTCAGTTCACATTTGTAGGTAGATCATCAGTTTTAGAGCTAAAATTTGCATGTTTAAAGTGATTTTCATGCTTCCAGTGACCCGGGAAGTGAATTGAATACCATTTGGAGGCATTTAATGTTCAAGCAAAAACAGGTGATTTTTGACAAAAGAGATAACACCCCCCCATTACGTCATGCTTCAGAAAGGTAAAAAATGGTCCGTTTTCAAATGTTTTATTTTTGAACGTCAGTTCACATTTGTAGGTAGATCATCAGTTTAAGAGCTAAAATTTGCATGTTTGAAGTGATTTTCATGCTTCCAGGTGCCCGGGAAGTGAATTAAATACCATTTGGAGGCATTTAATGTTCAAGCAAAAACAGGTGATTTTTGACAAAAGAGATAGCACCCCCCCTTTACGTCATGCTTCGGAAAGGTGAAAAATGGTCCGTTTTCAAATGTTTTATTTTTGAACGTCAGTTCACATTTGTAGGTAGATCATCAGTTTTAGAGCTAAAATTAGCATGTTTGAAGTGATTTTCATGCTTCCAGGGGCCCAGGAAGTGAATTAAATACCATTTGGAGGCATTTAAAGTTCAAGCAAAAACAGGTGATTTTTGACAAAAGAGATAACACCCCCCCATTACGTCATGCTTCAGAAAGGTGAAAAATGGTCCGTTTTCAAATGTTTTTTATTTTTGAACGTCAGTTCACATTTGTAGGTAGATCATCAGTTTTAGAGCTAAAATGAGCATGTTTAAAGTGATTTTCATGCTTCCAGGGGCCCTAAACACAAGATTTGTGGAATGGTTCAAAGTGCATGAAAATGGCCAATTTACTCTCTCTGAGGTCTCAAAAAGTGTTTCTTCACCCCAGGAAGTGAATTAAATACCATTTGGAGGCATTTAATGTTCAAGCAAAAACAGGTGATTTTTGACAAAAGAGATAACACCCCCCATTACGTCATGCTTCAGAAAGGTGAAAAATGGTCAGTTTTCAAATGTTTTATTTTTGAACGTCAGTTCACATTTGTAGGTAGATCATCAGTTTTAGAGCTAAAATTAGCATATTTAAAGTGATTTTCATGCTTCCAGTGACCCGGGAAGTGAATTAAATACCATTTGGAGGCATTTAATGTTCAAGCAAAAACAGGTGATTTTTGACAAAAGATATAACACCCCCCCATTACGTCATGCTTCAGAAAGGTAAAAAATGGTCCGTTTTCAAATGTTTTATTTTTGAACGTCAGTTCACATTTGTAGGTAGATCATCAGTTTTAGAGCTAAAATTAGCATGTTTTAAGTGATTTTCATGCTTCCAGGGGTCCGGGAAGTGAATTAAATACCATTTGGAGGCATTTAATGTTCAAGCAAAAACAGGTGATTTTTGACAAAAGAGATAACCCCCCCCCCATTACGTCATGCTTCAGAAAGGTGAAAAATGGTCCGTTTTCAAATGTTTTATTTTTGAACGTCAGTTCACATTTGTAGGTAGATCATCAGTTTAAGAGCTAAAATGAGCATGTTTAAAGTGATTTTCATGCTTTAAGGGGCCCGGGAAGTGAACTAAATACCATTTGGAGGCATTTAATGTTCAAGCAAAAACAGGTGATTTTTGACAAAAGAGATAACACCCCCCCCATTACGTCATGCTTCAGAAAGGTGAAAAATGGTCCGTTTTCCAATGTTTTATTTTTGAACCTCAGTTCACATTTGTAGGTAGATCATCAGTTTTAGAGCTAAAATTAGCATGTTTAAAGTGATTTTCATGCTTCCAGGGGCCCTAAACACAAGGGGCCTTATTTATGAAGGCCTTGCGCCGCTGGTGCGTCACTTTTAACATGGGAAAAAGTGACGCACCGGCGGCGCAAGGCCTTCATAAATAAGGCCCAAGATTTGTGGAATGGTTAAAAGTGCATGAAATTGGCCAATTTACTCACTCTGAGGTCTCAACAAGTGTTTCTTCACCACGGGAAGTGAATTAAATACCATTTGGAGGCATTTAATGTTCAAGCAAAAACAGGTGATTTTTGACAAAAGAGATAACACCCCCTCATTACATCATGCTTCAGAAAGGTGAAAAATGGTCCGTTTTCAAATGTTTTATTTTTGAACGTCAGTTCACATTTGTAGGTAGATCATCAGTTTTAGAGCGAAAATTAGCATGTTTAAAGTGATTTTCATGCTTCCAGGGGCCCGGGAAGTGAATTAAATACCATTTGGAGGCATTTAATGTTCAAGCAAAAACAGGTGATTTTTGACAAAAGAGATAACACCCCCCCCATTACGTCATGCTTCAGAAAGGTGAAAAATGGTCCGTTTGCAAATGTTTTATTTTTGAACGTCAGTTCACATTTGTAGGTAGATCATCAGTTTTAGAGCTAAAATTAGCATGTTTAAAGTGATTTTCATGCTTCCAGGGGCCCGGGAAGTGAATTAAATACCATTTGGAGGCATTTCATGTTCAAGCAAAAACAGGTGATTTTTGACAAAAGATATAACACCCCCCCCCATTACGTCATGCTTCAGAAAGGTGAAAAATGGTCCGTTTTCAAATGTTTTACTTTTTGAACGTCAGTTCACATTTGTAGGTAGATCATCGTTTTAGAGCTAAAATTAGCATGTTTAAAGTGATTTTCATGCTTCCAGGGGCCCGGGAAGTGAATTAAATACCATTTGGAGGCATTTAATGTTCAAGCAAAAACAGGTGATTTTTGACAAAAGAGATAACACCCCCATTACGTCATACTTCAGAAAGGTGAAAAATGGTCCGTTTTCAAATGTTTTATTTTTGAACGTCAGTTCACATTTGTAGGTAGATCATCAGTTTTAGAGCTAAAATTTGCATGTTTAAAGTGATTTTCATGCTTCCAGTGACCCGGGAAGTGAATTGAATACCATTTGGAGGCATTTAATGTTCAAGCAAAAACAGGTGATTTTTGACAAAAGAGATAACACCCCCCCATTACGTCATGCTTCAGAAAGGTAAAAAATGGTCCGTTTTCAAATGTTTTATTTTTGAACGTCAGTTCACATTTGTAGGTAGATCATCAGTTTAAGAGCTAAAATTTGCATGTTTGAAGTGATTTTCATGCTTCCAGGTGCCCGGGAAGTGAATTAAATACCATTTGGAGGCATTTAATGTTCAAGCAAAAACAGGTGATTTTTGACAAAAGAGATAGCACCCCCCCTTTACGTCATGCTTCGGAAAGGTGAAAAATGGTCCGTTTTCAAATGTTTTATTTTTGAACGTCAGTTCACATTTGTAGGTAGATCATCAGTTTTAGAGCTAAAATTAGCATGTTTGAAGTGATTTTCATGCTTCCAGGGGCCCAGGAAGTGAATTAAATACCATTTGGAGGCATTTAAAGTTCAAGCAAAAACAGGTGATTTTTGACAAAAGAGATAACACCCCCCCATTACGTCATGCTTCAGAAAGGTGAAAAATGGTCCGTTTTCAAATGTTTTTTATTTTTGAACGTCAGTTCACATTTGTAGGTAGATCATCAGTTTTAGAGCTAAAATGAGCATGTTTAAAGTGATTTTCATGCTTCCAGGGGCCCTAAACACAAGATTTGTGGAATGGTTCAAAGTGCATGAAAATGGCCAATTTACTCTCTCTGAGGTCTCAAAAAGTGTTTCTTCACCCCAGGAAGTGAATTAAATACCATTTGGAGGCATTTAATGTTCAAGCAAAAACAGGTGATTTTTGACAAAAGAGATAACACCCCCCATTACGTCATGCTTCAGAAAGGTGAAAAATGGTCAGTTTTCAAATGTTTTATTTTTGAACGTCAGTTCACATTTGTAGGTAGATCATCAGTTTTAGAGCTAAAATTAGCATATTTAAAGTGATTTTCATGCTTCCAGTGACCCGGGAAGTGAATTAAATACCATTTGGAGGCATTTAATGTTCAAGCAAAAACAGGTGATTTTTGACAAAAGATATAACACCCCCCCATTACGTCATGCTTCAGAAAGGTAAAAAATGGTCCGTTTTCAAATGTTTTATTTTTGAACGTCAGTTCACATTTGTAGGTAGATCATCAGTTTTAGAGCTAAAATTAGCATGTTTAAAGTGATTTTCATGCTTCCAGGGGCCCTAAACACAAGATTTGTGGAATGGTTAAAAGTGCATGAAAATGGCCAATTTACTCACTCTGAGGTCTCAAAAAGTGTTTCTTCACCCCGGGAAGTGAATTAAATACCATTTGGAGGCATTTAATGTTCAAGCAAAAACAGGTGATTTTTGACAAAAGAGATAACACCCCCATTACGTCATGCTTCAGAAAGGTTAAAAATGGTCAGTTTTCAAATGTTTTATTTTTGAACGTCAGTTTCCATTTGTAGGTAGATCATCAGTTTAAGAGCTAAAATTAGCATGTTTAAAGCGATTTTCATGCTTCCAGGGGTCGGGAAGTGAATTAAATACCATTTGGAGACATTTAATGTTCAAGCAAAAACAGGTGATTTTTGACAAAAGAGATAACACCCCCCATTACGTCATGCTTCAGAAAGGTGAAAAATGGTCAGTTTTCAAATGTTTTATTTTTGAACGTCAGTTCACATTTGTAGGTAGATCATCAGTTTAAGAGCTAAAATTAGCATGTTTAAAGTTATTTTCATGCTTCCAGGGGCCCGGGAAGTGAAATAAATACCATTTGGAGGCATTTAATGTTCAAGCAAAAACAGGTGATTTTTGACAAATGAGTTAACACCCCCCCCCCATTACGTCATGGTTCAGAAAGGTGAAAAAAGGTCGGTTTTCAAATGTTTTATTTTTGAACGTCAGTTCACATTTGTAGGTAGATCATCAGTTTTAGAGCTGAAATTAGCATGTTTAAAGTGATTTTCATGCTTCCAGGGGCCCTAAACACAAGATTTGTGGAATGGTTAAAAGTGCATGAAAATGGCCAATTTACTCACTCTGAGGTCTGAAAAAGTGTTTCTTCACCCCGGGAAGTGAATTAAATACCATTTGGAGGCATTTAATGTTCAAGCAAAAACAGGTGATTTTTGACAAAAGAGATTACACCCCCATTACGTCATGCTTCAGAAAGGTGAAAAATGGTCAGTTTTCAAATGTTTTATTTTTGAACGTCAGTTTACATTTGTAGGTAGATCATCAGTTTAAGAGCTAAAATTAGCATGTTTAAAGCGATTTTCATGCTTCCAGGTGCCCGGGAAGTGAATTAAATACCATTTGGAGGCATTTAATGTTCAAGCAAAAACAGGTGATTTTTGACAAAAGAGATAACACCCCCCCATTACGTCATGCTTCAGAAAGGTGAAAAATGGTAGTTTTCAAATGTTTTATTTTTGAACGTCAGTTCACATTTGTAGATAGATCATCCGTTTTAGAGCTAAAATTAGCATGTTTAAAGTGATTTTCATGCTTCCAGGGGCCCGGGAAGTGAATTAAATACCATTTGGAGGCATTTAACGTTCAAGCAAAAACAGGTGATGTTTTATTTTTGAACGTCAGTTCACATTTGTAGGTAGATCATCAGTTTTAGAGCTAAAATTAGCATGTTTAAAGTGATTTTCATGCTTCCAGGGGCCCGGGAAGTGAATTAAATACCATTTGGAGGCATTTAATGTTCAAGCAAAAACAGGTGATTTTTGACAAAAGAGATAACACCCCCCCCCATTACGTCATGCTTCAGAAAGGTGAAAAATGGTCCGTTTTCAAATGTTTTATTTTTGAACGTCAGTTCACATTTGCAGGTAGATCATCAGTTTTAGAGCTAAAATTAGCATGTTTTAAGTGATTTTCATGCTTCCAGGGGCCCGGGAAGTGAATTAAATACCATTTGGAGGCATTTAATGTTCAAGCAAAAACAGGTGATTTTTGACAAAAGAAATAACACCCCCCATTACGTCATGTTTCAGAAAGGTGAAAAATGGTCCGTTTTCAAATGTTTTATTTTTGAACGTCAGTTCACATTTGTAGGTAGATCATCAGTTTTAGAGCTAAAATTAGCATGTTTTAAGTGATTTTCATGCTTCCAGGGGTCCGGGAAGTGAATTAAATACCATTTGGAGGCATTTAATGTTCAAGCAAAAACAGGTGATTTTTGACAAAAGAGATAACCCCCCCCCCCATTACGTCATGCTTCAGAAAGGTGAAAAATGGTCCGTTTTCAAATGTTTTATTTTTGAACGTCAGTTCACATTTGTAGGTAGATCATCAGTTTAAGAGCTAAAATGAGCATGTTTAAAGTGATTTTCATGCTTTTAGGGGCCCGGGAAGTGAACTAAATACCATTTGGAGGCATTTAATGTTCAAGCAAAAACAGGTGATTTTTGACAAAAGAGATAACACCCCCCCCATTACGTCATGCTTCAGAAAGGTGAAAAATGGTCCGTTTTCAAATGTTTTATTTTTGAACCTCAGTTCACATTTGTAGGTAGATCATCAGTTTTAGAGCTAAAATTAGCATGTTTAAAGTGATTTTCATGCTTCCAGGGGCCCTAAACACAAGGGGCCTTATTTATGAAGGCCTTGCGCCGCTGGTGCGTCACTTTTAACATGGGAAAAAGTGACGCACCGGCGGCGCAAGGCCTTCATAAATAAGGCCCAAGATTTGTGGAATGGTTAAAAGTGCATGAAAATGGCCAATTTACTCACTCTGAGGTCTCAAAAAGTGTTTCTTCACCCCGGGAAGTGAATTAAATACCATTTGGAGGCATTTAATGTTCAAGCAAAAACAGGTGATTTTTGACAAAAGAGATAACACCCCCTCATTACATCATGCTTCAGAAAGGTGAAAAATGGTCCGTTTTCAAATGTTTTATTTTTGAACGTCAGTTCACATTTGTAGGTAGATCATCAGTTTTAGAGCGAAAATTAGCATGTTTAAAGTGATTTTCATGCTTCCAGGGGCCCGGGAAGTGAATTAAATACCATTTGGAGGCATTTAATGTTCAAGCAAAAACAGGTGATTTTTGTCAAAAGAGATAACACCCCCCCCCCCATTACGTCATGCTTCAGAAAGGTGAAAAATGGTCCGTTTGCAAATGTTTTATTTTTGAACGTCAGTTCACATTTGTAGGTAGATCATCAGTTTTAGAGCTAAAATTAGCATGTTTAAAGTGATTTTCATGCTTCCAGGGGCCCGGGAAGTGAATTAAATACCATTTGGAGGCATTTCATGTTCAAGCAAAAACAGGTGATTTTTGACAAAAGATATAACACCCCCCCCATTACGTCATGCTTCAGAAAGGTGAAAAATGGTCCGTTTTCAAATGTTTTATTTTTGAACGTCAGTTCACATTTGTAGGTAGATCATCGTTTTAGAGCTAAAATTAGCATGTTTAAAGTGATTTTCATGCTTCCAGGGGCCCGGGAAGTGAATTAAATACCATTTGGAGGCATTTAATGTTCAAGCAAAAACAGGTGATTTTTGACAAAAGAGATAACACCCCCATTACGTCATGCTTCAGAAAGGTGAAAAATGGTCCGTTTTCAAATGTTTTATTTTTGAAAGTCAGTTCACATTTGTAGGTATATCATCAGTTTTAGAGCTAAAATTTGCATGTTTGAAGTGATTTTCATGCTTCCAGGGGCCCTAAACACAATATTTGTGGAATGGTTAAAAGTGCATGAAAATGGCCAATTTACTCACTCTGAGGTCTCAAAAAGTGTTTCTTCACCCCGGGAAGTGAATTAAATACCATTTGGAGGCATTTAATGTTCAAGCAAAAACAGGTGATTTTTGACAAAAGAGATAACACCCCCATTACGTCATGCTTCAGAAAGGTTAAAAATGGTCAGTTTTCAAATGTTTTATTTTTGAACGTCAGTTTACATTTGTAGGTAGATCATCAGTTTAAGAGCTAAAATTAGCATGTTTAAAGCGATTTTCATGCTTCCAGGGGTCGGGAAGTGAATTAAATACCATTTGGAGACATTTAATGTTCAAGCAAAAACAGGTGATTTTTGACAAAAGAGATAACACCCCCCATTACGTCATGCTTCAGAAAGGTGAAAAATGGTCAGTTTTCAAATGTTTTATTTTTGAACGTCAGTTCACATTTGTAGGTAGATCATCAGTTTAAGAGCTAAAATTAGCATGTTTAAAGTGATTTTCATGCTTCCAGGGGCCCGGGAAGTGAATTAAATACCATTTGGAGACATTTAATGTTCAAACAAATACAGGTGATTTTTGTCAAAGGAGATAACACCCCCCCATTACGTCATGCTTCAGAAAGGTGAAAAATGGTCAGTTTTCAAATGTTTTATTTTTGAACGTCAGTTCACATTTGTAGGTAGATCGTCAGTTTAAGAGCTAAAATTAGCATGTTTAAAGTTATTTTCATGCTTCCAGGGGCCCGGGAAGTGAAATAAATACCATTTGTAGGCATTTAATGTTCAAGCAAAAACAGGTGATTTTTGACAAATGAGATAACACCCCCCCCATTACGTCATGGTTCAGAAAGGTGAAAAATGGTCAGTTTTCAAATGTTTTATTTTTGAACGTCAGTTCACATTTGTAGGTAGATCGTCAGTTTAAGAGCTAAAATTAGCATGTTTAAAGTTATTTTCATGTTTCCAGGGGCCCGGGAAGTGAAATAAATACCATTTGGAGGCATTTAATGTTCAAGCAAAAACAGGTGATTTTTGACAAATGAGTTAACACCCCCCCCCCATTACGTCATGGTTCAGAAAGGTGAAAAAAGGTCCGTTTTCAAATGTTTTATTTTTGAACGTCAGTTCACATTTGTAGGTAGATCATCAGTTTTAGAGCTGAAATTAGCATGTTTAAAGTGATTTTCGTGCTTCCAGGGGCCCGGGAAGTGAATTAAATACCATTTGGAGGCATTTAATGTTCAAGCAAAAACAGGTGATTTTTGACAAAAGAGATAACACCCCCCCCCCATTACGTCATGCTTCAGAAAGGTGAAAAATGGTCCGTTTTCAAATGTTTTATTTTTGAACGTCAGTTCACATTTGTAGGTAGATCATCAGTTTTAGAGCTAAAATTAGCATGTTTAAAGTGATTTTCATGCTTCCAGGGGCCCTAAACACAAGATTTGTGGAATGGTTAAAAGTGCATGAAAATGGCCAATTTACTCACTCTGAGGTCTGAAAAAGTGTTTCTTCACCCCGGGAAGTGAATTAAATACCATTTGGAGGCATTTAATGTTCAAGCAAAAACAGGTGATTTTTGACAAAAGAGATTACACCCCCCATTACGTCATGCTTCAGAAAGGTGAAAAATGGTCAGTTTTCAAATGTTTTATTTTTGAATGTCAGTTTACATTTGTAGGTAGATCATCAGTTTAAGAGCTAAAATTAGCATGTTTAAAGCGATTTTCATGCTTCCAGGGGTCCGGGAAGTGAATTAAATACCATTTGGAGACATTTAATGTTCAAGCAAAAACAGGTGATTTTTCACAAAAGAGATAACACCCCCCATTACGTCATGCTTCAGAAAGGTGAAAAATGGTCCGTTTTCAAATGTTTTATTTTTTGTCGTCAGTTCACATTTGTAGGTAGATCATCAGTTTAAGAGCTCAAATTAGCATGTTTAAAGTGATTTTCATGCTTCCAGGGGCCCGGGAAGTGAATTAAATGCCATTTGGAGACATTTAATGTTCAAACAAATACAGGTGATTTTTGTCAAAGGAGATAACACCCCCCATTACGTCATGCTTCAGAAAGGTGAAAAATGGTCCGTTTTCAAATGTTTTATTTTTGAACGTCAGTTCACATTTGTAGGTAGATCATCAGTTTTAGAGCGAAAATTAGCATGTTTAAAGTGATTGTCATGCTTCCAGGGGCCCGGGAAGTGAATTAAATACGATTTGGAGGCATTTAATGTTCAATCAAAAACAGGTGATTTTTGACAAAAGAGATAACACCCCCCCCATTACGTCATGCTTCAGAAAGGTGAAAAATGGTCCGTTTTCAAATGTTTTATTTTTGAACGTCAGTTCACATTTGTAGGTAGATCATCAGTTTTAGAGCTAAAATTAGCATGTTTAAAGTGATTTTCATGCTTCCAGGGGCCCGGGAAGTGAATTAAATACCATTTGGAGGCATTTAATGTTCAAGCAAAAACAGGTGATTTTTGACAAAAGAGATAACACCCCCCCCATTACGTCATGCTTCAGAAAGGTAAAAAATGGTCCGTTTTCAAATGTTTTATTTTTGAACGTCAGTTCACATTTGTAGGTAGATCATCAGTTTTAGAGCTAAAATTAGCATGTTTAAAGTGATTTTCATGCTTCCAGGGGCCCGGGAAGTGAATTAAATACCATTTGGAGGCATTTAATGTTCAAGCAAAAACAGGTGATTTTTGACAAAAGAGATAACACCCCCCATTACGTCATGCTTCAGAAAGGTGAAAAATTGTCAGTTTTCAAATGTTTTATTTTTGAACGTCAGTTCACATTTGTAGGTAGATCATCAGTTTTAGAGCTAAAATTAGCATATTTAAAGTGATTTTCATGCTTCCAGTGACCCGGGAAGTGAATTAAATACCATTTGGAGGCATTTAATGTTCAAGCAAAAACAGGTGATTTTTGACAAAAGAGATAACACCCCCCCATTACGTCATGCTTCAGAAAGGTAAAAAATGGTCCGTTTTCAAATGTTTTATTTTTGAACGTCAGTTCACATTTGTAGGTAGATCATCAGTTTTAGAGCTAAAATTAGCATGTTTAAAGTGATTTTCATGCTTCCAGGGGCCCTAAACACAAGATTTGTGGAATGGTTAAAAGTGCATGAAAATGGCCAATTTACTCACTCTGAGGTCTCAAAAAGTGTTTCTTCACCCCGGGAAGTGAATTAAATACCATTTGGAGGCATTTAATGTTCAAGCAAAAACAGGTGATTTTTGACAAAAGAGATAACACCCCCATTACGTCATGCTTCAGAAAGGTTAAAAATGGTCAGTTTTCAAATGTTTTATTTTTGAACGTCAGTTTCCATTTGTAGGTAGATCATCAGTTTAAGAGCTAAAATTAGCATGTTTAAAGCGATTTTCATGCTTCCAGGGGTCGGGAAGTGAATTAAATACCATTTGGAGACATTTAATGTTCAAGCAAAAACAGGTGATTTTTGACAAAAGAGATAACACCCCCCATTACGTCATGCTTCAGAAAGGTGAAAAATGGTCAGTTTTCAAATGTTTTATTTTTGAACGTCAGTTCACATTTGTAGGTAGATCATCAGTTTAAGAGCTAAAATTAGCATGTTTAAAGTTATTTTCATGCTTCCAGGGGCCCGGGAAGTGAAATAAATACCATTTGGAGGCATTTAATGTTCAAGCAAAAACAGGTGATTTTTGACAAATGAGTTAACACCCCCCCCCCATTACGTCATGGTTCAGAAAGGTGAAAAAAGGTCGGTTTTCAAATGTTTTATTTTTGAACGTCAGTTCACATTTGTAGGTAGATCATCAGTTTTAGAGCTGAAATTAGCATGTTTAAAGTGATTTCCATGCTTCCAGGGGCCCTAAACACAAGATTTGTGGAATGGTTAAAAGTGCATGAAAATGGCCAATTTACTCACTCTGAGGTCTGAAAAAGTGTTTCTTCACCCCGGGAAGTGAATTAAATACCATTTGGAGGCATTTAATGTTCAAGCAAAAACAGGTGATTTTTGACAAAAGAGATTACACCCCCCATTACGTCATGCTTCAGAAAGGTGAAAAATGGTCAGTTTTCAAATGTTTTATTTTTGAACGTCAGTTTACATTTGTAGGTAGATCATCAGTTTAAGAGCTAAAATTAGCATGTTTAAAGCGATTTTCATGCTTCCAGGGGCCCGGGAAGTGAATTAAATACCATTTGGAGGCATTTAATGTTCAAGCAAAAACAGGTGATTTTTGACAAAAGAGATAACACCCCCCCATTACGTCATGCTTCAGAAAGGTGAAAAATGGTAGTTTTCAAATGTTTTATTTTTGAACGTCAGTTCACATTTGTAGATAGATCATCCGTTTTAGAGCTAAAATTAGCATGTTTATAGTGATTTTCATGCTTCCAGGGGCCCGGGAAGTGAATTAAATACCATTTGGAGGCATTTAACGTTCAAGCAAAAACAGGTGATGTTTTATTTTTGAACGTCAGTTCACATTTGTAGGTAGATCATCAGTTTTAGAGCTAAAATTAGCATGTTTAAAGTGATTTTCATGCTTCCAGGGGCCCGGGAAGTGAATTAAATACCATTTGGAGGCATTTAATGTTCAAGCAAAAACAGGTGATTTTTGACAAAAGAAATAACACCCCCCATTACGTCATGTTTCAGAAAGGTGAAAAATGGTCCGTTTTCAAATGTTTTATTTTTGAACGTCAGTTCACATTTGCAGGTAGATCATCAGTTTTAGAGCTAAAATTAGCATGTTTTAAGTGATTTTCATGCTTCCAGGGGCCCGGGAAGTGAATTAAATACCATTTGGAGGCATTTAATGTTCAAGCAAAAACAGGTGATTTTTGACAAAAGAAATAACACCCCCCATTACGTCATGTTTCAGAAAGGTGAAAAATGGTCCGTTTTCAAATGTTTTATTTTTGAACGTCAGTTCACATTTGTAGGTAGATCATCAGTTTTAGAGCTAAAATTAGCATGTTTTAAGTGATTTTCATGCTTCCAGGGGTCCGGGAAGTGAATTAAATACCATTTGGAGGCATTTAATGTTCAAGCAAAAACAGGTGATTTTTGACAAAAGAGATAACCCCCCCCCCCCATTACGTCATGCTTCAGAAAGGTGAAAAATGGTCCGTTTTCAAATGTTTTATTTTTGAACGTCAGTTCACATTTGTAGGTAGATCATCAGTTTAAGAGCTAAAATGAGCATGTTTAAAGTGATTTTCATGCTTTTAGGGGCCCGGGAAGTGAACTAAATACCATTTGGAGGCATTTAATGTTCAAGCAAAAACAGGTGATTTTTGACAAAAGAGATAACACCCCCCCCATTACGTCATGCTTCAGAAAGGTGAAAAATGGTCCGTTTTCAAATGTTTTATTTTTGAACCTCAGTTCACATTTGTAGGTAGATCATCAGTTTTAGAGCTAAAATTAGCATGTTTAAAGTGATTTTCATGCTTCCAGGGGCCCTAAACACAAGGGGCCTTATTTATGAAGGCCTTGCGCCGCTGGTGCGTCACTTTTAACATAGGAAAAAGTGACGCACCGGCGGCGCAAGGCCTTCATAAATAAGGCCCAAGATTTGTGGAATGGTTAAAAGTGCATGAAAATGGCCAATTTACTCACTCTGAGGTCTCAAAAAGTGTTTCTTCACCCCGGGAAGTGAATTAAATACCATTTGGAGGCATTTAATGTTCAAGCAAAAACAGGTGATTTTTGACAAAAGAGATAACACCCCCTCATTACATCATGCTTCAGAAAGGTGAAAAATGGTCCGTTTTCAAATGTTTTATTTTTGAACGTCAGTTCACATTTGTAGGTAGATCATCAGTTTTAGAGCGAAAATTAGCATGTTTAAAGTGATTTTCATGCTTCCAGGGGCCCGGGAAGTGAATTAAATACCATTTGGAGGCATTTAATGTTCAAGCAAAAACAGGTGATTTTTGACAAAAGAGATAACACCCCCCCCCCATTACGTCATGCTTCAGAAAGGTGAAAAATGGTCCGTTTGCAAATGTTTTATTTTTGAACGTCAGTTCACATTTGTAGGTAGATCATCAGTTTTAGAGCAAAAATTAGCATGTTTAAAGTGATTTTCATGCTTCCAGGGGCCCGGGAAGTGAATTAAATACCATTTGGAGGCATTTCATGTTCAAGCAAAAACAGGTGATTTTTGACAAAAGATATAACACCCCCCCCATTACGTCATGCTTCAGAAAGGTGAAAAATGGTCCGTTTTCAAATGTTTTATTTTTGAACGTCAGTTCACATTTGTAGGTAGATCATCGTTTTAGAGCTAAAATTAGCATGTTTAAAGTGATTTTCATGCTTCCAGGGGCCCGGGAAGTGAATTAAATACCATTTGGAGGCATTTAATGTTCAAGCAAAAACAGGTGATTTTTGACAAAAGAGATAACACCCCCATTACGTCATACTTCAGAAAGGTGAAAAATGGTCCGTTTTCAAATGTTTTATTTTTGAACGTCAGTTCACATTTGTAGGTAGATCATCAGTTTAAGAGCTAAAATTTGCATGTTTGAAGTGATTTTCATGCTTCCAGGGGCCCTAAACACAAGATTTGTGGAATGGTTAAAAGTGCATGAAAATGGCCAATTTACTCACTCTGAGGTCTCAAAAAGTGTTTCTTCACCCCGGGAAGTGAATTAAATACCATTTGGAGGCATTTAATGTTCAAGCAAAAACAGGTGATTTTTGACAAAAGAGATAACACCCCCATTACGTCATGCTTCAGAAAGGTGAAAAATGGTCCGTTTTCAAATGTTTTATTTTTGAAAGTCAGTTCACATTTGTAGGTATATCATCAGTTTTAGAGCTAAAATTAGCATGTTTAAAGTGATTTTCAGGCTTCCAGGGGCCCTAAACACAATATTTGTGGAATGGTTAAAAGTGCATGAAAATGGCCAATTTACTCACTCTGAGGTCTCAAAAAGTGTTTCTTCACCCCGGGAAGTGAATTAAATACCATTTGGAGGCATTTAATGTTCAAGCAAAAACAGGTGATTTTTGACAAAAGAGATAACACCCCCATTACGTCATGCTTCAGAAAGGTTAAAAATGGTCAGTTTTCAAATGTTTTATTTTTGAATGTCAGTTTACATTTGTAGGTAGATCATCAGTTTAAGAGCTAAAATTAGCATGTTTAAAGCGATTTTCATGCTTCCAGGGGTCGGGAAGTGAATTAAATACCATTTGGAGACATTTAATGTTCAAACAAATACAGGTGATTTTTGTCAAAGGAGATAACACCCCCCCATTACGTCATGCTTCAGAAAGGTGAAAAATGGTCAGTTTTCAAATGTTTTATTTTTGAACGTCAGTTCACATTTGTAGGTAGATCGTCAGTTTAAGAGCTAAAATTAGCATGTTTAAAGTTATTTTCATGCTTCCAGGGGCCCGGGAAGTGAAATAAATACCATTTGTAGGCATTTAATGTTCAAGCAAAAACAGGTGATTTTTGACAAATGAGATAACACCCCCCCCATTACGTCATGGTTCAGAAAGGTGAAAAATGGTCAGTTTTCAAATGTTTTATTTTTGAACGTCAGTTCACATTTGTAGGTAGATCGTCAGTTTAAGAGCTAAAATTAGCATGTTTAAAGTTATTTTCATGTTTCCAGGGGCCCGGGAAGTGAAATAAATACCATTTGGAGGCATTTAATGTTCAAGCAAAAACAGGTGATTTTTGACAAATGAGTTAACACCCCCCCCCCATTACGTCATGGTTCAGAAAGGTGAAAAAAGGTCCGTTTTCAAATGTTTTATTTTTGAACGTCAGTTCACATTTGTAGGTAGATCATCAGTTTTAGAGCTGAAATTAGCATGTTTAAAGTGATTTTCGTGCTTCCAGGGGCCCGGGAAGTGAATTAAATACCATTTGGAGGCATTTAATGTTCAAGCAAAAACAGGTGATTTTTGACAAAAGAGATAACACCCCCCCCCCATTACGTCATGCTTCAGAAAGGTGAAAAATGGTCCGTTTTCAAATGTTTTATTTTTGAACGTCAGTTCACATTTGTAGGTAGATCATCAGTTTTAGAGCTAAAATTAGCATGTTTAAAGTGATTTTCATGCTTCCAGGGGCCCTAAACACAAGATTTATGGAATGGTTAAAAGTGCATGAAAATGGCCAATTTACTCACTCTGAGGTCTGAAAAAGTGTTTCTTCACCCCGGGAAGTGAATTAAATACCATTTGGAGGCATTTAATGTTCAAGCAAAAACAGGTGATTTTTGACAAAAGAGATTACACCCCCCATTACGTCATGCTTCAGAAAGGTGAAAAATGGTCAGTTTTCAAATGTTTTATTTTTGAATGTCAGTTTACATTTGTAGGTAGATCATCAGTTTAAGAGCTAAAATTAGCATGTTTAAAGCGATTTTCATGCTTCCAGGGGTCCGGGAAGTGAATTAAATACCATTTGGAGACATTTAATGTTCAAGCAAAAACAGGTGATTTTTCACAAAAGAGATAACACCCCCCATTACGTCATGCTTCAGAAAGGTGAAAAATGGTCCGTTTTCAAATGTTTTATTTTTTGTCGTCAGTTCACATTTGTAGGTAGATCATCAGTTTAAGAGCTCAAATTAGCATGTTTAAAGTGATTTTCATGCTTCCAGGGGCCCGGGAAGTGAATTAAATGCCATTTGGAGACATTTAATGTTCAAACAAATACAGGTGATTTTTGTCAAAGGAGATAACACCCCCCATTACGTCATGCTTCAGAAAGGTGAAAAATGGTCCGTTTTCAAATGTTTTATTTTTGAACGTCAGTTCACATTTGTAGGTAGATCATCAGTTTTAGAGCGAAAATTAGCATGTTTAAAGTGATTGTCATGCTTCCAGGGGCCCGGGAAGTGAATTAAATACGATTTGGAGGCATTTAATGTTCAATCAAAAACAGGTGATTTTTGACAAAAGAGATAACACCCCCCCCATTACGTCATGCTTCAGAAAGGTGAAAAATGGTCCGTTTTCAAATGTTTTATTTTTGAACGTCAGTTCACATTTGTAGGTAGATCATCAGTTTTAGAGCTAAAATTAGCATGTTTAAAGTGATTTTCATGCTTCCAGGGGCCCGGGAAGTGAATTAAATACCATTTGGAGGCATTTAATGTTCAAGCAAAAACAGGTGATTTTTGACAAAAGAGATAACACCCCCCCCATTACGTCATGCTTCAGAAAGGTAAAAAATGGTCCGTTTTCAAATGTTTTATTTTTGAACGTCAGTTCACATTTGTAGGTAGATCATCAGTTTTAGAGCTAAAATTAGCATGTTTAAAGTGATTTTCATGCTTCCAGGGGCCCGGGAAGTGAATTAAATACCATTTGGAGGCATTTAATGTTCAAGCAAAAACAGGTGATTTTTGACAAAAGAGATAACACCCCCCATTACGTCATGCTTCAGAAAGGTGAAAAATTGTCAGTTTTCAAATGTTTTATTTTTGAACGTCAGTTCACATTTGTAGGTAGATCATCAGTTTTAGAGCTAAAATTAGCATATTTAAAGTGATTTTCATGCTTCCAGTGACCCGGGAAGTGAATTAAATACCATTTGGAGGCATTTAATGTTCAAGCAAAAACAGGTGATTTTTGACAAAAGAGATAACACCCCCCCATTACGTCATGCTTCAGAAAGGTAAAAAATGGTCCGTTTTCAAATGTTTTATTTTTGAACGTCAGTTCACATTTGTAGGTAGATCATCAGTTTTAGAGCTAAAATTAGCATGTTTAAAGTGATTTTCATGCTTCCAGGGGCCCTAAACACAAGATTTGTGGAATGGTTAAAAGTGCATGAAAATGGCCAATTTACTCACTCTGAGGTCTCAAAAAGTGTTTCTTCACCCCGGGAAGTGAATTAAATACCATTTGGAGGCATTTAATGTTCAAGCAAAAACAGGTGATTTTTGACAAAAGAGATAACACCCCCATTACGTCATGCTTCAGAAAGGTTAAAAATGGTCAGTTTTCAAATGTTTTATTTTTGAACGTCAGTTTCCATTTGTAGGTAGATCATCAGTTTAAGAGCTAAAATTAGCATGTTTAAAGCGATTTTCATGCTTCCAGGGGTCGGGAAGTGAATTAAATACCATTTGGAGACATTTAATGTTCAAGCAAAAACAGGTGATTTTTGACAAAAGAGATAACACCCCCCATTACGTCATGCTTCAGAAAGGTGAAAAATGGTCAGTTTTCAAATGTTTTATTTTTGAACGTCAGTTCACATTTGTAGGTAGATCATCAGTTTAAGAGCTAAAATTAGCATGTTTAAAGTTATTTTCATGCTTCCAGGGGCCCGGGAAGTGAAATAAATACCATTTGGAGGCATTTAATGTTCAAGCAAAAACAGGTGATTTTTGACAAATGAGTTAACACCCCCCCCCCATTACGTCATGGTTCAGAAAGGTGAAAAAAGGTCGGTTTTCAAATGTTTTATTTTTGAACGTCAGTTCACATTTGTAGGTAGATCATCAGTTTAAGAGCTAAAATTAGCATGTTTAAAGCGATTTTCATGCTTCCAGGGGCCCGGGAAGTGAATTAAATACCATTTGGAGGCATTTAATGTTCAAGCAAAAACAGGTGATTTTTGACAAAAGAGATAACACCCCCCCATTACGTCATGCTTCAGAAAGGTGAAAAATGGTAGTTTTCAAATGTTTTATTTTTGAACGTCAGTTCACATTTGTAGATAGATCATCCGTTTTAGAGCTAAAATTAGCATGTTTATAGTGATTTTCATGCTTCCAGGGGCCCGGGAAGTGAATTAAATACCATTTGGAGGCATTTAACGTTCAAGCAAAAACAGGTGATGTTTTATTTTTGAACGTCAGTTCACATTTGTAGGTAGATCATCAGTTTTAGAGCTAAAATTAGCATGTTTAAAGTGATTTTCATGCTTCCAGGGGCCCGGGAAGTGAATTAAATACCATTTGGAGGCATTTAATGTTCAAGCAAAAACAGGTGATTTTTGACAAAAGAAATAACACCCCCCATTACGTCATGTTTCAGAAAGGTGAAAAATGGTCCGTTTTCAAATGTTTTATTTTTGAACGTCAGTTCACATTTGCAGGTAGATCATCAGTTTTAGAGCTAAAATTAGCATGTTTTAAGTGATTTTCATGCTTCCAGGGGCCCGGGAAGTGAATTAAATACCATTTGGAGGCATTTAATGTTCAAGCAAAAACAGGTGATTTTTGACAAAAGAAATAACACCCCCCATTACGTCATGTTTCAGAAAGGTGAAAAATGGTCCGTTTTCAAATGTTTTATTTTTGAACGTCAGTTCACATTTGTAGGTAGATCATCAGTTTTAGAGCTAAAATTAGCATGTTTTAAGTGATTTTCATGCTTCCAGGGGTCCGGGAAGTGAATTAAATACCATTTGGAGGCATTTAATGTTCAAGCAAAAACAGGTGATTTTTGACAAAAGAGATAACCCCCCCCCCCCATTACGTCATGCTTCAGAAAGGTGAAAAATGGTCCATTTTCAAATGTTTTATTTTTGAACGTCAGTTCACATTTGTAGGTAGATCATCAGTTTAAGAGCTAAAATGAGCATGTTTAAAGTGATTTTCATGCTTTTAGGGGCCCGGGAAGTGAACTAAATACCATTTGGAGGCATTTAATGTTCAAGCAAAAACAGGTGATTTTTGACAAAAGAGATAACACCCCCCCCATTACGTCATGCTTCAGAAAGGTGAAAAATGGTCCGTTTTCAAATGTTTTATTTTTGAACCTCAGTTCACATTTGTAGGTAGATCATCAGTTTTAGAGCTAAAATTAGCATGTTTAAAGTGATTTTCATGCTTCCAGGGGCCCTAAACACAAGGGGCCTTATTTATGAAGGCCTTGCGCCGCTGGTGCGTCACTTTTAACATAGGAAAAAGTGACGCACCGGCGGCGCAAGGCCTTCATAAATAAGGCCCAAGATTTGTGGAATGGTTAAAAGTGCATGAAAATGGCCAATTTACTCACTCTGAGGTCTCAAAAAGTGTTTCTTCACCCCGGGAAGTGAATTAAATACCATTTGGAGGCATTTAATGTTCAAGCAAAAACAGGTGATTTTTGACAAAAGAGATAACACCCCCTCATTACATCATGCTTCAGAAAGGTGAAAAATGGTCCGTTTTCAAATGTTTTATTTTTGAACGTCAGTTCACATTTGTAGGTAGATCATCAGTTTTAGAGCGAAAATTAGCATGTTTAAAGTGATTTTCATGCTTCCAGGGGCCCGGGAAGTGAATTAAATACCATTTGGAGGCATTTAATGTTCAAGCAAAAACAGGTGATTTTTGACAAAAGAGATAACACCCCCCCCCCATTACGTCATGCTTCAGAAAGGTGAAAAATGGTCCGTTTGCAAATGTTTTATTTTTGAACGTCAGTTCACATTTGTAGGTAGATCATCAGTTTTAGAGCTAAAATTAGCATGTTTAAAGTGATTTTCATGCTTCCAGGGGCCCGGGAAGTGAATTAAATACCATTTGGAGGCATTTCATGTTCAAGCAAAAACAGGTGATTTTTGACAAAAGATATAACACCCCCCCCATTACGTCATGCTTCAGAAAGGTGAAAAATGGTCCGTTTTCAAATGTTTTATTTTTGAACGTCAGTTCACATTTGTAGGTAGATCATCGTTTTAGAGCTAAAATTAGCATGTTTAAAGTGATTTTCATGCTTCCAGGGGCCCGGGAAGTGAATTAAATACCATTTGGAGGCATTTAATGTTCAAGCAAAAACAGGTGATTTTTGACAAAAGAGATAACACCCCCATTACGTCATACTTCAGAAAGGTGAAAAATGGTCCGTTTTCAAATGTTTTATTTTTGAACGTCAGTTCACATTTGTAGGTAGATCATCAGTTTAAGAGCTAAAATTTGCATGTTTGAAGTGATTTTCATGCTTCCAGGGGCCCTAAACACAAGATTTGTGGAATGGTTAAAAGTGCATGAAAATGGCCAATTTACTCACTCTGAGGTCTCAAAAAGTGTTTCTTCACCCCGGGAAGTGAATTAAATACCATTTGGAGGCATTTAATGTTCAAGCAAAAACAGGTGATTTTTGACAAAAGAGATAACACCCCCATTACGTCATGCTTCAGAAAGGTGAAAAATGGTCCGTTTTCAAATGTTTTATTTTTGAAAGTCAGTTCACATTTGTAGGTATATCATCAGTTTTAGAGCTAAAATTAGCATGTTTAAAGTGATTTTCAGGCTTCCAGGGGCCCTAAACACAATATTTGTGGAATGGTTAAAAGTGCATGAAAATGGCCAATTTACTCACTCTGAGGTCTCAAAAAGTGTTTCTTCACCCCGGGAAGTGAATTAAATACCATTTGGAGGCATTTAATGTTCAAGCAAAAACAGGTGATTTTTGACAAAAGAGATAACACCCCCATTACGTCATGCTTCAGAAAGGTTAAAAATGGTCAGTTTTCAAATGTTTTATTTTTGAATGTCAGTTTACATTTGTAGGTAGATCATCAGTTTAAGAGCTAAAATTAGCATGTTTAAAGCGATTTTCATGCTTCCAGGGGTCGGGAAGTGAATTAAATACCATTTGGAGACATTTAATGTTCAAGCAAAAACAGGTGATTTTTGACAAAAGAGATAACACCCCCCATTACGTCATGCTTCAGAAAGGTGAAAAATGGTCAGTTTTCAAATGTTTTATTTTTGAACGTCAGTTCACATTTGTAGGTAGATCATCAGTTTAAGAGCTAAAATTAGCATGTTTAAAATGATTTTCATGCTTCCAGGGGCCCGGGAAGTGAATTAAATACCATTTGGAGACATTTAATGTTCAAACAAATACAGGTGATTTTTGTCAAAGGAGATAACACCCCCCCATTACGTCATGCTTCAGAAAGGTGAAAAATGGTCAGTTTTCAAATGTTTTATTTTTGAACGTCAGTTCACATTTGTAGGTAGATCGTCAGTTTAAGAGCTAAAATTAGCATGTTTAAAGTTATTTTCATGCTTCCAGGGGCCCGGGAAGTGAAATAAATACCATTTGTAGGCATTTAATGTTCAAGCAAAAACAGGTGATTTTTGACAAATGAGATAACACCCCCCCCATTACGTCATGGTTCAGAAAGGTGAAAAATGGTCAGTTTTCAAATGTTTTATTTTTGAACGTCAGTTCACATTTGTAGGTAGATCGTCAGTTTAAGAGCTAAAATTAGCATGTTTAAAGTTATTTTCATGTTTCCAGGGGCCCGGGAAGTGAAATAAATACCATTTGGAGGCATTTAATGTTCAAGCAAAAACAGGTGATTTTTGACAAATGAGTTAACACCCCCCCCCATTACGTCATGGTTCAGAAAGGTGAAAAAAGGTCCGTTTTCAAATGTTTTATTTTTGAACGTCAGTTCACATTTGTAGGTAGATCATCAGTTTTAGAGCTGAAATTAGCATGTTTAAAGTGATTTTCGTGCTTCCAGGGGCCCGGGAAGTGAATTAAATACCATTTGGAGGCATTTAATGTTCAAGCAAAAACAGGTGATTTTTGACAAAAGATATAAACCCCCCCCCCCCATTACGTCATGCTTCAGAAAGGTGAAAAATGGTCCGTTTTCAAATGTTTTATTTTTGAACGTCAGTTCACATTTGTAGGTAGATCATCAGTTTTAGAGCTAAAATTAGCATGTTTAAAGTGATTTTCATGCTTCCAGGGGCCCTAAACACAAGGGGCCTTATTTATGAAGGCCTTGCGCCGCTGGTGCGTCACTTTTAACATGGGAAAAAGTGACGCACCGGCGGCGCAAGGCCTTCATAAATAAGGCCCAAGATTTGTGGAATGGTTAAAAGTGCATGAAAATGGCCAATTTACTCACTCTGAGGTCTCAACAAGTGTTTCTTCACCCCGGGAAGTGAATTAAATACCATTTGGTGGCATTTAATGTTCAAGCAAAAACAGGTGATTTTTGACAAAAGAGATAACACCCCCTCATTACATCATGGTTCAGAAAGGTGAAAAATGGTCCGTTTTCAAATGTTTTATTTTTGAACGTCAGTTCACATTTGTAGGTAGATCATCAGTTTTAGAGCGAAAATTAGCATGTTTAAAGTGATTTTCATGCTTCCAGGGGCCCGGGAAGTGAATTAAATACCATTTGGAGGCATTTAATGTTCAAGCAAAAACTGGTGATTTTTGACAAAAGAGATAACACCCCCCCCATTACGTCATGCTTCAGAAAGGTGAAAAATGGTCCGTTTGCAAATGTTTTATTTTTGAACGTCAGTTCACATTTGTAGGTAGATCATCAGTTTTAGAGCTAAAATTAGCATGTTTAAAGTGATTTTCATGCTTCCAGGGGCCCGGGAAGTGAATTAAATACCATTTGGAGGCATTTAATGTTCAAGCAAAAACAGGTGATTTTTGACAAAAGAGATAACACCCCCATTACGTCATACTTCAGAAAGGTGAAAAATGGTCCGTTTTCAAATGTTTTATTTTTGAACGTCAGTTCACATTTGTAGGTAGATCATCAGTTTTAGAGCTAAAATTTGCATGTTTAAAGTGATTTTCATGCTTCCAGTGACCCGGGAAGTGAATTGAATACCATTTGGAGGCATTTAATGTTCAAGCAAAAACAGGTGATTTTTGACAAAAGAGATAACACCCCCCATTACGTCATGCTTCAGAAAGGTAAAAAATGGTCCGTTTTCAAATGTTTTATTTTTGAACGTCAGTTCACATTTGTAGGTAGATCATCAGTTTTAGAGCTAAAATTAGCATGTTTAAAGTGATTTTCATGCTTCCAGGGGCCCGGGAAGTGAATTAAATACCATTTGGAGGCATTTCATGTTCAAGCAAAAACAGGTGATTTTTGACAAAAGATATAACACCCCCCCATTACGTCATGCTTCAGAAAGGTGAAAAATGGTCCGTTTTCAAATGTTTTATTTTTGAACGTCAGTTCACATTTGTAGGTAGATCATCGTTTTAGAGCTAAAATTAGCATGTTTAAAGTGATTTTCATGCTTCCAGGGGCCCGGGAAGTGAATTAAATACCATTTGGAGGCATTTAATGTTCAAGCAAAAACAGGTGATTTTTGACAAAAGAGATAACACCCCCATTACGTCATACTTCAGAAAGGTGAAAAATGGTCCGTTTTCAAATGTTTTATTTTTGAACGTCAGTTCACATTTGTAGGTAGATCATCAGTTTAAGAGCTAAAATTTGCATGTTTGAAGTGATTTTCATGCTTCCAGGGGCCCTAAACACAAGATTTGTGGAATGGTTAAAAGTGCATGAAAATGGCCAATATACTCACTCTGAGGTCTCAAAAAGTGTTTCTTCACCCCGGGAAGTGAATTAAATACCATTTGGAGGCATTTAATGTTCAAGCAAAAACAGGTGATTTTTGACAAAAGAGATAACACCCCCATTACGTCATGCTTCAGAAAGGTGAAAAATGGTCCGTTTTCAAATGTTTTATTTTTGAAAGTCAGTTCACATTTGTAGGTATATCATCAGTTTTAGAGCTAAAATTAGCATGTTTAAAGTGATTTTCAGGCTTCCAGGGGCCCTAAACACAATATTTGTGGAATGGTTAAAAGTGCATGAAAATGGCCAATTTACTCACTCTGAGGTCTCAAAAAGTGTTTCTTCACCCCGGGAAGTGAATTAAATACCATTTGGAGGCATTTAATGTTCAAGCAAAAACAGGTGATTTTTGACAAAAGAGATAACACCCCCATTACGTCATGCTTCAGAAAGGTTAAAAATGGTCAGTTTTCAAATGTTTTATTTTTGAACGTCAGTTTACATTTGTAGGTAGATCATCAGTTTAAGAGCTAAAATTAGCATGTTTAAAGCGATTTTCATGCTTCCAGGGGTCGGGAAGTGAATTAAATACCATTTGGAGACATTTAATGTTCAAGCAAAAACAGGTGATTTTTGACAAAAGGGATAACACCCCCCATTACGTCATGCTTCAGAAAGGTGAAAAATGGTCAGTTTTCAAATGTTTTATTTTTGAACGTCAGTTCACATTTGTAGGTAGATCATCAGTTTAAGAGCTAAAATTAGCATGTTTAAAGTTATTTTCATGCTTCCAGGGGCCCGGGAAGTGAATTAAATACCATTTGGAGACATTTAATGTTCAAACAAATACAGGTGATTTTTGTCAAAGGAGATAACACCCCCCCATTACGTCATGCTTCAGAAAGGTGAAAAATGGTCAGTTTTCAAATGTTTTATTTTTGAACGTCAGTTCACATTTGTAGGTAGATCGTCAGTTTAAGAGCTAAAATTAGCATGTTTAAAGTTATTTTCATGCTTCCAGGGGCCCGGGAAGTGAAATAAATACCATTTGTAGGCATTTAATGTTCAAGCAAAAACAGGTGATTTTTGACAAATGAGATAACACCCCCCCCATTACGTCATGGTTCAGAAAGGTGAAAAATGGTCAGTTTTCAAATGTTTTATTTTTGAACGTCAGTTCACATTTGTAGGTAGATCGTCAGTTTAAGAGCTAAAATTAGCATGTTTAAAGTTATTTTCATGTTTCCAGGGGCCCGGGAAGTGAAATAAATACCATTTGGAGGCATTTAATGTTCAAGCAAAAACAGGTGATTTTTGACAAATGAGTTAACACCCCCCCCCATTACGTCATGGTTCAGAAAGGTGAAAAAAGGTCCGTTTTCAAATGTTTTATTTTTGAACGTCAGTTCACATTTGTAGGTAGATCATCAGTTTTAGAGCTGAAATTAGCATGTTTAAAGTGATTTTCGTGCTTCCAGGGGCCCGGGAAGTGAATTAAATACCATTTGGAGGCATTTAATGTTCAAGCAAAAACAGGTGATTTTTGACAAAAGAGATAACACCCCCCCCCATTACGTCATGCTTCAGAAAGGTGAAAAATGGTCCGTTTTCAAATGTTTTATTTTTGAACGTCAGTTCACATTTGTAGGTAGATCATCAGTTTTAGAGCTAAAATTAGCATGTTTAAAGTGATTTTCATGCTTCCAGGGGCCCTAAACACAAGATTTGTGGAATGGTTAAAAGTGCATGAAAATGGCCAATTTACTCACTCTGAGGTCTGAAAAAGTGTTTCTTCACCTCGGGAAGTGAATTAAATACCATTTGGAGGCATTTAATGTTCAAGCAAAAACAGGTGATTTTTGACAAAAGAGATTACACCCCCCATTACGTCCTGCTTCAGAAAGGTGAAAAATGGTCAGTTTTCAAATGTTTTATTTTTGAATGTCAGTTTACATTTGTAGGTAGATCATCAGTTTAAGAGCTAAAATTAGCATGTTTAAAGCGATTTTCATGCTTCCAGGGGTCCGGGAAGTGAATTAAATACCATTTGGAGACATTTAATGTTCAAGCAAAAACAGGTGATTTTTCACAAAAGAGATAACACCCCCCATTACGTCATGCTTCAGAAAGGTGAAAAATGGTCCGTTTTCAAATGTTTTATTTTTTGTCGTCAGTTCACATTTGTAGGTAGATCATCAGTTTAAGAGCTCAAATTAGCATGTTTAAAGTGATTTTCATGCTTCCAGGGGCCCGGGAAGTGAATTAAATGCCATTTGGAGACATTTAATGTTCAAACAAATACAGGTGATTTTTGTCAAAGGAGATAACACCCCCCATTACGTCATGCTTCAGAAAGGTGAAAAATGGTCCGTTTTCAAATGTTTTATTTTTGAACGTCAGTTCACATTTGTAGGTAGATCATCAGTTTTAGAGCGAAAATTAGCATGTTTAAAGTGATTGTCATGCTTCCAGGGGCCCGGGAAGTGAATTAAATACGATTTGGAGGCATTTAATGTTCAATCAAAAACAGGTGATTTTTGACAAAAGAGATAACACCCCCCCCATTACGTCATGCTTCAGAAAGGTGAAAAATGGTCCGTTTTCAAATGTTTTATTTTTGAACGTCAGTTCACATTTGTAGGTAGATCATCAGTTTTAGAGCTAAAATTAGCATGTTTAAAGTGATTTTCATGCTTCCAGGGGCCCTGGAAGTGAATTAAATACCATTTGGAGGCATTTAATGTTCAAGCAAAAACAGGTGATTTTTGACAAAAGAGATAACACCCCCCCCATTACGTCATGCTTCAGAAAGGTAAAAAATGGTCCGTTTTCAAATGTTTTATTTTTGAACGTCAGTTCACATTTGTAGGTAGATCATCAGTTTTAGAGCTAAAATTAGCATGTTTAAAGTGATTTTCATGCTTCCAGGGGCCCGGGAAGTGAATTAAATACCATTTGGAGGCATTTAATGTTCAAGCAAAAACAGGTGATTTTTGACAAAAGAGATAACACCCCCCCATTACGTCTTGCTTCAGAAAGGTGAAAAATGGTCCGTTTTCAAATGTTTTATTTTTGAACGTCAGTTCACATTTGTAGGTAGATCATCGTTTTAGAGCTAAAATTAGCATGTTTAAAGTGATTTTCATGCTTCCAGGGGCCCGGGAAGTGAAGTAAATACCATTTGGAGGCATTTAATGTTCAAGCAAAAACAGGTGATTTTTGACAAAAGAGATAACACCCCCCCATTACGTCATGCTTCAGAAAGGTGAAAAATGGTCCGTTTTCAAATGTTTTATTTTTGAACGTCAGTTCACATTTGTAGGTAGATCATCAGTTTAAGAGCTACAATTAGCATGTTTAAAGTGATTTTCATGCTTCCAGGGGCCCGGGAAGTGAAATAAATACCATTTGGAAGCATTTAATGTTCAAGCAAAAACAGGTGATTTTTGACAAAAGATATAAACCCCCCCCCCCCCATTACGTCATGCTTCAGAAAGGTGAAAAATGGTCCGTTTTCAAATGTTTTATTTTTGAACGTCAGTTCACATTTGTATGTAGATCATCAGTTTTAGAGCTTTAATTAGCATGTTTAAAGTGATTTTCATGCTTCCAGGGGCCCGGGAAGTGAATTAAATACCATTTGGAGGCATTTAATGTTCAAGCAAAAACAGGTGATTTTTGACAAAAGAGATAACAACCCCCGAATTACGTCATGCTTCAGAAAGGTGAAAAATGGTCTGTTTTCAAATGTTTTATTTTTGAACGTCAGTTCACATTTGTAGGTATATCATCAGTTTTAGAGCTAAAATTAGCATGTTTAAAGTGATTTTCAGGCTTCCAGGGGCCCTAAACACAAGATTTGTGGAATGGGTAAAAGTGCATGAAAATGGCCAATTTACTCACTCTGAGGTCTCAAAAAGTGTTTCTTCACCCCGGGAAGTGAATTAAATACCATTTGGAGGCATTTAATGTTCAAGCAAAAGCAGGTGATTTTTGACAAAAGAGATAACACCCCCCCATTACGTCATGATTCAAAAAGGTGAAAAATGGTCCGTTTTCAAATGTTTTATTTTTGAACGTCAGTTCACATTTGTAGGTAGATCGTCAGTTTAAGAGCTAAAATTAGCATGTTTAAAGTGATTTTCATGCTTCCAGTGGCCCGGGAAGTAAATTAAATACCATTTGGAGGCATTTAATGTTCGAGCAAAAACTGGTGATTTTTGACAAAAGAGATAACACCCCCCCATTACGTCATGCTTCAGAAAGGTGAAAAATGGTCAGTTTTCAAATGTTTTATTTTTGAACGTCAGTTCACATTTGTAGGTAGATCATCAGTTTTAGAGCTAAAATTAGCATGTTTAAAGTGATTTTCATGCTTCCAGGGGCCCGGGAAGTGAATTAAATACCATTTGGAGGCATTTAACGTTCAAGCAAAAACAGGTGATGTTTTATTTTTGAACGTCAGTTCACATTTGTAGGTAGATCATCAGTTTTAGAGCTAAAATTAGCATGTTTAAAGTGATTTTCATGCTTCCAGGGGCCCGGGAAGTGAATTAAATACCATTTGGAGGCATTTAATGTTCAAGCAAAAACAGGTGATTTTTGACAAAAGAGATAACACCCCCCCCCCATTACGTCATGCTTCAGAAAGGTGAAAAATGGTCCGTTTTCAAATGTTTTATTTTTGAACGTCAGTTCACATTTGCAGGTAGATCATCAGTTTTAGAGCTAAAATTAGCATGTTCAAAGTGATTTTCATGCTTCCAGGGGCCCGGGAAGTGAATTAAATACCATTTGGAGGCATTTAATGTTCAAGCAAAAACAGGTGATTTTTGACAAAAGAAATAACACCCCCCATTACGTCATGTTTCAGAAAGGTGAAAAATGGTCCGTTTTCAAATGTTTATTTTTGAACGTCAGTTCACATTTGTAGGTAGATCATCAGTTTTAGAGCTAAAATTAGCATGTTTTAAGTGATTTTCATGCTTCCAGGGGCCCGGGAAGTGAATTAAATACCATTTGGAGGCATTTAATGTTCAAGCAAAAACAGGTGATTTTTGACAAAAGAGATAACCCCCCCCCATTACGTCATGCTTCAGAAAGGTGAAAAATGGTCCGTTTTCAAATGTTTTATTTTTGAACGTCAGTTCACATTTGTAGGTAGATAATCAGTTTAAGAGCTAAAATGAGCATGTTTAAAGTGATTTTCATGCTTTTAGGGGCCCGGGAAGTGAACTAAATACCATTTGGAGGCATTTAATGTTCAAGCAAAAACAGGTGATTTTTGACAAAAGAGATAACACCCCCCCCATTACGTCATGCTTCAGAAAGGTGAAAAATGGTCCGTTTTCAAATGTTTTATTTTTGAACCTCAGTTCACATTTGTAGGTAGATCATCAGTTTTAGAGCTAAAATTAGCATGTTTAAAGTGATTTTCATGCTTCCAGGGGCCCTAAACACAAGGGGCCTTATTTATGAAGGCCTTGCGCCGCTGGTGCGTCACTTTTAACATGGGAAAAAGTGACGCACCGGCGGCGCAAGGCCTTCATAAATAAGGCCCAAGATTTGTGGAATGGTTAAAAGTGCATGAAAATGGCCAATTTACTCACTCTGAGGTCTCAACAAGTGTTTCTTCACCCCGGGAAGTGAATTAAATACCATTTGGTGGCATTTAATGTTCAAGCAAAAACAGGTGATTTTTGACAAAAGAGATAACACCCCCTCATTACATCATGCTTCAGAAAGGTGAAAAATGGTCCGTTTTCAAATGTTTTATTTTTGAACGTCAGTTCACATTTGTAGGTAGATCATCAGTTTTAGAGCTAAAATTAGCATGTTTAAAGTGATTTTCATGCTTCCAGGGGCCCGGGAAGTGAATTAAATACCATTTGGAGGCATTTAATGTTCAAGCAAAAACAGGTGATTTTTGACAAAAGAGATAACACCCCCATTACGTCATACTTCAGAAAGGTGAAAAATGGTCCGTTTTCAAATGTTTTATTTTTGAACGTCAGTTCACATTTGTAGGTAGATCATCAGTTTTAGAGCTAAAATTTGCATGTTTAAAGTGATTTTCATGCTTCCAGTGACCCGGGAAGTGAATTGAATACCATTTGGAGGCATTTAATGTTCAAGCAAAAACAGGTGATTTTTGACAAAAGAGATAACACCCCCCATTACGTCATGCTTCAGAAAGGTAAAAAATGGTCCGTTTTCAAATGTTTTATTTTTGAACGTCAGTTCACATTTGTAGGTAGATCATCAGTTTAAGAGCTAAAATTTGCATGTTTGAAGTGATTTTCATGCTTCCAGGTGCCCGGGAAGTGAATTAAATACCATTTGGAGGCATTTAATGTTCAAGCAAAAACAGGTGATTTTTGACAAAAGAGATAACACCCCCCCTTTACGTCATGCTTCGGAAAGGTGAAAAATGGTCCGTTTTCAAATGTTTTATTTTTGAACGTCAGTTCACATTTGTAGGTAGATCATCAGTTTTAGAGCTAAAATTAGCATGTTTGAAGTGATTTTCATGCTTCCAGGGGCCCTAAACACAAGATTTGTGGAATGGTTCAAAGTGCATGAAAATGGCCAATTTACTCTCTCTGAGGTCTCAAAAAGTGTTTCTTCACCCCAGGAAGTGAATTAAATACCATTTGGAGGCATTTAATGTTCAAGCAAAAACAGGTGATTTTTGACAAAAGAGATAACACCCCCCATTATGTCATGCTTCAGAAAGGTGAAAAAGGGTCAGTTTTCAAATGTTTTATTTTTGAACGTCAGTTCACATTTGTAGGTAGATCATCAGTTTTAGAGCTAAAATTAGCATATTTAAAGTGATTTTCATGCTTCCAGTGACCCGGGAAGTGAATTAAATACCATTTGGAGGCATTTAATGTTCAAGCAAAAACAGGTGATTTTTGACAAAAGAGATAACACCCCCCCATTACGTCATGCTTCAGAAAGGTAAAAAATGGTCCGTTTTCAAATGTTTTATTTTTGAACGTCAGTTCACATTTGTAGGTAGATCATCAGTTTTAGAGCTAAAATTAGCATGTTTAAAGTGATTTTCATGCTTCCAGGGGCCCTAAACACAAGATTTGTGGAATGGTTAAAAGTGCATGAAAATGGCCAATTTACTCACTATGAGGTCTCAAAAAGTGTTTCTTCACCCCGGGAAGTGAATTAAATACCATTTGGAGGCATTTAATGTTCAAGCAAAAACAGGTGATTTTTGACAAAAGAGATAACACCCCCATTACGTCATGCTTCAGAAAGGTTAAAAATGGTCAGTTTTCAAATGTTTTATTTTTGAACGTCAGTTTACATTTGTAGGTAGATCATCAGTTTAAGAGCTAAAATTAGCATGTTTAAAGCGATTTTCATGCTTCCAGGGGTCGGGAAGTGAATTAAATACCATTTGGAGACATTTAATGTTCAAGCAAAAACAGGTGATTTTTGACAAAAGAGATAACACCCCCCATTACGTCATGCTTCAGAAAGGTGAAAAATGGTCAGTTTTCAAATGTTTTATTTTTGAACGTCAGTTCACATTTGTAGGTAGATCATCAGTTTAAGAGCAAAAATTAGCATGTTTAAAGTTATTTTCATGTTTCCAGGGGCCCGGGAAGTGAAATAAATACCATTTGGAGGCATTTAATGTTCAAGCAAAAACAGGTGATTTTTGACAAATGAGTTAACACCCCCCCCCATTACGTCATGGTTCAGAAAGGTGAAAAAAGGTCGGTTTTCAAATGTTTTATTTTTGAACGTCAGTTCACATTTGTAGGTAGATCATCAGTTTTAGAGCTGAAATTAGCATGTTTAAAGTGATTTTCGTGCTTCCAGGGGCCCGGGAAGTGAATTAAATACCATTTGGAGGCATTTAATGTTCAAGCAAAAACAGGTGATTTTTGACAAAAGAGATAACACCCCCCCCCCATTACGTCATGCTTCAGAAAGGTGAAAAATGGTCCGTTTTCAAATGTTTTATTTTTGAACGTCAGTTCACATTTGTAGGTAGATCATCAGTTTTAGAGCTAAAATTAGCATGTTTAAAGTGATTTTCATGCTTCCAGTGACCCGGGAAGTGAATTAAATACCATTTGGAGGCATTTAATGTTCCAGCAAAAACAGGTAATTTTTGACAAAAGAGATAACACCCCCCCATTACGTCATGCTTCAGAAAGGTAAAAAATGGTCCGTTTTCAAATGTTTTATTTTTGAACGTCAGTTCACATTTGTAGGTAAATCATCAGTTTTAGAGCTAAAATTAGCATGTTTAAAGTGATTTTCATGCTTCCAGGGGCCCTAAACACAAGATTTGTGGAATGGTTAAAAGTGCATGAAAATGGCCAATTTACTCACTCTGAGGTCTGAAAAAGTGTTTCTTCACCCCGGGAAGTGAATTAAATACCATTTGGAGGCATTTAATGTTCAAGCAAAAACAGGTGATTTTTGACAAAAGAGATTACACCCTCCATTACGTCATGCTTCAGAAAGGTGAAAAATGGTCAGTTTTCAAATGTTTTATTTTTGAACGTCAGTTTACATTTATAGGTAGATCATCAGTTTAAGAGCTAAAATTAGCATGTTTAAAGCGATTTTCATGCTTCCAGGGGTCCGGGAAGTGAATTAAATACCATTTGGAGACATTTAATGTTCAAGCAAAAACAGGTTATTTTTGACAAAAGAGATAACACCCCCCATTACGTCATGCTTCAGAAAGGTGAAAAATGGTCCGTTTTCAAATGTTTTATTTTTGAACGTCAGTTCACATTTGTAGGTAGATCATCAGTTTAAGAGCTCAAATTAGCATGTTTAAAGTGATTTTCATGCTTCCAGGGGCCCGGGAAGTGAATTAAATACCATTTGGAGACATTTAATGTTCAAACAAATACAGGTGATTTTTGTCAAAGGAGATAACACCCCCCCATTACGTCATGCTTCAGAAAGGTGAAAAATGGTCAGTTTTCAAATGTTTTATTTTTGAACGTCAGTTCACATTTGTAGGTAGATCGTCAGTTTAAGAGCTAAAATTAGCATGTTTAAAGTTATTTTCATGCTTCCAGGGGCCCGGGAAGTGAAATAAATACCATTTGGAGGCATTTAATGTTCAAGCAAAGACAGGTGATTTTTGACAAATGAGATAACACCCCCCCCCCCATTACGTCATGGTTCAGAAAGGTGAAAAAAGGTCCGTTTTCAAATGTTTTATTTTTGAACGTCAGTTCACATTTGTAGGTAGATCATCAGTTTTAGAGCTGAAATTAGCATGTTTAAAGTGATTTTCGTGCTTCCAGGGGCCCGGGAAGTGAATTAAATACCATTTGGAGGCATTTAATGTTCAAGCAAAAACAGGTGATTTTTGACAAAAGAGATAACACCCCCCCCATTACGTCATGCTTCAGAAAGGTGAAAAATGGTCAGTTTTCAAATGTTTTATTTTTGAACGTCAGTTCACATTTGTATGTAGATCATCAGTTTTAGAGCTAAAATTAGCATGTTTAAAGTGATTTTCATGCTTCCAGTGACCCGGGAAGAGAATTAAATACCATTTGGAAGCATTTAATGTTCAAGCAAAAACAGGTAATTTTTGACAAAAGAGATAACACCCCCCCCCCCATTACGTCATGCTTCAGAAAGGTAAAAAATTGTCCGTTTTCAAATGTTTTATTTTTGAATGTCAGTTCACATTTGTAGGTAGATCATCAGTTTTAGAGCTAAAATTAGCATGTTTAAAGTGATTTTCATGCTTCCAGGGGCCCTAAACACAAGATTTGTGGAATGGTTAAAAGTGCATGAAAATGGCCAATTTACTCACTCTGAGGTCTCAAAAAGTGTTTCTTCACCCCGGGAAGTGAATTAAATACCATTTGGAGGCATTTAATGTTCAAGCAAAAACAGGTGATTTTTGACAAAAGAGATATCACCCCCCATTACGTCATGCTTCAGAAAGGTGAAAAATGGTCAGTTTTCAAATGTTTTATTTTTGAACGTCAGTTTACATTTGTAGGTAGATCATCAGTTTAAGAGCTAAAATTAGCATGTTTAAAGCGATTTTCATTCTTCCAGGGGTCCGGGAAGTGAAATAAATACCATTTGGAGACATTTAATGTTCAAGCAAAAACAGGTGATTTTTGACAAAAGAGATAACACCCCCATTACGTCATGCTTCAGAAAGGTGAAAAATGGTCCGTTTTCAAATGTTTTATTTTTGAACGTCAGTTCACATTTGTAGGTAGATCATCAGTTTAAGAGCTAAAATTAGCATGTTTAAAGTGATTTTCATGCTTCCAGGGGCCCGGGAAGTGAATTAAATACCATTTGGAGACATTTAATGTTCAAACAAATACAGGTGATTTTTGTCAAAGGAGATAACACCCCCCCATTACGTCATGCTTCAGAAAGGTGAAAAATGGTCAGTTTTCAAATGTTTTATTTTTGAACGTCAGTTCACATTTGTAGGTAGATCGTCAGTTTAAGAGCTAAAATTAGCATGTTTAAAGTTATTTTCATGCTTCCAGGGGCCCGGGAAGTGAAATAAATACCATTTGGAGGCATTTAATGTTCAAGCAAAAACAGGTGATTTTTGACAAATGAGATAACACCCCCCCATTACGTCATAGTTCAGAAAGGTGAAAAATGGTCAGTTTTCAAATGTTTTATTTTTGAACGTCAGTTCACATTTGTAGGTAGATCGTCAGTTTAAGAGCTAAAATTAGCATGTTTAAAGTTATTTTCATGTTTCCAGGGGCCCGGGATGTGAAATAAATACCATTTGGAGGCATTTAATGTTCAAGCAAAAACAGGTGATTTTTGACAAATGAGTTAACACCACCCCATTACGTCATGGTTCAAAAAGGTGAAAAAAGGTCAGTTTTCAAATGTTTTATTTTTGAACGTCAGTTCACATTTGTAGGTAGATCATCAGTTTTAGAGCTGAAATTAGCATGTTTAAAGTGATTTTTGTGCTTCCAGGGGACCGGGAAGTGAATTAAATACCATTTGGAGGCATTTAATGTTCAAGCAAAAACAGGTGATTTTTGACAAAAGAGATAACACCCCCCCATTACGTCATGCTTCAGAAAGGTGAAAAATGGTCCGTTTTCAAATGTATTAGTTTTTTAACGTCAGTTCACATTTGTAGGTAGATCATCAGTTGAAGAGCTAAAATTAGCATGTTTAAAGTGATTTTCATACTTCCAGGGGCCCAGGAAGTGAATTAAATACCATTTGGAGGCATTTAATGTTCAAGCGAAAACAGGTGATTTTTGACAAAAGAGATAACACCCCCCATTACGTCATGCTTCAGAAAGGTGAAAAATGGTTCGTTTTCAAATGTTTTATTTTTGAACGTCAGTTCACATTTGTAGGTAGATCATCAGTTTAAGAGCTAAAATTAGCATGTTTAAAGTGATTTTCATGCTTCCAGGGGCCCGGGAAGAGAATTAAATACCATTTGGAGGCATTTCATGTTCAAGCAAAAACAGGTGATTTTTGACAAAAGAGATAACACCCCCCATTACGTCATGCTTCAGAAAGGTGAAAAATGGTCCGTTTTCAAATGTTTTATTTTTGAACGTCAGATCACATTTGTAGGTAGATCATCAGTTTTAGAAGTAAAATTAGCATGTTTAAAGTGATTTTCATGCTTCCAGTGACCCGGGAAGTGAATTAAATACCATTTGGAGGCATTTAATGTTCAAGCAAAAACAGGTGATTTTTGACAAAAGAGATAACACCCCCCATTACGTCATACTTCAGAAAGGTGAAAAATGGTCCGTTTTCAAATGTTTTATTTTTGAACGTCAGTTCACATTTGTAGGTAGATTATCAGTTTTAGAGCTAAAATTAGCATGTTTAAAGTGATTTTCATGCTTCCAGTGACCCGGGAAGTGAATTGAATACCATTTGGAGGCATTTAATGTTCAAGCAAAAACAGGTGATTTTTGACAAAAGAGATAACACCCCCCCATTACGTCATGCTTCAGAAAGGTAAAAAATGGTCCGTTTTCAAATGTTTTATTTTTGAACGTCAGTTCACATTTGTAGGTAGATCATCAGTTTAAGAGCTAAAATTTGCATGTTTGAAGTGATTTTCATGCTTCCAGGTGCCCGGGAAGTGAATTAAATACCATTTGGAGGCATTTAATGTTCAAGCAAAAACAGGTGATTTTTGACAAAAGAGATAACACCCCCCCTTTACGTCATGCTTCAGAAAGGTGAAAAATGGTCCGTTTTCAAATGTTTTATTTTTGAACGTCAGTTCACATTTGTAGGTAGATCATCAGTTTTAGAGCTAAAATTAGCATGTTTGAAGTGATTTTCATGCTTCCAGGGGCCCAGGAAGTGAATTAAATACCATTTGGAGGCATTTAAAGTTCAAGCAAAAACCGGTGATTTTTGACAAAAGAGATAACACCCCCCATTACGTCATGCTTCAGAAAGGTGAAAAATGGTCCGTTTTCAAATGTTTTTTATTTTTGAACGTCAGTTCACATTTGTAGGTAGATCGTCAGTTTTAGAGCTAAAATTAGCATGTTTAAAGTGATTTTCATGCTTCCAGGGGCCCTAAACACAAGATTTGTGGAATGGTTCAAAGTGCATGAAAATGGCCAATTTACTCTCTCTGAGGTCTCAAAAAGTGTTTCTTCACCCCGGGAAGTGAATTAAATACCATTTGGAGGCATTTAATGTTCAAGCAAAAACAGGTGATTGTTGACAAAAGAGATAACACCCCCCATTACGTCATGCTTCAGAAAGGTGAAAAATGGTCAGTTTTCAAATGTTTTATTTTTGAACGTCAGTTCACATTTGTAGGTAGATCATCAGTTTTAGAGCTAAAATTAGCATGTTTAAAGTGATTTTCATGCTTCCAGTGACCCGGGAAGTGAATTAAATACCATTTGGAGGCATTTAATGTTCAAGCAAAAACAGGTGATTTTTGACAAAAGAGATAACACCCCCATTACGTCATGCTTCAGAAAGGTTAAAAATGGTCAGTTTTCAAATGTTTTATTTTTGAACGTCAGTTTACATTTGTAGGTAGATCATCAGTTTAAGAGCTAAAATTAGCATGTTTAAAGCGATTTTCATGCTTCCAGGGGTCGGGAAGTGAATTAAATACCATTTGGAGACATTTAATGTTCAAGAAAAAACAGGTGATTTTTGACAAAAGAGATAACACCCCCCATTACGTCATGCTTCAGAAAGGTGAAAAATGGTCCGTTTTCAAATGTTTTATTTTTGAACGTCAGTTCACATTTGTAGGTAGATCATCAGTTTAAGAGCTAAAATTAGCATGTTTAAAGTGATTTTCATGCTTCCAGGGGCCCGGGAAGTGAATTAAATACCATTTGGAGACATTTAATGTTCAAACAAATACAGGTGATTTTTGTCAAAGGAGATAACACCCCCCCATTACGTCATGCTTCAGAAAGGTGAAAAATGGTCAGTTTTCAAATGTTTTATTTTTGAACGTCAGTTCACATTTGTAGGTAGATCGTCAGTTTAAGAGCTAAAATTAGCATGTTTAAAGTTATTTTCATGCTTCCAGGGGCCCGGGAAGTGAAATAAATACCATTTGGAGGCATTTAATGTTCAAGCAAAAACAGGTGATTTTTGACAAATGAGATAACACCCCCCCCATTACGTCATGGTTCAGAAAGGTGAAAAATGGTCAGTTTTCAAATGTTTTATTTTTGAACGTCAGTTCACATTTGTAGGTAGATCATCAGTTTTAGAGCTGAAATTAGCATGTTTAAAGTGATTTTCGTGCTTCCAGGGGCCCGGGAAGTGAATTAAATACCATTTGGAGGCATTTAATGTTCAAGCAAAAACAGGTGATTTTTGACAAAAGAGATAACACCCCCCCCCATTACGTCATGCTTCAGAAAGGTGAAAAATGGTCAGTTTTCAAATGTTTTATTTTTGAACGTCAGTTCACATTTGTAGGTAGATCATCAGTTTTAGAGCTAAAATTAGCATGTTTAAAGTGATTTTCATGCTTCCAGTGACCCGGGAAGTGAATTAAATACCATTTGGAGGCATTTAATGTTCAAGCAAAAACAGGTGATTTTTGACAAAAGAGATAACACCCCCCCATTACGTCATGCTTCAGAAAGGTAAAAAATGGTCCGTTTTCAAATGTTTTATTTTTGAACGTCAGTTCACATTTGTAGGTAGATCATCAGTTTTAGAGCTAAAATTAGCATGTTTAAAGTGATTTTCATGCTTCCAGGGGTCCTAAACACAAGATTTGTGGAATGGTTAAAAGTGCATGAAAATGGCCAATTTACTCACTCTGAGGTCTCAAAAAGTGTTTCTTCACCCCGGGAAATGAATTAAATACCATTTGGAGGCATTTAATGTTCAATCAAAAACAGGTGATTTTTGACAAAAGAGATAACACCCCCCCCATTACGTCATGCTTCAGAAAGGTGAAAAATGGTCCGTTTTGAAATGTTTTATATTTGAACGTCAGTTCACATTTGTAGGTAGATCATCAGTTTAAGAGCTAAAATTAGCATGTTTAAAGTTATTTTCATGCTTCCAGGGGCCCGGGAAGTGAAATAAATACCATTTGGAGGCATTTAATGTTCAAGCAAAAACAGGTGATATTTGACAAATGAGTTAACACCCCCCATTACGTCATGGTTCAGAAAGGTGAAAAAAGGTCCGTTTTCAAATGTTTTATTTTTGAACGTCAGTTCACATTTGTAGGTAGATCATCAGTTTTAGAGCTCAAATTAGCATGTTTAAAGTGATTTTCATGCTTCCAGGGGCCCTAAACACAAGATTTGTGGAATGGTTAAAAGTGCATGAAAATGGCCAATTTACTCACTCTGAGGTCTCAAAAAGTGTTTCTTCACCCCGGGAAGTGAATTAAATACCATTTGGAGGCATTTAATGTTCAAGCAAAAACAGGTGATTTTTGACAAAAGAGATAACACCCCCATTACGTCATGCTTCAGAAAGGTTAAAAATGGTCAGTTTTCAAATGTTTTATTTTTGAACGTCAGTTTACATTTGTAGGTAGATCATCAGTTTAAGAGCTAAAATTAGCATGTTTAAAGCGATTTTCATGCTTCCAGGGGTCGGGAAGTGAATTAAATACCATTTGGAGACATTTAATGTTCAAGCAAAAACAGGTGATTTTTGACAAAAGAGATAACACCCCCCATTACGTCATGCTTCAGAAAGGTGAAAAATGGTCCGTTTTCAAATGTTTTATTTTTGAACGTCAGTTCACATTTGTAGGTAGATCATCAGTTTAAGAGCTAAAATTAGCATGTTTAAAGTGATTTTCATGCTTCCAGGGGCCCGGGAAGTGAATTAAATACCATTTGGAGACATTTAATGTTCAAACAAATACAGGTGATTTTTGTCAAAGGAGATAACACCCCCCCATTACGTCATGCTTCAGAAAGGTGGAAAATGGTCAGTTTTCAAATGTTTTATTTTTGAACGTCAGTTCACATTTGTAGGTAGATCATCAGTTTAAGAGCTAAAATTAGCATGTTTAAAGTGATTTTCATGCTTCCAGGGGCCCGGGAAGTGAATTAAATACCATTTGGAGACATTTAATGTTCAAACAAATACAGGTGATTTTTGTCAAAGGAGATAACACCCCCCCATTACGTCATGCTTCAGAAAGGTGAAAAATGGTCAGTTTTCAAATGTTTTATTTTTGAACGTCAGTTCACATTTGTAGGTAGATCGTCAGTTTAAGAGCTACAATTAGCATGTTTAAAGTGATTTTCATGCTTCCAGGGGCCCGGGAAGTGAATTAAATACCATTTGGAGACATTTAATGTTCAAACAAATACAGGTGATTTTTGTCAAAGGAGATAACACCCCCCCATTACGTCATGCTTCAGAAAGGTGAAAAATGGTCAGTTTTCAAATGTTTTATTTTTGAACGTCAGTTCACATTTGTAGGTAGATCGTCAGTTTAAGAGCTAAAATTAGCATGTATAAAGTTATTTTCATGTTTCCAGGGGCCCGGGAAGTGAAATAAATACCATTTGGAGGCATTTAATGTTCAAGCAAAAACAGGTGATTTTTGACAAATGAGTTAACACCCCCCCCATTACGTCATGGTTCAGAAAGGTGAAAAAAGGTCAGTTTTCAAATGTTTTATTTTTGAACGTCAGTTCACATTTGTAGGTAGATCATCAGTTTTAGAGCTGAAATTAGCATGTTTAAAGTGATTTTTGTGCTTCCAGGGGCCCGGGAAGTGAATTAAATACCATTTGGAGGCATTTAATGTTCAAGCAAACACAGGTGATTTTTGACAAAAGAGATAACACCTCCCCATTACGTCATGCTTCAGAAAGGTGAAAAATGGTCCGTTTTCAAATGTTTTAGTTTTGAACGTCAGTTCACATTTGTAGGTAGATCATCAGTTTTAGAGCTAAGATTAGCATGTTTAAAGTGATTTTCATGCTTCCAGGGGCCCGGGAAGTGAATTAAATACCATTTGGAGGCATTTATTGTAGAGCAAAAACAGGTGATTTTTGACAAAAGGGATAACACCCCCCCCCATTACGTCATGCTTCAGAAAGGTGAAAAATGGTCCGTTTTCAAATGTTTTAGTTTTTTAACGTCAGTTCACATTTGTAGGTAGATCATCAGTTGAAGAGCTAAAATTAGCATGTTTAAAGTGATTTTCATGCTTCCAGGGGCCCAGGAAGTGAATTAAATACCATTTGGAGGCATTTAATGTTCAAGCGAAAACAGGTGATTTTTGACAAAAGAGATAACACCCCCCATTACGTCATGCTTCAGAAAGGTGAAAAATGGTTCGTTTTCAAATGTTTTATTTTTGAACGTCAGTTCACATTTGTAGGTAGATCATCAGTTTAAGAGCTAAAATTAGCATGTTTAAAGTGATTTTCATGCTTCCAGGGGCCCGGGAATACCATTTGGAGTCATTTAATGTTCAAGCAAAAACTGGTGATTTTTGTCAAAGGAGATAACACCCCCCCATTACGTCGAATCAGAAAGGTGAAAAATGGTCCGTTTTCAAATGTTTTATTTTTGAACGTCAGTTCACATTTGTAGGTAGATCATCAGTTTTAGAGCTGAAATTAGCATTTTTAAAGTGATTTTCGTGCTTCCAGGGGCCCGGGAAGTGAATTAAATACCATTTGGAGGCATTTAATGTTCAAGCAAAAACAGGTGATTTTTGACAAAAGAGATAACACCCCCCCCATTACGTCATGCTTCAGAAAGGTGAAAAATGGTCAGTTTTCAAATGTTTTATTTTTGAACGTCAGTTCACATTTGTAGGTAGATCATCAGTTTTAGAGCTAAAATTAGCATGTTTAAAGTGATTTTCATGCTTCCAGGGGCCCTAAACACAAGATTTGTGGAATGGTTAAAAGTGCATGAAAATGGACAATTTACTCACTCTGAGGTCTCAAAAAGTGTTTCTTCACCCCGGGAAGTGAATTAAATACCATTTGGAGGCATTTAATGTTCAAGCAAAAACAGGTGATTTTTGACAAAAGTGATATCACCCCCCATTACGTCATGCTTCAGAAAGGTGAAAAATGGTCAGTTTTCAAATGTTTTATTTTTGAACGTCAGTTCACATTTGTAGGTAGATCATCAGTTTAAGAGCTAAAATTAGCATGTTTAAAGTGATTTTCATGCTTCCAGGGGCCCGGGAAGTGAATTAAATACCATTTGGAGACATTTAATGTTCAAACAAATACAGGTGATTTTTGTCAAAGAAGATAACACCCCCCCATTACGTCATGCTTCAGAAAGGTGAAAAATGGTCAGTTTTCAAATGTTTTATTTTTGAACGTCAGTTCACATTTGTAGGTAGATCGTCAGTTTAAGAGCTAAAATTAGCATGTTTAAAGTGATTTTCATGCTTCCAGGGGCCCGGGAAGTGAATTAAATACCATTTGGAGACATTTAATGTTCAAGCAAAAACAGGTGATTTTTGACAAAAGAGATAACACCCCCCATTACGTCATGCTTCAGAAAGGTGAAAAATGGTCCGTTTTCAAATGTTTTATTTTTGAACGTCAGTTCACATTTGTAGGTAGATCATCAGTTTAAGAGCTAAAATTAGCATGTTTAAAGTGATTTTCATGCTTCCAGGGGCCCGGGAAGTGAATTAAATACCATTTGGAGACATTTAATGTTCAAACAAATACAGGTGATTTTTGTCAAAGGAGATAACACCCCCCCATTACGTCATGCTTCAGAAAGGTGAAAAATGGTCAGTTTTCAAATGTTTTATTTTTGAACGTCAGTTCACATTTGTAGGTAGATCATCAGTTTAAGAGCTAAAATTAGCATGTTTAAAGTGATTTTCATGCTTCCAGGGGCCCGGGAAGTGAATTAAATACCATTTGGAGACATTTAATGTTCAAACAAATACAGGTGATTTTTGTCAAAGAAGATAACACCCCCCCATTACGTCATGCTTCAGAAAGGTGAAAAATGGTCAGTTTTCAAATGTTTTATTTTTGAACGTCAGTTCACATTTGTAGGTAGATCGTCAGTTTAAGAGCTAAAATTAGCATGTTTAAAGTGATTTTCATGCTTCCAGGGGCCCGGGAAGTGAATTAAATACCATTTGGAGACATTTAATGTTCAAACAAATACAGGTGATTTTTGTCAAAGGAGATAACACCCCCCCCATTACGTCATGCTTCAGAAAGGTGAAAAATGGTCAGTTTTCAAATGTTTTATTTTTGAACGTCAGTTCACATTTGTAGGTAGATCGTCAGTTTAAGAGCTAAAATTAGCATGTTTAAAGTTATTTTCATGTTTCCAGGGGCCCGGGAAGTGAAATAAATACCATTTGGAGGCATTTAATGTTCAAGCAAAAACAGGTGATTTTTGACAAATGAGTTAACACCCCCCCCATTACGTCATGGTTCAGAAAGGTGAAAAAAGGTCAGTTTTCAAATGTTTTATTTTTGAACGTCAGTTCACATTTGTAGGTAGATCATCAGTTTTAGAGCTGAAATTAGCATGTTTAAAGTGATTTTTGTGCTTCCAGGGGCCCGGGAAGTGAATTAAATACCATTTGGAGGCATTTATTGTAGAGCAAAAACAGGTGATTTTTGACAAAAGGGATAACACCCCCCCCCATTACGTCATGCTTCAGAAAGGTGAAAAATGGTCTGTTTTCAAATGTTTTAGTTTTTTAACGTCAGTTCACATTTGTAGGTAGATCATCAGTTGAAGAGCTAAAATTAGCATGTTTAAAGTGATTTTCATGCTTCCAGGGGCCCAGGAAGTGAATTAAATACCATTTGGAGGCATTCAATGTTCAAGCAAAAACAGGTGATTTTTGACAAAAGAGATAACACCCCCCATTACGTCATGCTTCAGAAAGGTGAAAAATGGTCCGTTTTCAAAAGTTTTAGTTTTGAACGTCAGTTCACATTTGTAGGTAGATCATCAGTTTTAGAGCTAAGATTAGCATGTTTAAAGTGATTTTCATGCTTCCAGGGGCCCGGGAAGTGAATTAAATACCATTTGGAGGCATTTATTGTAGAGCAAAAACAGGTGATTTTTGACAAAAGGGATAACACCCCCCCCCCATTACGTCATGCTTCAGAAAGGTGAAAAATGGTCTGTTTTCAAATGTTTTAGTTTTTTAACGTCAGTTCACATTTGTAGGTAGATCATCAGTTGAAGAGCTAAAATTAGCATGTTTAAAGTGATTTTCATGCTTCCAGGGGCCCAGGAAGTGAATTAAATACCATTTGGAGGCATTTAATGTTCAAGCGAAAACAGGTGATTTTTGACAAAAGAGATAACACCCCCCATTACGTCATGCTTCAGAAAGGTGAAAAATGGTTCGTTTTCAAATGTTTTATTTTTGAACGTCAGTTCACATTTGTAGGTAGATCATCAGTTTAAGAGCTAAAATTAGCATGTTTAAAGTGATTTTCATGCTTCCAGGGGCCCGGGAAGTGAATTAAATACCATTTGGAGGCATTTCATGTTCAAGCAAAAACAGGTGATTTTTGACAAAAGAGATAACACCCCCCCCCCCCATTACGTCATGATTCAGAAAGGTGAAAAATGGTCAGTTTTCAAATGTTTTAGTTTTTTAACGTCAGTTCACATTTGTAGGTAGATCATCAGTTGAAGAGCTAAAATTAGCATGTTTAAAGTGATTTTCATGCTTCCAGGGGCCCAGGAAGTGAATTAAATACCATTTGGAGGCATTTAATGTTCAAGCGAAAACAAGTGATTTTTGACAAAAGAGATAACACCCCCCATTACATCATGCTTCAGAAAGGTGAAAAATGGTTCGTTTTCAAATGTTTTATTTTTGAACGTCAGATCACATTTGTAGGTAGATCATCAGTTTAAGAGCTAAAATTAGCATGTTTAAAGTGATTTTCATGCTTCCAGGGGCCCGGGAAGTGAATTAAATACCATTTGGAGGCATTTCATGTTCAAGCAAAAACAGGTGATTTTTGGCAAAAGAGATAACACCCCCCCATTACGTCATGCTTCAGAAAGGTGAAAAATGGTCCGTTTTCAAATGTTTTAGTTTTTTAACGTCAGTTCACATTTGTAGGTAGATCATCAGTTGAAGAGCTAAGATTAGCATGTTTAAAGTGATTTTCATGCTTCCAGGGGCCCGGGAAGTGAATTAAATACCATTTGGAGGCATTTATTGTAGAGCAAAAACAGGTGATTTTTGACAAAAGGGATAACACCCCCCCCCCCATTACGTCATGCTTCAGAAAGGTGAAAAATGGTCTGTTTTCAAATGTTTTAGTTTTTTAACGTCAGTTCACATTTGTAGGTAGATCATCAGTTGAAGAGCTAAAATTAGCATGTTTAAAGTGATTTTCATGCTTCCAGGGGCCCAGGAAGTGAATTAAATACCATTTGGAGGCATTTAATGTTCAAGCGAAAACAGGTGATTTTTGACAAAAGAGATAACACCCCCCATTACGTCATGCTTCAGAAAGGTGAAAAATGGTTCGTTTTCAAATGTTTTATTTTTGAACGTCAGTTCACATTTGTAGGTAGATCATCAGTTTAAGAGCTAAAATTAGCATGTTTAAAGTGATTTTCATGCTTCCAGGGGCCCGGGAAGTGAATTAAATACCATTTGGAGGCATTTCATGTTCAAGCAAAAACAGGTGATTTTTGACAAAAGAGATAACACCCCCCCCCCCCCATTACGTCATGATTCAGAAAGGTGAAAAATGGTCAGTTTTCAAATGTTTTAGTTTTTTAACGTCAGTTCACATTTGTAGGTAGATCATCAGTTGAAGAGCTAAAATTAGCATGTTTAAAGTGATTTTCATGCTTCCAGGGGCCCAGGAAGTGAATTAAATACCATTTGGAGGCATTTAATGTTCAAGCGAAAACAAGTGATTTTTGACAAAAGAGATAACACCCCCCATTACATCATGCTTCAGAAAGGTGAAAAATGGTTCGTTTTCAAATGTTTTATTTTTGAACGTCAGATCACATTTGTAGGTAGATCATCAGTTTAAGAGCTAAAATTAGCATGTTTAAAGTGATTTTCATGCTTCCAGGGGCCCGGGAAGTGAATTAAATACCATTTGGAGGCATTTCATGTTCAAGCAAAAACAGGTGATTTTTGACAAAAGAGATAACACCCCCCCATTACGTCATGCTTCAGAAAGGTGAAAAATGGTCCGTTTTCAAATGTTTTATTTTTGAACGTCAGTTCACATTTGTAGGTAGAGCATCAGTTTAAGAGCTAAAATTAGCATGTTTAAACTGATTTGCATGCTTCCAGGGGCCCGGCAATACCATTTGGAGTCATTTAATGTTCAATCAAAAACTGGTGATTTTTGTCAAAGGAGATAACACCCCCCCATTACGTCGAATCAGAAAGGTGAAAAATGGTCCGTTTTCAAATGTTTTATTTTTGAACGTCAGTTCATATTTCTAGGTAGATCATCAGTTTAAGAGCTAAAATTAGCATGTTTAAAGTGATTTTCATGCTTCCAGGGGTCCTAAACACAAGATTTGTGGAATGGTTAAAAGTGCATGAAAATGGCCAATTTACTCACTCTGAGGTCTCAAAAAGTGTTTCTTCACCCCGGGAAATGAATTAAATACCATTTGGAGGCATTTAATGTTCAATCAAAAACAGGTGATTTTTGACAAAAGAGATAACACCCCCCCCCATTACGTCATGCTTCAGAAAGGTGAAAAATGGTCCGTTTTCAAATGTTTTATATTTGAACGTCAGTTCACATTTGTAGGTAGATCATCAGTTTAAGAGCTAAAATTAGCATGTTTAAAGTTATTTTCATGCTTCCAGGGGCCCGGGAAGTGAAATAAATACCATTTGGAGGCATTTATGTTCAAGCAAAAACAGGTGATATTTGACAAATGAGTTAACACCCCCCCATTACGTCATGGTTCAGAAAGGTGAAAAAAGGTCAGTTTTCAAATGTTTTATTTTTGAACGTCAGTTCACATTTGTAGGTAGATCATCAGTTTTAGAGCTAAAATTAGCATGTTTAAAGTGATTTTCATGCTTCCAGGGGCCCTAAACACAAGATTTGTGGAATGGTTAAAAGTGCATGAAAATGGCCAATTTACTCACTCTGAGGTCTCAAAAAGTGTTTCTTCACCCCGGGAAGTGAATTAAACACCATTTGGAGGCATTTAATGTTCAAGCAAAAACAGGTGATTTTTGACAAAAGAGATATCACCCCCCATTACGTCATGCTTCAGAAAGGTGAAAAATGGTCAGTTTTCAAATGTTTTATTTTTGAACGTCAGTTTACATTTGTAGGTAGATCATCAGTTTAAGAGCTAAAATTAGCATGTTTAAAGCGATTTTCATGCTTCCAGGGGTCCGGGAAGTGAATTAAATACCATTTGGAGACATTTAATGTTCAAGCAAAAACAGGTGATTTTTGACAAAAGAGATAACACCCCCATTACGTCATGCTTCAGAAAGGTGAAAAATGGTCCGTTTTCAAATGTTTTATTTTTGAACGTCAGTTCACATTTGTAGGTAGATCATCAGTTTAAGAGCTAAAATTAGCATGTTTAAAGTGATTTTCATGCTTCCAGGGGCCCGGGAAGTGAATTAAATACCATTTGGAGACATTTAATGTTCAAACAAATACAGGTGATTTTTGTCAAAGGAGATAACACCCCCCCATTACGTCATGCTTCAGAAAGGTGAAAAATGGTCAGTTTTCAAATGTTTTATTTTTGAACGTCAGTTCACATTTGTAGGTAGATCGTCAGTTTAAGAGCTAAAATTAGCATGTTTAAAGTGATTTTCATGCTTCCAGGGGCCCGGGAAGTGAATTAAATACCATTTGGAGACATTTAATGTTCAAACAAATACAGGTGATTTTTGTCAAAGGAGATAACACCCCCCCATTACGTCATGCTTCAGAAAGGTGAAAAAAGGTCAGTTTTCAAATGTTTTATTTTTGAACGTCAGTTCACATTTGTAGGTAGATCGTCAGTTTAAGAGCTAAAATTAGCATGTTTAAAGTTATTTTCATGTTTCCAGGGGCCCGGGAAGTGAAATAAATACCATTTGGAGGCATTTAATGTTCAAGCAAAAACAGGTGATTTTTGACAAATGAGTTAACACCCCCCCCATTACGTCATGGTTCAGAAAGGTGAAAAAAGGTCAGTTTTTAATGTTTTATTTTTGAACGTCAGTTCACATTTGTAGGTAGATCATCAGTTTTAGAGCTGAAATTAGCATGTTTAAAGTGATTTTTGTGCTTCCAGGGGCCCGGGAAGTGAATTAAATACCATTTGGAGGCATTTAATGTTCAAGCAAAAACAGGTGATTTTTGACAAAAGAGATAACACCCCCCCATTACGTCATGCTTCAGAAAGGTGAAAAATGGTCCGTTTTCAAATGTTTTAGTTTTGAACGTCAGTTCACATTTGTAGGTAGATCATCAGTTTTAGAGCTAAGATTAGCATGTTTAAAGTGATTTTCATGCTTCCAGGGGCCCGGGAAGTGAATTAAATACCATTTGGAGGCATTTATTGTAGAGCAAAAACAGGTGATTTTTGACAAAAGGGATAACACCCCCCCCATTACGTCATGCTTCAGAAAGGTGAAAAATGGTCCGTTTTCAAATGTTTTAGTTTTTTAACGTCAGTTCACATTTGTAGGTAGATCATCAGTTGAAGAGCTAAAATTAGCATGTTTAAAGTGATTTTCATGCTTCCAGGGGCCCAGGAAGTGAATTAAATACCATTTGGAGGCATTTAATGTTCAAGCGAAAACAGGTGATTTTTGACAAAAGAGATAACACCCCCCATTACGTCATGCTTCAGAAAGGTGAAAAATGGTTCGTTTTCAAATGTTTTATTTTCGAACGTCAGTTCACATTTGTAGGTAGATCATCAGTTTAAGAGCTAAAATTAGCATGTTTAAAGTGATTTTCATGCTTCCAGGGGCCCGGGAAGTGAATTAAATATCATTTGGAGGCATTTCATGTTCAAGCAAAAACAGGTGATTTTTGACAAAAGAGATAACACCCCCCCATTACGTCATGCTTCAGAAAGGTGAAAAATGGTCCGTTTTCAAATGTTTTATTTTTGAACGCAGGTTAACATTTGTAGGTAGAGCATCAGTTTAAGAGCTAAAATTAGCATGTTTAAAGTGATTTGCATGCTTCCAGGGGCCCGGGAATACCATTTGGAGTCTTTTAATGTTCAAGCAAAAACTGGTGATTTTTGTCAAAGGAGATAACACCCCCCCATTACGTCGAATCAGAAAGGTGAAAAATGGTCCGTTTTCAAATGTTTTATTTTTGAACGTCAGTTCATATTTCTAGGTAGATCATCAGTTTAAGAGCTAAAATTAGCATGTTTAAAGTGATTTTCATGCTTCCAGGGGTCCTAAACACAAGATTTGTAGAATGGTTAAAAGTGCATGAAAATGGCCAATTTACTCACTCTGAGGTCTCAAAAAGTGTTTCTTCACCCCGGGAAATGAATTAAATACCATTTGGAGGCATTTAATGTTCAATCAAAAACAGGTGATTTTTGACAAAAGAGATAACACCCCCCCCATTACGTCATTCTTCAGAAAGGTGAAAAATGGTCCGTTTTCAAATGTTTTATATTTGAACGTCAGTTCACATTTGTAGGTAGATCATCAGTTTAAGAGCTAAAATTAGCATGTTTAAAGTTATTTTCATGCTTCCAGGGGCCCGGGAAGTGAAATAAATACCATTTGGAGGCATTTAATGTTCAAGCAAAAACAGGTGATTTTTGACAAAAGATATAACACCCCCCCCCCATTACGTCATGCTTCAGAAAGGTAAAAAATGGTCCGTTTTCAAAAGTTTTATTTTTGAACGTCAGATCACATTTGTAGGTAGATCATCAGTTTTAGAGCTAAAATTAGCATGTTTAAAGTGATTTACATGCTTCCAGGGGCCCGGGAAGTGAATTAAATACCATTTGGAGGCATTTAATGTTCAAGCAAAAACAGGTGATTTTTGACAAAAGAGATAACACCCCCCATTACGTCATACTTCAGAAAGATGAAAAATGGTCCGTTTTCAAATGTTTTATTTTTGAACGTCAGTTCACATTTGTAGGTAGATCATCAGTTTTAGAGCTAAAATTAGCATGTTTAAAGTGATTTTCATGCTTCCAATGACCCGGGAAGTGAATTAAATACCATTTGGAGGCATTTAATGTTCAAGCAAAAACAGGTGATTTTTGACAAAAGAGATAACACCCCCCCATTACGTCATGCTTCAGAAAGGTAAAAAATGGTCCGTTTTCAAATGTTTTATTTTTGAACGTCAGTTCACATTTGTAGGTAGATCATCAGTTTTAGAGCTAAAATTAGCATGTTTAAAGTGATTTTCATGCTTCCAGGGGCCCTAAACACAAGATTTGTGGAATGGTTAAAAGTGCATGAAAATGGCCAATTTACTCACTCTGAGGTCTCAAAAAGTGTTTCTTCTCCCCGGGAAGTAAATTAAATACCATTTGGAGGCATTTAATGTTCAAGCAAAAACAGGTGATTTTTGACAAAAGAGAAAACACCCCCCATTACGTCATGCTTCAGAAAGGTGAAAAATTGTCAGTTTTCAAATGTTTTATTTTTGAACGTCAGTTTACATTTGTAGGTAGATCATCACTTTAAGAGCTAAAATTAGCATGTTTAAAGCGATTTTCATACTTCCAGGGGCCCGGGAAGTGAATTAAATACCATTTGGAGGCATTTATTGTAGAGCAAAAACAGGTGATTTTTGACAAAAGGGATAACACCCCCCCCCCATTACGTCATGCTTCAGAAAGGTGAAAAATGGTCTGTTTTCAAATGTTTTAGTTTTTTAACGTCAGTTCACATTTGTAGGTAGATCATCAGTTGAAGAGCTAAAATTAGCATGTTTAAAGTGATTTTCATGCTTCCAGGGGCCCAGGAAGTGAATTAAATACCATTTGGAGGCATTTAATGTTCAAGCGAAAACAGGTGATTTTTGACAAAAGAGATAACACCCCCCATTACATCATGCTTCAGAAAGGTGAAAAATGGTTCGTTTTCAAATGTTTTATTTTTGAACGTCAGTTCACATTTGTAGGTAGATCATCAGTTTAAGAGCTAAAATTAGCATGTTTAAAGTGATTTTCATGCTTCCAGGGGCCCGGGAAGTGAATTAAATACCATTTGGAGGCATTTCATGTTCAAGCAAAAACAGGTGATTTTTGACAAAAGAGATAACACCCCCCCCCCCCCATTACGTCATGATTCAGAAAGGTGAAAAATGGTCAGTTTTCAAATGTTTTAGTTTTTTAACGTCAGTTCACATTTGTAGGTAGATCATCAGTTGAAGAGCTAAAATTAGCATGTTTAAAGTGATTTTCATGCTTCCAGGGGCCCAGGAAGTGAATTAAATACCATTTGGAGGCATTTAATGTTCAAGCGAAAACAAGTGATTTTTGACAAAAGAGATAACACCCCCCATTACGTCATGCTTCAGAAAGGTGAAAAATGGTTCGTTTTCAAATGTTTTATTTTTGAACGTCAGATCACATTTGTAGGTAGATCATCAGTTTAAGAGCTAAAATTAGCATGTTTAAAGTGATTTTCATGCTTCCAGGGGCCCGGGAAGTGAATTAAATACCATTTGGAGGCATTTCATGTTCAAGCAAAAACAGGTGATTTTTGACAAAAGAGATAACACCCCCCATTACGTCATGCTTCAGAAAGGTGAAAAATGGTTCGTTTTCAAATGTTTTATTTTTGAACGTCAGATCACATTTGTAGGTAGAGCATCAGTTTAAGAGCTAAAATTAGCATGTTTAAACTGATTTGCATGCTTCCAGGGGCCCGGCAATACCATTTGGAGTCATTTAATGTTCAATCAAAAACTGGTGATTTTTGTCAAAGGAGATAACACCCCCCCATTACGTCGAATCAGAAAGGTGAAAAATGGTCCGTTTTCAAATGTTTTATTTTTGAACGTCAGTTCATATTTCTAGGTAGATCATCAGTTTAAGAGCTAAAATTAGCATGTTTAAAGTGATTTTCATGCTTCCAGGGGTCCTAAACACAAGATTTGTGGAATGGTTAAAAGTGCATGAAAATGGCCAATTTACTCACTCTGAGGTCTCAAAAAGTGTTTCTTCACCCCGGGAAATGAATTAAATACCATTTGGAGGCATTTAATGTTCAATCAAAAACAGGTGATTTTTGACAAAAGAGATAACACCCCCCCCCATTACGTCATGCTTCAGAAAGGTGAAAAAAGGTCCGTTTTCAAATGTTTTATATTTGAACGTCAGTTCACATTTGTAGGTAGATCATCAGTTTAAGAGCTAAAATTAGCATGTTTAAAGTTATTTTCATGCTTCCAGGGGCCCGGGAAGTGAAATAAATACCATTTGGAGGCATTTATGTTCAAGCAAAAACAGGTGATATTTGACAAATGAGTTAACACCCCCCCATTACGTCATGGTTCAGAAAGGTGAAAAAAGGTCAGTTTTCAAATGTTTTATTTTTGAACGTCAGTTCACATTTGTAGGTAGATCATCAGTTTTAGAGCTAAAATTAGCATGTTTAAAGTGATTTTCATGCTTCCAGGGGCCCTAAACACAAGATTTGTGGAATGGTTAAAAGTGCATGAAAATGGCCAATTTACTCACTCTGAGGTCTCAAAAAGTGTTTCTTCACCCCGGGAAGTGAATTAAATACCATTTGGAGGCATTTAATGTTCAAGCAAAAACAGGTGATTTTTGACAAAAGAGATATCACCCCCCATTACGTCATGCTTCAGAAAGGTGAAAAATGGTCAGTTTTCAAATGTTTTATTTTTGAACGTCAGTTTACATTTGTAGGTAGATCATCAGTTTAAGAGCTAAAATTAGCATGTTTAAAGTGATTTTCATGCTTCCAGGGGCCCGGGAAGTGAATTAAATACCATTTGGAGACATTTAATGTTCAAGCAAAAACAGGTGATTTTTGACAAAAGAGATAACACCCCCATTACGTCATGCTTCAGAAAGGTGAAAAATGGTCCGTTTTCAAATGTTTTATTTTTGAACGTCAGTTCACATTTGTAGGTAGATCATCAGTTTAAGAGCTAAAATTAGCATGTTTAAAGTGATTTTCATGCTTCCAGGGGCCCGGGAAGTGAATTAAATACCATTTGGAGACATTTAATGTTCAAACAAATACAGGTGATTTTTGTCAAAGGAGATAACACCCCCCCATTACGTCATGCTTCAGAAAGGTGAAAAATGGTCAGTTTTCAAATGTTTTATTTTTGAACGTCAGTTCACATTTGTAGGTAGATCGTCAGTTTAAGAGCTAAAATTAGCATGTTTAAAGTGATTTTCATGCTTCCAGGGGCCCGGGAAGTGAATTAAATACCATTTGGAGACATTTAATGTTCAAACAAATACAGGTGATTTTTGTCAAAGGAGTTAACACCCCCCCATTACGTCATGCTTCAGAAAGGTGAAAAAAGGTCAGTTTTCAAATGTTTTATTTTTGAACGTCAGTTCACATTTGTAGGTAGATCGTCAGTTTAAGAGCTAAAATTAGCATGTTTAAAGTTATTTTCATGTTTCCAGGGGCCCGGGAAGTGAAATAAATACCATTTGGAGGCATTTAATGTTCAAGCAAAAACAGGTGATTTTTGACAAATGAGTTAACACCCCCCCCATTACGTCATGGTTCAGAAAGGTGAAAAAAGGTCAGTTTTTTAATGTTTTATTTTTGAACGTCAGTTCACATTTGTAGGTAGATCATCAGTTTTAGAGCTAAGATTAGCATGTTTAAAGTGATTTTCATGCTTCCAGGGGCCCGGGAAGTGAATTAAATACCATTTGGAGGCATTTATTGTAGAGCAAAAACAGGTGATTTTTGACAAAAGGGATAACACCCCCCCCCATTACGTCATGCTTCAGAAAGGTGAAAAATGGTCCGTTTTCAAATGTTTTAGTTTTTTAACGTCAGTTCACATTTGTAGGTAGATCATCAGTTGAAGAGCTAAAATTAGCATGTTTAAAGTGATTTTCATGCTTCCAGGGGCCCAGGAAGTGAATTAAATACCATTTGGAGGCATTTAATGTTCAAGCGAAAACAGGTGATTTTTGACAAAAGAGATAACACCCCCCATTACGTCATGCTTCAGAAAGGTGAAAAATGGTTCGTTTTCAAATGTTTTATTTTTGAACGTCAGTTCACATTTGTAGGTAGATCATCAGTTTAAGAGCTAAAATTAGCATGTTTAAAGTGATTTTCATGCTTCCAGGGGCCCGGGAAGTGAATTAAATATCATTTGGAGGCATTTCATGTTCAAGCAAAAACAGGTGATTTTTGACAAAAGAGATAACACCCCCCCATTACGTCATGCTTCAGAAAGGTGAAAAATGGTCCGTTTTCAAATGTTTTATTTTTGAACGCAGGTTAACATTTGTAGGTAGAGCATCAGTTTAAGAGCTAAAATTAGCATGTTTAAAGTGATTTGCATGCTTCCAGGGGCCCAGGAATACCATTTGGAGTCTTTTAATGTTCAAGCAAAAACTGGTGATTTTTGTCAAAGGAGATAACACCCCCCCATTACGTCGAATCAGAAAGGTGAAAAATGGTCCGTTTTCAAATGTTTTATTTTTGAACGTCAGTTCATATTTCTAGGTAGATCATCAGTTTAAGAGCTAAAATTAGCATGTTTAAAGTGATTTTCATGCTTCCAGGGGTCCTAAACACAAGATTTGTAGAATGGTTAAAAGTGCATGAAAATGGCCAATTTACTCACTCTGAGGTCTCAAAAAGTGTTTCTTCACCCCGGGAAATGAATTAAATACCATTTGGAGGCATTTAATGTTCAATCAAAAACAGGTGATTTTTGACAAAAGAGATAACACCCCCCCCATTACGTCATTCTTCAGAAAGGTGAAAAATGGTCCGTTTTCAAATGTTTTATATTTGAACGTCAGTTCACATTTGTAGGTAGATCATCAGTTTAAGAGCTAAAATTAGCATGTTTAAAGTTATTTTCATGCTTCCAGGGGCCCGGGAAGTGAAATAAATACCATTTGGAGGCATTTAATGTTCAAGCAAAAACAGGTGATTTTTGACAAAAGATATAACACCCCCCCCCCCATTACGTCATGCTTCAGAAAGGTAAAAAATGGTCTGTTTTCAAATGTTTTATTTTTGAACGTCAGATCACATTTGTAGGTAGATCATCAGTTTTAGAGCTAAAATTAGCATGTTTAAAGTGATTTTCATGCTTCCAGGGGCCCGGGAAGTGAATTAAATACCATTTGGAGGCATTTAATGTTCAAGCAAAAACAGGTGATTTTTGACAAAAGAGATAACACCCCCCATTACGTCATACTTCAGAAAGATGAAAAATGGTCCGTTTTCAAATGTTTTATTTTTGAACGTCAGTTCACATTTGTAGGTAGATCATCAGTTTTAGAGCTAAAATTAGCATGTTTAAAGTGATTTTCATGCTTCCAATGACCCGGGAAGTGAATTAAATACCATTTGGAGGCATTTAATGTTCAAGCAAAAACAGGTGATTTTTGACAAAAGAGATAACACCCCCCCATTACGTCATGCTTCAGAAAGGTAAAAAATGGTCCGTTTTCAAATGTTTTATTTTTGAACGTCAGTTCACATTTGTAGGTAGATCATCAGTTTTAGAGCTAAAATTAGCATGTTTAAAGTGATTTTCATGCTTCCAGGGGCCCTAAACACAAGATTTTTGGAATGGTTAAAAGTGCATGAAAATGGCCAATTTACTCACTCTGAGGTCTCAAAAAGTGTTTCTTCTCCCCGGGAAGTAAATTAAATACCATTTGGAGGCATTTAATGTTCAAGCAAAAACAGGTGATTTTTGACAAAAGAGAAAACACCCCCCATTACGTCATGCTTCAGAAAGGTGAAAAATTGTCAGTTTTCAAATGTTTTATTTTTGAACGTCAGTTTACATTTGTAGGTAGATCATCAGTTTAAGAGCTAAAATTAGCATGTTTAAAGCGATTTTCATACTTCCAGGGGTCGGGAAGTGAATTAAATACCATTTGGAGACATTTAATGTTCAATCAAAAACAGGTGATTTTTGACAAATGAGTTAACACCCCCCCCATCACGTCATGGTTCAGAAAGGTGAAAAAAGGTCAGTTTTCAAATGTTTTATTTTTGAACGTCAGTTCACATTTGTAGGTAGATCATCAGTTTTAGAGCTAAAATTAGCATGTTTAAAGTGATTTTCATGCTTCCAGTGACCCGGGAAGTGAATTAAATACCATTTGGAGGCATTTAATGTTCAAGCAAAAACAGGTGATTTTTGACAAAAGAGATAACACCCCCCCATTACGTCATGCTTCAGAAAGGTAAAAAATGGTCCGTTTTCAAATGTTTTATTTTTGAACGTCAGTTCACATTTGTAGGTAGATCATCAGTTTAAGAGCTAAAATTAGCATGTTTAAAGTGATTTTCATGCTTCCAGGGGCCCTAAACACAAGATTTGTGGAATGGTTAAAAGTGCATGAAAATGGCCAATTTACTCACTCTGAGGTCTCAAAAAGTGTTTCTTCTCCCCGGGAAGTAAATTAAATACCATTTGGAGGCATTTAATGTTCAAGCAAAAACAGGTGATTTTTGACAAAAGAGAAAACACCCCCCATTACGTCATGCTTCAGAAAGGTGAAAAATTGTCAGTTTTCAAATGTTTTATTTTTGAACGTCAGTTTACATTTGTAGGTAGATCATCAGTTTAAGAGCTAAAATTAGCATGTTTAAAGCGATTTTCATACTTCCAGGGGTCGGGAAGTGAATTAAATACCATTTGGAGACATTTAATGTTCAATCAAAAACAGGTGATTTTTGACAAATGAGTTAACACCCCCCCCATCACGTCATGGTTCAGAAAGGTGAAAAAAGGTCAGTTTTCAAATGTTTTATTTTTGAACGTCAGTTCACATTTGTAGGTAGATCATCAGTTTTAGAGCTGAAATTAGCATGTTTAAAGTGATTTTTGTGCTTCCAGGGACCCGGGAAGTGAATTAAATACCATTTGGAGGCATTTAATGTTCAAGCAAAAACAGGTGATTTTTGACAAAAGAGATAACACCCCCCCCATTACGTCATGCTTCAGAAAGGTGAAAAATGGTCCATTTTCAAATGTTTTAGTTTTGAACGTCAGTTCACATTTGTAGGTAGATCATCAGTTTTAGAGCTAAGATTAGCATGTTTAAAGTGATTTTCATGCTTCCAGGGGCCCGGGAAGTGAATTAAATACCATTTGGAGGCATTTATTGTAGAGCAAAAACAGGTGATTTTTGACAAAAGGGATAACACCCCCCCCATTACGTCATGCTTCAGAAAGGTGAAAAATGGTCCGTTTTCAAATATTTTAGTTTTTTAACGTCAGTTCACATTTGTAGGTAGAACCATCAGTTGAAGAGCTAAAATTAGCATGTTTAAAGTGATTTTCATGCTTCCAGGGGCCCAGGAAGTGAATTAAATGCCATTTGGAGGCATTTAATGTTCAAGCGAAAACAGGTGATTTTTGACAAAAGAGATAACACCCCCCATTACGTCATGCTTCAGAAAGGTGAAAAATGGTTCGTTTTCAAATGTTTTATTTTTGAACGTCAGTTCACATTTGTAGGTAGATCATCAGTTTAAGAGCTAAAATTAGCATGTTTAAAGTGATTTTCATGCTTCCAGGGGCCCGGGAAGTGAATTAAATACCATTTGGAGGCATTTCATGTTCAAGCAAAAACAGGTGATTTTTGACAAAAGAGATAACACCCCCCCCATTACGTCATGCTTCAGAAAGGTGAAAAATGGTCCGTTTTCAAATGTTTTATTTTTGAACGCAGGTTAACATTTGTAGGTAGAGCATCAGTTTAAGAGCTAAAATTAGCATGTTTAAAGTGATTTGCATGCTTCCAGGGGCCCGGGAAGTGAATTGAACACCATTTGGAGGCATTTAATGTTCAAGCAAAAACAGGTGATTTTTGACAAAAGAGATAACACCCCCCATTACGTCATGCTTCAGAAAGGTGAAAAATGGTCAGTTTTCAAATGTTTTATTTTTGAACGTCAGTTCACATTTGTAGGTAGATCATCAGTTTTAGAGCTAAAATTAGCATGTTTAAAGTGATTTTCATGCTTCCAGGGACCCTAAACACAAGATTTGTGGAATGGTTAAAAGTGCATGAAAATGGCCAATTTACTCACTCTGAGGTCTCAAAAAGTGTTTCTTCTCCCCGGGAAGTAAATTAAATACCATTTGGAGGCATTTAATGTTCAAGCAAAAACAGGTGATTTTTGACAAAAGAGAAAACACCCCCCATTACGTCATGCTTCAGAAAGGTGAAAAATTGTCAGTTTTCAAATGTTTTATTTTTGAACGTCAGTTTACATTTGTAGGTAGATCATCAGTTTAAGAGCTAAAATTAGCATGTTTAAAGCGATTTTCATACTTCCAGGGGTCGGGAAGTGAATTAAATACCATTTGGAGACATTTAATGTTCAAGCAAAAACAGGTGATTTTTGACAAAAGAGATAACACCCCCCATTACGTCATGCTTCAGAAAGGTGAAAAATGGTCCGTTTTCAAATGTTTTATTTTTGAACGTCAGTTCACATTTGTAGGTAGATCATCAGTTTAAGAGCTAAAATTAGCATGTTTAAAGTGATTTTCATGCTTCCAGGGGCCCGCGAAGTGAATTAAATACCATTTGGAGACATTTAATGTTCAAACAAATACAGGTGATTTTTGTCAAAGGAGATAACACCCCCCCATTACGTCATGCTTCAGAAAGGTGAAAAATGGTCAGTTTTCAAATGTTTTATTTTTGAACGTCAGTTCACATTTGTAGGTAGATCGTCAGTTTAAGAGCTAAAATTAGCATGTTTAAAGTTATTTTCATGCTTCCAGGGGCCCGGGAAGTGAAATAAATACCATTTGGAGGCATTTAATGTTCAAGCAAAAACAGGTGATTTTTGACAAATGAGATAACACCCCCCCCATTACGTCATGGTTCAGAAAGGTGAAAAATGGTCAGTTTTCAAATGTTTTATTTTTGAACGTCAGTTCACATTTGTAGGTAGATCGTCAGTTTAAGAGCTAAAATTAGCATGTTTAAAGTTATTTTCATGTTTCCAGGGGCCCGGGAAGTGAAATAAATACCATTTGGAGGCATTTAATGTTCAAGCAAAAACAGGTGATTTTTGACAAATGAGTAAACACCCCCCCCATTACGTCATGGTTCAGAAAGGTGAAAAAAGGTCCGTTTTCAAATGTTTTATTTTTGAACGTCAGTTCACATTTGTAGGTAGATCATCAGTTTAAGAGCTAAAATTAGCATGTTTAAAGTTATTTTCATGCTTCCAGGGGCCCGGGAAGTGAAATAAATACCATTTGGAGGCATTTAATGTTCAAGCAAAAACAGGTGATTTTTGACAAAAGATATAACACCCCCCCCCATTACATCATGCTTCAGAAAGGTAAAAAATGGTCCGTTTTCAAATGTTTTATTTTTGAACGTCAGTTCACATTTGTAGGAAGATCATCAGTTTTAGAGCTAAAATTAGCATGTTTAAAGTGATTTTCATGCTTCCAGGGGCCCGGGAAGTGAATTAAATACCATTTGGAGGCATTTAATGTTCAAGCAAAAACAGGTGATTTTTGACAAAAGAGATAACACCCCCCATTACGTCATGCTTCAGAAAGGTGAAAAATGGTCCGTTTTCAAATGTTTCATTTTTGAACGTCAGATCACATTTGTAGGTAGATCATCAGTTTTAGAGCTAAAATTAGCATGTTTAAAGTGATTTTCATGCTTCCAGTGACCCGGGAAGTGAATTAAATACCATTTTGAGCGATTTAATGTTCAAGCAAAAACAGGTGATTTTTGACAAAAGAGATAACACCCCCCATTACGTCATACTTCAGAAAGATGAAAAATGGTCCGTTTTCAAATGTTTTATTTTTGAACGTCAGTTCACATTTGTAGGTAGATCATCAGTTTTAGAGCTAAAATTAGCATGTTTAAAGTGATTTTCATGCTTCCAGTGACCCGGGAAGTGAATTGAATACCATTTGGAGGCATTTAATGTTCAAGCAAAAACAGGTGATTTTTGACAAAAGAGATAACACCCCCCATTACGTCATGCTTCAGAAAGGTGAAAAATGGTCAGTTTTCAAATGTTTTATTTTTGAACGTCAGTTCACATTTGTAGGTAGATCATCAGTTTTAGAGCTAAAATTAGCATGTTTAAAGTGATTTTCATGCTTCCAGTGACCCGGGAAGTGAATTAAATACCATTTGGAGGCATTTAATGTTCAAACAAAAACAGGTGATTTTTGACAAAAGAGATAACACCCCCCCATTACGTCATGCTTCAGAAAGGTAAAAAATGGTCCGTTTTCAAATGTTTTATTTTTGAACGTCAGTTCACATTTGTAGGTAGATCATCAGTTTTAGAGCTAAAATTAGCATGTTTAAAGTGATTTTCATGCTTCCATGGGCCCTAAACACAAGATTTGTGGAATGGTTAAAAGTGCATGAAAATGGCCAATTTACTCACTCTGAGGTCTCAAAAAGTGTTTCTTCTCCCCGGGAAGTAAATTAAATACCATTTGGAGGCATTTAATGTTCAAGCAAAAACAGGTGATTTTTGACAAAAGAGAAAACACCCCCCATTACGTCATGCTTCAGAAAGGTGAAAAATTGTCAGTTTTCAAATGTTTTATTTTTTAACGTCAGTTCACATTTGTAGGTAGATCATCAGTTTAAGAGCTAAAATTAGCATGTTTAAAGCGATTTTCATACTTCCAGGGGTCGGGAAGTGAATTAAATACCATTTGGAGACATTTAATGTTCAAGCAAAAACAGGTGATTTTTGACAAAAGAGATAACACCCCCCATTACGTCATGCTTCAGAAAGGTGAAAAATGGTCCGTTTTCAAATGTTTTATTTTTGAACGTCAGTTCACATTTGTAGGTAGATCATCAGTTTAAGAGCTAAAATTAGCATGTTTAAAGTGATTTTCATGCTTCCAGGGGCCCGGGAAGTGAATTAAATACCATTTGGAGACATTTAATGTTCAAACAAATACAGGTGATTTTTGTCAAAGGAGATAACACCCCCCCATTACGTCATGCTTCAGAAACGTGAAAAATGGTCAGTTTTCAAATGTTTTATTTTTGAACGTCAGTTCACATTTGTAGGTAGATCGTCAGTTTAAGAGCTAAAATTAGCATGTTTAAAGTTATTTTCATGCTTCCAGGGGCCCGGGAAGTGAAATAAATACCATTTGGAGGCATTTAATGTTCAAGCAAAAACAGGTGATTTTTGACAAATGAGATAACACCCCCCCCCATTACGTCATGGTTCAGAAAGGTGAAAAATGGTCAGTTTTCAAATGTTTTATTTTTGAACGTCAGTTCACATTTGTAGGTAGATCGTCAGTTTAAGAGCTAAAATTAGCATGTTTAAAGTTATTTTCATGTTTCCAGGGGCCCGGGAAGTGAAATAAATACCATTTGGAGGCATTTAATGTTCAAGCAAAAACAGGTGATTTTTGACAAATGAGTTAACACCCCCCCCCATTACGTCATGGTTCAGAAAGGTGAAAAAAGGTCCATTTTCAAATGTTTTATTTTTGAACGTCAGTTCACATTTGTAGGTAGATCATCAGTTTTAGAGCTGAAATTAGCATGTTTAAAGTGATTTTCGTGCTTCCAGGGGCCCGGGAAGTGAATTAAATACCATTTGGAGGCATTTAATGTTCAAGCAAAAACAGGTGATTTTTGACAAAAGAGATAACACCCCCCCCCATCACGTCATGCTTCAGAAAGGTGAAAAATGGTCCGTTTTCAAATGTTTTATTTTTGAACGTCAGTTCACATTTGTAGGTAGATCATCAGTTTTAGAGCTAAAATTAGCATGTTTAAAGTGATTTTCATGCTACCAGTGACCCGGGAAGTGAATTAAATACCATTTGGAGGCATTTAATGTTCAAGCAAAAACAGGTAATTTTTGACAAAAGAGATAACACCCCCCCATTACGTCATGCTTCAGAAAGGTAAAAAATGGTCCGTTTTCAAATGTTTTATTTTTGAACGTCAGTTCACATTTGTAGGTAGATCATCAGTTTTAGAGCTAAAATTAGCATGTTTAAAGTGATTTTCATGCTTCCAGGGGCCCTAAACACAAGATTTGTGGAATGGTTAAAAGTGCATGAAAATGGCCAATTTACTCACTCTGAGGTCTGAAAAAGTGTTTCTTCACCCCGGGAAGTGAATTAAATACCATTTGGAGGCATTTAATGTTCAAGCAAAAACAGGTGATTTTTGACAAAAGAGATAACACCCCCCATTACGTCATGCTTCAGAAAGGTGAAAAATGGTCAGTTTTCAAATGTTTTATTTTTGAACGTCAGTTTACATTTGTAGGTAGATCATCAGTTTAAGAGCTCAAATTAGCATGTTTAAAGGGATTTTCATGCTTCCAGGGGTCCGGGAAGTGAATTAAATACCATTTGGAGACATTTAATGTTCAAGCAAAAACAGGTGATTTTTGACAAAAGAGATAACACCCCCCATTACGTCATGCTTCAGAAAGGTGAAAAATGGTCCGTTTTCAAATGTTTTATTTTTGAACGTCAGTTCACATTTGTAGGTAGATCATCAATTTAAGAGCTAAAATTAGCATGTTTAAAGTGATTTTCATGCTTCCAGGGGCCCGGGAAGTGAAATAAATACCATTTGGAGGCATTTAATGTTCAAGCAAAAACAGGTGATTTTTGACAAATGAGATAACACCCCCCCCCATTACGTCATGGTTCAGAAAGGTGAAAAATGGTCAGTTTTCAAATGTTTTATTTTTGAACGTCAGTTCACATTTGTAGGTAGATCGTCAGTTTAAGAGCTAAAATTAGCGTGTTTAAAGTTATTTTCATGTTTCCAGGGGCCCGGGAAGTGAAATAAATACCATTTGGAGGCATTTAATGTTCAAGCAAAAACAGGTGATTTTTGACAAATGAGTTAACACCCCCCCCCCCATTACGTCATGGTTCAGAAAGGTGAAAAAAGGTCCGTTTTCAAATGTTTTATTTTTGAACGTCAGTTCACATTTGTAGGTAGATCATCAGTTTTAGAGCTGAAATTAGCATGTTTAAAGTGATTTATGTGCTTCCAGGGGCCCGGGAAGTGAATTAAATACCATTTGGAGGCATTTAATGTTCAAGCAAAAACAGGTGATTTTTGACAAAAGAGATAACACCCCCCCCCATCACGTCATGCTTCAGAAAGGTGAAAAATGGTCCGTTTTCAAATGTTTTATTTTTGAACGTCAGTTCACATTTGTAGGTAGATCATCAGTTTTAGAGCTAAAATTAGCATGTTTAAAGTGATTTTCATGCTACCAGTGACCCGGGAAGTGAATTAAATACCATTTGGAGGCATTTAATGTTCAAGCAAAAACAGGTAATTTTTGACAAAAGAGATAACACCCCCCCATTACGTCATGCTTCAGAAAGGTAAAAAATGGTCCGTTTTCAAATGTTTTATTTTTGAACGTCAGTTCACATTTGTAGGTAGATCATCAGTTTTAGAGCTAAAATTAGCATGTTTAAAGTGATTTTCATGCTTCCAGGGGCCCTAAACACAAGATTTGTGGAATGGTTAAAAGTGCATGAAAATGGCCAATTTACTCACTCTGAGGTCTGAAAAAGTGTTTCTTCACCCCGGGAAGTGAATTAAATACCATTTGGAGGCATTTAATGTTCAAGCAAAAACAGGTGATTTTTGACAAAAGAGATAACACCCCCCATTACGTCATGCTTCAGAAAGGTGAAAAATGGTCAGTTTTCAAATGTTTTATTTTTGAACGTCAGTTTACATTTGTAGGTAGATCATCAGTTTAAGAGCTCAAATTAGCATGTTTAAAGCGATTTTCATGCTTCCAGGGGTCCGGGAAGTGAATTAAATACCATTTGGAGACATTTAATGTTCAAGCAAAAACAGGTGATTTTTGACAAAAGAGATAACACCCCCCATTACGTCATGCTTCAGAAAGGTGAAAAATGGTCCGTTTTCAAATGTTTTATTTTTGAACGTCAGTTCACATTTGTAGGTAGATCATCAATTTAAGAGCTAAAATTAGCATGTTTAAAGTGATTTTCATGCTTCCAGGGGCCCGGGAAGTGAATTAAATACCATTTGGAGACATTTAATGTTCAAACAAATACAGGTGATTTTTGTCAAAGGAGATAACACCCCCCCATTACGTCATGCTTCAGAAAGGTGAAAAATGGTCAGTTTTCAAATGTTTTATTTTTGAACGTCAGTTCACATTTGTAGGTAGATCATCAGTTTTAGAGCTAAAATTAGCATGTTTAAAGTGATTTTCATGCTTCCAGGGGCCCTAAACACAAGATTTGTGGAATGGTTAAAAGTGCATGAAAATGGCCAATTTACTCACTCTGAGGTCTGAAAAAGTGTTTCTTCACCCCGGGAAGTGAATTAAATACCATTTGGAGGCATTTAATGTTCAAGCAAAAACAGGTGATTTTTGACAAAAGAGATAACACCCCCCATTACGTCATGCTTCAGAAAGGTGAAAAATGGTCAGTTTTCAAATGTTTTATTTTTGAACGTCAGTTTACATTTGTAGGTAGATCATCAGTTTAAGAGCTCAAATTAGCATGTTTAAAGGGATTTTCATGCTTCCAGGGGTCCGGGAAGTGAATTAAATACCATTTGGAGACATTTAATGTTCAAGCAAAAACAGGTGATTTTTGACAAAAGAGATAACACCCCCCATTACGTCATGCTTCAGAAAGGTGAAAAATGGTCCGTTTTCAAATGTTTTATTTTTGAACGTCAGTTCACATTTGTAGGTAGATCATCAATTTAAGAGCTAAAATTAGCATGTTTAAAGTGATTTTCATGCTTCCAGGGGCCCGGGAAGTGAAATAAATACCATTTGGAGGCATTTAATGTTCAAGCAAAAACAGGTGATTTTTGACAAATGAGATAACACCCCCCCCCATTACGTCATGGTTCAGAAAGGTGAAAAATGGTCAGTTTTCAAATGTTTTATTTTTGAACGTCAGTTCACATTTGTAGGTAGATCGTCAGTTTAAGAGCTAAAATTAGCGTGTTTAAAGTTATTTTCATGTTTCCAGGGGCCCGGGAAGTGAAATAAATACCATTTGGAGGCATTTAATGTTCAAGCAAAAACAGGTGATTTTTGACAAATGAGTTAACACCCCCCCCCCCATTACGTCATGGTTCAGAAAGGTGAAAAAAGGTCCGTTTTCAAATGTTTTATTTTTGAACGTCAGTTCACATTTGTAGGTAGATCATCAGTTTTAGAGCTGAAATTAGCATGTTTAAAGTGATTTTCGTGCTTCCAGGGGCCCGGGAAGTGAATTAAATACCATTTGGAGGCATTTAATGTTCAAGCAAAAACAGGTGATTTTTGACAAAAGAGATAACACCCCCCCCCATCACGTCATGCTTCAGAAAGGTGAAAAATGGTCCGTTTTCAAATGTTTTATTTTTGAACGTCAGTTCACATTTGTAGGTAGATCATCAGTTTTAGAGCTAAAATTAGCATGTTTAAAGTGATTTTCATGCTACCAGTGACCCGGGAAGTGAATTAAATACCATTTGGAGGCATTTAATGTTCAAGCAAAAACAGGTAATTTTTGACAAAAGAGATAACACCCCCCCATTACGTCATGCTTCAGAAAGGTAAAAAATGGTCCGTTTTCAAATGTTTTATTTTTGAACGTCAGTTCACATTTGTAGGTAGATCATCAGTTTTAGAGCTAAAATTAGCATGTTTAAAGTGATTTTCATGCTTCCAGGGGCCCTAAACACAAGATTTGTGGAATGGTTAAAAGTGCATGAAAATGGCCAATTTACTCACTCTGAGGTCTGAAAAAGTGTTTCTTCACCCCGGGAAGTGAATTAAATACCATTTGGAGGCATTTAATGTTCAAGCAAAAACAGGTGATTTTTGACAAAAGAGATAACACCCCCCATTACGTCATGCTTCAGAAAGGTGAAAAATGGTCAGTTTTCAAATGTTTTATTTTTGAACGTCAGTTTACATTTGTAGGTAGATCATCAGTTTAAGAGCTCAAATTAGCATGTTTAAAGCGATTTTCATGCTTCCAGGGGTCCGGGAAGTGAATTAAATACCATTTGGAGACATTTAATGTTCAAGCAAAAACAGGTGATTTTTGACAAAAGAGATAACACCCCCCATTACGTCATGCTTCAGAAAGGTGAAAAATGGTCCGTTTTCAAATGTTTTATTTTTGAACGTCAGTTCACATTTGTAGGTAGATCATCAATTTAAGAGCTAAAATTAGCATGTTTAAAGTGATTTTCATGCTTCCAGGGGCCCGGGAAGTGAATTAAATACCATTTGGAGACATTTAATGTTCAAACAAATACAGGTGATTTTTGTCAAAGGAGATAACACCCCCCCATTACGTCATGCTTCAGAAAGGTGAAAAATGGTCAGTTTTCAAATGTTTTATTTTTGAACGTCAGTTCACATTTGTAGGTAGATCGTCAGTTTAAGAGCTAAAATTAGCATGTTTAAAGTTATTTTCATGCTTCCAGGGGCCCGGGAAGTGAAATAAATACCATTTGGAGGCATTTAATGTTCAAGCAAAAACAGGTGATTTTTGACAAATGAGATAACACCCCCCCCCATTACGTCATGGTTCAGAAAGGTGAAAAATGGTCAGTTTTCAAATGTTTTATTTTTGAACGTCAGTTCACATTTGTAGGTAGATCGTCAGTTTAAGAGCTAAAATTAGCATGTTTAAAGTTATTTTCATGTTTCCAGGGGCCCGGAAAGTGAAATAAATACCATTTGGAGGCATTTAATGTTTAAGCAAAAACAGGTGATATTTGACAAATGAGTTAACACCCCCCCCCATTACGTCATGGTTCAGAAAGGTGAAAAAAGGTCAGTTTTCAAATGTTTTATTTTTGAACGTCAGTTCACATTTGTAGGTAGATCATCAGTTTTAGAGCTGAAATTAGCATGTTTAAAGTGATTTTCGTGCTTCCAGGGGCCCGGGAAGTGAATTAAATACCATTTGGAGGCATTTAATGTTCAAGCAAAAACAGGTGATTTTTGACAAAAGAGATAACACCCCCCATTACGTCATACTTCAGAAAGATGAAAAATGGTCCGTTTTCAAATGTTTTATTTTTGAACGTCAGTTCACATTTGTAGGTAGATCATCAGTTTTAGAGCTAAAATTAGCATGTTTAAAGTGATTTTCATGCTTCCAGTGACCCGGGAAGTGAATTGAATACCATTTGGAGGCATTTAATGTTCAAGCAAAAACAGGTGATTTTTGACAAAAGAGATAACACCCCCCATTACGTCATGCTTCAGAAAGGTGAAAAATGGTCAGTTTTCAAATGTTTTATTTTTGAACGTCAGTTCACATTTGTAGGTAGATCATCAGTTTTAGAGCTAAAATTAGCATGTTTAAAGTGATTTTCATGCTTCCAGTGACCCGGGAAGTGAATTAAATACCATTTGGAGGCATTTAATGTTCAAGCAAAAACAGGTGATTTTTGACAAAAGAGATAACACCCCCCCATTACGTCATGCTTCAGAAAGGTAAAAAATGGTCCGTTTTCAAATGTTTTATTTTTGAACGTCAGTTCACATTTGTAGGTAGATCATCAGTTTTAGAGCTAAAATTAGCATGTTTAAAGTGATTTTCCTGCTTCCAGGGGCCCTAAACACAAGATTTGTGGAATGGTTAAAAGTGCATGAAAATGGCCAATTTACTCACTCTGAGGTCTCAAAAAGTGTTTCTTCTCCCCGGGAAGTAAATTAAATACCATTTGGAGGCATTTAATGTTCAAGCAAAAACAGGTGATTTTTGACAAAAGAGAAAACACCCCCCATTACGTCATGCTTCATAAAGGTGAAAAATTGTCAGTTTTCAAATGTTTTATTTTTGAACGTCAGTTTACATTTGTAGGTAGATCATCAGTTTAAGAGCTAAAATTAGCATGTTTAAAGCGATTTTCATACTTCCAGGGGTCGGGAAGTGAATTAAATACCATTTGGAGACATTTAATGTTCAAGCAAAAACAGGTGATTTTTGACAAAAGAGATAACACCCCCCATTACGTCATGCTTCAGAAAGGTGAAAAATGGTCCGTTTTCAAATGTTTTATTTTTGAACGTCAGTTCACATTTGTAGGTAGATCATCAGTTTAAGAGCTAAAATTAGCATGTTTAAAGTGATTTTCATGCTTCCAGGGGCCCGGGAAGTGAATTAAATACCATTTGGAGACATTTAATGTTCAAACAAATACAGGTGATTTTTGTCAAAGGAGATAACACCCCCCCATTACGTCATGCTTCAGAAAGGTGAAAAATGGTCAGTTTTCAAATGTTTTATTTTTGAACGTCAGTTCACATTTGTAGGTAGATCGTCAGTTTAAGAGCTAAAATTAGCATGTTTAAAGTTATTTTAATGCTTCCAGGGGCCCGGGAAGTGAAATAAATACCATTTGGAGGCATTTAATGTTCAAGCAAAAACAGGTGATTTTTGACAAATGAGATAACACCCCCCCCATTACGTCATGGTTCAGAAAGGTGAAAAATGGTCAGTTTTCAAATGTTTTATTTTTGAACGTCAGTTCACATTTGTAGGTAGATCGTCAGTTTAAGAGCTAAAATTAGCATGTTTAAAGTTATTTTCATGTTTCCAGGGGCCCGGGAAGTGAAATAAATACCATTTGGAGGCATTTAATGTTCAAGCAAAAACAGGTGATTTTTGACAAATGAGTTAACACCCCCCCCCATTACGTCATGGTTCAGAAAGGTGAAAAAAGGTCCGTTTTCAAATGTTTTATTTTTGAACGTCAGTTCACATTTGTAGGTAGATCATCAGTTTTAGAGCTGAAATTAGCATGTTTAAAGTGATTTTCGTGCTTCCAGGGGCCCGGGAAGTGAATTAAATACCATTTGGAGACATTTAATGTTCAAACAAATACAGGTAATTTTTGTCAAAGGAGATAACACCCCCCATTACGTCATGCTTCAGAAAGGTGAAAAATGGTCAGTTTTCAAATGTTTTATTTTTGAACGTCAGTTCACATTTGTAGGTAGATCGTCAGTTTAAGAGCTAAAATTAGCATGTTTAAAGTTATTTTCATGCTTCCAGGGGCCCGGGAAGTGAAATAAATACCATTTGGAGGCATTTAATGTTCAAGCAAAAACAGGTGATTTTTGACAAATGAGATAACACCCCCCCCATTACGTCATGGTTCAGAAAGGTGAAAAATGGTCAGTTTTCAAATGTTTTATTTTTGAACGTCAGTTCACATTTGTAGGTAGATCGTCAGTTTAAGAGCTAAAATTAGCATGTTTAAAGTTATTTTCATGTTTCCAGGGGCCCGGAAAGTGAAATAAATACCATTTGGAGGCATTTAATGTTCAAGCAAAAACAGGTGATATTTGACAAATGAGTTAACACCCCCCCCATTACGTCATGGTTCAGAAAGGTGAAAAAAGGTCAGTTTTCAAATGTTTTATTTTTGAACGTCAGTTCACATTTGTAGGTAGATCATCAGTTTTAGAGCTGAAATTAGCATGTTTAAAGTGATTTTCGTGCTTCCAGGGGCCCGGGAAGTGAATTAAATACCATTTGGAGGCATTTAATGTTCAAGCAAAAACAGGTGATTTTTGACAAAAGAGATAACACCCCCCCCCATTACGTCATGCTTCAGAAAGGTGAAAAATGGTCCTTTTTCAAATGTTTTATTTTTGAACGTCAGTTCACATTTGTAGGTAGATCATCAGTTTTAGAGCTAAAATTAGAATGTTTAAAGTGATTTTCATGCTTCCAGTGACCCGGGAAGTGAATTAAATACCATTTGGAGGCATTTAATGTTCAAGCAAAAACAGGTAATTTTTGACAAAAGAGATAACACCCCCCCATTACGTCATGCTTCAGAAAGGTAAAAAATGGTCCGTTTTCAAATGTTTTATTTTTGAACGTCAGTTCACATTTGTAGGTAGATCATCAGTTTTAGAGCTAAAATTACCATGTTTAAAGTGATTTTCATGCTTCCAGGGGCCCTAAACACAAGATTTATGGAATGGTTAAAAGTGCATGAAAATGGCCAATTTACTCACTCTGAGGTCTCAAAAAGTGTTTCTTCACCCCGGGAAGTGAATTAAATACCATTTGGAGGCATTTAATGTTCAAGCAAAAACAGGTGATTTTTGACAAAAGAGATAACACCCCCCATTACGTCATGCTTCAGAAAGGTGAAAAATGGTCAGTTTTCAAATGTTTTATTTTTGAACGTCAGTTTACATTTGTAGGTGGATCATCAGTTTAAGAGCTAAAATTAGCATGTTTAAAGCGATTTTCATGCTTCCAGGGGTCCGGGAAGTGAATTAAATACCATTTGGAGACATTTAATGTTCAACCAAAAACAGGTGATTTTTGACAAAAGAGATAACACCCCCCATTACGTCATGCTTCAGAAAGGTGAAAAATAGTCCGTTTTCAAATGTTTTATTTTTGAACGTCAGTTCACATTTGTAGGTAGATCATCAGTTTTAGAGCTAAAATTAGCATGTTTAAAGTGATTTTCATGCTTCCAGTGACCCGGGAAGTGAATTAAATACCATTTGGAGGCATTTAATGTTCAAACAAAAACAGGTGATTTTTGACAAAAGAGATAACACCCCCCCCCCATTACGTCATGCTTCACAAAGGTGAAAAATGGTCCGTTTTCAAATGTTTTATTTTTGAACGTCAGTTCACATTTGTAGGTATATCATCAGTTTTAGAGCTAAAATTAGCATGTTTAAAGTGATTTTCAGGCTTCCAGGGGCCCTAAACACAAGATTTGTGGAATGGTTAAAAGTGCATGAAAATGGCCAATTTACTCACTCTGAGGTCTGAAAAAGTGTTTCTTCACCCCGGGAAGTGAATTAAATACCATTTGGAGGCATTTAATGTTCAAGCAAAAACAGGTGATTTTTGACAAAAGAGATAACACCCCCCATTACGTCATGCTTCAGAAAGGTAAAAAATGGTCAGTTTTCAAATGTTTTATTTTTGAACGTCAGTTTACATTTGTAGGTAGATCATCAGTTTAAGAGCTAAAATTAGCATGTTTAAAGCGATTTTCATGCTTCCAGGGGTCCGGGAAGTGAATTAAATACCATTTGGAGACATTTAATGTTCAAGCAAAAACAGGTGATTTTTGACAAAAGAGATAACACCCCCCATTACGTCATGCTTCAGAAAGGTGAAAAATGGTCCGTTTTCAAATGTTTTATTTTTGAACGTCAGTTCACATTTGTAGGTAGATCATCAGTTTTAGAGCTAAAATTAGCATTTTGAAAGTGATTTTCATGCTTCCAGTGACCCGGGAAGTGAATTAAATACCATTTGGAGGCATTTAATGTTCAAGCAAAAACAGGTAATTTTTGACAAAAGAGATAACACCCCGACATTACGTCATGCTTCAGAAAGGTAAAAAATGGTCCGTTTTCAAATGTTTTATTTTTGAACATCAGTTCACATTTTTAGGTAGATCATCAGTTTTAGAGCTAAAATTAGCATGTTTAAAGTGATTTTCATGCTTCCAGGGGCCCTAAACACAAGATTTGTGGAATGTTTAAAAGTGCATGAAAATGGCCAATTTACTCACTCTGAGGTCTGAAAAAGTGTTTCTTCACCCCGGGAAGTGAATTAAATACCATTTGGAGGCATTTAATGTTCAAGCAAAAACAGGTGATTTTTGACAAAAGAGATAACACCCCCCATTACGTCATGCTTCAGAAAGGTAAAAAATGGTCAGTTTTCAAATGTTTTATTTTTTAACGTCAGTTTACATTTGTAGGTAGATCATCAGTTTAAGAGCTAAAATTAGCATGTTTAAAGCGATTTTCATGCTTCCAGGGGTCCGGGAAGTGAATTAAATACCATTTGGAGACATTCAATGTTCAAGCAAAAACAGGTGATTTTTGACAAAAGAGATAACACCCCCCATTACGTCATGCTTCAGAAAGGTGAAAAATGGTCCGTTTTCAAATGTTTTATTTTTGAACGTCAGTTCACATTTGTAGGTAAATCATCAGTTTAAGAGCTAAAATTAGCATGTTTAAAGTGATTTTCATGCTTCCAGGGGCCCGGTAAGTGAATTAAATACCATTTGGAGACATTTAATGTTCAAACAAATACAGGTGATTTTTGTCAAAGGAGATAACACCCCCCCATTACGTCATGCTTCAGAAAGGTGAAAAACGGTCCGTTTTCAAATGTTTTATTTTTGAACGTCAGTTCACATTTGTAGGTAGATCGTCAGTTTAAGAGCTAAAATTAGCATGTTTAAAGTTATTTTCATGTTTCCAGGGGCCCGGGAAGTGAAATAAATACCATTTGGAGGCATTTAATGTTCAAGCAAAAACAGGTGATTTTTGACAAATGAGTTAACACCCCCCCCCCCCATTACGTCATGGTTCAGAAAGGTGAAAAAAGGTCCGTTTTCAAATGTTTTATTTTTGAACGTCAGTTCACATTTGTAGGTAGATCATCAGTTTTAGAGCTGAAATTAGCATGTTTAAAGTGATTTTCATGCTTCCAGGGGCCCTAAACACAAGATTTGTGGAATGGTTAAAAGTGCATGAAAATGGCCAATTTACTCACTCTGAGGTCTCAAAAAGTGTTTCTTCACCCCGGGAAGTGAATTAAATACCATTAGGAGGCATTTAATGTTCAAGCAAAAACAGGTGATTTTTGACAAAAGAGATAACACCCCCCATTACGTCATGCTTCAGAAAGGTGAAAAATGGTCAGTTTTCAAATGTTTTATTTTTGAACGTCAGTTTACATTTGTAGGTAGATCATCAGTTTAAGAGCTAAAATTAGCATGTTTAAAGCGATTTTCATGCTTCCAGGGGTCCGGGAAGTGAATTAAATACCATTTGGAGACATTTAATGTTCAAGCAAAAACAGGTGATTTTTGACAAAAGAGATAACACCCCCCATCACGTCATGCTTCAGAAAGGTGAAAAATGGTCCGTTTTCAAATGTTTTATTTTTGAACGTCAGTTCACATTTGTAGGTAGATCATCAGTTTAAGAGCTAAAATTAGCATGTTTAAAGTGATTTTCATGCTTCCAGGGGCCCAGGAAGTGAATTAAATACCATTTGGAGACATTTAATGTTCAAACAAATACAGGTGATTTTTGTCAAAGGAGATAACACCCCCCCCATTACGTCATGCTTCAGAAAGGTGAAAAATGGTCAGTTTTCAAATGTTTTATTTTTGAACGTCAGTTCACATTTGTAGGTAGATCGTCAGTTTAAGAGCTAAAATTAGCATGTTTAAAGTTATTTTCATGCTTCCAGGGGCCCGGGAAGTGAAATAAATACCATTTGGAGGCATTTAATGTTCAAGCAAAAACAGGTGATTTTTGACAAATGAGATAACATCCCCCCATTACGTCATGGTTCAGAAAGGTGAAAAATGGTCAGTTTTCAAATGTTTTATTTTTGAACGTCAGTTCACATTTGTAGGTAGATCGTCAGTTTAAGAGCTAAAATTAGCATGTTTAAAGTTATTTTCATGTTTCCAGGGGCCCGGGAAGTGAAATAAATACCAATTGGAGGCATTTAATGTTCAAGCAAAAACAGGTGATTTTTGACAAATGAGTTAACACCCCCCCCCATTACGTCATGGTTCAGAAAGGTGAAAAAAGGTCCGTTTTCAAATGTTTTATTTTTGAACGTCAGTTCACATTTGTAGGTAGATCATCAGTTTTAGAGCTGAAATTAGCATGTTTAAAGTGATTTTCGTGCTTCCAGGGGCCCGGGAAGTGAATTTAATACCATTTAGAGGCATTTAATGTTCAAGCAAAAACAGGTGATTTTTGACAAAAGAGATAACACCCCCCCCATTACGTCATGCTTCAGAAAGGTGAAAAATGGTCCGTTTTCAAATGTTTTATTTTTGAACGTCAGTTCACATTTGTAGGTAGATCATCAGTTTTAGAGCTAAAATTAGCATGTTTAAAGTGATTTTCATGCTTCCAGTGACCCGGGAAGTGAATTAAATACCATTTGGAGGCATTTAATGTTCAAACAAAAACAGGTGATTTTTGACAAAAGAGATAACACCCCCCCATTACGTCATGCTTCACAAAGGTGAAAAATGGTCCGTTTTCAAATGTTTTATTTTTGAACGTCAGTTCACATTTGTAGGTATATCATCAGTTTTAGAGCTAAAATTAGCATGTTTAAAGTGATTTTCAGGCTTCCAGGGGCCCTAAACACAAGATTTGTGGAATGGTTAAAAGTGCATGAAAATGGCCAATTTACTCACTCTGAGGTCTGAAAAAGTGTTTCTTCACCACGGGAAGTGAATTAAATACCATTTGGAGGCATTTAATGTTCAAGCAAAAACAGGTGATTTTTGACAAAAGAGATAACACCCCCCATTACGTCATGCTTCAGAAAGGTAAAAAATGGTCAGTTTTCAAATGTTTTATTTTTGAACGTCAGTTTACATTTGTAGGTAGATCATCAGTTTAAGAGCTAAAATTAGCATGTTTAAAGCGATTTTCATGCTTCCAGGGGTCCGGGAAGTGAATTAAATACCATTTGGAGACATTTAATGTTCAAGCAAAAACAGGTGATTTTTGACAAAAGAGATAACACCCCCCATTACGTCATGCTTCAGAAAGGTGAAAAATGGTCCGTTTTCAAATGTTTTATTTTTGAACGTCAGTTCACATTTGTAGGTAGATCATCAGTTTTAGAGCTAAAATTAGCATGTTTAAAGTGATTTTCATGCTTCCAGTGACCCGGGAAGTGAATTAAATACCATTTGGAGGCATTTAATGTTCAAGCAAAAACAGGTAATTTTTGACAAAAGAGATAACACCCCGACATTACGTCATGCTTCAGAAAGGTAAAAAATGGTCCGTTTTCAAATGTTTTATTTTTGAACGTCAGTTCACATTTGTAGGTAGATCATCAGTTTTAGAGCTAAAATTAGCATGTTTAAAGTGATTTTCATGCTTCCAGGGGCCCTAAACACAAGATTTGTGGAATGGTTAAAAGTGCATGAAAATGGCCAATTTACTCACTCTGAGGTCTGAAAAAGTGTTTCTTCACCCCGGGAAGTGAATTAAATACCATTTGGAGGCATTTAATGTTCAAGCAAAAACAGGTGATTTTTGACAAAAGAGATAACACCCCCCATTACGTCATGCTTCAGAAAGGTAAAAAATGGTCAGTTTTCAAATGTTTTATTTTTGAACGTCAGTTTACATTTGTAGGTAGATCATCAGTTTAAGAGCTAAAATTAGCATGTTTAAAGCGATTTTCATGCTTCCAGGGGTCCGGAAAGTGAATTAAATACCATTTGGAGACATTTAATGTTCTAGCAAAAACAGGTGATTTTTGACAAAAGAGATAACACCCCCCATTACGTCATGCTTCAGAAAGGTGAAAAATGGTCCATTTTCAAATGTTTTATTTTTGAACGTCAGTTCACATTTGTAGGTAGATCATCAGTTTTAGAGCTAAAATTAGCATATTTAAAGTGATTTTCATGCTTCCAGTGACCCGGGAAGTGAATTGAATACCATTTGGAGGCATTTAATGTTCAAGCAAAAACAGGTGATTTTTGACAAAAGAGATAACACCCCCCATTACGTCATGCTTCAGAAAGGTGAAAAATGGTCAGTTTTCAAATGTTTTATTTTTGAACGTCAGTTCACATTTGTAGGTAGATCATCAGTTTTAGAGCTAAAATTAGCATGTTTAAAGTGATTTTCATGCTTCCAGTGACCCGGGAAGTGAATTAAATACCATTTGGAGGCATTTAATGTTCAAGCAAAAACAGGTGATTTTTGACAAAAGAGATAACACCCCCCCATTACGTCATGCTTCAGAAAGGTAAAAAATGGTCCGTTTTCAAATGTTTTATTTTTGAACGTCAGTTCACATTTGTAGGTAGATCATCAGTTTTAGAGCTAAAATTAGCATGTTTAAAGTGATTTTCCTGCTTCCAGGGGCCCTAAACACAAGATTTGTGGAATGGTTAAAAGTGCATGAAAATGGCCAATTTACTCACTCTGAGGTCTCAAAAAGTGTTTCTTCTCCCCGGGAAGTAAATTAAATACCATTTGGAGGCATTTAATGTTCAAGCAAAAACAGGTGATTTTTGACAAAAGAGAAAACACCCCCCATTACGTCATGCTTCAGAAAGGTGAAAAATTGTCAGTTTTCAAATGTTTTATTTTTGAACGTCAGTTTACATTTGTAGGTAGATCATCAGTTTAAGAGCTAAAATTAGCATGTTTAAAGCGATTTTCATACTTCCAGGGGTCGGGAAGTGAATTAAATACCATTTGGAGACATTTAATGTTCAAGCAAAAACAGGTGATTTTTGACAAAAGAGATAACACCCCCCATTACGTCATGCTTCAGAAAGGTGAAAAATGGTCCGTTTTCAAATGTTTTATTTTTGAACGTCAGTTCACATTTGTAGGTAGATCATCAGTTTAAGAGCTAAAATTAGCATGTTTAAAGTGATTTTCATGCTTCCAGGGGCCCGGGAAGTGAATTAAATACCATTTGGAGACATTTAATGTTCAAACAAATACAGGTGATTTTTGTCAAAGGAGATAACACCCCCCCATTACGTCATGCTTCAGAAAGGTGAAAAATGGTCAGTTTTCAAATGTTTTATTTTTGAACGTCAGTTCACATTTGTAGGTAGATTGTCAGTTTAAGAGCTAAAATTAGCATGTTTAAAGTTATTTTCATGCTTCCAGGGGCCCGGGAAGTGAAATAAATACCATTTGGAGGCATTTAATGTTCAAGCAAAAACAGGTGATTTTTGACAAATGAGATAACACCCCCCCCCATTACGTTATGGTTCAGAAAGGTGAAAAATGGTCAGTTTTCAAATGTTTTATTTTTGAACGTCAGTTCACATTTGTAGGTAGATCGTCAGTTTAAGAGCTAAAATTAGCATGTTTAAAGTTATTTTCATGTTTCCAGGGGCCCGGGAAGTGAAATAAATACCATTTGGAGGCATTTAATGTTCAAGCAAAAACAGGTGATTTTTGACAAATGAGTTAACACCCCCCCCCCCATTACGTCATGGTTCAGAAAGGTGAAAAAAGGTCAGTTTTCAAATGTTTTATTTTTGAACGTCAATTCACATTTGTAGGTAGATCATCAGTTTTAGAGCTGAAATTAGCATGTTTAAAGTGATTTTCGTGCTTCCAGGGGCCCGGGAAGTGAATTAAATACCATTTGGAGGCATTTAATGTTCAAGCAAAAACAGGTGATTTTTGACAAAAGAGATAACACCCCCCCCCATTACGTCATGCTTCAGAAAGGTGAAAAATGGTCCGTTTTCAAATGTTTTATTTTTGAACGTCAGTTCACATTTGTAGGTAGATCATCAGTTTTAGAGCTAAAATTAGCATGTTTAAAGTGATTTTCATGCTACCAGTGACCCGGGAAGTGAATTAAATACCATTTGGAGGCATTTAATGTTCAAGCAAAAACAGGTAATTTTTGACAAAAGAGATAACACCCCCCCATTACGTCATGCTTCAGAAAGGTAAAAAATGGTCCGTTTTCAAATGTTTTATTTTTGAACGTCAGTTCACATTTGTAGGTAGATCATCAGTTTTAGAGCTAAAATTAGCATGTTTAAAGTGATTTTCATGCTTCCAGGGGCCCTAAACACAAGATTTGTGGAATGGTTAAAAGTGCATGAAAATGGCCAATTTACTCACTCTGAGGTCTGAAAAAGTGTTTCTTCACCCCGGGAAGTGAATTAAATACCATTTGGAGGCATTTAATGTTCAAGCAAAAACAGGTGATTTTTGACAAAAGAGATAACACCCCCCATTACGTCATGCTTCAGAAAGGTGAAAAATGGTCAGTTTTCAAATGTTTTATTTTTGAACGTCAGTTTACATTTGTAGGTAGATCATCAGTTTAAGAGCTAAAATTAGCATGTTTAAAGCGATTTTCATGCTTCCAGGGGTCCGGGAAGTGAATTAAATACCATTTGGAGACATTTAATGTTCAAGCAAAAACAGGTGATTTTTGACAAAAGAGATAACACCCCCCATTACGTCATGCTTCAGAAAGGTGAAAAATGGTCCGTTTTCAAATGTTTTATTTTTGAACGTCAGTTCACATTTGTAGGTAGATCATCAATTTAAGAGCTAAAATTAGCATGTTTAAAGTTATTTTCATGCTTCCAGGGGCCCGGGAAGTGAAATAAATACCATTTGGAGGCATTTAATGTTCAAGCAAAAACAGGTGATTTTTGACAAATGAGATAACACCCCCCCCCCATTACGTCATGGTTCAGAAAGGTGAAAAATGGTCAGTTTTCAAATGTTTTATTTTTGAACGTCAGTTCACATTTGTAGGTAGATCGTCAGTTTAAGAGCTAAAATTAGCATGTTTAAAGTTATTTTCATGTTTCCAGGGGCCCGGAAAGTGAAATAAATACCATTTGGAGGCATTTAATGTTCAAGCAAAAACAGGTGATATTTGACAAATGAGTTAACACCCCCCCCCATTACGTCATGGTTCAGAAAGGTGAAAAAAGGTCAGTTTTCAAATGTTTTATTTTTGAACGTCAGTTCACATTTGTAGGTAGATCATCAGTTTTAGAGCTGAAATTAGCATGTTTAAAGTGATTTTCGTGCTTCCAGGGGCCCGGGAAGTGAATTAAATACCATTTGGAGGCATTTAATGTTCAAGCAAAAACAGGTGATTTTTGACAAAAGAGATAACACACCCCCCCCATTACGTCATGCTTCAGAAAGGTGAAAAATGGTCCTTTTTCAAATGTTTTATTTTTGAACGTCAGTTCACATTTGTAGGTAGATCATCAGTTTTAGAGCTAAAATTAGAATGTTTAAAGTGATTTTCATGCTTCCAGTGACCCGGGAAGTGAATTAAATACCATTTGGAGGCATTTAATGTTCAAGCAAAAACAGGTAATTTTTGACAAAAGAGATAACACCCCCCCATTACGTCATGCTTCAGAAAGGTAAAAAATGGTCCGTTTTCAAATGTTTTATTTTTGAACGTCAGTTCACATTTGTAGGTAGATCATCAGTTTTAGAGCTAAAATTACCATGTTTAAAGTGATTTTCATGCTTCCAGGGGCCCTAAACACAAGATTTATGGAATGGTTAAAAGTGCATGAAAATGGCCAATTTACTCACTCTGAGGTCTCAAAAAGTGTTTCTTCACCCCGGGAAGTGAATTAAATACCATTTGGAGGCATTTAATGTTCAAGCAAAAACAGGTGATTTTTGACAAAAGAGATAACACCCCCCATTACGTCATGCTTCAGAAAGGTGAAAAATGGTCAGTTTTCAAATGTTTTATTTTTGAACGTCAGTTCACATTTGTAGGTGGATCATCAGTTTAAGAGCTAAAATTAGCATGTTTAAAGCGATTTTCATGCTTCCAGGGGTCCGGGAAGTGAATTAAATACCATTTGGAGACATTTAATGTTCAAGCAAAAACAGGTGATTTTTGACAAAAGAGATAACACCCCCCATTACGTCATGCTTCAGAAAGGTGAAAAATGGTCCGTTTTCAAATGTTTTATTTTTGAACGTCAGTTCACATTTGTAGGTAGATCATCAGTTTTAGAGCTAAAATTAGCATGTTTAAAGTGATTTTCATGCTTCCAGTGACCCGGGAAGTGAATTAAATACCATTTGGAGGCATTTAATGTTCAAACAAAAACAGGTGATTTTTGACAAAAGAGATAACACCCCCCCCCCATTACGTCATGCTTCACAAAGGTGAAAAATGGTCCGTTTTCAAATGTTTTATTTTTGAACGTCAGTTCACATTTGTAGGTATATCATCAGTTTTAGAGCTAAAATTAGCATGTTTAAAGTGATTTTCAGGCTTCCAGGGGCCCTAAACACAAGATTTGTGGAATGGTTAAAAGTGCATGAAAATGGCCAATTTACTCACTCTGAGGTCTGAAAAAGTGTTTCTTCACCCCGGGAAGTGAATTAAATACCATTTGGAGGCATTTAATGTTCAAGCAAAAACAGGTGATTTTTGACAAAAGAGATAACACCCCCCATTACGTCATGCTTCAGAAAGGTAAAAAATGGTCAGTTTTCAAATGTTTTATTTTTGAACGTCAGTTTACATTTGTAGGTAGATCATCAGTTTAAGAGCTAAAATTAGCATGTTTAAAGCGATTTTCATGCTTCCAGGGGTCCGGGAAGTGAATTAAATACCATTTGGAGACATTTAATGTTCAAGCAAAAACAGGTGATTTTTGACAAAAGAGATAACACCCCCCATTACGTCATGCTTCAGAAAGGTGAAAAATGGTCCGTTTTCAAATGTTTTATTTTTGAACGTCAGTTCACATTTGTAGGTAGATCATCAGTTTTAGAGCTAAAATTAGCATTTTGAAAGTGATTTTCATGCTTCCAGTGACCCGGGAAGTGAATTAAATACCATTTGGAGGCATTTAATGTTCAAGCAAAAACAGGTAATTTTTGACAAAAGAGATAACACCCCGACATTACGTCATGCTTCAGAAAGGTAAAAAATGGTCCGTTTTCAAATGTTTTATTTTTGAACATCAGTTCACATTTTTAGGTAGATCATCAGTTTTAGAGCTAAAATTAGCATGTTTAAAGTGATTTTCATGCTTCCAGGGGCCCTAAACACAAGATTTGTGGAATGGTTAAAAGTGCATGAAAATGGCCAATTTACTCACTCTGAGGTCTGAAAAAGTGTTTCTTCACCCCGGGAAGTGAATTAAATACCATTTGGAGGCATTTAATGTTCAAGCAAAAACAGGTGATTTTTGACAAAAGAGATAACACCCCCCATTACGTCATGCTTCAGAAAGGTAAAAAATGGTCAGTTTTCAAATGTTTTATTTTTTAACGTCAGTTTACATTTGTAGGTAGATCATCAGTTTAAGAGCTAAAATTAGCATGTTTAAAGCGATTTTCATGCTTCCAGGGGTCCGGGAAGTGAACTAAATACCATTTGGAGACATTCAATGTTCAAGCAAAAACAGGTGATTTTTGACAAAAGAGATAACACCCCCCATTACGTCATGCTTCAGAAAGGTGAAAAATGGTCCGTTTTCAAATGTTTTATTTTTGAACGTCAGTTCACATTTGTAGGTAGATCATCAGTTTAAGAGCTAAAATTAGCATGTTTAAAGTGATTTTCATGCTTCCAGGGGCCCGGTAAGTGAATTAAATACCATTTGGAGACATTTAATGTTCAAACAAATACAGGTGATTTTTGTCAAAGGAGATAACACCCCCCCATTACGTCATGCTTCAGAATGGTGAAAAACGGTCCGTTTTCAAATGTTTTATTTTTGAACGTCAGTTCACATTTGTAGGTAGATCGTCAGTTAAAGAGCTAAAATTAGCATGTTTAAAGTTATTTTCATGTTTCCAGGGGCCCGGGAAGTGAAATAAATACCATTTGGAGGCATTTAATGTTCAAGCAAAAACAGGTGATTTTTGACAAATGAGTTAACACCCCCCCCCCCATTACGTCATGGTTCAGAAAGGTGAAAAATGGTAGTTTTCAAATGTTTTATTTTTGAACGTCAGTTCACATTTGTAGATAGATCATCCGTTTTAGAGCTAAAATTAGCATGTTTAAAGTGATTTTCATGCTTCCAGGGGCCCGGGAAGTGAATTAAATACCATTTGGAGGCATTTAACGTTCAAGCAAAAACAGGTGATGTTTTATTTTTGAACGTCAGTTCACATTTGTAGGTAGATCATCAGTTTTAGAGCTAAAATTAGCATGTTTAAAGTGATTTTCATGCTTCCAGGGGCCCGGGAAGTGAATTAAATACCATTTGGAGGCATTTAATGTTCAAGCAAAAACAGGTGATTTTTGACAAAAGAGATAACAGCCCCCCCCATTACGTCATGCTTCAGAAAGGTGAAAAATGGTCCGTTTTCAAATGTTTTATTTTTGAACGTCAGTTCACATTTGCAGGTAGATCATCAGTTTTAGAGCTAAAATTAGCATGTTTTAAGTGATTTTCATGCTTCCAGGGGCCCGGGAAGTGAATTAAATACCATTTGGAGGCATTTAATGTTCAAGCAAAAACAGGTGATTTTTGACAAAAGAAATAACACCCCCCATTACGTCATGTTTCAGAAAGGTGAAAAATGGTCCGTTTTCAAATGTTTTATTTTTGAACGTCAGTTCACATTTGTAGGTAGATCATCAGTTTTAGAGCTAAAATTAGCATGTTTTAAGTGATTTTCATGCTTCCAGGGGTCCGGGAAGTGAATTAAATACCATTTGGAGGCATTTAATGTTCAAGCAAAAACAGGTGATTTTTGACAAAAGAGATAACCCCCCCCCCCATTACGTCATGCTTCAGAAAGGTGAAAAATGGTCCGTTTTCAAATGTTTTATTTTTGAACGTCAGTTCACATTTGTAGGTAGATCATCAGTTTAAGAGCTAAAATGAGCATGTTTAAAGTGATTTTCATGCTTTTAGGGGCCCGGGAAGTGAACTAAATACCATTTGGAGGCATTTAATGTTCAAGCAAAAACAGGTGATTTTTGACAAAAGAGATAACACCCCCCCCATTACGTCATGCTTCAGAAAGGTGAAAAATGGTCCGTTTTCAAATGTTTTATTTTTGAACCTCAGTTCACATTTGTAGGTAGATCATCAGTTTTAGAGCTAAAATTAGCATGTTTAAAGTGATTTTCATGCTTCCAGGGGCCCTAAACACAAGGGGCCTTATTTATGAAGGCCTTGCGCCGCTGGTGCGTCACTTTTAACATGGGAAAAAGTGACGCACCGGCGGCGCAAGGCCTTCATAAATAAGGCCCAAGATTTGTGGAATGGTTAAAAGTGCATGAAAATGGCCAATTTACTCACTCTGAGGTCTCAAAAAGTGTTTCTTCACCCCGGGAAGTGAATTAAATACCATTTGGAGGCATTTAATGTTCAAGCAAAAACAGGTGATTTTTGACAAAAGAGATAACACCCCCTCATTACATCATGCTTCAGAAAGGTGAAAAATGGTCCGTTTTCAAATGTTTTATTTTTGAACGTCAGTTCACATTTGTAGGTAGATCATCAGTTTTAGAGCGAAAATTAGCATGTTTAAAGTGATTTTCATGCTTCCAGGGGCCCGGGAAGTGAATTAAATACCATTTGGAGGCATTTAATGTTCAAGCAAAAACAGGTGATTTTTGTCAAAAGAGATAACACCCCCCCCCCATTACGTCATGCTTCAGAAAGGTGAAAAATGGTCCGTTTGCAAATGTTTTATTTTTGAACGTCAGTTCACATTTGTAGGTAGATCATCAGTTTTAGAGCTAAAATTAGCATGTTTAAAGTGATTTTCATGCTTCCAGGGGCCCGGGAAGTGAATTAAATACCATTTGGAGGCATTTCATGTTCAAGCAAAAACAGGTGATTTTTGACAAAAGATATAACACCCCCCCCATTACGTCATGCTTCAGAAAGGTGAAAAATGGTCCGTTTTCAAATGTTTTATTTTTGAACGTCAGTTCACATTTGTAGGTAGATCATCGTTTTAGAGCTAAAATTAGCATGTTTAAAGTGATTTTCATGCTTCCAGGGGCCCGGGAAGTGAATTAAATACCATTTGGAGGCATTTAATGTTCAAGCAAAAACAGGTGATTTTTGACAAAAGAGATAACACCCCCATTACGTCATGCTTCAGAAAGGTGAAAAATGGTCCGTTTTCAAATGTTTTATTTTTGAAAGTCAGTTCACATTTGTAGGTATATCATCAGTTTTAGAGCTAAAATTTGCATGTTTGAAGTGATTTTCATGCTTCCAGGGGCCCTAAACACAATATTTGTGGAATGGTTAAAAGTGCATGAAAATGGCCAATTTACTCACTCTGAGGTCTCAAAAAGTGTTTCTTCACCCCGGGAAGTGAATTAAATACCATTTGGAGGCATTTAATGTTCAAGCAAAAACAGGTGATTTTTGACAAAAGAGATAACACCCCCATTACGTCATGCTTCAGAAAGGTTAAAAATGGTCAGTTTTCAAATGTTTTATTTTTGAACGTCAGTTTACATTTGTAGGTAGATCATCAGTTTAAGAGCTAAAATTAGCATGTTTAAAGCGATTTTCATGCTTCCAGGGGTCGGGAAGTGAATTAAATACCATTTGGAGACATTTAATGTTCAAGCAAAAACAGGTGATTTTTGACAAAAGAGATAACACCCCCCATTACGTCATGCTTCAGAAAGGTGAAAAATGGTCAGTTTTCAAATGTTTTATTTTTGAACGTCAGTTCACATTTGTAGGTAGATCATCAGTTTAAGAGCTAAAATTAGCATGTTTAAAGTGATTTTCATGCTTCCAGGGGCCCGGGAAGTGAATTAAATACCATTTGGAGACATTTAATGTTCAAACAAATACAGGTGATTTTTGTCAAAGGAGATAACACCCCCCCATTACGTCATGCTTCAGAAAGGTGAAAAATGGTCAGTTTTCAAATGTTTTATTTTTGAACGTCAGTTCACATTTGTAGGTAGATCGTCAGTTTAAGAGCTAAAATTAGCATGTTTAAAGTTATTTTCATGCTTCCAGGGGCCCGGGAAGTGAAATAAATACCATTTGTAGGCATTTAATGTTCAAGCAAAAACAGGTGATTTTTGACAAATGAGATAACACCCCCCCCATTACGTCATGGTTCAGAAAGGTGAAAAATGGTCAGTTTTCAAATGTTTTATTTTTGAACGTCAGTTCACATTTGTAGGTAGATCGTCAGTTTAAGAGCTAAAATTAGCATGTTTAAAGTTATTTTCATGTTTCCAGGGGCCCGGGAAGTGAATTAAATACCATTTGGAGGCATTTAATGTTCAAGCAAAAACAGGTGATTTTTGACAAAAGAGATAACACCCCCCCCATTACGTCATGCTTCAGAAAGGTAAAAAATGGTCCGTTTTCAAATGTTTTATTTTTGAACGTCAGTTCACATTTGTAGGTAGATCATCAGTTTTAGAGCTAAAATTAGCATGTTTAAAGTGATTTTCATGCTTCCAGGGGCCCGGGAAGTGAATTAAATACCATTTGGAGGCATTTAATGTTCAAGCAAAAACAGGTGATTTTTGACAAAAGAGATAACACCCCCCATTACGTCATGCTTCAGAAAGGTGAAAAATTGTCAGTTTTCAAATGTTTTATTTTTGAACGTCAGTTCACATTTGTAGGTAGATCATCAGTTTTAGAGCTAAAATTAGCATATTTAAAGTGATTTTCATGCTTCCAGTGACCCGGGAAGTGAATTAAATACCATTTGGAGGCATTTAATGTTCAAGCAAAAACAGGTGATTTTTGACAAAAGAGATAACACCCCCCCATTACGTCATGCTTCAGAAAGGTAAAAAATGGTCCGTTTTCAAATGTTTTATTTTTGAACGTCAGTTCACATTTGTAGGTAGATCATCAGTTTTAGAGCTAAAATTAGCATGTTTAAAGTGATTTTCATGCTTCCAGGGGCCCTAAACACAAGATTTGTGGAATGGTTAAAAGTGCATGAAAATGGCCAATTTACTCACTCTGAGGTCTCAAAAAGTGTTTCTTCACCCCGGGAAGTGAATTAAATACCATTTGGAGGCATTTAATGTTCAAGCAAAAACAGGTGATTTTTGACAAAAGAGATAACACCCCCATTACGTCATGCTTCAGAAAGGTTAAAAATGGTCAGTTTTCAAATGTTTTATTTTTGAACGTCAGTTTCCATTTGTAGGTAGATCATCAGTTTAAGAGCTAAAATTAGCATGTTTAAAGCGATTTTCATGCTTCCAGGGGTCGGGAAGTGAATTAAATACCATTTGGAGACATTTAATGTTCAAGCAAAAACAGGTGATTTTTGACAAAAGAGATAACACCCCCCATTACGTCATGCTTCAGAAAGGTGAAAAATGGTCAGTTTTCAAATGTTTTATTTTTGAACGTCAGTTCACATTTGTAGGTAGATCATCAGTTTAAGAGCTAAAATTAGCATGTTTAAAGTTATTTTCATGCTTCCAGGGGCCCGGGAAGTGAAATAAATACCATTTGGAGGCATTTAATGTTCAAGCAAAAACAGGTGATTTTTGACAAATGAGTTAACACCCCCCCCCCCATTACGTCATGGTTCAGAAAGGTGAAAAAAGGTCGGTTTTCAAATGTTTTATTTTTGAACGTCAGTTCACATTTGTAGGTAGATCATCAGTTTTAGAGCTGAAATTAGCATGTTTAAAGTGATTTCCATGCTTCCAGGGGCCCTAAACACAAGATTTGTGGAATGGTTAAAAGTGCATGAAAATGGCCAATTTACTCACTCTGAGGTCTGAAAAAGTGTTTCTTCACCCCGGGAAGTGAATTAAATACCATTTGGAGGCATTTAATGTTCAAGCAAAAACAGGTGATTTTTGACAAAAGAGATTACACCCCCCATTACGTCATGCTTCAGAAAGGTGAAAAATGGTCAGTTTTCAAATGTTTTATTTTTGAACGTCAGTTTACATTTGTAGGTAGATCATCAGTTTAAGAGCTAAAATTAGCATGTTTAAAGCGATTTTCATGCTTCCAGGGGCCCGGGAAGTGAATTAAATACCATTTGGAGGCATTTAATGTTCAAGCAAAAACAGGTGATTTTTGACAAAAGAGATAACACCCCCCCATTACGTCATGCTTCAGAAAGGTGAAAAATGGTAGTTTTCAAATGTTTTATTTTTGAACGTCAGTTCACATTTGTAGATAGATCATCCGTTTTAGAGCTAAAATTAGCATGTTTAAAGTGATTTTCATGCTTCCAGGGGCCCGGGAAGTGAATTAAATACCATTTGGAGGCATTTAACGTTCAAGCAAAAACAGGTGATGTTTTATTTTTGAACGTCAGTTCACATTTGTAGGTAGATCATCAGTTTTAGAGCTAAAATTAGCATGTTTAAAGTGATTTTCATGCTTCCAGGGGCCCGGGAAGTGAATTAAATACCATTTGGAGGCATTTAATGTTCAAGCAAAAACAGGTGATTTTTGACAAAAGAGATAACACCCCCCCCCATTACGTCATGCTTCAGAAAGGTGAAAAATGGTCCGTTTTCAAATGTTTTATTTTTGAACGTCAGTTCACATTTGCAGGTAGATCATCAGTTTTAGAGCTAAAATTAGCATGTTTTAAGTGATTTTCATGCTTCCAGGGGCCCGGGAAGTGAATTAAATACCATTTGGAGGCATTTAATGTTCAAGCAAAAACAGGTGATTTTTGACAAAAGAAATAACACCCCCCATTACGTCATGTTTCAGAAAGGTGAAAAATGGTCCGTTTTCAAATGTTTTATTTTTGAACGTCAGTTCACATTTGTAGGTAGATCATCAGTTTTAGAGCTAAAATTAGCATGTTTTAAGTGATTTTCATGCTTCCAGGGGTCCGGGAAGTGAATTAAATACCATTTGGAGGCATTTAATGTTCAAGCAAAAACAGGTGATTTTTGACAAAAGAGATAACCCCCCCCCCCCCATTACGTCATGCTTCAGAAAGGTGAAAAATGGTCCGTTTTCAAATGTTTTATTTTTGAACGTCAGTTCACATTTGTAGGTAGATCATCAGTTTAAGAGCTAAAATGAGCATGTTTAAAGTGATTTTCATGCTTTTAGGGGCCCGGGAAGTGAACTAAATACCATTTGGAGGCATTTAATGTTCAAGCAAAAACAGGTGATTTTTGACAAAAGAGATAACACCCCCCCATTACGTCATGCTTCAGAAAGGTGAAAAATGGTCCGTTTTCAAATGTTTTATTTTTGAACCTCAGTTCACATTTGTAGGTAGATCATCAGTTTTAGAGCTAAAATTAGCATGTTTAAAGTGATTTTCATGCTTCCAGGGGCCCTAAACACAAGGGGCCTTATTTATGAAGGCCTTGCGCCGCTGGTGCGTCACTTTTAACATGGGAAAAAGTGACGCACCGGCGGCGCAAGGCCTTCATAAATAAGGCCCAAGATTTGTGGAATGGTTAAAAGTGCATGAAAATGGCCAATTTACTCACTCTGAGGTCTCAAAAAGTGTTTCTTCACCCCGGGAAGTGAATTAAATACCATTTGGAGGCATTTAATGTTCAAGCAAAAACAGGTGATTTTTGACAAAAGAGATAACACCCCCTCATTACATCATGCTTCAGAAAGGTGAAAAATGGTCCGTTTTCAAATGTTTTATTTTTGAACGTCAGTTCACATTTGTAGGTAGATCATCAGTTTTAGAGCGAAAATTAGCATGTTTAAAGTGATTTTCATGCTTCCAGGGGCCCGGGAAGTGAATTAAATACCATTTGGAGGCATTTAATGTTCAAGCAAAAACAGGTGATTTTTGACAAAAGAGATAACACCCCCCCCCATTACGTCATGCTTCAGAAAGGTGAAAAATGGTCCGTTTGCAAATGTTTTATTTTTGAACGTCAGTTCACATTTGTAGGTAGATCATCAGTTTTAGAGCTAAAATTAGCATGTTTAAAGTGATTTTCATGCTTCCAGGGGCCCGGGAAGTGAATTAAATACCATTTGGAGGCATTTCATGTTCAAGCAAAAACAGGTGATTTTTGACAAAAGATATAACACCCCCCCCATTACGTCATGCTTCAGAAAGGTAAAAATGGTCCGTTTTCAAATGTTTTATTTTTGAACGTCAGTTCACATTTGTAGGTAGATCATCGTTTTAGAGCTAAAATTAGCATGTTTAAAGTGATTTTCATGCTTCCAGGGGCCCGGGAAGTGAATTAAATACCATTTGGAGGCATTTAATGTTCAAGCAAAAACAGGTGATTTTTGACAAAAGAGATAACACCCCCATTACGTCATACTTCAGAAAGGTGAAAAATGGTCCGTTTTCAAATGTTTTATTTTTGAACGTCAGTTCACATTTGTAGGTAGATCATCAGTTTAAGAGCTAAAATTTGCATGTTTGAAGTGATTTTCATGCTTCCAGGGGCCCTAAACACAAGATTTGTGGAATGGTTAAAAGTGCATGAAAATGGCCAATTTACTCACTCTGAGGTCTCAAAAAGTGTTTCTTCACCCCGGGAAGTGAATTAAATACCATTTGGAGGCATTTAATGTTCAAGCAAAAACAGGTGATTTTTGACAAAAGAGATAACACCCCCATTACGTCATGCTTCAGAAAGGTGAAAAATGGTCCGTTTTCAAATGTTTTATTTTTGAAAGTCAGTTCACATTTGTAGGTATATCATCAGTTTTAGAGCTAAAATTAGCATGTTTAAAGTGATTTTCAGGCTTCCAGGGGCCCTAAACACAATATTTGTGGAATGGTTAAAAGTGCATGAAAATGGCCAATTTACTCACTCTGAGGTCTCAAAAAGTGTTTCTTCACCCCGGGAAGTGAATTAAATACCATTTGGAGGCATTTAATGTTCAAGCAAAAACAGGTGATTTTTGACAAAAGAGATAACACCCCCATTACGTCATGCTTCAGAAAGGTTAAAAATGGTCAGTTTTCAAATGTTTTATTTTTGAATGTCAGTTTACATTTGTAGGTAGATCATCAGTTTAAGAGCTAAAATTAGCATGTTTAAAGCGATTTTCATGCTTCCAGGGGTCGGGAAGTGAATTAAATACCATTTGGAGACATTTAATGTTCAAGCAAAAACAGGTGATTTTTGACAAAAGAGATAACACCCCCCATTACGTCATGCTTCAGAAAGGTGAAAAATGGTCAGTTTTCAAATGTTTTATTTTTGAACGTCAGTTCACATTTGTAGGTAGATCATCAGTTTAAGAGCTAAAATTAGCATGTTTAAAATGATTTTCATGCTTCCAGGGGCCCGGGAAGTGAATTAAATACCATTTGGAGACATTTAATGTTCAAACAAATACAGGTGATTTTTGTCAAAGGAGATAACACCCCCCCATTACGTCATGCTTCAGAAAGGTGAAAAATGGTCAGTTTTCAAATGTTTTATTTTTGAACGTCAGTTCACATTTGTAGGTAGATCGTCAGTTTAAGAGCTAAAATTAGCATGTTTAAAGTTATTTTCATGCTTCCAGGGGCCCGGGAAGTGAAATAAATACCATTTGTAGGCATTTAATGTTCAAGCAAAAACAGGTGATTTTTGACAAATGAGATAACACCCCCCCCATTACGTCATGGTTCAGAAAGGTGAAAAATGGTCAGTTTTCAAATGTTTTATTTTTGAACGTCAGTTCACATTTGTAGGTAGATCGTCAGTTTAAGAGCTAAAATTAGCATGTTTAAAGTTATTTTCATGTTTCCAGGGGCCCGGGAAGTGAAATAAATACCATTTGGAGGCATTTAATGTTCAAGCAAAAACAGGTGATTTTTGACAAATGAGTTAACACCCCCCCCCATTACGTCATGGTTCAGAAAGGTGAAAAAAGGTCCGTTTTCAAATGTTTTATTTTTGAACGTCAGTTCACATTTGTAGGTAGATCATCAGTTTTAGAGCTGAAATTAGCATGTTTAAAGTGATTTTCGTGCTTCCAGGGGCCCGGGAAGTGAATTAAATACCATTTGGAGGCATTTAATGTTCAAGCAAAAACAGGTGATTTTTGACAAAAGATATAAACCCCCCCCCCCCCCATTACGTCATGCTTCAGAAAGGTGAAAAATGGTCCGTTTTCAAATGTTTTATTTTTGAACGTCAGTTCACATTTGTAGGTAGATCATCAGTTTTAGAGCTAAAATTAGCATGTTTAAAGTGATTTTCATGCTTCCAGGGGCCCTAAACACAAGGGGCCTTATTTATGAAGGCCTTGCGCCGCTGGTGCGTCACTTTTAACATGGGAAAAAGTGACGCACCGGCGGCGCAAGGCCTTCATAAATAAGGCCCAAGATTTGTGGAATGGTTAAAAGTGCATGAAAATGGCCAATTTACTCACTCTGAGGTCTCAACAAGTGTTTCTTCACCCCGGGAAGTGAATTAAATACCATTTGGTGGCATTTAATGTTCAAGCAAAAACAGGTGATTTTTGACAAAAGAGATAACACCCCCTCATTACATCATGCTTCAGAAAGGTGAAAAATGGTCCGTTTTCAAATGTTTTATTTTTGAACGTCAGTTCACATTTGTAGGTAGATCATCAGTTTTAGAGCGAAAATTAGCATGTTTAAAGTGATTTTCATGCTTCCAGGGGCCCGGGAAGTGAATTAAATACCATTTGGAGGCATTTAATGTTCAAGCAAAAACTGGTGATTTTTGACAAAAGAGATAACACCCCCCCCATTACGTCATGCTTCAGAAAGGTGAAAAATGGTCCGTTTGCAAATGTTTTATTTTTGAACGTCAGTTCACATTTGTAGGTAGATCATCAGTTTTAGAGCTAAAATTAGCATGTTTAAAGTGATTTTCATGCTTCCAGGGGCCCGGGAAGTGAATTAAATACCATTTGGAGGCATTTAATGTTCAAGCAAAAACAGGTGATTTTTGACAAAAGAGATAACACCCCCATTACGTCATACTTCAGAAAGGTGAAAAATGGTCCGTTTTCAAATGTTTTATTTTTTAACGTCAGTTCACATTTGTAGGTAGATCATCAGTTTTAGAGCTAAAATTTGCATGTTTAAAGTGATTTTCATGCTTCCAGTGACCCGGGAAGTGAATTGAATACCATTTGGAGGCATTTAATGTTCAAGCAAAAACAGGTGATTTTTGACAAAAGAGATAACACCCCCCATTACGTCATGCTTCAGAAAGGTAAAAAATGGTCCGTTTTCAAATGTTTTATTTTTGAACGTCAGTTCACATTTGTAGGTAGATCATCAGTTTTAGAGCTAAAATTAGCATGTTTAAAGTGATTTTCATGCTTCCAGGGGCCCGGGAAGTGAATTAAATACCATTTGGAGGCATTTAATGTTCAAGCAAAAACAGGTGATTTTTGACAAAAGAGATAACACCCCCATTACGTCATACTTCAGAAAGGTGAAAAATGGTCCGTTTTCAAATGTTTTATTTTTGAACGTCAGTTCACATTTGTAGGTAGATCATCAGTTTAAGAGCTAAAATTTGCATGTTTGAAGTGATTTTCATGCTTCCAGGGGCCCTAAACACAAGATTTGTGGAATGGTTAAAAGTGCATGAAAATGGCCAATTTACTCACTCTGAGGTCTCAAAAAGTGTTTCTTCACCCCGGGAAGTGAATTAAATACCATTTGGAGGCATTTAATGTTCAAGCAAAAACAGGTGATTTTTGACAAAAGAGATAACACCCCCATTACGTCATTACTAAGAAGCTCTCCCCGGTGATTGCGACTGGGGCTGCGAGCTATTCGCGTTTAACCAGTGACAGAAAACGAAGATTGCTTTTAACTGTGTGTAACAGTGATTTTTAATTAGTTTGTGTCAAAAACGGTATTTCGCTAGACAATTCATACTTGGGGGCTTTTTATCACAGATTTTAACTGGGAATTAATCAGGCACTCTGACACCTTTTTCACGCTCTCCACTACTTCCCTACCTCTGTTGGTGGCGACTTGATCTCGCGTCTGGCAGCGGTGGGCGCCATCTTGGGGGTAGCGGGGTCAGCGCTCTAGTTGCGCAGGACTCACGCCCTCCTCAACTGGCTATAAAATGTGTGTTATCTCCAGACGGCGCAGCGGGCTGGCGCAGCGGGCGCGCCGGGCGCGCGCCGAAGCCGCGCCTAAGCCAAGCCCGTCTGCGCCCGTCCGAGCCTGGACCGAGCCCAGGGCCACCCCCCTTACATCATCACCCTCAGCAAGGTTAGTCTACACTGCTACTGATTTACGTCAGTTCAATACCACCTTTCAGACTGTACATGTTCCTCCTACATGCTTACTAGCTGACCCTATTGGGGGTCCTTTCCTCTGTACATTGTGCACTAATAAGAGCACGGTTACCCAAACTCACACTCCACCCAACTCCCAGAAACTTATACACGCTGCACTTGTTAACGCCCGCTCGCTCCCTTGTCATAAAATTGACATTCTGGAGTTGCTCAATAATTATGCTATTGATCTCCTATTTCTTACTGAGACTTGGGGAGACAATGCATCTGGGCCTGACTTTAAGGCTGCGATGCCAGAGGACTACTGTGTTCATAGGCAGGATCGCGTTTCTGCCCATAAAGGTGGGGGGATCGCAATAATATATCGGAACTGCCTCCGCGTGAAAACTATCGACCTTAAACATTCAAGTTGCGAGGCATTGGCTTTTACAATTACCCTCACCAACAACCAAACGTTCACAGGTAGCCTTCTTTATCGACCTCCAGGCTCCCGCTCTATCTTTCTCTCTCAACTGAATCAACTGAGTGAGCTATCTGCAGATCACAAACATTTCACTCTCCTGGGAGATTTTAATTTTCATCTTGATTCTCGGTCAGACAAAGATACTGACCAGCTTATTAACGATCTGCTTGCTGTAGGTCTTGAACAAGTGATCACAGAGCCAACCCACGAAGCTGGCCATACACTTGACGGTATATTTACTAATGACCCTCATATTATTAAAAACGCTATATTTCCTTTAACTTGGTCAGACCACTTTGCCATTTTATTTGATATACGAATAAAAAATACAGCTCCTTACACCACGTCTCTAAAATCTGACTTCACCTATAGAGATTGGAAAAATCTTGACTTTAATCAACTTGCTCAGATCCTCACTGACGACTTTGCTAGTATAGACACTACACATGACCCAAATAATGTAGCAGTTACTTACACCTCTATTCTGGAAAAAGCTTTTCTCACCTTGGCTCCCCTCAAAACACGAAAATGTAACAGGAAGACCCCTTCGGCCCCATGGTTCACCGAAAACCTCAGACTCCAACGCCAATACTGTCGTAACAAGGAACGACATTGGCGTAAAAATTACAACTCAGCAGATAAGAGCGCCTATAAAGCTGCACTTCTCAGCTATAAGCAGAATATAATATCTGAGAAAAACATCTATTATACTGCCCAAATAAACCAAGCCCAATGCAACATGAAGAAACTGTTTGAAGTTGTCAACCATCTTGCTGAACCTTCTAATCCTCGGACGGAAACGTCCCAAAATCTCTGTAACACACTCGCTGACTTTTTCTCTGAAAAGGTCACATCTATATTTAGGGACTTCAGCCCCAAAGTGTCAACCTCTGATACCTCTGACCCCGAGCTACATGAGACCCTGACAGCTTCCACTGAATTTACTGAATTCATCAGCACGAACCCACATGACATTTACAAATTAACTCAGTCAATCAAATCTGGTTCCCCTTTGGATCCCTGTCACCCATCCATACTCAATAAAATCCCAGACATTATCTCAATGCCATTGGCACGAATCTGTAACAGTATGTTTGCCACTGGTTCTTACCCTACCATTTGGAAAAACACCATTATTAGGCCACTTCTTAAAAAACCTTCCCTAGATCCTACACTACCCTCCAGCTATCGTCCCATTGCATCTCTGCCGTTTCCTGCCAAGATTTTTGAATCGGTCATGAACAAACAACTTTCTGACTATATTCATACCAACGACTTGCTAGATGAAACTCAGTTTGGTTTCCGGCAAGGTCACGGGACAGAGACTGCCCTGATCAAGGCGGCAGACGAAATCAGGGCCACAATGGATAAGGGTGGACAAGCTGTCCTGATACTGTTGGACCTGTCGGCGGCTTTCGACACGGTCGATCACGCAACTTTGGTCGGCCGTGTCGAGGCCATCGGCATTAAACATAAAGCTAGGGATCTCATTGCATCATTCTTGGCGGATCGTAGCCAAGCGGTCAAGCTGGGTACTTTTACATCACCCACATTCAGCCTTCCCTGTGGAGTCCCTCAGGGTTCCTCGCTAAGTCCGACCCTTTTTAATATCTATGTTTCGGACTTAGCGAGGGTTATAAAGGAGCATAACATCAACTTGACAACGTACGCTGATGATACTCAGCTGGTGCTGTCTATTCACAAAGATGGACCTACGGTCGCAGCAAATTTCAAGAATGGAATGAGGGCCATTAGCAGTTGGATGGCCTCCAACTGCTTAAAACTTAACTCTGCTAAGACAGAAGTTATGCTCTTTGGAAACATTCAACCTGAGTGGTCCCCTTCGTGGTGGCCAGAGGAATTGGGATCCCCCCCGCAACCTGTCAGTAAAGTTAGAAACCTGGGAGTGATATTTGACAACAAGCTCCTTTTCCATCATCATGCGAATTCGGTAGCGTCATCCTCCTTTAACATCCTAAGGAAGATAAAGAAACTACTACCGTATCTTCCCACAGCTATGGGAAAAACACTCATATCCACACTGGTGTTCTCTCGCATCGATTACTGCAACTCCCTTTTCCTCAATGCTCAAAAAGAGGTTATCTCCAAATTGCAACTAATACAAAACGCCTCTGCTAGAGTCCTACTAGGTATTCCCAAATACAGCTCTGTCTCTAGACATCTTGACCAACTGCACTGGCTTCCAGCCAGAAGTCGCACGAAGTTCAAGACCCTTTGTATTGTCTACAAGGCAATAAACAACATGGGACCTAGATTTCTGAGAAGTTCTTTTAAACCTCTGCCAACCCCTAGAACGTTGCGTTCCAACACGGCTCACATGCTTCAGATTCCCAGAACAAGGACAGTGACCTGGGGAGACAGACGTTTCACCATAGCAGCGGCGAAATTGTGGAACTCTCTTCCGCTCAATATAAAGACCAGTCCATCTTTGATTGTCTTTAGAAAGCAGCTAAAGACATGGCTGTTTTCTCAATGACACTCTTGTGGATCACTTTAGTCACTGTTTTCTGTTTACTTTCTGGTTAGTGTCTTTTAGCTGTTAGCGCCGAGACACCCACGGGTATTTGCAGCGCTTTAAAAATTGCCAAAAATAAATAAATAAATAAATAAATGCTTCAGAAAGGTGAAAAATGGTCCGTTTTCAAATGTTTTATTTTTGAAAGTCAGTTCACATTTGTAGGTATATCATCAGTTTTAGAGCTAAAATTAGCATGTTTAAAGTGATTTTCAGGCTTCCAGGGGCCCTAAACACAATATTTGTGGAATGGTTAAAAGTGCATGAAAATGGCCAATTTACTCACTCTGAGGTCTCAAAAAGTGTTTCTTCACCCCGGGAAGTGAATTAAATACCATTTGGAGGCATTTAATGTTCAAGCAAAAACAGGTGATTTTTGACAAAAGAGATAACACCCCCATTACGTCATGCTTCAGAAAGGTTAAAAATGGTCAGTTTTCAAATGTTTTATTTTTGAACGTCAGTTTACATTTGTAGGTAGATCATCAGTTTAAGAGCTAAAATTAGCATGTTTAAAGCGATTTTCATGCTTCCAGGGGTCGGGAAGTGAATTAAATACCATTTGGAGACATTTAATGTTCAAGCAAAAACAGGTGATTTTTGACAAAAGGGATAACACCCCCCATTACGTCATGCTTCAGAAAGGTGAAAAATGGTCAGTTTTCAAATGTTTTATTTTTGAACGTCAGTTCACATTTGTAGGTAGATCATCAGTTTAAGAGCTAAAATTAGCATGTTTAAAGTTATTTTCATGCTTCCAGGGGCCCGGGAAGTGAATTAAATACCATTTGGAGACATTTAATGTTCAAACAAATACAGGTGATTTTTGTCAAAGGAGATAACACCCCCCCATTACGTCATGCTTCAGAAAGGTGAAAAATGGTCAGTTTTCAAATGTTTTATTTTTGAACGTCAGTTCACATTTGTAGGTAGATCGTCAGTTTAAGAGCTAAAATTAGCATGTTTAAAGTTATTTTCATGCTTCCAGGGGCCCGGGAAGTGAAATAAATACCATTTGTAGGCATTTAATGTTCAAGCAAAAACAGGTGATTTTTGACAAATGAGATAACACCCCCCCCATTACGTCATGGTTCAGAAAGGTGAAAAATGGTCAGTTTTCAAATGTTTTATTTTTGAACGTCAGTTCACATTTGTAGGTAGATCGTCAGTTTAAGAGCTAAAATTAGCATGTTTAAAGTTATTTTCATGTTTCCAGGGGCCCGGGAAGTGAAATAAATACCATTTGGAGGCATTTAATGTTCAAGCAAAAACAGGTGATTTTTGACAAATGAGTTAACACCCCCCCCCATTACGTCATGGTTCAGAAAGGTGAAAAAAGGTCCGTTTTCAAATGTTTTATTTTTGAACGTCAGTTCACATTTGTAGGTAGATCATCAGTTTTAGAGCTGAAATTAGCATGTTTAAAGTGATTTTCGTGCTTCCAGGGGCCCGGGAAGTGAATTAAATACCATTTGGAGGCATTTAATGTTCAAGCAAAAACAGGTGATTTTTGACAAAAGAGATAACACCCCCCCCCATTACGTCATGCTTCAGAAAGGTGAAAAATGGTCCGTTTTCAAATGTTTTATTTTTGAACGTCAGTTCACATTTGTAGGTAGATCATCAGTTTTAGAGCTAAAATTAGCATGTTTAAAGTGATTTTCATGCTTCCAGGGGCCCTAAACACAAGATTTGTGGAATGGTTAAAAGTGCATGAAAATGGCCAATTTACTCACTCTGAGGTCTGAAAAAGTGTTTCTTCACCCCGGGAAGTGAATTAAATACCATTTGGAGGCATTTAATGTTCAAGCAAAAACAGGTGATTTTTGACAAAAGAGATTACACCCCCCATTACGTCATGCTTCAGAAAGGTGAAAAATGGTCAGTTTTCAAATGTTTTATTTTTGAATGTCAGTTTACATTTGTAGGTAGATCATCAGTTTAAGAGCTAAAATTAGCATGTTTAAAGCGATTTTCATGCTTCCAGGGGTCCGGGAAGTGAATTAAATACCATTTGGAGACATTTAATGTTCAAGCAAAAACAGGTGATTTTTCACAAAAGAGATAACACCCCCCATTACGTCATGCTTCAGAAAGGTGAAAAATGGTCCGTTTTCAAATGTTTTATTTTTTGTCGTCAGTTCACATTTGTAGGTAGATCATCAGTTTAAGAGCTCAAATTAGCATGTTTAAAGTGATTTTCATGCTTCCAGGGGCCCGGGAAGTGAATTAAATGCCATTTGGAGACATTTAATGTTCAAACAAATACAGGTGATTTTTGTCAAAGGAGATAACACCCCCCATTACGTCATGCTTCAGAAAGGTGAAAAATGGTCCGTTTTCAAATGTTTTATTTTTGAACGTCAGTTCACATTTGTAGGTAGATCATCAGTTTTAGAGCGAAAATTAGCATGTTTAAAGTGATTGTCATGCTTCCAGGGGCCCGGGAAGTGAATTAAATACGATTTGGAGGCATTTAATGTTCAATCAAAAACAGGTGATTTTTGACAAAAGAGATAACACCCCCCCCATTACGTCATGCTTCAGAAAGGTGAAAAATGGTCCGTTTTCAAATGTTTTATTTTTGAACGTCAGTTCACATTTGTAGGTAGATCATCAGTTTTAGAGCTAAAATTAGCATGTTTAAAGTGATTTTCATGCTTCCAGGGGCCCTGGAAGTGAATTAAATACCATTTGGAGGCATTTAATGTTCAAGCAAAAACAGGTGATTTTTGACAAAAGAGATAACACCCCCCCCATTACGTCATGCTTCAGAAAGGTAAAAAATGGTCCGTTTTCAAATGTTTTATTTTTGAACGTCAGTTCACATTTGTAGGTAGATCATCAGTTTTAGAGCTAAAATTAGCATGTTTAAAGTGATTTTCATGCTTCCAGGGGCCCGGGAAGTGAATTAAATACCATTTGGAGGCATTTAATGTTCAAGCAAAAACAGGTGATTTTTGACAAAAGAGATAACACCCCCCCATTACGTCTTGCTTCAGAAAGGTGAAAAATGGTCCGTTTTCAAATGTTTTATTTTTGAACGTCAGTTCACATTTGTAGGTAGATCATCGTTTTAGAGCTAAAATTAGCATGTTTAAAGTGATTTTCATGCTTCCAGGGGCCCGGGAAGTGAAGTAAATACCATTTGGAGGCATTTAATGTTCAAGCAAAAACAGGTGATTTTTGACAAAAGAGATAACACCCCCCCATTACGTCATGCTTCAGAAAGGTGAAAAATGGTCCGTTTTCAAATGTTTTATTTTTGAACGTCAGTTCACATTTGTAGGTAGATCATCAGTTTAAGAGCTACAATTAGCATGTTTAAAGTGATTTTCATGCTTCCAGGGGCCCGGGAAGTGAAATAAATACCATTTGGAAGCATTTAATGTTCAAGCAAAAACAGGTGATTTTTGACAAAAGATATAAACCCCCCCCCCCCCATTACGTCATGCTTCAGAAAGGTGAAAAATGGTCCGTTTTCAAATGTTTTATTTTTGAACGTCAGTTCACATTTGTATGTAGATCATCAGTTTTAGAGCTTTAATTAGCATGTTTAAAGTGATTTTCATGCTTCCAGGGGCCCGGGAAGTGAATTAAATACCATTTGGAGGCATTTAATGTTCAAGCAAAAACAGGTGATTTTTGACAAAAGAGATAACAACCCCCGAATTACGTCATGCTTCAGAAAGGTGAAAAATGGTCTGTTTTCAAATGTTTTATTTTTGAACGTCAGTTCACATTTGTAGGTATATCATCAGTTTTAGAGCTAAAATTAGCATGTTTAAAGTGATTTTCAGGCTTCCAGGGGCCCTAAACACAAGATTTGTGGAATGGGTAAAAGTGCATGAAAATGGCCAATTTACTCACTCTGAGGTCTCAAAAAGTGTTTCTTCACCCCGGGAAGTGAATTAAATACCATTTGGAGGCATTTAATGTTCAAGCAAAAGCAGGTGATTTTTGACAAAAGAGATAACACCCCCCCATTACGTCATGATTCAAAAAGGTGAAAAATGGTCCGTTTTCAAATGTTTTATTTTTGAACGTCAGTTCACATTTGTAGGTAGATCGTCAGTTTAAGAGCTAAAATTAGCATGTTTAAAGTGATTTTCATGCTTCCAGTGGCCCGGGAAGTAAATTAAATACCATTTGGAGGCATTTAATGTTCGAGCAAAAACTGGTGATTTTTGACAAAAGAGATAACACCCCCCCATTACGTCATGCTTCAGAAAGGTGAAAAATGGTCAGTTTTCAAATGTTTTATTTTTGAACGTCAGTTCACATTTGTAGGTAGATCATCAGTTTTAGAGCTAAAATTAGCATGTTTAAAGTGATTTTCATGCTTCCAGGGGCCCGGGAAGTGAATTAAATACCATTTGGAGGCATTTAACGTTCAAGCAAAAACAGGTGATGTTTTATTTTTGAACGTCAGTTCACATTTGTAGGTAGATCATCAGTTTTAGAGCTAAAATTAGCATGTTTAAAGTGATTTTCATGCTTCCAGGGGCCCGGGAAGTGAATTAAATACCATTTGGAGGCATTTAATGTTCAAGCAAAAACAGGTGATTTTTGACAAAAGAGATAACACCCCCCCCCATTACGTCATGCTTCAGAAAGGTGAAAAATGGTCCGTTTTCAAATGTTTTATTTTTGAACGTCAGTTCACATTTGCAGGTAGATCATCAGTTTTAGAGCTAAAATTAGCATGTTCAAAGTGATTTTCATGCTTCCAGGGGCCCGGGAAGTGAATTAAATACCATTTGGAGGCATTTAATGTTCAAGCAAAAACAGGTGATTTTTGACAAAAGAAATAACACCCCCCATTACGTCATGTTTCAGAAAGGTGAAAAATGGTCCGTTTTCAAATGTTTATTTTTGAACGTCAGTTCACATTTGTAGGTAGATCATCAGTTTTAGAGCTAAAATTAGCATGTTTTAAGTGATTTTCATGCTTCCAGGGGCCCGGGAAGTGAATTAAATACCATTTGGAGGCATTTAATGTTCAAGCAAAAACAGGTGATTTTTGACAAAAGAGATAACCCCCCCCCATTACGTCATGCTTCAGAAAGGTGAAAAATGGTCCGTTTTCAAATGTTTTATTTTTGAACGTCAGTTCACATTTGTAGGTAGATAATCAGTTTAAGAGCTAAAATGAGCATGTTTAAAGTGATTTTCATGCTTTTAGGGGCCCGGGAAGTGAACTAAATACCATTTGGAGGCATTTAATGTTCAAGCAAAAACAGGTGATTTTTGACAAAAGAGATAACACCCCCCCCATTACGTCATGCTTCAGAAAGGTGAAAAATGGTCCGTTTTCAAATGTTTTATTTTTGAACCTCAGTTCACATTTGTAGGTAGATCATCAGTTTTAGAGCTAAAATTAGCATGTTTAAAGTGATTTTCATGCTTCCAGGGGCCCTAAACACAAGGGGCCTTATTTATGAAGGCCTTGCGCCGCTGGTGCGTCACTTTTAACATGGGAAAAAGTGACGCACCGGCGGCGCAAGGCCTTCATAAATAAGGCCCAAGATTTGTGGAATGGTTAAAAGTGCATGAAAATGGCCAATTTACTCACTCTGAGATCTCAACAAGTGTTTCTTCACCCCGGGAAGTGAATTAAATACCATTTGGTGGCATTTAATGTTCAAGCAAAAACAGGTGATTTTTGACAAAAGAGATAACACCCCCTCATTACATCATGCTTCAGAAAGGTGAAAAATGGTCCGTTTTCAAATGTTTTATTTTTGAACGTCAGTTCACATTTGTAGGTAGATCATCAGTTTTAGAGCTAAAATTAGCATGTTTAAAGTGATTTTCATGCTTCCAGGGGCCCGGGAAGTGAATTAAATACCATTTGGAGGCATTTAATGTTCAAGCAAAAACAGGTGATTTTTGACAAAAGAGATAACACCCCCATTACGTCATACTTCAGAAAGGTGAAAAATGGTCCGTTTTCAAATGTTTTATTTTTGAACGTCAGTTCACATTTGTAGGTAGATCATCAGTTTTAGAGCTAAAATTTGCATGTTTAAAGTGATTTTCATGCTTCCAGTGACCCGGGAAGTGAATTGAATACCATTTGGAGGCATTTAATGTTCAAGCAAAAACAGGTGATTTTTGACAAAAGAGATAACACCCCCCATTACGTCATGCTTCAGAAAGGTAAAAAATGGTCCATTTTCAAATGTTTTATTTTTGAACGTCAGTTCACATTTGTAGGTAGATCATCAGTTTAAGAGCTAAAATTTGCATGTTTGAAGTGATTTTCATGCTTCCAGGTGCCCGGGAAGTGAATTAAATACCATTTGGAGGCATTTAATGTTCAAGCAAAAACAGGTGATTTTTGACAAAAGAGATAACACCCCCCCTTTACGTCATGCTTCGGAAAGGTGAAAAATGGTCCGTTTTCAAATGTTTTATTTTTGAACGTCAGTTCACATTTGTAGGTAGATCATCAGTTTTAGAGCTAAAATTAGCATGTTTGAAGTGATTTTCATGCTTCCAGGGGCCCTAAACACAAGATTTGTGGAATGGTTCAAAGTGCATGAAAATGGCCAATTTACTCTCTCTGAGGTCTCAAAAAGTGTTTCTTCACCCCAGGAAGTGAATTAAATACCATTTGGAGGCATTTAATGTTCAAGCAAAAACAGGTGATTTTTGACAAAAGAGATAACACCCCCCATTATGTCATGCTTCAGAAAGGTGAAAAAGGGTCAGTTTTCAAATGTTTTATTTTTGAACGTCAGTTCACATTTGTAGGTAGATCATCAGTTTTAGAGCTAAAATTAGCATATTTAAAGTGATTTTCATGCTTCCAGTGACCCGGGAAGTGAATTAAATACCATTTGGAGGCATTTAATGTTCAAGCAAAAACAGGTGATTTTTGACAAAAGAGATAACACCCCCCCATTACGTCATGCTTCAGAAAGGTAAAAAATGGTCCGTTTTCAAATGTTTTATTTTTGAACGTCAGTTCACATTTGTAGGTAGATCATCAGTTTTAGAGCTAAAATTAGCATGTTTAAAGTGATTTTCATGCTTCCAGGGGCCCTAAACACAAGATTTGTGGAATGGTTAAAAGTGCATGAAAATGGCCAATTTACTCACTATGAGGTCTCAAAAAGTGTTTCTTCACCCCGGGAAGTGAATTAAATACCATTTGGAGGCATTTAATGTTCAAGCAAAAACAGGTGATTTTTGACAAAAGAGATAACACCCCCATTACGTCATGCTTCAGAAAGGTTAAAAATGGTCAGTTTTCAAATGTTTTATTTTTGAACGTCAGTTTACATTTGTAGGTAGATCATCAGTTTAAGAGCTAAAATTAGCATGTTTAAAGCGATTTTCATGCTTCCAGGGGTCGGGAAGTGAATTAAATACCATTTGGAGACATTTAATGTTCAAGCAAAAACAGGTGATTTTTGACAAAAGAGATAACACCCCCCATTACGTCATGCTTCAGAAAGGTGAAAAATGGTCAGTTTTCAAATGTTTTATTTTTGAACGTCAGTTCACATTTGTAGGTAGATCATCAGTTTAAGAGCAAAAATTAGCATGTTTAAAGTTATTTTCATGTTTCCAGGGGCCCGGGAAGTGAAATAAATACCATTTGGAGGCATTTAATGTTCAAGCAAAAACAGGTGATTTTTGACAAATGAGTTAACACCCCCCCCCATTACGTCATGGTTCAGAAAGGTGAAAAAAGGTCGGTTTTCAAATGTTTTATTTTTGAACGTCAGTTCACATTTGTAGGTAGATCATCAGTTTTAGAGCTGAAATTAGCATGTTTAAAGTGATTTTCGTGCTTCCAGGGGCCCGGGAAGTGAATTAAATACCATTTGGAGGCATTTAATGTTCAAGCAAAAACAGGTGATTTTTGACAAAAGAGATAACACCCCCCCCCCCATTACGTCATGCTTCAGAAAGGTGAAAAATGGTCCGTTTTCAAATGTTTTATTTTTGAACGTCAGTTCACATTTGTAGGTAGATCATCAGTTTTAGAGCTAAAATTAGCATGTTTAAAGTGATTTTCATGCTTCCAGTGACCCGGGAAGTGAATTAAATACCATTTGGAGGCATTTAATGTTCCAGCAAAAACAGGTAATTTTTGACAAAAGAGATAACACCCCCCCATTACGTCATGCTTCAGAAAGGTAAAAAATGGTCCGTTTTCAAATGTTTTATTTTTGAACGTCAGTTCACATTTGTAGGTAAATCATCAGTTTTAGAGCTAAAATTAGCATGTTTAAAGTGATTTTCATGCTTCCAGGGGCCCTAAACACAAGATTTGTGGAATGGTTAAAAGTGCATGAAAATGGCCAATTTACTCACTCTGAGGTCTGAAAAAGTGTTTCTTCACCCCGGGAAGTGAATTAAATACCATTTGGAGGCATTTAATGTTCAAGCAAAAACAGGTGATTTTTGACAAAAGAGATTACACCCTCCATTACGTCATGCTTCAGAAAGGTGAAAAATGGTCAGTTTTCAAATGTTTTATTTTTGAACGTCAGTTTACATTTGTAGGTAGATCATCAGTTTAAGAGCTAAAATTAGCATGTTTAAAGCGATTTTCATGCTTCCAGGGGTCCGGGAAGTGAATTAAATACCATTTGGAGACATTTAATGTTCAAGCAAAAACAGGTTATTTTTGACAAAAGAGATAACACCCCCCATTACGTCATGCTTCAGAAAGGTGAAAAATGGTCCGTTTTCAAATGTTTTATTTTTGAACGTCAGTTCACATTTGTAGGTAGATCATCAGTTTAAGAGCTCAAATTAGCATGTTTAAAGTGATTTTCATGCTTCCAGGGGCCCGGGAAGTGAATTAAATACCATTTGTAGACATTTAATGTTCAAACAAATACAGGTGATTTTTGTCAAAGGAGATAACACCCCCCCATTACGTCATGCTTCAGAAAGGTGAAAAATGGTCAGTTTTCAAATGTTTTATTTTTGAACGTCAGTTCACATTTGTAGGTAGATCGTCAGTTTAAGAGCTAAAATTAGCATGTTTAAAGTTATTTTCATGCTTCCAGGGGCCCGGGAAGTGAAATAAATACCATTTGGAGGCATTTAATGTTCAAGCAAAGACAGGTGATTTTTGACAAATGAGATAACACCCCCCCCCCCCATTACGTCATGGTTCAGAAAGGTGAAAAAAGGTCCGTTTTCAAATGTTTTATTTTTGAACGTCAGTTCACATTTGTAGGTAGATCATCAGTTTTAGAGCTGAAATTAGCATGTTTAAAGTGATTTTCGTGCTTCCAGGGGCCCGGGAAGTGAATTAAATACCATTTGGAGGCATTTAATGTTCAAGCAAAAACAGGTGATTTTTGACAAAAGAGATAACACCCCCCCCATTACGTCATGCTTCAGAAAGGTGAAAAATGGTCAGTTTTCAAATGTTTTATTTTTGAACGTCAGTTCACATTTGTATGTAGATCATCAGTTTTAGAGCTAAAATTAGCATGTTTAAAGTGATTTTCATGCTTCCAGTGACCCGGGAAGAGAATTAAATACCATTTGGAAGCATTTAATGTTCAAGCAAAAACAGGTAATTTTTGACAAAAGAGATAACACCCCCCCCCCATTACGTCATGCTTCAGAAAGGTAAAAAATTGTCCGTTTTCAAATGTTTTATTTTTGAATGTCAGTTCACATTTGTAGGTAGATCATCAGTTTTAGAGCTAAAATTAGCATGTTTAAAGTGATTTTCATGCTTCCAGGGGCCCTAAACACAAGATTTGTGGAATGGTTAAAAGTGCATGAAAATGGCCAATTTACTCACTCTGAGGTCTCAAAAAGTGTTTCTTCACCCCGGGAAGTGAATTAAATACCATTTGGAGGCATTTAATGTTCAAGCAAAAACAGGTGATTTTTGACAAAAGAGATATCACCCCCCATTACGTCATGCTTCAGAAAGGTGAAAAATGGTCAGTTTTCAAATGTTTTATTTTTGAACGTCAGTTTACATTTGTAGGTAGATCATCAGTTTAAGAGCTAAAATTAGCATGTTTAAAGCGATTTTCATTCTTCCAGGGGTCCGGGAAGTGAAATAAATACCATTTGGAGACATTTAATGTTCAAGCAAAAACAGGTGATTTTTGACAAAAGAGATAACACCCCCATTACGTCATGCTTCAGAAAGGTGAAAAATGGTCCGTTTTCAAATGTTTTATTTTTGAACGTCAGTTCACATTTGTAGGTAGATCATCAGTTTAAGAGCTAAAATTAGCATGTTTAAAGTGATTTTCATGCTTCCAGGGGCCCGGGAAGTGAATTAAATACCATTTGGAGACATTTAATGTTCAAACAAATACAGGTGATTTTTGTCAAAGGAGATAACACCCCCCCATTACGTCATGCTTCAGAAAGGTGAAAAATGGTCAGTTTTCAAATGTTTTATTTTTGAACGTCAGTTCACATTTGTAGGTAGATCGTCAGTTTAAGAGCTAAAATTAGCATGTTTAAAGTTATTTTCATGCTTCCAGGGGCCCGGGAAGTGAAATAAATACCATTTGGAGGCATTTAATGTTCAAGCAAAAACAGGTGATTTTTGACAAATGAGATAACACCCCCCCATTACGTCATAGTTCAGAAAGGTGAAAAATGGTCAGTTTTCAAATGTTTTATTTTTGAACGTCAGTTCACATTTGTAGGTAGATCGTCAGTTTAAGAGCTAAAATTAGCATGTTTAAAGTTATTTTCATGTTTCCAGGGGCCCGGGATGTGAAATAAATACCATTTGGAGGCATTTAATGTTCAAGCAAAAACAGGTGATTTTTGACAAATGAGTTAACACCACCCCATTACGTCATGGTTCAAAAAGGTGAAAAAAGGTCAGTTTTCAAATGTTTTATTTTTGAACGTCAGTTCACATTTGTAGGTAGATCATCAGTTTTAGAGCTGAAATTAGCATGTTTAAAGTGATTTTTGTGCTTCCAGGGGACCGGGAAGTGAATTAAATACCATTTGGAGGCATTTAATGTTCAAGCAAAAACAGGTGATTTTTGACAAAAGAGATAACACCCCCCCATTACGTCATGCTTCAGAAAGGTGAAAAATGGTCCGTTTTCAAATGTATTAGTTTTTTAACGTCAGTTCACATTTGTAGGTAGATCATCAGTTGAAGAGCTAAAATTAGCATGTTTAAAGTGATTTTCATACTTCCAGGGGCCCAGGAAGTGAATTAAATACCATTTGGAGGCATTTAATGTTCAAGCGAAAACAGGTGATTTTTGACAAAAGAGATAACACCCCCCATTACGTCATGCTTCAGAAAGGTGAAAAATGGTTCGTTTTCAAATGTTTTATTTTTGAACGTCAGTTCACATTTGTAGGTAGATCATCAGTTTAAGAGCTAAAATTAGCATGTTTAAAGTGATTTTCATGCTTCCAGGGGCCCGGGAAGAGAATTAAATACCATTTGGAGGCATTTCATGTTCAAGCAAAAACAGGTGATTTTTGACAAAAGAGATAACACCCCCCATTACGTCATGCTTCAGAAAGGTGAAAAATGGTCCGTTTTCAAATGTTTTATTTTTGAACGTCAGATCACATTTGTAGGTAGATCATCAGTTTTAGAAGTAAAATTAGCATGTTTAAAGTGATTTTCATGCTTCCAGTGACCCGGGAAGTGAATTAAATACCATTTGGAGGCATTTAATGTTCAAGCAAAAACAGGTGATTTTTGACAAAAGAGATAACACCCCCCATTACGTCATACTTCAGAAAGGTGAAAAATGGTCCGTTTTCAAATGTTTTATTTTTGAACGTCAGTTCACATTTGTAGGTAGATTATCAGTTTTAGAGCTAAAATTAGCATGTTTAAAGTGATTTTCATGCTTCCAGTGACCCGGGAAGTGAATTGAATACCATTTGGAGGCATTTAATGTTCAAGCAAAAACAGGTGATTTTTGACAAAAGAGATAACACCCCCCCATTACGTCATGCTTCAGAAAGGTAAAAAATGGTCCGTTTTCAAATGTTTTATTTTTGAACGTCAGTTCACATTTGTAGGTAGATCATCAGTTTAAGAGCTAAAATTTGCATGTTTGAAGTGATTTTCATGCTTCCAGGTGCCCGGGAAGTGAATTAAATACCATTTGGAGGCATTTAATGTTCAAGCAAAAACAGGTGATTTTTGACAAAAGAGATAACACCCCCCCTTTACGTCATGCTTCAGAAAGGTGAAAAATGGTCCGTTTTCAAATGTTTTATTTTTGAACGTCAGTTCACATTTGTAGGTAGATCATCAGTTTTAGAGCTAAAATTAGCATGTTTGAAGTGATTTTCATGCTTCCAGGGGCCCAGGAAGTGAATTAAATACCATTTGGAGGCATTTAAAGTTCAAGCAAAAACCGGTGATTTTTGACAAAAGAGATAACACCCCCCATTACGTCATGCTTCAGAAAGGTGAAAAATGGTCCGTTTTCAAATGTTTTTTATTTTTGAACGTCAGTTCACATTTGTAGGTAGATCGTCAGTTTTAGAGCTAAAATTAGCATGTTTAAAGTGATTTTCATGCTTCCAGGGGCCCTAAACACAAGATTTGTGGAATGGTTCAAAGTGCATGAAAATGGCCAATTTACTCTCTCTGAGGTCTCAAAAAGTGTTTCTTCACCCCGGGAAGTGAATTAAATACCATTTGGAGGCATTTAATGTTCAAGCAAAAACAGGTGATTGTTGACAAAAGAGATAACACCCCCCATTACGTCATGCTTCAGAAAGGTGAAAAATGGTCAGTTTTCAAATGTTTTATTTTTGAACGTCAGTTCACATTTGTAGGTAGATCATCAGTTTTAGAGCTAAAATTAGCATGTTTAAAGTGATTTTCATGCTTCCAGTGACCCGGGAAGTGAATTAAATACCATTTGGAGGCATTTAATGTTCAAGCAAAAACAGGTGATTTTTGACAAAAGAGATAACACCCCCATTACGTCATGCTTCAGAAAGGTTAAAAATGGTCAGTTTTCAAATGTTTTATTTTTGAACGTCAGTTTACATTTGTAGGTAGATCATCAGTTTAAGAGCTAAAATTAGCATGTTTAAAGCGATTTTCATGCTTCCAGGGGTCGGGAAGTGAATTAAATACCATTTGGAGACATTTAATGTTCAAGAAAAAACAGGTGATTTTTGACAAAAGAGATAACACCCCCATTACGTCATGCTTCAGAAAGGTGAAAAATGGTCCGTTTTCAAATGTTTTATTTTTGAACGTCAGTTCACATTTGTAGGTAGATCATCAGTTTAAGAGCTAAAATTAGCATGTTTAAAGTGATTTTCATGCTTCCAGGGGCCCGGGAAGTGAATTAAATACCATTTGGAGACATTTAATGTTCAAACAAATACAGGTGATTTTTGTCAAAGGAGATAACACCCCCCCATTACGTCATGCTTCAGAAAGGTGAAAAATGGTCAGTTTTCAAATGTTTTATTTTTGAACGTCAGTTCACATTTGTAGGTAGATCGTCAGTTTAAGAGCTAAAATTAGCATGTTTAAAGTTATTTTCATGCTTCCAGGGGCCCGGGAAGTGAAATAAATACCATTTGGAGGCATTTAATGTTCAAGCAAAAACAGGTGATTTTTGACAAATGAGATAACACCCCCCCCCCCATTACGTCATGGTTCAGAAAGGTGAAAAATGGTCAGTTTTCAAATGTTTTATTTTTGAACGTCAGTTCACATTTGTAGGTAGATCATCAGTTTTAGAGCTGAAATTAGCATGTTTAAAGTGATTTTCGTGCTTCCAGGGGCCCGGGAAGTGAATTAAATACCATTTGGAGGCATTTAATGTTCAAGCAAAAACAGGTGATTTTTGACAAAAGAGATAACACCCCCCCCCATTACGTCATGCTTCAGAAAGGTGAAAAATGGTCAGTTTTCAAATGTTTTATTTTTGAACGTCAGTTCACATTTGTAGGTAGATCATCAGTTTTAGAGCTAAAATTAGCATGTTTAAAGTGATTTTCATGCTTCCAGTGACCCGGGAAGTGAATTAAATACCATTTGGAGGCATTTAATGTTCAAGCAAAAACAGGTGATTTTTGACAAAAGAGATAACACCCCCCCATTACGTCATGCTTCAGAAAGGTAAAAAATGGTCCGTTTTCAAATGTTTTATTTTTGAACGTCAGTTCACATTTGTAGGTAGATCATCAGTTTTAGAGCTAAAATTAGCATGTTTAAAGTGATTTTCATGCTTCCAGGGGTCCTAAACACAAGATTTGTGGAATGGTTAAAAGTGCATGAAAATGGCCAATTTACTCACTCTGAGGTCTCAAAAAGTGTTTCTTCACCCCGGGAAATGAATTAAATACCATTTGGAGGCATTTAATGTTCAATCAAAAACAGGTGATTTTTGACAAAAGAGATAACACCCCCCCCATTACGTCATGCTTCAGAAAGGTGAAAAATGGTCCGTTTTGAAATGTTTTATATTTGAACGTCAGTTCACATTTGTAGGTAGATCATCAGTTTAAGAGCTAAAATTAGCATGTTTAAAGTTATTTTCATGCTTCCAGGGGCCCGGGAAGTGAAATAAATACCATTTGGAGGCATTTAATGTTCAAGCAAAAACAGGTGATATTTGACAAATGAGTTAACACCCCCCATTACGTCATGGTTCAGAAAGGTGAAAAAAGGTCCGTTTTCAAATGTTTTATTTTTGAACGTCAGTTCACATTTGTAGGTAGATCATCAGTTTTAGAGCTCAAATTAGCATGTTTAAAGTGATTTTCATGCTTCCAGGGGCCCTAAACACAAGATTTGTGGAATGGTTAAAAGTGCATGAAAATGGCCAATTTACTCACTCTGAGGTCTCAAAAAGTGTTTCTTCACCCCGGGAAGTGAATTAAATACCATTTGGAGGCATTTAATGTTCAAGCAAAAACAGGTGATTTTTGACAAAAGAGATAACACCCCCATTACGTCATGCTTCAGAAAGGTTAAAAATGGTCAGTTTTCAAATGTTTTATTTTTGAACGTCAGTTTACATTTGTAGGTAGATCATCAGTTTAAGAGCTAAAATTAGCATGTTTAAAGCGATTTTCATGCTTCCAGGGGTCGGGAAGTGAATTAAATACCATTTGGAGACATTTAATGTTCAAGCAAAAACAGGTGATTTTTGACAAAAGAGATAACACCCCCCATTACGTCATGCTTCAGAAAGGTGAAAAATGGTCCGTTTTCAAATGTTTTATTTTTGAACGTCAGTTCACATTTGTAGGTAGATCATCAGTTTAAGAGCTAAAATTAGCATGTTTAAAGTGATTTTCATGCTTCCAGGGGCCCGGGAAGTGAATTAAATACCATTTGGAGACATTTAATGTTCAAACAAATACAGGTGATTTTTGTCAAAGGAGATAACACCCCCCCATTACGTCATGCTTCAGAAAGGTGGAAAATGGTCAGTTTTCAAATGTTTTATTTTTGAACGTCAGTTCACATTTGTAGGTAGATCATCAGTTTAAGAGCTAAAATTAGCATGTTTAAAGTGATTTTCATGCTTCCAGGGGCCCGGGAAGTGAATTAAATACCATTTGGAGACATTTAATGTTCAAACAAATACAGGTGATTTTTGTCAAAGGAGATAACACCCCCCCATTACGTCATGCTTCAGAAAGGTGAAAAATGGTCAGTTTTCAAATGTTTTATTTTTGAACGTCAGTTCACATTTGTAGGTAGATCGTCAGTTTAAGAGCTACAATTAGCATGTTTAAAGTGATTTTCATGCTTCCAGGGGCCCGGGAAGTGAATTAAATACCATTTAGAGACATTTAATGTTCAAACAAATACAGGTGATTTTTGTCAAAGGAGATAACACCCCCCCATTACGTCATGCTTCAGAAAGGTGAAAAATGGTCAGTTTTCAAATGTTTTATTTTTGAACGTCAGTTCACATTTGTAGGTAGATCGTCAGTTTAAGAGCTAAAATTAGCATGTATAAAGTTATTTTCATGTTTCCAGGGGCCCGGGAAGTGAAATAAATACCATTTGGAGGCATTTAATGTTCAAGCAAAAACAGGTGATTTTTGACAAATGAGTTAACACCCCCCCCATTACGTCATGGTTCAGAAAGGTGAAAAAAGGTCAGTTTTCAAATGTTTTATTTTTGAACGTCAGTTCACATTTGTAGGTAGATCATCAGTTTTAGAGCTGAAATTAGCATGTTTAAAGTGATTTTTGTGCTTCCAGGGGCCCGGGAAGTGAATTAAATACCATTTGGAGGCATTTAATGTTCAAGCAAACACAGGTGATTTTTGACAAAAGAGATAACACCTCCCCATTACGTCATGCTTCAGAAAGGTGAAAAATGGTCCGTTTTCAAATGTTTTAGTTTTGAACGTCAGTTCACATTTGTAGGTAGATCATCAGTTTTAGAGCTAAGATTAGCATGTTTAAAGTGATTTTCATGCTTCCAGGGGCCCGGGAAGTGAATTAAATACCATTTGGAGGCATTTATTGTAGAGCAAAAACAGGTGATTTTTGACAAAAGGGATAACACCCCCCCCCATTACGTCATGCTTCAGAAAGGTGAAAAATGGTCCGTTTTCAAATGTTTTAGTTTTTTAACGTCAGTTCACATTTGTAGGTAGATCATCAGTTGAAGAGCTAAAATTAGCATGTTTAAAGTGATTTTCATGCTTCCAGGGGCCCAGGAAGTGAATTAAATACCATTTGGAGGCATTTAATGTTCAAGCGAAAACAGGTGATTTTTGACAAAAGAGATAACACCCCCCATTACGTCATGCTTCAGAAAGGTGAAAAATGGTTCGTTTTCAAATGTTTTATTTTTGAACGTCAGTTCACATTTGTAGGTAGATCATCAGTTTAAGAGCTAAAATTAGCATGTTTAAAGTGATTTTCATGCTTCCAGGGGCCCGGGAATACCATTTGGAGTCATTTAATGTTCAAGCAAAAACTGGTGATTTTTGTCAAAGGAGATAACACCCCCCCATTACGTCGAATCAGAAAGGTGAAAAATGGTCCGTTTTCAAATGTTTTATTTTTGAACGTCAGTTCACATTTGTAGGTAGATCATCAGTTTTAGAGCTGAAATTAGCATTTTTAAAGTGATTTTCGTGCTTCCAGGGGCCCGGGAAGTGAATTAAATACCATTTGGAGGCATTTAATGTTCAAGCAAAAACAGGTGATTTTTGACAAAAGAGATAACACCCCCCCCATTACGTCATGCTTCAGAAAGGTGAAAAATGGTCAGTTTTCAAATGTTTTATTTTTGAACGTCAGTTCACATTTGTAGGTAGATCATCAGTTTTAGAGCTAAAATTAGCATGTTTAAAGTGATTTTCATGCTTCCAGGGGCCCTAAACACAAGATTTGTGGAATGGTTAAAAGTGCATGAAAATGGACAATTTACTCACTCTGAGGTCTCAAAAAGTGTTTCTTCACCCCGGGAAGTGAATTAAATACCATTTGGAGGCATTTAATGTTCAAGCAAAAACAGGTGATTTTTGACAAAAGTGATATCACCCCCCATTACGTCATGCTTCAGAAAGGTGAAAAATGGTCAGTTTTCAAATGTTTTATTTTTGAACGTCAGTTCACATTTGTAGGTAGATCATCAGTTTAAGAGCTAAAATTAGCATGTTTAAAGTGATTTTCATGCTTCCAGGGGCCCGGGAAGTGAATTAAATACCATTTGGAGACATTTAATGTTCAAACAAATACAGGTGATTTTTGTCAAAGAAGATAACACCCCCCCATTACGTCATGCTTCAGAAAGGTGAAAAATGGTCAGTTTTCAAATGTTTTATTTTTGAACGTCAGTTCACATTTGTAGGTAGATCGTCAGTTTAAGAGCTAAAATTAGCATGTTTAAAGTGATTTTCATGCTTCCAGGGGCCCGGGAAGTGAATTAAATACCATTTGGAGACATTTAATGTTCAAGCAAAAACAGGTGATTTTTGACAAAAGAGATAACACCCCCCATTACGTCATGCTTCAGAAAGGTGAAAAATGGTCCGTTTTCAAATGTTTTATTTTTGAACGTCAGTTCACATTTGTAGGTAGATCATCAGTTTAAGAGCTAAAATTAGCATGTTTAAAGTGATTTTCATGCTTCCAGGGGCCCGGGAAGTGAATTAAATACCATTTGGAGACATTTAATGTTCAAACAAATACAGGTGATTTTTGTCAAAGGAGATAACACCCCCCCATTACGTCATGCTTCAGAAAGGTGAAAAATGGTCAGTTTTCAAATGTTTTATTTTTGAACGTCAGTTCACATTTGTAGGTAGATCATCAGTTTAAGAGCTAAAATTAGCATGTTTAAAGTGATTTTCATGCTTCCAGGGGCCCGGGAAGTGAATTAAATACCATTTGGAGACATTTAATGTTCAAACAAATACAGGTGATTTTTGTCAAAGAAGATAACACCCCCCCATTACGTCATGCTTCAGAAAGGTGAAAAATGGTCAGTTTTCAAATGTTTTATTTTTGAACGTCAGTTCACATTTGTAGGTAGATCGTCAGTTTAAGAGCTAAAATTAGCATGTTTAAAGTGATTTTCATGCTTCCAGGGGCCCGGGAAGTGAATTAAATACCATTTGGAGACATTTAATGTTCAAACAAATACAGGTGATTTTTGTCAAAGGAGATAACACCCCCCCCATTACGTCATGCTTCAGAAAGGTGAAAAATGGTCAGTTTTCAAATGTTTTATTTTTGAACGTCAGTTCACATTTGTAGGTAGATCGTCAGTTTAAGAGCTAAAATTAGCATGTTTAAAGTTATTTTCATGTTTCCAGGGGCCCGGGAAGTGAAATAAATACCATTTGGAGGCATTTAATGTTCAAGCAAAAACAGGTGATTTTTGACAAATGAGTTAACACCCCCCCCATTACGTCATGGTTCAGAAAGGTGAAAAAAGGTCAGTTTTCAAATGTTTTATTTTTGAACGTCAGTTCACATTTGTAGGTAGATCATCAGTTTTAGAGCTGAAATTAGCATGTTTAAAGTGATTTTTGTGCTTCCAGGGGCCCGGGAAGTGAATTAAATACCATTTGGAGGCATTTATTGTAGAGCAAAAACAGGTGATTTTTGACAAAAGGGATAACACCCCCCCCATTACGTCATGCTTCAGAAAGGTGAAAAATGGTCTGTTTTCAAATGTTTTAGTTTTTTAACGTCAGTTCACATTTGTAGGTAGATCATCAGTTGAAGAGCTAAAATTAGCATGTTTAAAGTGATTTTCATGCTTCCAGGGGCCCAGGAAGTGAATTAAATACCATTTGGAGGCATTTAATGTTCAAGCAAAAACAGGTGATTTTTGACAAAAGAGATAACACCCCCCATTACGTCATGCTTCAGAAAGGTGAAAAATGGTCCGTTTTCAAATGTTTTAGTTTTGAACGTCAGTTCACATTTGTAGGTAGATCATCAGTTTTAGAGCTAAGATTAGCATGTTTAAAGTGATTTTCATGCTTCCAGGGGCCCGGGAAGTGAATTAAATACCATTTGGAGGCATTTATTGTAGAGCAAAAACAGGTGATTTTTGACAAAAGGGATAACACCCCCCCCCATTACGTCATGCTTCAGAAAGGTGAAAAATGGTCTGTTTTCAAATGTTTTAGTTTTTTAACGTCAGTTCACATTTGTAGGTAGATCATCAGTTGAAGAGCTAAAATTAGCATGTTTAAAGTGATTTTCATGCTTCCAGGGGCCCAGGAAGTGAATTAAATACCATTTGGAGGCATTTAATGTTCAAGCGAAAACAGGTGATTTTTGACAAAAGAGATAACACCCCCCATTACGTCATGCTTCAGAAAGGTGAAAAATGGTTCGTTTTCAAATGTTTTATTTTTGAACGTCAGTTCACATTTGTAGGTAGATCATCAGTTTAAGAGCTAAAATTAGCATGTTTAAAGTGATTTTCATGCTTCCAGGGGCCCGGGAAGTGAATTAAATACCATTTGGAGGCATTTCATGTTCAAGCAAAAACAGGTGATTTTTGACAAAAGAGATAACACCCCCCCCCCCCATTACGTCATGATTCAGAAAGGTGAAAAATGGTCAGTTTTCAAATGTTTTAGTTTTTTAACGTCAGTTCACATTTGTAGGTAGATCATCAGTTGAAGAGCTAAAATTAGCATGTTTAAAGTGATTTTCATGCTTCCAGGGGCCCAGGAAGTGAATTAAATACCATTTGGAGGCATTTAATGTTCAAGCGAAAACAAGTGATTTTTGACAAAAGAGATAACACCCCCCATTACATCATGCTTCAGAAAGGTGAAAAATGGTTCGTTTTCAAATGTTTTATTTTTGAACGTCAGATCACATTTGTAGGTAGATCATCAGTTTAAGAGCTAAAATTAGCATGTTTAAAGTGATTTTCATGCTTCCAGGGGCCCGGGAAGTGAATTAAATACCATTTGGAGGCATTTCATGTTCAAGCAAAAACAGGTGATTTTTGACAAAAGAGATAACACCCCCCCATTACGTCATGCTTCAGAAAGGTGAAAAATGGTCCGTTTTCAAATGTTTTAGTTTTTTAACGTCAGTTCACATTTGTAGGTAGATCATCAGTTGAAGAGCTAAGATTAGCATGTTTAAAGTGATTTTCATGCTTCCAGGGGCCCGGGAAGTGAATTAAATACCATTTGGAGGCATTTATTGTAGAGCAAAAACAGGTGATTTTTGACAAAAGGGATAACACCCCCCCCCCCATTACGTCATGCTTCAGAAAGGTGAAAAATGGTCTGTTTTCAAATGTTTTAGTTTTTTAACGTCAGTTCACATTTGTAGGTAGATCATCAGTTGAAGAGCTAAAATTAGCATGTTTAAAGTGATTTTCATGCTTCCAGGGGCCCAGGAAGTGAATTAAATACCATTTGGAGGCATTTAATGTTCAAGCGAAAACAGGTGATTTTTGACAAAAGAGATAACACCCCCCATTACGTCATGCTTCAGAAAGGTGAAAAATGGTTCGTTTTCAAATGTTTTATTTTTGAACGTCAGTTCACATTTGTAGGTAGATCATCAGTTTAAGAGCTAAAATTAGCATGTTTAAAGTGATTTTCATGCTTCCAGGGGCCCGGGAAGTGAATTAAATACCATTTGGAGGCATTTCATGTTCAAGCAAAAACAGGTGATTTTTGACAAAAGAGATAACACCCCCCCCCCCCATTACGTCATGATTCAGAAAGGTGAAAAATGGTCAGTTTTCAAATGTTTTAGTTTTTTAACGTCAGTTCACATTTGTAGGTAGATCATCAGTTGAAGAGCTAAAATTAGCATGTTTAAAGTGATTTTCATGCTTCCAGGGGCCCAGGAAGTGAATTAAATACCATTTGGAGGCATTTAATGTTCAAGCGAAAACAAGTGATTTTTGACAAAAGAGATAACACCCCCCATTACATCATGCTTCAGAAAGGTGAAAAATGGTTCGTTTTCAAATGTTTTATTTTTGAACGTCAGATCACATTTGTAGGTAGATCATCAGTTTAAGAGCTAAAATTAGCATGTTTAAAGTGATTTTCATGCTTCCAGGGGCCCGGGAAGTGAATTAAATACCATTTGGAGGCATTTCATGTTCAAGCAAAAACAGGTGATTTTTGACAAAAGAGATAACACCCCCCCATTACGTCATGCTTCAGAAAGGTGAAAAATGGTCCGTTTTCAAATGTTTTATTTTTGAACGTCAGTTCACATTTGTAGGTAGAGCATCAGTTTAAGAGCTAAAATTAGCATGTTTAAACTGATTTGCATGCTTCCAGGGGCCCGGCAATACCATTTGGAGTCATTTAATGTTCAATCAAAAACTGGTGATTTTTGTCAAAGGAGATAACACCCCCCCATTACGTCGAATCAGAAAGGTGAAAAATGGTCCGTTTTCAAATGTTTTATTTTTGAACGTCAGTTCATATTTCTAGGTAGATCATCAGTTTAAGAGCTAAAATTAGCATGTTTAAAGTGATTTTCATGCTTCCAGGGGTCCTAAACACAAGATTTGTGGAATGGTTAAAAGTGCATGAAAATGGCCAATTTACTCACTCTGAGGTCTCAAAAAGTGTTTCTTCACCCCGGGAAATGAATTAAATACCATTTGGAGGCATTTAATGTTCAATCAAAAACAGGTGATTTTTGACAAAAGAGATAACACCCCCCCCCCATTACGTCATGCTTCAGAAAGGTGAAAAATGGTCCGTTTTCAAATGTTTTATATTTGAACGTCAGTTCACATTTGTAGGTAGATCATCAGTTTAAGAGCTAAAATTAGCATGTTTAAAGTTATTTTCATGCTTCCAGGGGCCCGGGAAGTGAAATAAATACCATTTGGAGGCATTTATGTTCAAGCAAAAACAGGTGATATTTGACAAATGAGTTAACACCCCCCCATTACGTCATGGTTCAGAAAGGTGAAAAAAGGTCAGTTTTCAAATGTTTTATTTTTGAACGTCAGTTCACATTTGTAGGTAGATCATCAGTTTTAGAGCTAAAATTAGCATGTTTAAAGTGATTTTCATGCTTCCAGGGGCCCTAAACACAAGATTTGTGGAATGGTTAAAAGTGCATGAAAATGGCCAATTTACTCACTCTGAGGTCTCAAAAAGTGTTTCTTCACCCCGGGAAGTGAATTAAACACCATTTGGAGGCATTTAATGTTCAAGCAAAAACAGGTGATTTTTGACAAAAGAGATATCACCCCCCATTACGTCATGCTTCAGAAAGGTGAAAAATGGTCAGTTTTCAAATGTTTTATTTTTGAACGTCAGTTTACATTTGTAGGTAGATCATCAGTTTAAGAGCTAAAATTAGCATGTTTAAAGCGATTTTCATGCTTCCAGGGGTCCGGGAAGTGAATTAAATACCATTTGGAGACATTTAATGTTCAAGCAAAAACAGGTGATTTTTGACAAAAGAGATAACACCCCCATTACGTCATGCTTCAGAAAGGTGAAAAATGGTCCGTTTTCAAATGTTTTATTTTTGAACGTCAGTTCACATTTGTAGGTAGATCATCAGTTTAAGAGCTAAAATTAGCATGTTTAAAGTGATTTTCATGCTTCCAGGGGCCCGGGAAGTGAATTAAATACCATTTGGAGACATTTAATGTTCAAACAAATACAGGTGATTTTTGTCAAAGGAGATAACACCCCCCCATTACGTCATGCTTCAGAAAGGTGAAAAATGGTCAGTTTTCAAATGTTTTATTTTTGAACGTCAGTTCACATTTGTAGGTAGATCGTCAGTTTAAGAGCTAAAATTAGCATGTTTAAAGTGATTTTCATGCTTCCAGGGGCCCGGGAAGTGAATTAAATACCATTTGGAGACATTTAATGTTCAAACAAATACAGGTGATTTTTGTCAAAGGAGATAACACCCCCCCATTACGTCATGCTTCAGAAAGGTGAAAAAAGGTCAGTTTTCAAATGTTTTATTTTTGAACGTCAGTTCACATTTGTAGGTAGATCGTCAGTTTAAGAGCTAAAATTAGCATGTTTAAAGTTATTTTCATGTTTCCAGGGGCCCGGGAAGTGAAATAAATACCATTTGGAGGCATTTAATGTTCAAGCAAAAACAGGTGATTTTTGACAAATGAGTTAACACCCCCCCCATTACGTCATGGTTCAGAAAGGTGAAAAAAGGTCAGTTTTTTAATGTTTTATTTTTGAACGTCAGTTCACATTTGTAGGTAGATCATCAGTTTTAGAGCTGAAATTAGCATGTTTAAAGTGATTTTTGTGCTTCCAGGGGCCCGGGAAGTGAATTAAATACCATTTGGAGGCATTTAATGTTCAAGCAAAAACAGGTGATTTTTGACAAAAGAGATAACACCCCCCCATTACGTCATGCTTCAGAAAGGTGAAAAATGGTCCGTTTTCAAATGTTTTAGTTTTGAACGTCAGTTCACATTTGTAGGTAGATCATCAGTTTTAGAGCTAAGATTAGCATGTTTAAAGTGATTTTCATGCTTCCAGGGGCCCGGGAAGTGAATTAAATACCATTTGGAGGCATTTATTGTAGAGCAAAAACAGGTGATTTTTGACAAAAGGGATAACACCCCCCCCATTACGTCATGCTTCAGAAAGGTGAAAAATGGTCCGTTTTCAAATGTTTTAGTTTTTTAACGTCAGTTCACATTTGTAGGTAGATCATCAGTTGAAGAGCTAAAATTAGCATGTTTAAAGTGATTTTCATGCTTCCAGGGGCCCAGGAAGTGAATTAAATACCATTTGGAGGCATTTAATGTTCAAGCGAAAACAGGTGATTTTTGACAAAAGAGATAACACCCCCCATTACGTCATGCTTCAGAAAGGTGAAAAATGGTTCGTTTTCAAATGTTTTATTTTCGAACGTCAGTTCACATTTGTAGGTAGATCATCAGTTTAAGAGCTAAAATTAGCATGTTTAAAGTGATTTTCATGCTTCCAGGGGCCCGGGAAGTGAATTAAATATCATTTGGAGGCATTTCATGTTCAAGCAAAAACAGGTGATTTTTGACAAAAGAGATAACACCCCCCCATTACGTCATGCTTCAGAAAGGTGAAAAATGGTCCGTTTTCAAATGTTTTATTTTTGAACGCAGGTTAACATTTGTAGGTAGAGCATCAGTTTAAGAGCTAAAATTAGCATGTTTAAAGTGATTTGCATGCTTCCAGGGGCCCGGGAATACCATTTGGAGTCTTTTAATGTTCAAGCAAAAACTGGTGATTTTTGTCAAAGGAGATAACACCCCCCCATTACGTCGAATCAGAAAGGTGAAAAATGGTCCGTTTTCAAATGTTTTATTTTTGAACGTCAGTTCATATTTCTAGGTAGATCATCAGTTTAAGAGCTAAAATTAGCATGTTTAAAGTGATTTTCATGCTTCCAGGGGTCCTAAACACAAGATTTGTAGAATGGTTAAAAGTGCATGAAAATGGCCAATTTACTCACTCTGAGGTCTCAAAAAGTGTTTCTTCACCCCGGGAAATGAATTAAATACCATTTGGAGGCATTTAATGTTCAATCAAAAACAGGTGATTTTTGACAAAAGAGATAACACCCCCCCCATTACGTCATTCTTCAGAAAGGTGAAAAATGGTCCGTTTTCAAATGTTTTATATTTGAACGTCAGTTCACATTTGTAGGTAGATCATCAGTTTAAGAGCTAAAATTAGCATGTTTAAAGTTATTTTCATGCTTCCAGGGGCCCGGGAAGTGAAATAAATACCATTTGGAGGCATTTAATGTTCAAGCAAAAACAGGTGATTTTTGACAAAAGATATAACACCCCCCCCCCATTACGTCATGCTTCAGAAAGGTAAAAAATGGTCCGTTTTCAAAAGTTTTATTTTTGAACGTCAGATCACATTTGTAGGTAGATCATCAGTTTTAGAGCTAAAATTAGCATGTTTAAAGTGATTTACATGCTTCCAGGGGCCCGGGAAGTGAATTAAATACCATTTGGAGGCATTTAATGTTCAAGCAAAAACAGGTGATTTTTGACAAAAGAGATAACACCCCCCATTACGTCATACTTCAGAAAGATGAAAAATGGTCCGTTTTCAAATGTTTTATTTTTGAACGTCAGTTCACATTTGTAGGTAGATCATCAGTTTTAGAGCTAAAATTAGCATGTTTAAAGTGATTTTCATGCTTCCAATGACCCGGGAAGTGAATTAAATACCATTTGGAGGCATTTAATGTTCAAGCAAAAACAGGTGATTTTTGACAAAAGAGATAACACCCCCCCATTACGTCATGCTTCAGAAAGGTAAAAAATGGTCCGTTTTCAAATGTTTTATTTTTGAACGTCAGTTCACATTTGTAGGTAGATCATCAGTTTTAGAGCTAAAATTAGCATGTTTAAAGTGATTTTCATGCTTCCAGGGGCCCTAAACACAAGATTTGTGGAATGGTTAAAAGTGCATGAAAATGGCCAATTTACTCACTCTGAGGTCTCAAAAAGTGTTTCTTCTCCCCGGGAAGTAAATTAAATACCATTTGGAGGCATTTAATGTTCAAGCAAAAACAGGTGATTTTTGACAAAAGAGAAAACACCCCCCATTACGTCATGCTTCAGAAAGGTGAAAAATTGTCAGTTTTCAAATGTTTTATTTTTGAACGTCAGTTTACATTTGTAGGTAGATCATCACTTTAAGAGCTAAAATTAGCATGTTTAAAGCGATTTTCATACTTCCAGGGGCCCGGGAAGTGAATTAAATACCATTTGGAGGCATTTATTGTAGAGCAAAAACAGGTGATTTTTGACAAAAGGGATAACACCCCCCCCCCATTACGTCATGCTTCAGAAAGGTGAAAAATGGTCTGTTTTCAAATGTTTTAGTTTTTTAACGTCAGTTCACATTTGTAGGTAGATCATCAGTTGAAGAGCTAAAATTAGCATGTTTAAAGTGATTTTCATGCTTCCAGGGGCCCAGGAAGTGAATTAAATACCATTTGGAGGCATTTAATGTTCAAGCGAAAACAGGTGATTTTTGACAAAAGAGATAACACCCCCCATTACATCATGCTTCAGAAAGGTGAAAAATGGTTCGTTTTCAAATGTTTTATTTTTGAACGTCAGTTCACATTTGTAGGTAGATCATCAGTTTAAGAGCTAAAATTAGCATGTTTAAAGTGATTTTCATGCTTCCAGGGGCCCGGGAAGTGAATTAAATACCATTTGGAGGCATTTCATGTTCAAGCAAAAACAGGTGATTTTTGACAAAAGAGATAACACCCCCCCCCCCCCATTACGTCATGATTCAGAAAGGTGAAAAATGGTCAGTTTTCAAATGTTTTAGTTTTTTAACGTCAGTTCACATTTGTAGGTAGATCATCAGTTGAAGAGCTAAAATTAGCATGTTTAAAGTGATTTTCATGCTTCCAGGGGCCCAGGAAGTGAATTAAATACCATTTGGAGGCATTTAATGTTCAAGCGAAAACAAGTGATTTTTGACAAAAGAGATAACACCCCCCATTACGTCATGCTTCAGAAAGGTGAAAAATGGTTCGTTTTCAAATGTTTTATTTTTGAACGTCAGATCACATTTGTAGGTAGATCATCAGTTTAAGAGCTAAAATTAGCATGTTTAAAGTGATTTTCATGCTTCCAGGGGCCCGGGAAGTGAATTAAATACCATTTGGAGGCATTTCATGTTCAAGCAAAAACAGGTGATTTTTGACAAAAGAGATAACACCCCCCCATTACGTCATGCTTCAGAAAGGTGAAAAATGGTCCGTTTTCAAATGTTTTATTTTTGAACGTCAGTTCACATTTGTAGGTAGAGCATCAGTTTAAGAGCTAAAATTAGCATGTTTAAACTGATTTGCATGCTTCCAGGGGCCCGGCAATACCATTTGGAGTCATTTAATGTTCAATCAAAAACTGGTGATTTTTGTCAAAGGAGATAACACCCCCCCATTACGTCGAATCAGAAAGGTGAAAAATGGTCCGTTTTCAAATGTTTTATTTTTGAACGTCAGTTCATATTTCTAGGTAGATCATCAGTTTAAGAGCTAAAATTAGCATGTTTAAAGTGATTTTCATGCTTCCAGGGGTCCTAAACACAAGATTTGTGGAATGGTTAAAAGTGCATGAAAATGGCCAATTTACTCACTCTGAGGTCTCAAAAAGTGTTTCTTCACCCCGGGAAATGAATTAAATACCATTTGGAGGCATTTAATGTTCAATCAAAAACAGGTGATTTTTGACAAAAGAGATAACACCCCCCCCATTACGTCATGCTTCAGAAAGGTGAAAAAAGGTCCGTTTTCAAATGTTTTATATTTGAACGTCAGTTCACATTTGTAGGTAGATCATCAGTTTAAGAGCTAAAATTAGCATGTTTAAAGTTATTTTCATGCTTCCAGGGGCCCGGGAAGTGAAATAAATACCATTTGGAGGCATTTATGTTCAAGCAAAAACAGGTGATATTTGACAAATGAGTTAACACCCCCCCATTACGTCATGGTTCAGAAAGGTGAAAAAAGGTCAGTTTTCAAATGTTTTATTTTTGAACGTCAGTTCACATTTGTAGGTAGATCATCAGTTTTAGAGCTAAAATTAGCATGTTTAAAGTGATTTTCATGCTTCCAGGGGCCCTAAACACAAGATTTGTGGAATGGTTAAAAGTGCATGAAAATGGCCAATTTACTCACTCTGAGGTCTCAAAAAGTGTTTCTTCACCCCGGGAAGTGAATTAAATACCATTTGGAGGCATTTAATGTTCAAGCAAAAACAGGTGATTTTTGACAAAAGAGATATCACCCCCCATTACGTCATGCTTCAGAAAGGTGAAAAATGGTCAGTTTTCAAATGTTTTATTTTTGAACGTCAGTTTACATTTGTAGGTAGATCATCAGTTTAAGAGCTAAAATTAGCATGTTTAAAGTGATTTTCATGCTTCCAGGGGCCCGGGAAGTGAATTAAATACCATTTGGAGACATTTAATGTTCAAGCAAAAACAGGTGATTTTTGACAAAAGAGATAACACCCCCATTACGTCATGCTTCAGAAAGGTGAAAAATGGTCCGTTTTCAAATGTTTTATTTTTGAACGTCAGTTCACATTTGTAGGTAGATCATCAGTTTAAGAGCTAAAATTAGCATGTTTAAAGTGATTTTCATGCTTCCAGGGGCCCGGGAAGTGAATTAAATACCATTTGGAGACATTTAATGTTCAAACAAATACAGGTGATTTTTGTCAAAGGAGATAACACCCCCCCATTACGTCATGCTTCAGAAAGGTGAAAAATGGTCAGTTTTCAAATGTTTTATTTTTGAACGTCAGTTCACATTTGTAGGTAGATCGTCAGTTTAAGAGCTAAAATTAGCATGTTTAAAGTGATTTTCATGCTTCCAGGGGCCCGGGAAGTGAATTAAATACCATTTGGAGACATTTAATGTTCAAACAAATACAGGTGATTTTTGTCAAAGGAGATAACACCCCCCCATTACGTCATGCTTCAGAAAGGTGAAAAAAGGTCAGTTTTCAAATGTTTTATTTTTGAACGTCAGTTCACATTTGTAGGTAGATCGTCAGTTTAAGAGCTAAAATTAGCATGTTTAAAGTTATTTTCATGTTTCCAGGGGCCCGGGAAGTGAAATAAATACCATTTGGAGGCATTTAATGTTCAAGCAAAAACAGGTGATTTTTGACAAATGAGTTAACACCCCCCCCATTACGTCATGGTTCAGAAAGGTGAAAAAAGGTCAGTTTTTTAATGTTTTATTTTTTAACGTCAGTTCACATTTGTAGGTAGATCATCAGTTTTAGAGCTAAGATTAGCATGTTTAAAGTGATTTTCATGCTTCCAGGGGCCCGGGAAGTGAATTAAATACCATTTGGAGGCATTTATTGTAGAGCAAAAACAGGTGATTTTTGACAAAAGGGATAACACCCCCCCCCATTACGTCATGCTTCAGAAAGGTGAAAAATGGTCCGTTTTCAAATGTTTTAGTTTTTTAACGTCAGTTCACATTTGTAGGTAGATCATCAGTTGAAGAGCTAAAATTAGCATGTTTAAAGTGATTTTCATGCTTCCAGGGGCCCAGGAAGTGAATTAAATACCATTTGGAGGCATTTAATGTTCAAGCGAAAACAGGTGATTTTTGACAAAAGAGATAACACCCCCCATTACGTCATGCTTCAGAAAGGTGAAAAATGGTTCGTTTTCAAATGTTTTATTTTTGAACGTCAGTTCACATTTGTAGGTAGATCATCAGTTTAAGAGCTAAAATTAGCATGTTTAAAGTGATTTTCATGCTTCCAGGGGCCCGGGAAGTGAATTAAATATCATTTGGAGGCATTTCATGTTCAAGCAAAAACAGGTGATTTTTGACAAAAGAGATAACACCCCCCCATTACGTCATGCTTCAGAAAGGTGAAAAATGGTCCGTTTTCAAATGTTTTATTTTTGAACGCAGGTTAACATTTGTAGGTAGAGCATCAGTTTAAGAGCTAAAATTAGCATGTTTAAAGTGATTTGCATGCTTCCAGGGGCCCAGGAATACCATTTGGAGTCTTTTAATGTTCAAGCAAAAACTGGTGATTTTTGTCAAAGGAGATAACACCCCCCCATTACGTCGAATCAGAAAGGTGAAAAATGGTCCGTTTTCAAATGTTTTATTTTTGAACGTCAGTTCATATTTCTAGGTAGATCATCAGTTTAAGAGCTAAAATTAGCATGTTTAAAGTGATTTTCATGCTTCCAGGGGTCCTAAACACAAGATTTGTAGAATGGTTAAAAGTGCATGAAAATGGCCAATTTACTCACTCTGAGGTCTCAAAAAGTGTTTCTTCACCCCGGGAAATGAATTAAATACCATTTGGAGGCATTTAATGTTCAATCAAAAACAGGTGATTTTTGACAAAAGAGATAACACCCCCCCCATTACGTCATTCTTCAGAAAGGTGAAAAATGGTCCGTTTTCAAATGTTTTATATTTGAACGTCAGTTCACATTTGTAGGTAGATCATCAGTTTAAGAGCTAAAATTAGCATGTTTAAAGTTATTTTCATGCTTCCAGGGGCCCGGGAAGTGAAATAAATACCATTTGGAGGCATTTAATGTTCAAGCAAAAACAGGTGATTTTTGACAAAAGATATAACACCCCCCCCCCCCATTACGTCATGCTTCAGAAAGGTAAAAAATGGTCTGTTTTCAAATGTTTTATTTTTGAACGTCAGATCACATTTGTAGGTAGATCATCAGTTTTAGAGCTAAAATTAGCATGTTTAAAGTGATTTTCATGCTTCCAGGGGCCCGGGAAGTGAATTAAATACCATTTGGAGGCATTTAATGTTCAAGCAAAAACAGGTGATTTTTGACAAAAGAGATAACACCCCCCATTACGTCATACTTCAGAAAGATGAAAAATGGTCCGTTTTCAAATGTTTTATTTTTGAACGTCAGTTCACATTTGTAGGTAGATCATCAGTTTTAGAGCTAAAATTAGCATGTTTAAAGTGATTTTCATGCTTCCAATGACCCGGGAAGTGAATTAAATACCATTTGGAGGCATTTAATGTTCAAGCAAAAACAGGTGATTTTTGACAAAAGAGATAACACCCCCCCATTACGTCATGCTTCAGAAAGGTAAAAAATGGTCCGTTTTCAAATGTTTTATTTTTGAACGTCAGTTCACATTTGTAGGTAGATCATCAGTTTTAGAGCTAAAATTAGCATGTTTAAAGTGATTTTCATGCTTCCAGGGGCCCTAAACACAAGATTTTTGGAATGGTTAAAAGTGCATGAAAATGGCCAATTTACTCAATCTGAGGTCTCAAAAAGTGTTTCTTCTCCCCGGGAAGTAAATTAAATACCATTTGGAGGCATTTAATGTTCAAGCAAAAACAGGTGATTTTTGACAAAAGAGAAAACACCCCCCATTACGTCATGCTTCAGAAAGGTGAAAATTTGTCAGTTTTCAAATGTTTTATTTTTGAACGTCAGTTTACATTTGTAGGTAGATCATCAGTTTAAGAGCTAAAATTAGCATGTTTAAAGCGATTTTCATACTTCCAGGGGTCGGGAAGTGAATTAAATACCATTTGGAGACATTTAATGTTCAATCAAAAACAGGTGATTTTTGACAAATGAGTTAACACCCCCCCCATCACGTCATGGTTCAGAAAGGTGAAAAAAGGTCAGTTTTCAAATGTTTTATTTTTGAACGTCAGTTCACATTTGTAGGTAGATCATCAGTTTTAGAGCTAAAATTAGCATGTTTAAAGTGATTTTCATGCTTCCAGTGACCCGGGAAGTGAATTAAATACCATTTGGAGGCATTTAATGTTCAAGCAAAAACAGGTGATTTTTGACAAAAGAGATAACACCCCCCCATTACGTCATGCTTCAGAAAGGTAAAAAATGGTCCGTTTTCAAATGTTTTATTTTTGAACGTCAGTTCACATTTGTAGGTAGATCATCAGTTTAAGAGCTAAAATTAGCATGTTTAAAGTGATTTTCATGCTTCCAGGGGCCCTAAACACAAGATTTGTGGAATGGTTAAAAGTGCATGAAAATGGCCAATTTACTCACTCTGAGGTCTCAAAAAGTGTTTCTTCTCCCCGGGAAGTAAATTAAATACCATTTGGAGGCATTTAATGTTCAAGCAAAAACAGGTGATTTTTGACAAAAGAGAAAACACCCCCCATTACGTCATGCTTCAGAAAGGTGAAAAATTGTCAGTTTTCAAATGTTTTATTTTTGAACGTCAGTTTACATTTGTAGGTAGATCATCAGTTTAAGAGCTAAAATTAGCATGTTTAAAGCGATTTTCATACTTCCAGGGGTCGGGAAGTGAATTAAATACCATTTGGAGACATTTAATGTTCAATCAAAAACAGGTGATTTTTGACAAATGAGTTAACACCCCCCCCATCACGTCATGGTTCAGAAAGGTGAAAAAAGGTCAGTTTTCAAATGTTTTATTTTTGAACGTCAGTTCACATTTGTAGGTAGATCATCAGTTTTAGAGCTGAAATTAGCATGTTTAAAGTGATTTTTGTGCTTCCAGGGACCCGGGAAGTGAATTAAATACCATTTGGAGGCATTTAATGTTCAAGCAAAAACAGGTGATTTTTGACAAAAGAGATAACACCCCCCCCATTACGTCATGCTTCAGAAAGGTGAAAAATGGTCCATTTTCAAATGTTTTAGTTTTGAACGTCAGTTCACATTTGTAGGTAGATCATCAGTTTTAGAGCTAAGATTAGCATGTTTAAAGTGATTTTCATGCTTCCAGGGGCCCGGGAAGTGAATTAAATACCATTTGGAGGCATTTATTGTAGAGCAAAAACAGGTGATTTTTGACAAAAGGGATAACACCCCCCCCCATTACGTCATGCTTCAGAAAGGTGAAAAATGGTCCGTTTTCAAATATTTTAGTTTTTTAACGTCAGTTCACATTTGTAGGTAGAACCATCAGTTGAAGAGCTAAAATTAGCATGTTTAAAGTGATTTTCATGCTTCCAGGGGCCCAGGAAGTGAATTAAATGCCATTTGGAGGCATTTAATGTTCAAGCGAAAACAGGTGATTTTTGACAAAAGAGATAACACCCCCCATTACGTCATGCTTCAGAAAGGTGAAAAATGGTTCGTTTTCAAATGTTTTATTTTTGAACGTCAGTTCACATTTGTAGGTAGATCATCAGTTTAAGAGCTAAAATTAGCATGTTTAAAGTGATTTTCATGCTTCCAGGGGCCCGGGAAGTGAATTAAATACCATTTGGAGGCATTTCATGTTCAAGCAAAAACAGGTGATTTTTGACAAAAGAGATAACACCCCCCCCATTACGTCATGCTTCAGAAAGGTGAAAAATGGTCCGTTTTCAAATGTTTTATTTTTGAACGCAGGTTAACATTTGTAGGTAGAGCATCAGTTTAAGAGCTAAAATTAGCATGTTTAAAGTGATTTGCATGCTTCCAGGGGCCCGGGAAGTGAATTGAACACCATTTGGAGGCATTTAATGTTCAAGCAAAAACAGGTGATTTTTGACAAAAGAGATAACACCCCCCATTACGTCATGCTTCAGAAAGGTGAAAAATGGTCAGTTTTCAAATGTTTTATTTTTGAACGTCAGTTCACATTTGTAGGTAGATCATCAGTTTTAGAGCTAAAATTAGCATGTTTAAAGTGATTTTCATGCTTCCAGGGACCCTAAACACAAGATTTGTGGAATGGTTAAAAGTGCATGAAAATGGCCAATTTACTCACTCTGAGGTCTCAAAAAGTGTTTCTTCTCCCCGGGAAGTAAATTAAATACCATTTGGAGGCATTTAATGTTCAAGCAAAAACAGGTGATTTTTGACAAAAGAGAAAACACCCCCCATTACGTCATGCTTCAGAAAGGTGAAAAATTGTCAGTTTTCAAATGTTTTATTTTTGAACGTCAGTTTACATTTGTAGGTAGATCATCAGTTTAAGAGCTAAAATTAGCATGTTTAAAGCGATTTTCATACTTCCAGGGGTCGGGAAGTGAATTAAATACCATTTGGAGACATTTAATGTTCAAGCAAAAACAGGTGATTTTTGACAAAAGAGATAACACCCCCCATTACGTCATGCTTCAGAAAGGTGAAAAATGGTCCGTTTTCAAATGTTTTATTTTTGAACGTCAGTTCACATTTGTAGGTAGATCATCAGTTTAAGAGCTAAAATTAGCATGTTTAAAGTGATTTTCATGCTTCCAGGGGCCCGCGAAGTGAATTAAATACCATTTGGAGACATTTAATGTTCAAACAAATACAGGTGATTTTTGTCAAAGGAGATAACACCCCCCCATTACGTCATGCTTCAGAAAGGTGAAAAATGGTCAGTTTTCAAATGTTTTATTTTTGAACGTCAGTTCACATTTGTAGGTAGATCGTCAGTTTAAGAGCTAAAATTAGCATGTTTAAAGTTATTTTCATGCTTCCAGGGGCCCGGGAAGTGAAATAAATACCATTTGGAGGCATTTAATGTTCAAGCAAAAACAGGTGATTTTTGACAAAAGATATAACACCCCCCCCATTACATCATGCTTCAGAAAGGTAAAAAATGGTCCGTTTTCAAATGTTTTATTTTTGAACGTCAGTTCACATTTGTAGGTAGATCATCAGTTTTAGAGCTAAAATTAGCATGTTTAAAGTGATTTTCATGCTTCCAGGGGCCCGGGAAGTGAATTAAATACCATTTGGAGGCATTTAATGTTCAAGCAAAAACAGGTGATTTTTGACAAAAGAGATAACACCCCCCATTACGTCATGCTTCAGAAAGGTGAAAAATGGTCCGTTTTCAAATGTTTTATTTTTGAACGTCAGATCACATTTGTAGGTAGATCATCAGTTTTAGAGCTAAAATTAGCATGTTTAAAGTGATTTTCATGCTTCCAGTGACCCGGGAAGTGAATTAAATACCATTTTGAGCGATTTAATGTTCAAGCAAAAACAGGTGATTTTTGACAAAAGAGATAACACCCCCCATTACGTCATACTTCAGAAAGATGAAAAATGGTCCGTTTTCAAATGTTTTATTTTTGAACGTCAGTTCACATTTGTAGGTAGATCATCAGTTTTAGAGCTAAAATTAGCATGTTTAAAGTGATTTTCATGCTTCCAGTGACCCGGGAAGTGAATTGAATACCATTTGGAGGCATTTAATGTTCAAGCAAAAACAGGTGATTTTTGACAAAAGAGATAACACCCCCCATTACGTCATGCTTCAGAAAGGTGAAAAATGGTCAGTTTTCAAATGTTTTATTTTTGAACGTCAGTTCACATTTGTAGGTAGATCATCAGTTTTAGAGCTAAAATTAGCATGTTTAAAGTGATTTTCATGCTTCCAGTGACCCGGGAAGTGAATTAAATACCATTTGGAGGCATTTAATGTTCAAACAAAAACAGGTGATTTTTGACAAAAGAGATAACACCCCCCCATTACGTCATGCTTCAGAAAGGTAAAAAATGGTCCGTTTTCAAATGTTTTATTTTTGAACGTCAGTTCACATTTGTAGGTAGATCATCAGTTTTAGAGCTAAAATTAGCATGTTTAAAGTGATTTTCATGCTTCCAGGGGCCCTAAACACAAGATTTGTGGAATGGTTAAAAGTGCATGAAAATGGCCAATTTACTCACTCTGAGGTCTCAAAAAGTGTTTCTTCTCCCCGGGAAGTAAATTAAATACCATTTGGAGGCATTTAATGTTCAAGCAAAAACAGGTGATTTTTGACAAAAGAGAAAACACCCCCCATTACGTCATGCTTCAGAAAGGTGAAAAATTGTCAGTTTTCAAATGTTTTATTTTTGAACGTCAGTTCACATTTGTAGGTAGATCATCAGTTTAAGAGCTAAAATTAGCATGTTTAAAGCGATTTTCATACTTCCAGGGGTCGGGAAGTGAATTAAATACCATTTGGAGACATTTAATGTTCAAGCAAAAACAGGTGATTTTTGACAAAAGAGATAACACCCCCCATTACGTCATGCTTCAGAAAGGTGAAAAATGGTCCGTTTTCAAATGTTTTATTTTTGAACGTCAGTTCACATTTGTAGGTAGATCATCAGTTTAAGAGCTAAAATTAGCATGTTTAAAGTGATTTTCATGCTTCCAGGGGCCCGGGAAGTGAATTAAATACCATTTGGAGACATTTAATGTTCAAACAAATACAGGTGATTTTTGTCAAAGGAGATAACACCCCCCCATTACGTCATGCTTCAGAAACGTGAAAAATGGTCAGTTTTCAAATGTTTTATTTTTGAACGTCAGTTCACATTTGTAGGTAGATCGTCAGTTTAAGAGCTAAAATTAGCATGTTTAAAGTTATTTTCATGCTTCCAGGGGCCCGGGAAGTGAAATAAATACCATTTGGAGGCATTTAATGTTCAAGCAAAAACAGGTGATTTTTGACAAATGAGATAACACCCCCCCCCATTACGTCATGGTTCAGAAAGGTGAAAAATGGTCAGTTTTCAAATGTTTTATTTTTGAACGTCAGTTCACATTTGTAGGTAGATCGTCAGTTTAAGAGCTAAAATTAGCATGTTTAAAGTTATTTTCATGTTTCCAGGGGCCCGGGAAGTGAAATAAATACCATTTGGAGGCATTTAATGTTCAAGCAAAAACAGGTGATTTTTGACAAATGAGTTAACACCCCCCCCCCATTACGTCATGGTTCAGAAAGGTGAAAAAAGGTCCATTTTCAAATGTTTTATTTTTGAACGTCAGTTCACATTTGTAGGTAGATCATCAGTTTTAGAGCTGAAATTAGCATGTTTAAAGTGATTTTCGTGCTTCCAGGGGCCCGGGAAGTGAATTAAATACCATTTGGAGGCATTTAATGTTCAAGCAAAAACAGGTGATTTTTGACAAAAGAGATAACACCCCCCCCCATCACGTCATGCTTCAGAAAGGTGAAAAATGGTCCGTTTTCAAATGTTTTATTTTTGAACGTCAGTTCACATTTGTAGGTAGATCATCAGTTTTAGAGCTAAAATTAGCATGTTTAAAGTGATTTTCATGCTACCAGTGACCCGGGAAGTGAATTAAATACCATTTGGAGGCATTTAATGTTCAAGCAAAAACAGGTAATTTTTGACAAAAGAGATAACACCCCCCCATTACGTCATGCTTCAGAAAGGTAAAAAATGGTCCGTTTTCAAATGTTTTATTTTTGAACGTCAGTTCACATTTGTAGGTAGATCATCAGTTTTAGAGCTAAAATTAGCATGTTTAAAGTGATTTTCATGCTTCCAGGGGCCCTAAACACAAGATTTGTGGAATGGTTAAAAGTGCATGAAAATGGCCAATTTACTCACTCTGAGGTCTGAAAAAGTGTTTCTTCACCCCGGGAAGTGAATTAAATACCATTTGGAGGCATTTAATGTTCAAGCAAAAACAGGTGATTTTTGACAAAAGAGATAACACCCCCCATTACGTCATGCTTCAGAAAGGTGAAAAATGGTCAGTTTTCAAATGTTTTATTTTTGAACGTCAGTTTACATTTGTAGGTAGATCATCAGTTTAAGAGCTCAAATTAGCATGTTTAAAGGGATTTTCATGCTTCCAGGGGTCCGGGAAGTGAATTAAATACCATTTGGAGACATTTAATGTTCAAGCAAAAACAGGTGATTTTTGACAAAAGAGATAACACCCCCCATTACGTCATGCTTCAGAAAGGTGAAAAATGGTCCGTTTTCAAATGTTTTATTTTTGAACGTCAGTTCACATTTGTAGGTAGATCATCAATTTAAGAGCTAAAATTAGCATGTTTAAAGTGATTTTCATGCTTCCAGGGGCCCGGGAAGTGAAATAAATACCATTTGGAGGCATTTAATGTTCAAGCAAAAACAGGTGATTTTTGACAAATGAGATAACACCCCCCCCCATTACGTCATGGTTCAGAAAGGTGAAAAATGGTCAGTTTTCAAATGTTTTATTTTTGAACGTCAGTTCACATTTGTAGGTAGATCGTCAGTTTAAGAGCTAAAATTAGCGTGTTTAAAGTTATTTTCATGTTTCCAGGGGCCCGGGAAGTGAAATAAATACCATTTGGAGGCATTTAATGTTCAAGCAAAAACAGGTGATTTTTGACAAATGAGTTAACACCCCCCCCCCCCATTACGTCATGGTTCAGAAAGGTGAAAAAAGGTCCGTTTTCAAATGTTTTATTTTTGAACGTCAGTTCACATTTGTAGGTAGATCATCAGTTTTAGAGCTGAAATTAGCATGTTTAAAGTGATTTTCGTGCTTCCAGGGGCCCGGGAAGTGAATTAAATACCATTTGGAGGCATTTAATGTTCAAGCAAAAACAGGTGATTTTTGACAAAAGAGATAACACCCCCCCCCATCACGTCATGCTTCAGAAAGGTGAAAAATGGTCCGTTTTCAAATGTTTTATTTTTGAACGTCAGTTCACATTTGTAGGTAGATCATCAGTTTTAGAGCTAAAATTAGCATGTTTAAAGTGATTTTCATGCTTCCAGTGACCCGGGAAGTGAATTGAATACCATTTGGAGGCATTTAATGTTCAAGCAAAAACAGGTGATTTTTGACAAAAGAGATAACACCCCCCATTACGTCATGCTTCAGAAAGGTGAAAAATGGTCAGTTTTCAAATGTTTTATTTTTGAACGTCAGTTCACATTTGTAGGTAGATCATCAGTTTTAGAGCTAAAATTAGCATGTTTAAAGTGATTTTCATGCTTCCAGTGACCCGGGAAGTGAATTAAATACCATTTGGAGGCATTTAATGTTCAAGCAAAAACAGGTGATTTTTGACAAAAGAGATAACACCCCCCCATTACGTCATGCTTCAGAAAGGTAAAAAATGGTCCGTTTTCAAATGTTTTATTTTTGAACGTCAGTTCACATTTGTAGGTAGATCATCAGTTTTAGAGCTAAAATTAGCATGTTTAAAGTGATTTTCCTGCTTCCAGGGGCCCTAAACACAAGATTTGTGGAATGGTTAAAAGTGCATGAAAATGGCCAATTTACTCACTCTGAGGTCTCAAAAAGTGTTTCTTCTCCCCGGGAAGTAAATTAAATACCATTTGGAGGCATTTAATGTTCAAGCAAAAACAGGTGATTTTTGACAAAAGAGAAAACACCCCCCATTACGTCATGCTTCATAAAGGTGAAAAATTGTCAGTTTTCAAATGTTTTATTTTTGAACGTCAGTTTACATTTGTAGGTAGATCATCAGTTTAAGAGCTAAAATTAGCATGTTTAAAGCGATTTTCATACTTCCAGGGGTCGGGAAGTGAATTAAATACCATTTGGAGACATTTAATGTTCAAGCAAAAACAGGTGATTTTTGACAAAAGAGATAACACCCCCCATTACGTCATGCTTCAGAAAGGTGAAAAATGGTCCGTTTTCAAATGTTTTATTTTTGAACGTCAGTTCACATTTGTAGGTAGATCATCAGTTTAAGAGCTAAAATTAGCATGTTTAAAGTGATTTTCATGCTTCCAGGGGCCCGGGAAGTGAATTAAATACCATTTGGAGACATTTAATGTTCAAACAAATACAGGTGATTTTTGTCAAAGGAGATAACACCCCCCCATTACGTCATGCTTCAGAAAGGTGAAAAATGGTCAGTTTTCAAATGTTTTATTTTTGAACGTCAGTTCACATTTGTAGGTAGATCGTCAGTTTAAGAGCTAAAATTAGCATGTTTAAAGTTATTTTAATGCTTCCAGGGGCCCGGGAAGTGAAATAAATACCATTTGGAGGCATTTAATGTTCAAGCAAAAACAGGTGATTTTTGACAAATGAGATAACACCCCCCCCATTACGTCATGGTTCAGAAAGGTGAAAAATGGTCAGTTTTCAAATGTTTTATTTTTGAACGTCAGTTCACATTTGTAGGTAGATCGTCAGTTTAAGAGCTAAAATTAGCATGTTTAAAGTTATTTTCATGTTTCCAGGGGCCCGGGAAGTGAAATAAATACCATTTGGAGGCATTTAATGTTCAAGCAAAAACAGGTGATTTTTGACAAATGAGTTAACACCCCCCCCCATTACGTCATGGTTCAGAAAGGTGAAAAAAGGTCCGTTTTCAAATGTTTTATTTTTGAACGTCAGTTCACATTTGTAGGTAGATCATCAGTTTTAGAGCTAAAATTAGCATGTTTAAAGTGATTTTCATGCTACCAGTGACCCGGGAAGTGAATTAAATACCATTTGGAGGCATTTAATGTTCAAGCAAAAACAGGTAATTTTTGACAAAAGAGATAACACCCCCCCATTACGTCATGCTTCAGAAAGGTAAAAAATGGTCCGTTTTCAAATGTTTTATTTTTGAACGTCAGTTCACATTTGTAGGTAGATCATCAGTTTTAGAGCTAAAATTAGCATGTTTAAAGTGATTTTCATGCTTCCAGGGGCCCTAAACACAAGATTTGTGGAATGGTTAAAAGTGCATGAAAATGGCCAATTTACTCACTCTGAGGTCTGAAAAAGTGTTTCTTCACCCCGGGAAGTGAATTAAATACCATTTGGAGGCATTTAATGTTCAAGCAAAAACAGGTGATTTTTGACAAAAGAGATAACACCCCCCATTACGTCATGCTTCAGAAAGGTGAAAAATGGTCAGTTTTCAAATGTTTTATTTTTGAACGTCAGTTTACATTTGTAGGTAGATCATCAGTTTAAGAGCTAACATTAGCATGTTTAAAGCGATTTTCATGCTTCCAGGGGTCCGGGAAGTGAATTAAATACCATTTGGAGACATTTAATGTTCAAGCAAAAACAGGTGATTTTTGACAAAAGAGATAACACCCCCCATTACGTCATGCTTCAGAAAGGTGAAAAATGGTCCGTTTTCAAATGTTTTATTTTTGAACGTCAGTTCACATTTGTAGGTAGATCATCAATTTAGAGCTAAAATTAGCATGTTTAAAGTGATTTTCATGCTTCCAGGGGCCCGGGAAGTGAATTAAATACCATTTGGAGACATTTAATGTTCAAACAAATACAGGTAATTTTTGTCAAAGGAGATAACACCCCCCATTACGTCATGCTTCAGAAAGGTGAAAAATGGTCAGTTTTCAAATGTTTTATTTTTGAACGTCAGTTCACATTTGTAGGTAGATCGTCAGTTTAAGAGCTAAAATTAGCATGTTTAAAGTTATTTTCATGCTTCCAGGGGCCCGGGAAGTGAAATAAATACCATTTGGAGGCATTTAATGTTCAAGCAAAAACAGGTGATTTTTGACAAATGAGATAACACCCCCCCCATTACGTCATGGTTCAGAAAGGTGAAAAATGGTCAGTTTTCAAATGTTTTATTTTTGAACGTCAGTTCACATTTGTAGGTAGATCGTCAGTTTAAGAGCTAAAATTAGCATGTTTAAAGTTATTTTCATGTTTCCAGGGGCCCGGAAAGTGAAATAAATACCATTTGGAGGCATTTAATGTTCAAGCAAAAACAGGTGATATTTGACAAATGAGTTAACACCCCCCCCATTACGTCATGGTTCAGAAAGGTGAAAAAAGGTCAGTTTTCAAATGTTTTATTTTTGAACGTCAGTTCACATTTGTAGGTAGATCATCAGTTTTAGAGCTGAAATTAGCATGTTTAAAGTGATTTTCGTGCTTCCAGGGGCCCGGGAAGTGAATTAAATACCATTTGGAGGCATTTAATGTTCAAGCAAAAACAGGTGATTTTTGACAAAAGAGATAACACCCCCCCCATTACGTCATGCTTCAGAAAGGTGAAAAATGGTCCTTTTTCAAATGTTTTATTTTTGAACGTCAGTTCACATTTGTAGGTAGATCATCAGTTTTAGAGCTAAAATTAGAATGTTTAAAGTGATTTTCATGCTTCCAGTGACCCGGGAAGTGAATTAAATACCATTTGGAGGCATTTAATGTTCAAGCAAAAACAGGTAATTTTTGACAAAAGAGATAACACCCCCCCATTACGTCATGCTTCAGAAAGGTAAAAAAGGGTCCGTTTTCAAATGTTTTATTTTTGAACGTCAGTTCACATTTGTAGGTAGATCATCAGTTTTAGAGCTAAAATTACCATGTTTAAAGTGATTTTCATGCTTCCAGGGGCCCTAAACACAAGATTTATGGAATGGTTAAAAGTGCATGAAAATGGCCAATTTACTCACTCTGAGGTCTCAAAAAGTGTTTCTTCACCCCGGGAAGTGAATTAAATACCATTTGGAGGCATTTAATGTTCAAGCAAAAACAGGTGATTTTTGACAAAAGAGATAACACCCCCCATTACGTCATGCTTCAGAAAGGTGAAAAATGGTCAGTTTTCAAATGTTTTATTTTTGAACGTCAGTTTACATTTGTAGGTGGATCATCAGTTTAAGAGCTAAAATTAGCATGTTTAAAGCGATTTTCATGCTTCCAGGGGTCCGGGAAGTGAATTAAATACCATTTGGAGACATTTAATGTTCAACCAAAAACAGGTGATTTTTGACAAAAGAGATAACACCCCCCATTACGTCATGCTTCAGAAAGGTGAAAAATAGTCCGTTTTCAAATGTTTTATTTTTGAACGTCAGTTCACATTTGTAGGTAGATCATCAGTTTTAGAGCTAAAATTAGCATGTTTAAAGTGATTTTCATGCTTCCAGTGACCCGGGAAGTGAATTAAATACCATTTGGAGGCATTTAATGTTCAAACAAAAACAGGTGATTTTTGACAAAAGAGATAACACCCCCCCCCCATTACGTCATGCTTCACAAAGGTGAAAAATGGTCCGTTTTCAAATGTTTTATTTTTGAACGTCAGTTCACATTTGTAGGTATATCATCAGTTTTAGAGCTAAAATTAGCATGTTTAAAGTGATTTTCAGGCTTCCAGGGGCCCTAAACACAAGATTTGTGGAATGGTTAAAAGTGCATGAAAATGGCCAATTTACTCACTCTGAGGTCTGAAAAAGTGTTTCTTCACCCCGGGAAGTGAATTAAATACCATTTGGAGGCATTTAATGTTCAAGCAAAAACAGGTGATTTTTGACAAAAGAGATAACACCCCCCATTACGTCATGCTTCAGAAAGGTAAAAAATGGTCAGTTTTCAAATGTTTTATTTTTGAACGTCAGTTTACATTTGTAGGTAGATCATCAGTTTAAGAGCTAAAATTAGCATGTTTAAAGCGATTTTCATGCTTCCAGGGGTCCGGGAAGTGAATTAAATACCATTTGGAGACATTTAATGTTCAAGCAAAAACAGGTGATTTTTGACAAAAGAGATAACACCCCCCATTACGTCATGCTTCAGAAAGGTGAAAAATGGTCCGTTTTCAAATGTTTTATTTTTGAACGTCAGTTCACATTTGTAGGTAGATCATCAGTTTTAGAGCTAAAATTAGCATTTTGAAAGTGATTTTCATGCTTCCAGTGACCCGGGAAGTGAATTAAATACCATTTGGAGGCATTTAATGTTCAAGCAAAAACAGGTAATTTTTGACAAAAGAGATAACACCCCGACATTACGTCATGCTTCAGAAAGGTAAAAAATGGTCCGTTTTCAAATGTTTTATTTTTGAACATCAGTTCACATTTTTAGGTAGATCATCAGTTTTAGAGCTAAAATTAGCATGTTTAAAGTGATTTTCATGCTTCCAGGGGCCCTAAACACAAGATTTGTGGAATGTTTAAAAGTGCATGAAAATGGCCAATTTACTCACTCTGAGGTCTGAAAAAGTGTTTCTTCACCCCGGGAAGTGAATTAAATACCATTTGGAGGCATTTAATGTTCAAGCAAAAACAGGTGATTTTTGACAAAAGAGATAACACCCCCCATTACGTCATGCTTCAGAAAGGTAAAAAATGGTCAGTTTTCAAATGTTTTATTTTTTAACGTCAGTTTACATTTGTAGGTAGATCATCAGTTTAAGAGCTAAAATTAGCATGTTTAAAGCGATTTTCATGCTTCCAGGGGTCCGGGAAGTGAATTAAATACCATTTGGAGACATTCAATGTTCAAGCAAAAACAGGTGATTTTTGACAAAAGAGATAACACCCCCCATTACGTCATGCTTCAGAAAGGTGAAAAATGGTCCGTTTTCAAATGTTTTATTTTTGAACGTCAGTTCACATTTGTAGGTAAATCATCAGTTTAAGAGCTAAAATTAGCATGTTTAAAGTGATTTTCATGCTTCCAGGGGCCCGGTAAGTGAATTAAATACCATTTGGAGACATTTAATGTTCAAACAAATACAGGTGATTTTTGTCAAAGGAGATAACACCCCCCATTACGTCATGCTTCAGAAAGGTGAAAAACGGTCCGTTTTCAAATGTTTTATTTTTGAACGTCAGTTCACATTTGTAGGTAGATCGTCAGTTTAAGAGCTAAAATTAGCATGTTTAAAGTTATTTTCATGTTTCCAGGGGCCCGGGAAGTGAAATAAATACCATTTGGAGGCATTTAATGTTCAAGCAAAAACAGGTGATTTTTGACAAATGAGTTAACACCCCCCCCCCCCCATTACGTCATGGTTCAGAAAGGTGAAAAAAGGTCCGTTTTCAAATGTTTTATTTTTGAACGTCAGTTCACATTTGTAGGTAGATCATCAGTTTTAGAGCTGAAATTAGCATGTTTAAAGTGATTTTCATGCTTCCAGGGGCCCTAAACACAAGATTTGTGGAATGGTTAAAAGTGCATGAAAATGGCCAATTTACTCACTCTGAGGTCTCAAAAAGTGTTTCTTCACCCCGGGAAGTGAATTAAATACCATTAGGAGGCATTTAATGTTCAAGCAAAAACAGGTGATTTTTGACAAAAGAGATAACACCCCCCATTACGTCATGCTTCAGAAAGGTGAAAAATGGTCAGTTTTCAAATGTTTTATTTTTGAACGTCAGTTTACATTTGTAGGTAGATCATCAGTTTAAGAGCTAAAATTAGCATGTTTAAAGCGATTTTCATGCTTCCAGGGGTCCGGGAAGTGAATTAAATACCATTTGGAGACATTTAATGTTCAAGCAAAAACAGGTGATTTTTGACAAAAGAGATAACACCCCCCATCACGTCATGCTTCAGAAAGGTGAAAAATGGTCCGTTTTCAAATGTTTTATTTTTGAACGTCAGTTCACATTTGTAGGTAGATCATCAGTTTAAGAGCTAAAATTAGCATGTTTAAAGTGATTTTCATGCTTCCAGGGGCCCAGGAAGTGAATTAAATACCATTTGGAGACATTTAATGTTCAAACAAATACAGGTGATTTTTGTCAAAGGAGATAACACCCCCCCCATTACGTCATGCTTCAGAAAGGTGAAAAATGGTCAGTTTTCAAATGTTTTATTTTTGAACGTCAGTTCACATTTGTAGGTAGATCGTCAGTTTAAGAGCTAAAATTAGCATGTTTAAAGTTATTTTCATGCTTCCAGGGGCCCGGGAAGTGAAATAAATACCATTTGGAGGCATTTAATGTTCAAGCAAAAACAGGTGATGTTTGACAAATGAGATAACATCCCCCCATTACGTCATGGTTCAGAAAGGTGAAAAATGGTCAGTTTTCAAATGTTTTATTTTTGAACGTCAGTTCACATTTGTAGGTAGATCGTCAGTTTAAGAGCTAAAATTAGCATGTTTAAAGTTATTTTCATGTTTCCAGGGGCCCGGGAAGTGAAATAAATACCAATTGGAGGCATTTAATGTTCAAGCAAAAACAGGTGATTTTTGACAAATGAGTTAACACCCCCCCCCATTACGTCATGGTTCAGAAAGGTGAAAAAAGGTCCGTTTTCAAATGTTTTATTTTTGAACGTCAGTTCACATTTGTAGGTAGATCATCAGTTTTAGAGCTGAAATTAGCATGTTTAAAGTGATTTTCGTGCTTCCAGGGGCCCGGGAAGTGAATTTAATACCATTTAGAGGCATTTAATGTTCAAGCAAAAACAGGTGATTTTTGACAAAAGAGATAACACCCCCCCCATTACGTCATGCTTCAGAAAGGTGAAAAATGGTCCGTTTTCAAATGTTTTATTTTTGAACGTCAGTTCACATTTGTAGGTAGATCATCAGTTTTAGAGCTAAAATTAGCATGTTTAAAGTGATTTTCATGCTTCCAGTGACCCGGGAAGTGAATTAAATACCATTTGGAGGCATTTAATGTTCAAACAAAAACAGGTGATTTTTGACAAAAGAGATAACACCCCCCCATTACGTCATGCTTCACAAAGGTGAAAAATGGTCCGTTTTCAAATGTTTTATTTTTGAACGTCAGTTCACATTTGTAGGTATATCATCAGTTTTAGAGCTAAAATTAGCATGTTTAAAGTGATTTTCAGGCTTCCAGGGGCCCTAAACACAAGATTTGTGGAATGGTTAAAAGTGCATGAAAATGGCCAATTTACTCACTCTGAGGTCTGAAAAAGTGTTTCTTCACCCCGGGAAGTGAATTAAATACCATTTGGAGGCATTTAATGTTCAAGCAAAAACAGGTGATTTTTGACAAAAGAGATAACACCCCCCATTACGTCATGCTTCAGAAAGGTAAAAAATGGTCAGTTTTCAAATGTTTTATTTTTGAACGTCAGTTTACATTTGTAGGTAGATCATCAGTTTAAGAGCTAAAATTAGCATGTTTAAAGCGATTTTCATGCTTCCAGGGGTCCGGGAAGTGAATTAAATACCATTTGGAGACATTTAATGTTCAAGCAAAAACAGGTGATTTTTGACAAAAGAGATAACACCCCCCATTACGTCATGCTTCAGAAAGGTGAAAAATGGTCCGTTTTCAAATGTTTTATTTTTGAACGTCAGTTCACATTTGTAGGTAGATCATCAGTTTTAGAGCTAAAATTAGCATGTTTAAAGTGATTTTCATGCTTCCAGTGACCCGGGAAGTGAATTAAATACCATTTGGAGGCATTTAATGTTCAAGCAAAAACAGGTAATTTTTGACAAAAGAGATAACACCCCGACATTACGTCATGCTTCAGAAAGGTAAAAAATGGTCCGTTTTCAAATGTTTTATTTTTGAACGTCAGTTCACATTTGTAGGTAGATCATCAGTTTTAGAGCTAAAATTAGCATGTTTAAAGTGATTTTCATGCTTCCAGGGGCCCTAAACACAAGATTTGTGGAATGGTTAAAAGTGCATGAAAATGGCCAATTTACTCACTCTGAGGTCTGAAAAAGTGTTTCTTCACCCCGGGAAGTGAATTAAATACCATTTGGAGGCATTTAATGTTCAAGCAAAAACAGGTGATTTTTGACAAAAGAGATAACACCCCCCATTACGTCATGCTTCAGAAAGGTAAAAAATGGTCAGTTTTCAAATGTTTTATTTTTGAACGTCAGTTTACATTTGTAGGTAGATCATCAGTTTAAGAGCTAAAATTAGCATGTTTAAAGCGATTTTCATGCTTCCAGGGGTCCGGAAAGTGAATTAAATACCATTTGGAGACATTTAATGTTCTAGCAAAAACAGGTGATTTTTGACAAAAGAGATAACACCCCCCATTACGTCATGCTTCAGAAAGGTGAAAAATGGTCCATTTTCAAATGTTTTATTTTTGAACGTCAGTTCACATTTGTAGGTAGATCATCAGTTTTAGAGCTAAAATTAGCATATTTAAAGTGATTTTCATGCTTCCAGTGACCCGGGAAGTGAATTGAATACCATTTGGAGGCATTTAATGTTCAAGCAAAAACAGGTGATTTTTGACAAAAGAGATAACACCCCCCATTACGTCATGCTTCAGAAAGGTGAAAAATGGTCAGTTTTCAAATGTTTTATTTTTGAACGTCAGTTCACATTTGTAGGTAGATCATCAGTTTTAGAGCTAAAATTAGCATGTTTAAAGTGATTTTCATGCTTCCAGTGACCCGGGAAGTGAATTAAATACCATTTGGAGGCATTTAATGTTCAAGCAAAAACAGGTGATTTTTGACAAAAGAGATAACACCCCCCCATTACGTCATGCTTCAGAAAGGTAAAAAATGGTCCGTTTTCAAATGTTTTATTTTTGAACGTCAGTTCACATTTGTAGGTAGATCATCAGTTTTAGAGCTAAAATTAGCATGTTTAAAGTGATTTTCCTGCTTCCAGGGGCCCTAAACACAAGATTTGTGGAATGGTTAAAAGTGCATGAAAATGGCCAATTTACTCACTCTGAGGTCTCAAAAAGTGTTTCTTCTCCCCGGGAAGTAAATTAAATACCATTTGGAGGCATTTAATGTTCAAGCAAAAACAGGTGATTTTTGACAAAAGAGAAAACACCCCCCATTACGTCATGCTTCAGAAAGGTGAAAAATTGTCAGTTTTCAAATGTTTTATTTTTGAACGTCAGTTTACATTTGTAGGTAGATCATCAGTTTAAGAGCTAAAATTAGCATGTTTAAAGCGATTTTCATACTTCCAGGGGTCGGGAAGTGAATTAAATACCATTTGGAGACATTTAATGTTCAAGCAAAAACAGGTGATTTTTGACAAAAGAGATAACACCCCCCATTACGTCATGCTTCAGAAAGGTGAAAAATGGTCCGTTTTCAAATGTTTTATTTTTGAACGTCAGTTCACATTTGTAGGTAGATCATCAGTTTAAGAGCTAAAATTAGCATGTTTAAAGTGATTTTCATGCTTCCAGGGGCCCGGGAAGTGAATTAAATACCATTTGGAGACATTTAATGTTCAAACAAATACAGGTGATTTTTGTCAAAGGAGATAACACCCCCCCATTACGTCATGCTTCAGAAAGGTGAAAAATGGTCAGTTTTCAAATGTTTTATTTTTGAACGTCAGTTCACATTTGTAGGTAGATCGTCAGTTTAAGAGCTAAAATTAGCATGTTTAAAGTTATTTTCATGCTTCCAGGGGCCCGGGAAGTGAAATAAATACCATTTGGAGGCATTTAATGTTCAAGCAAAAACAGGTGATTTTTGACAAATGAGATAACACCCCCCCCCATTACGTTATGGTTCAGAAAGGTGAAAAATGGTCAGTTTTCAAATGTTTTATTTTTGAACGTCAGTTCACATTTGTAGGTAGATCGTCAGTTTAAGAGCTAAAATTAGCATGTTTAAAGTTATTTTCATGTTTCCAGGGGCCCGGGAAGTGAAATAAATACCATTTGGAGGCATTTAATGTTCAAGCAAAAACAGGTGATTTTTGACAAATGAGTTAACACCCCCCCCCCATTACGTCATGGTTCAGAAAGGTGAAAAAAGGTCAGTTTTCAAATGTTTTATTTTTGAACGTCAATTCACATTTGTAGGTAGATCATCAGTTTTAGAGCTGAAATTAGCATGTTTAAAGTGATTTTCGTGCTTCCAGGGGCCCGGGAAGTGAATTAAATACCATTTGGAGGCATTTAATGTTCAAGCAAAAACAGGTGATTTTTGACAAAAGAGATAACACCCCCCCCCATTACGTCATGCTTCAGAAAGGTGAAAAATGGTCCGTTTTCAAATGTTTTATTTTTGAACGTCAGTTCACATTTGTAGGTAGATCATCAGTTTTAGAGCTAAAATTAGCATGTTTAAAGTGATTTTCATGCTACCAGTGACCCGGGAAGTGAATTAAATACCATTTGGAGGCATTTAATGTTCAAGCAAAAACAGGTAATTTTTGACAAAAGAGATAACACCCCCCCATTACGTCATGCTTCAGAAAGGTAAAAAATGGTCCGTTTTCAAATGTTTTATTTTTGAACGTCAGTTCACATTTGTAGGTAGATCATCAGTTTTAGAGCTAAAATTAGCATGTTTAAAGTGATTTTCATGCTTCCAGGGGCCCTAAACACAAGATTTGTGGAATGGTTAAAAGTGCATGAAAATGGCCAATTTACTCACTCTGAGGTCTGAAAAAGTGTTTCTTCACCCCGGGAAGTGAATTAAATACCATTTGGAGGCATTTAATGTTCAAGCAAAAACAGGTGATTTTTGACAAAAGAGATAACACCCCCCATTACGTCATGCTTCAGAAAGGTGAAAAATGGTCAGTTTTCAAATGTTTTATTTTTGGAACGTCAGTTTACATTTGTAGGTAGATCATCAGTTTAAGAGCTAAAATTAGCATGTTTAAAGCGATTTTCATGCTTCCAGGGGTCCGGGAAGTGAATTAAATACCATTTGGAGACATTTAATGTTCAAGCAAAAACAGGTGATTTTTGACAAAAGAGATAACACCCCCCATTACGTCATGCTTCAGAAAGGTGAAAAATGGTCCGTTTTCAAATGTTTTATTTTTGAACGTCAGTTCACATTTGTAGGTAGATCATCAATTTAAGAGCTAAAATTAGCATGTTTAAAGTTATTTTCATGCTTCCAGGGGCCCGGGAAGTGAAATAAATACCATTTGGAGGCATTTAATGTTCAAGCAAAAACAGGTGATTTTTGACAAATGAGATAACACCCCCCCCCATTACGTCATGGTTCAGAAAGGTGAAAAATGGTCAGTTTTCAAATGTTTTATTTTTGAACGTCAGTTCACATTTGTAGGTAGATCGTCAGTTTAAGAGCTAAAATTAGCATGTTTAAAGTTATTTTCATGTTTCCAGGGGCCCGGAAAGTGAAATAAATACCATTTGGAGGCATTTAATGTTCAAGCAAAAACAGGTGATATTTGACAAATGAGTTAACACCCCCCCCCATTACGTCATGGTTCAGAAAGGTGAAAAAAGGTCAGTTTTCAAATGTTTTATTTTTGAACGTCAGTTCACATTTGTAGGTAGATCATCAGTTTTAGAGCTGAAATTAGCATGTTTAAAGTGATTTTCGTGCTTCCAGGGGCCCGGGAAGTGAATTAAATACCATTTGGAGGCATTTAATGTTCAAGCAAAAACAGGTGATTTTTGACAAAAGAGATAACACACCCCCCCCATTACGTCATGCTTCAGAAAGGTGAAAAATGGTCCTTTTTCAAATGTTTTATTTTTGAACGTCAGTTCACATTTGTAGGTAGATCATCAGTTTTAGAGCTAAAATTAGAATGTTTAAAGTGATTTTCATGCTTCCAGTGACCCGGGAAGTGAATTAAATACCATTTGGAGGCATTTAATGTTCAAGCAAAAACAGGTAATTTTTGACAAAAGAGATAACACCCCCCCATTACGTCATGCTTCAGAAAGGTAAAAAATGGTCCGTTTTCAAATGTTTTATTTTTGAACGTCAGTTCACATTTGTAGGTAGATCATCAGTTTTAGAGCTAAAATTACCATGTTTAAAGTGATTTTCATGCTTCCAGGGGCCCTAAACACAAGATTTATGGAATGGTTAAAAGTGCATGAAAATGGCCAATTTACTCACTCTGAGGTCTCAAAAAGTGTTTCTTCACCCCGGGAAGTGAATTAAATACCATTTGGAGGCATTTAATGTTCAAGCAAAAACAGGTGATTTTTGACAAAAGAGATAACACCCCCCATTACGTCATGCTTCAGAAAGGTGAAAAATGGTCAGTTTTCAAATGTTTTATTTTTGAACGTCAGTTCACATTTGTAGGTGGATCATCAGTTTAAGAGCTAAAATTAGCATGTTTAAAGCGATTTTCATGCTTCCAGGGGTCCGGGAAGTGAATTAAATACCATTTGGAGACATTTAATGTTCAAGCAAAAACAGGTGATTTTTGACAAAAGAGATAACACCCCCCATTACGTCATGCTTCAGAAAGGTGAAAAATGGTCCGTTTTCAAATGTTTTATTTTTGAACGTCAGTTCACATTTGTAGGTAGATCATCAGTTTTAGAGCTAAAATTAGCATGTTTAAAGTGATTTTCATGCTTCCAGTGACCCGGGAAGTGAATTAAATACCATTTGGAGGCATTTAATGTTCAAACAAAAACAGGTGATTTTTGACAAAAGAGATAACACCCCCCCCCCATTACGTCATGCTTCACAAAGGTGAAAAATGGTCCGTTTTCAAATGTTTTATTTTTGAACGTCAGTTCACATTTGTAGGTATATCATCAGTTTTAGAGCTAAAATTAGCATGTTTAAAGTGATTTTCAGGCTTCCAGGGGCCCTAAACACAAGATTTGTGGAATGGTTAAAAGTGCATGAAAATGGCCAATTTACTCACTCTGAGGTCTGAAAAAGTGTTTCTTCACCCCGGGAAGTGAATTAAATACCATTTGGAGGCATTTAATGTTCAAGCAAAAACAGGTGATTTTTGACAAAAGAGATAACACCCCCCATTACGTCATGCTTCAGAAAGGTAAAAAATGGTCAGTTTTCAAATGTTTTATTTTTGAACGTCAGTTTACATTTGTAGGTAGATCATCAGTTTAAGAGCTAAAATTAGCATGTTTAAAGCGATTTTCATGCTTCCAGGGGTCCGGGAAGTGAATTAAATACCATTTGGAGACATTTAATGTTCAAGCAAAAACAGGTGATTTTTGACAAAAGAGATAACACCCCCCATTACGTCATGCTTCAGAAAGGTGAAAAATGGTCCGTTTTCAAATGTTTTATTTTTGAACGTCAGTTCACATTTGTAGGTAGATCATCAGTTTTAGAGCTAAAATTAGCATTTTGAAAGTGATTTTCATGCTTCCAGTGACCCGGGAAGTGAATTAAATACCATTTGGAGGCATTTAATGTTCAAGCAAAAACAGGTAATTTTTGACAAAAGAGATAACACCCCGACATTACGTCATGCTTCAGAAAGGTAAAAAATGGTCCGTTTTCAAATGTTTTATTTTTGAACATCAGTTCACATTTTTAGGTAGATCATCAGTTTTAGAGCTAAAATTAGCATGTTTAAAGTGATTTTCATGCTTCCAGGGGCCCTAAACACAAGATTTGTGGAATGGTTAAAAGTGCATGAAAATGGCCAATTTACTCACTCTGAGGTCTGAAAAAGTGTTTCTTCACCCCGGGAAGTGAATTAAATACCATTTGGAGGCATTTAATGTTCAAGCAAAAACAGGTGATTTTTGACAAAAGAGATAACACCCCCCATTACGTCATGCTTCAGAAAGGTAAAAAATGGTCAGTTTTCAAATGTTTTATTTTTTAACGTCAGTTTACATTTGTAGGTAGATCATCAGTTTAAGAGCTAAAATTAGCATGTTTAAAGCGATTTTCATGCTTCCAGGGGTCCGGGAAGTGAACTAAATACCATTTGGAGACATTCAATGTTCAAGCAAAAACAGGTGATTTTTGACAAAAGAGATAACACCCCCCATTACGTCATGCTTCAGAAAGGTGAAAAATGGTCCGTTTTCAAATGTTTTATTTTTGAACGTCAGTTCACATTTGTAGGTAGATCATCAGTTTAAGAGCTAAAATTAGCATGTTTAAAGTGATTTTCATGCTTCCAGGGGCCCGGTAAGTGAATTAAATACCATTTGGAGACATTTAATGTTCAAACAAATACAGGTGATTTTTGTCAAAGGAGATAACACCCCCCCATTACGTCATGCTTCAGAATGGTGAAAAACGGTCCGTTTTCAAATGTTTTATTTTTGAACGTCAGTTCACATTTGTAGGTAGATCGTCAGTTAAAGAGCTAAAATTAGCATGTTTAAAGTTATTTTCATGTTTCCAGGGGCCCGGGAAGTGAAATAAATACCATTTGGAGGCATTTAATGTTCAAGCAAAAACAGGTGATTTTTGACAAATGAGTTAACACCCCCCCCCCCATTACGTCATGGTTCAGAAAGGTGAAAAAAGGTCCGTTTTCAAATGTTTTATTTTTGAACGTCAGTTCACATTTGTAGGTAGATCATCAGTTTTAGAGCTGAAATTAGCATGTTTAAAGTGATTTTCATGCTTCCAGGGGCCCTAAACACAAGATTTGTGGAATGGTTAAAAGTGCATGAAAATGGCCAATTTACTCACTCTGAGGTCTCAAAAAGTGTTTCTTCACCCCGGGAAGTGAATTAAATACCATTAGGAGGCATTTAATGTTCAAGCAAAAACAGGTGATTTTTGACAAAAGAGATAACACCCCCCATTACGTCATGCTTCAGAAAGGTGAAAAATGGTCAGTTTTCAAATGTTTTATTTTTGAACGTCAGTTTACATTTGTAGGTAGATCATCAGTTTAAGTTCTAAAATTAGCATGTTTAAAGCGATTTTCATGCTTCCAGGGGTCCGGGAAGTGAATTAAATACCATTTGGAGACATTTAATGTTCAAGCAAAAACAGGTGATTTTTGACAAAAGAGATAACACCCCCCATTACGTCATGCTTCAGAAAGGTGAAAAATGGTCCGTTTTCAAATGTTTTATTTTTGAACGTCAGTTCACATTTGTAGGTAGATCATCAGTTTAAGAGCTAAAATTAGCACGTTTAAAGTGATTTTCATGCTTCCAGGGGCCCAGGAAGTGAATTAAATACCATTTGGAGACATTTAATGTTCAAACAAATACAGGTGATTTTTGTCAAAGGAGATAACACCCCCCCCATTACGTCATGCTTCAGAAAGGTGAAAAATGGTCAGTTTTCAAATGTTTTATTTTTGAACGTCAGTTCACATTTGTAGGTAGATCGTCAGTTTAAGAGCTAAAATTAGCATGTTGAAAGTTATTTTCATGCTTCCAGGGGCCCGGGAAGTGAAATAAATACCATTTGGAGGCATTTAATGTTCAAGCAAAAACAGGTGATTTTTGACAAATGAGATAACATCCCCCCATTACGTCATGGTTCAGAAAGGTGAAAAATGGTCAGTTTTCAAATGTTTTATTTTTGAACGTCAGTTCACATTTGTAGGTAGATCGTCAGTTTAAGAGCTAAAATTAGCATGTTTAAAGTTATTTTCATGTTTCCAGGGGCCCGGGAAGTGAAATAAATACAAATTGGAGGCATTTAATGTTCAAGCAAAAACAGGTGATTTTTGACAAATGAGTTAACACCCCCCCCATTACGTCATGGTTCAGAAAGGTGAAAAAAGGTCCGTTTTCAAATGTTTTATTTTTGAACGTCAGTTCACATTTGTAGGTAGATCATCAGTTTTAGAGCTGAAATTAGCATGTTTAAAGTGATTTTCGTGCTTCCAGGGGCCCGGGAAGTGAATTTGATACCATTTGGAGGCATTTAATGTTCAAGCAAAAACAGGTGATTTTTGACAAAAGAGATAACACCCCCCCCATTACGTCATGCTTCAGAAAGGTGAAAAATGGTCCGTTTTCAAATGTTTTATTTTTGAAAGTCAGTTCACATTTGTAGGTAGATCATCAGTTTTAGAGCTAAAATTAGCATGTTTAAAGTGATTTTCATGCTTCCAGTGACCCGGGAAGTGAATTAAATACCATTTGGAGGCATTTAATGTTCAAACAAAAACAGGTGATTTTTGACAAAAGAGATAACACCCCCCATTACGTCATGCTTCAGAAAGGTGAAAAATGGTCCGTTTTCAAATGTTTTATTTTTGAACGTCAGTTCACATTTGTAGGTAGATCATCAGTTTTAGAGCTAAAATTAGCATGTTTAAAGTGATTTTCATGCTTCCAGTGACCCGGGAAGTGAATTAAATACCATTTGGAGGCATTTAATGTTCAAGCAAAAACAGGTAATTTTTGACAAAAGAGATAACACCCCGACATTACGTCATGCTTCAGAAAGGTAAAAAATGGTCCGTTTTCAAATGTTTTATTTTTGAACGTCAGTTCACATTTGTAGGTAGATCATCAGTTTTAGAGCTAAAATTAGCATGTTTAAAGTGATTTTCATGCTTCCAGGGGCCCTAAACACAAGATTTGTGGAATGGTTAAAAGTGCATGAAAATGGCCAATTTACTCACTCTGAGGTCTGAAAAAGTGTTTCTTCACCCCGGGAAGTGAATTAAATACCATTTGGAGGCATTTAATGTTCAAGCAAAAACAGGTGATTTTTGACAAAAGAGATAACACCCCCCATTACGTCATGCTTCAGAAAGGTAAAAAAATGGTCAGTTTTCAAATGTTTTATTTTTGAACGTCAGTTTACATTTGTAGGTAGATCATCAGTTTAAGAGCTAAAATTAGCATGTTTAAAGCGATTTTCATGCTTCCAGGGGTCCGGAAAGTGAATTAAATACCATTTGGAGACATTTAATGTTCAAGCAAAAACAGGTGATTTTTGACAAAAGAGATAACACCCCCCATTACGTCATGCTTCAGAAAGGTGAAAAATGGTCCATTTTCAAATGTTTTATTTTTGAACGTCAGTTCACATTTGTAGGTAGATCATCAGTTTAAGAGCTAAAATTAGCATGTTTAAAGTGATTTTCATGCTTCCAGGGGCCCGGTAAGTGAATTAAATACCATTTGGAGACATTTAATGTTCAAACAAATACAGGTGATTTTTGTCAAAGGAGATAACACCCCCCCATTACGTCATGCTTCAGAAAGGTGAAAAATGGTCAGTTTTCAAATGTTTTATTTTTGAACGTCAGTTCACATTTGTAGGTAGATCGTCAGTTTAAGAGCTAAAATTAGCATGTTTAAAGTTCTTTTCATGCTTCCAGGGGCCCCGGAAGTGAAATAAATACCATTTGGAGGCATTTAATGTTCAAGCAAAAACAGGTGATTTTTGACAAATGAGATAACAGCCCTCCATTACGTCATGCTTCAGAAAGGTGAAAAATGGTCCGTTTTCAAATGTTTTATTTTTGAACGTCAGTTCACATTTGTAGGTAGATCATCAGTTTTAGAGCTAAAATTAGCATGTTTAAAGTGATTTTCATGCTTCCAGTGACCCGGGAAGTGAATTAAATACCATTTGGAGGCATTTAATGTTCAAACAAAAACAGGTGATTTTTGACAAAAGAGATAACACCCCCCCCCCCATTACGTCATGCTTCACAAAGGTGAAAAATGGTCCGTTTTCAAATGTTTTATTTTTGAACGTCAGTTCACATTTGTAGGTATATCATCAGTTTTAGAGCTAAAATTAGCATGTTTAAAGTGATTTTCAGGCTTCCAGGGGCCCTAAACACAAGATTTGTGGAATGGTTAAAAGTGCATGAAAATGGCCAATTTACTCACTCTGAGGTCTGAAAAAGTGTTTCTTCACCCCGGGAAGTGAATTAAATACCATTTGGAGGCATTTAATGTTCAAGCAAAAACAGGTGATTTTTGACAAAAGAGATAACACCCCCCATTACGTCATGCTTCAGAAAGGTAAAAAATGGTCAGTTTTCAAATGTTTTATTTTTGAACGTCAGTTTACATTTGTAGGTAGATCATCAGTTTAAGAGCTAAAATTAGCTGTTTAAAGCGATTTTCATGCTTCCAGGGGTCCGGGAAGTGAATTAAATACCATTTGGAGACATTTAATGTTCAAGCAAAAACAGGTGATTTTTGACAAAAGAGATAACACCCCCCATTACGTCATGCTTCAGAAAGGTGAAAAATGGTCCGTTTTCAAATGTTTTATTTTTGAACGTCAGTTCACATTTGTAGGTAGATCATCAGTTTTAGAGCTAAAATTAGCATTTTGAAAGTGATTTTCATGCTTCCAGTGACCCGGGAAGTGAATTAAATACCATTTGGAGGCATTTAATGTTCAAGCAAAAACAGGTAATTTTTGACAAAAGAGATAACACCCCGACATTACGTCATGCTTCAGAAAGGTAAAAAATGGTCCGTTTTCAAATGTTTTATTTTTGAACATCAGTTCACATTTTTAGGTAGATCATCAGTTTTAGAGCTAAAATTAGCATGTTTAAAGTGATTTTCATGCTTCCAGGGGCCCTAAACACAAGATTTGTGGAATGGTTAAAAGTGCATGAAAATGGCCAATTTACTCACTCTGAGGTCTGAAAAAGTGTTTCTTGACCCCGGGAAGTGAATTAAATACCATTTGGAGGCATTTAATGTTCAAGCAAAAACAGGTGATTTTTGACAAAAGAAATAACACCCCCCATTACGTCATGCTTCAGAAAGGTAAAAAATGGTCAGTTTTCAAATGTTTTATTTTTTAACGTCAGTTTACATTTGTAGGTAGATCATCAGTTTAAGAGCTAAAATTAGCATGTTTAAAGCGATTTTCATGCTTCCAGGGGTCCGGGAAGTGAACTAAATACCATTTGGAGACATTCAATGTTCAAGCAAAAACAGGTGATTTTTGACAAAAGAGATAACACCCCCCATTACGTCATGCTTCAGAAAGGTGAAAAATGGTCCGTTTTCAAATGTTTTATTTTTGAACGTCAGTTCACATTTGTAGGTAGATCATCAGTTTAAGAGCTAAAATTAGCATGTTTAAAGTGATTTTCATGCTTCCAGGGGCCCGGTAAGTGAATTAAATACCATTTGGAGACATTTAATGTTCAAACAAATACAGGTGATTTTTGTCAAAGGAGATAACACCCCCCCATTACGTCATGCTTCAGAATGGTGAAAAACGGTCCGTTTTCAAATGTTTTATTTTTGAACGTCAGTTCACATTTGTAGGTAGATCGTCAGTTAAAGAGCTAAAATTAGCATGTTTAAAGTTATTTTCATGTTTCCAGGGGCCCGGGAAGTGAAATAAATACCATTTGGAGGCATTTAATGTTCAAGCAAAAACAGGTGATTTTTGACAAATGAGTTAACACCCCCCCCCCCATTACGTCATGGTTCAGAAAGGTGAAAAAAGGTCCGTTTTCAAATGTTTTATTTTTGAACGTCAGTTCACATTTGTAGGTAGATCATCAGTTTTAGAGCTGAAATTAGCATGTTTAAAGTGATTTTCATGCTTCCAGGGGCCCTAAACACAAGATTTGTGGAATGGTTAAAAGTGCATGAAAATGGCCAATTTACTCACTCTGAGGTCTCAAAAAGTGTTTCTTCACCCCGGGAAGTGAATTAAATACCATTAGGAGGCATTTAATGTTCAAGCAAAAACAGGTGATTTTTGACAAAAGAGATAACACCCCCCATTACGTCATGCTTCAGAAAGGTGAAAAATGGTCAGTTTTCAAATGTTTTATTTTTGAACGTCAGTTTACATTTGTAGGTAGATCATCAGTTTAAGAGCTAAAATTAGCATGTTTAAAGCGATTTTCATGCTTCCAGGGGTCCGGGAAGTGAATTAAATACCATTTGGAGACATTTAATGTTCAAGCAAAAACAGGTGATTTTTGACAAAAGAGATAACACCCCCCATTACGTCATGCTTCAGAAAGGTGAAAAATGGTCCGTTTTCAAATGTTTTATTTTTGAACGTCAGTTCACATTTGTAGGTAGATCATCAGTTTAAGAGCTAAAATTAGCACGTTTAAAGTGATTTTCATGCTTCCAGGGGCCCAGGAAGTGAATTAAATACCATTTGGAGACATTTAATGTTCAAACAAATACAGGTGATTTTTGTCAAAGGAGATAACACCCCCCCCATTACGTCATGCTTCAGAAAGGTGAAAAATGGTCAGTTTTCAAATGTTTTATTTTTGAACGTCAGTTCACATTTGTAGGTAGATCGTCAGTTTAAGAGCTAAAATTAGCATGTTTAAAGTTATTTTCATGCTTCCAGGGGCCCGGGAAGTGAAATAAATACCATTTGGAGGCATTTAATGTTCAAGCAAAAACAGGTGATTTTTGACAAATGAGATAACATCCCCCCATTACGTCATGGTTCAGAAAGGTGAAAAATGGTCAGTTTTCAAATGTTTTATTTTTGAACGTCAGTTCACATTTGTAGGTAGATCGTCAGTTTAAGAGCTAAAATTAGCATGTTTAAAGTTATTTTCATGTTTCCAGGGGCCCGGGAAGTGAAATAAATACAAATTGGAGGCATTTAATGTTCAAGCAAAAACAGGTGATTTTTGACAAATGAGTTAACACCCCCCCCATTACGTCATGGTTCAGAAAGGTGAAAAAAGGTCCGTTTTCAAATGTTTTATTTTTGAACGTCAGTTCACATTTGTAGGTAGATCATCAGTTTTAGAGCTGAAATTAGCATGTTTAAAGTGATTTTCGTGCTTCCAGGGGCCCGGGAAGTGAATTTGATACCATTTGGAGGCATTTAATGTTCAAGCAAAAACAGGTGATTTTTGACAAAAGAGATAACACCCCCCCCCATTACGTCATGCTTCAGAAAGGTGAAAAATGGTCCGTTTTCAAATGTTTTATTTTTGAAAGTCAGTTCACATTTGTAGGTAGATCATCAGTTTTAGAGCTAAAATTAGCATGTTTAAAGTGATTTTCATGCTTCCAGTGACCCGGGAAGTGAATTAAATACCATTTGGAGGCATTTAATGTTCAAACAAAAACAGGTGATTTTTGACAAAAGAGATAACACCCCCCATTACGTCATGCTTCAGAAAGGTGAAAAATGGTCCGTTTTCAAATGTTTTATTTTTGAACGTCAGTTCACATTTGTAGGTAGATCATCAGTTTTAGAGCTAAAATTAGCATGTTTAAAGTGATTTTCATGCTTCCAGTGACCCGGGAAGTGAATTAAATACCATTTGGAGGCATTTAATGTTCAAGCAAAAACAGGTAATTTTTGACAAAAGAGATAACACCCCGACATTACGTCATGCTTCAGAAAGGTAAAAAATGGTCCGTTTTCAAATGTTTTATTTTTGAACGTCAGTTCACATTTGTAGGTAGATCATCAGTTTTAGAGCTAAAATTAGCATGTTTAAAGTGATTTTCATGCTTCCAGGGGCCCTAAACACAAGATTTGTGGAATGGTTAAAAGTGCATGAAAATGGCCAATTTACTCACTCTGAGGTCTGAAAAAGTGTTTCTTCACCCCGGGAAGTGAATTAAATACCATTTGGAGGCATTTAATGTTCAAGCAAAAACAGGTGATTTTTGACAAAAGAGATAACACCCCCCATTACGTCATGCTTCAGAAAGGTAAAAAAATGGTCAGTTTTCAAATGTTTTATTTTTGAACGTCAGTTTACATTTGTAGGTAGATCATCAGTTTAAGAGCTAAAATTAGCATGTTTAAAGCGATTTTCATGCTTCCAGGGGTCCGGAAAGTGAATTAAATACCATTTGGAGACATTTAATGTTCAAGCAAAAACAGGTGATTTTTGACAAAAGAGATAACACCCCCCATTACGTCATGCTTCAGAAAGGTGAAAAATGGTCCATTTTCAAATGTTTTATTTTTGAACGTCAGTTCACATTTGTAGGTAGATCATCAGTTTAAGAGCTAAAATTAGCATGTTTAAAGTGATTTTCATGCTTCCAGGGGCCCGGTAAGTGAATTAAATACCATTTGGAGACATTTAATGTTCAAACAAATACAGGTGATTTTTGTCAAAGGAGATAACACCCCCCCATTACGTCATGCTTCAGAAAGGTGAAAAATGGTCAGTTTTCAAATGTTTTATTTTTGAACGTCAGTTCACATTTGTAGGTAGATCGTCAGTTTAAGAGCTAAAATTAGCATGTTTAAAGTTCTTTTCATGCTTCCAGGGGCCCCGGAAGTGAAATAAATACCATTTGGAGGCATTTAATGTTCAAGCAAAAACAGGTGATTTTTGACAAATGAGATAACAGCCCCCCATTACGTCATGGTTCAGAAAGGTGAAAAATGTTCAGTTTTCAAATGTTTTATTTTTGAACGTCAGTTCACATTTGTAGGTAGATCGTCAGTTTAAGAGCTAAAATTAGCATGTTTAAAGTTATTTTCATGTTTCCAGGGGCCCGGGAAGTGAAATAAATACCATTTGGAGGCATTTAATGTTCAAGCAAAAACAGGTGATATTTGACAAATGAGTTAACACCCCCCCCAATTACGTCATGGTTCAGAAAGGTGAAAAAAGGTCTGTTTTCAAATGTTTTATTTTTGAACGTCAGTTCACATTTGTAGGTAGATCATCAGTTTTAGAGCTGAAATTAGCATGTTTAAAGTGATTTTCGTGCTTCCATGGGCCCGGGAAGTGAATTAAATACCATTTGGAGGCATTTAATGTTCAAGCAAAAACAGGTGATTTTTGACAAAAGAGATAACACCCCCCATTACCTCATGCTTCAGAAAGGGGAAAAATGGTCAGTTTTCAAATGTTTTATTTTTGAACGTCAGTTTAAATTTGTAGGTAGATCATCAGTTCAAGAGCTAAAATTAGCATGTTTAAAGCGATTTTCATGCTTCCAGGGGTCCGGGAAGTGAATTAAATACCATTTGGAGACATTTAATGTTCAAGCAAAAACAGGTGATTTTTGACAAAAGAGATAACACCCCCCATTACGTCATGCTTCAGAAAGGTGAAAAATGGTCCGGTTTCAAATGTTTTATTTTTGAACGTCAGTTAACATTTGTAGGTAGATCATCAGTTTAAGAGCTAAAATTAGCATGTTTAAAGTGATTTTCATGCTTCCAGGGGCCCGGGAAGTGAATTAAATACCATTTGGAGACATTTAATGTTCAAACAAATACAGGTGATTTTTGTCAAAGGAGATAACACCCCCCCATTACGTCATGCTTCAGAAAGGTGAAAAATGGTCAGTTTTCAAATGTTTTATTTTTGAATGTCAGTTCACATTTGTAGGTAGATCGTCAGTTTAAGAGCTAAAATGAGCATGTTTAAAGTTATTTTCATGCTTCCAGGGGCCCGGGAAGTGAAATAAATACCATTTGGAGGCATTTAATGTTCAAGCAAAAACAGGTGATTTTTGACAAATGAGATAACACCCCCCCCCCATTACGTCATGGTTCAGAAAGGTGAAAAATGGTCAGTTTTCAAATGTTTTATTTTTGAACGTCAGTTCACATTTGTAGGTAGATCGTCAGTTTAAGAGCTAAAATTAGCATGTTTAAAGTTATTTTCATGTTTCCAGGGGCCCGGGAAGTGAAATAAATACCATTTGGAGGCATTTAATGTTCAAGCAAAAACAGGTGATTTTTGACAAATGAGTTAACACCCCCCCCCCATTACGTCATGGTTCGGAAAGGTGAAAAAAGGTCCGTTTTCAAATGTTTTATTTTTGAACGTCAGTTCACATTTGTAGGTAGATCATCAGTTTTAGAGCTGAAATTAGCATGTTTAAAGTGATTTTCGTGCTTCCAGGGGCCCGGGAAGTGAATTAAATACCATTTGGAGGCATTTAATGTTCAAGCAAAAACAGGTGATTTTTGACAAAAGAGATAACACCCCCCCATTACGTCATGCTTCAGAAAGGTGAAAAATGGTCCGTTTTCAAATGTTTTATTTTTGAACGTCAGTACACATTTGTAGGTAGATCATCAGTTTTAGAGCTAAAATTAGCATGTTTAAAGTGATTTTCATGCTTCCAGTGACCCGGGAAGTGAATTAAATACCATTTGGAGGCATTTAATGTTCAAGCAAAAACAGGTAATTTTTGACAAAAGAGATAACACCCCCCCATTACGTCATGCTTCAGAAAGGTAAAAAATGGTCCGTTTTCAAATGTTTTATTTTTGAACGTCAGTTCACATTTGTAGGTAGATCATCAGTTTTAGAGCTAAAATTAGCATGTTTAAAGTGATTTTCATGCTTCCAGGGGCCCTAAACACAAGATTTGTAGAATGGTTAAAAGTGCATGAAAATGGCCAATTTACTCACTCTGAGGTCTGAAAAAGGGTTTCTTCACCCCGGGAAGTGAATTAAATACCATCAGGAGGCATTTAATGTTCAAGCAAAAACAGGTGATTTTTGACAAAAGAGATAACACCCCCCATTACGTCATGCTTCAGAAGGGTGAAAAATGGTCAGTTTTCAAATGTTTTATTTTTGAACGTCAGTTTACATTTGAAGGTAGATCATCAGTTTAAGAGCTAAAATTAGCATGTTTAAAGTGATTTTCATGCTTCCAGGGGCCCGGGAAGTGAATTAAATACCATTTGGAGACATTTAATGTTCAAACAAATACAGGTGATTTTTGTCAAAGGAGATAACACCCCCCCATTACGTCATGCTTCAGAAAGGTGAAAAATGGTCAGTTTTCAAATGTTTTATTTTTGAACGTCAGTTCACATTTGTAGGTCGATCGTCAGTTTAAGAGCTAAAATTAGCATGTTTAAAGTTATTTTCATGTTTCCAGGGCCCCGGGAAGTGAAATAAATACCATTTGGAGGCATTTAATGTTCAAGCAAAAACAGGTGATTTTTGACAAATGAGTTAACACCTCCCCCATTACGTCATGGTTCAGAAAGGTGAAAAAAGGTCAGTTTTCAAATGTTTTATTTTTGAATGTCAGTTCACATTTGTAGGTAGATAATCAGTTTTAGAGCTGAAATTAGCATGTTTAAAGTGATTTTCGTGCTTCCAGGGGCCCGGGAAGTGAATTAAATTCCATTTGGAGGCATTTAATGTTCAAGCAAAAACAGGTGATTTTTGACAAAAGAGATAACACCCCCCCCCCATTACGTCATGCTTCAGAAAGGTGAAAAATGGTCCGTTTTCAAATGTTTTATTTTTGAACGTCAGTTCACATTTGTAGGTAGATCATCAGTTTTAGAGCGAAAATTAGCATGTTTAAAGTGATTTTCATGCTTCCAGTGACCCGGGAAGTGAATTAAATACCATTTGGAGGCATTTAATGTTCAAGCAAAAACAGGTGATTTTTGACAAAAGAGATAACACCCCCCCCATTACGTCATGCTTCAGAAAGGTAAAAAATGGTCCGTTTTCAAATGTTTTATTTTTGAACGTCAGTTCACATTTGTAGGTAGATCATCAGTTTTAGAGCTAAAATAAGCATGTTTAAAGTGATTTTCATGCTTCCAGGGGCCCTAAACACAAGATTTGTGGAATGGTTAAAAGTGCATGAAAATGGCCAATTTACTCACTCTGAGGTCTCAAAAAGTGTTTCTTCACCCGGGGAAGTGAATTACATACCATTTGGAGACATTTAATGTTCAAGCAAAAACAGGTGATTTTTGACAAAAGAGATAACACCCCCCATTACGTCATGCTTCAGAAAGGTGAAAAATGGTCCGTTTTCAAATGTTTTATTTTTGAACGTCAGTTCACATTTGTAGGTAGATCATCAATATAAGAGCTAAAATTAGCATGTTGAAAGTGATTTTCATGCTTCCAGGTGCCCGGGAAGTGAATTAAATACCATTTGGAGACATTTAATGTTCAAACAAATACAGGTGATTTTTGTCAAAGGAGATAACACCCCCCCATTACGTCATGCTTCAGAAAGGTGAAAAATGGTCCGTTTTCAAATGTTCTATTTTTGAACGTCAGTTCACATTTGTAGGTAGATCATCAGTTTTAGAGCTAAAATTAGCATGTTTAAAGTGATTTTCATGCTTCCAGTGACCCGGGAAGTGAATTAAATACCATTTGGAGGCATTTAATGTTCAAGCAAAAACAGGTGATTTTTGACAAAAGAGATAACACCTCCCATTACGTCATGCTTCAGAAAGGTAAAAAATGGTCCGTTTTCAAATGTTTTATTTTTGAACGTCAGTTCACATTTATTTTTTAAATGTTGAAAAAATGATGCAAAATGTCAAACGGATTGGGCCTACTGTTGAATAACCACTTTTTAAAGCCCCACAGTGTCCAAAATTGCCATTTTTAGAGTCTTTTCCTCCTACTCAGAAGCTTCTATTTCGACCAATTTCTGGCAGAAAAATTACTCTAAACACACTCATTTTAGTTCCAAAAGTGATAATTCACATTTAATAGTCATTTACAGTCAAAACAGAAAACATTAAAAAATGAAAATTTCGGACCATCTGGAGAAAGTTCGGCAGGTCCGGGGTCATCGTTATTCATAAAAAAAAATTACTTTTTCAAATGTTGAAAAAATCATGCTAAATGTCAAAAGGATTGGGCCTCCTGTTGAATAACCACTTTTTAAAGCCCCACAGTGACCAAAATTGCAATTTTTACAGACTTTTCCTCCTACTCAGAAGCTTCTATTTCGACCAATTTCTGGCTGAAAAATGACTCTAAACACTCTCATTTTAGTTCCAAAAGTGATAATTCACATTTAATAGTCATTTACAGTCAAAAGAGAAAACATTAAAAAATGACCATTTCTGAACATCTGGAGAAAGTTCAACAGGTCCGGGGTCATCATTTTTCAACAAAAAAAATATTTTTTCAAATGTTGAAAACATGATGCAAAATGTCAAAAGGATTGTGCCTCATGTTGAAAAACCACTTTTTAAAGCCCCACAGTGACCAAAATTGCCATTTTTACAGACTTTTCCTCCTACTCAGAAGCTTCTATTTCGACAAATTTCTGGCAGAAAAATGACTCTAAACACACTCATTTTAGTTCCAAAAGTGATAGTTCACATTTAATAGTCATTTACAGTCAAAAGAGAAAACATTAAAAAATGACCATTTCTGACCATCTGGAGAAAGTTCGACAATCCCGGGGTCATCATTTTTCAACAAAAAAAAATATTTTTTCAAATGTTGAAAAAATGATGCACAATATCAAAAGGATTGTGCCTCATGTTGAAAAAACACTTTTTAAAGCTCCACAGTGACCAAAATTGCCATTTTTACAGGCTTTTCCTCCTACTCAGACCAATTTCTGGCAGAAAAATGACTCTAAACCCTCTAATTTTAGTTCCAAAAGTGATAATTCACATTTAATAGTCATTTACAGTAAAAAGAGAAAACATTAAAAAATGACCATTTCTGATCATCTGGAGAAAGTTCGACAGGTCCGGGGTCATCGTTTTTCATCTAAAAATTAACTTTTTCAAATGTTGAAAAAATGATGCAAAATGTCAAAAGGATTGGGCCTCCTGTTGAATAACCACTTTTTAAAACCCCACAGTGACCAAAATTGCCATTTTTACAGACTTTTCCTGCTACTCAGAAGCTTATATTTCGACCAATTTCTGGCAGAAAAATGACTCTAAACACACTAATTTGAGTTCCAAACATGATAATTCACATTTAATGGTCATTTACAGTCAAAAGAGAAAACATTAAAAAATGACAATTTCTGACCATCTGGAGAAGGTTCGACAGGTCCGGGGTCATCGTTTTTTATCAGAAAATGTACTTTTTCAAATGTTGAAAAAATGAAGCAAAATGTCAAAAGGATTGTGCCTGATGTTGAATATCCACTTTTTAAAGCCCCACAGTGACCAAAATTGCCAGTTTTTACCGTCTTTTCCTCCTACTTAAAAGCTTCTATTACGACCAATTTCTGGCAGAAAAATGACTCTAAACACTCTTATTTTAGTTCCAAAAGAAATAATTCACATTTAATAGTCATTTACAGTCAAAAGAGAAAACATTAAAAAATGACCATTTCTGACCATCTGGAGAAAGTTTGACAGGTCCGGGGTCATCGTTTTTCATCAAAAAATTTATTTTTTAAATGTTGAAAAAATGATGCAAAATGTCAAACGGATTGGGCCTCCTGTTGAATAACCACTTTTTAAAGCCCCACAGTGTCCAAAATTGCCATTTTTAGAGACTTTTCCTCCTACTCAGAAGCTTCTATTTCGACCAATTTCTGGCAGAAAAATTACTCTAAACACATTTTTTTAGTTCCAAAAGTGATAATTCACATTTAATAGTCATTTACAGGCAAAAGAGAAAACATTAAAAAAATGACCATTTCTGACCATCTGGAGAAAGTTCAACAGGTCCGGGGTCATCGTTTTTCATCAAAAAATTTACTTTTTCAAATGTTGAAAAAATTATGCACCATGTCAAAAGGATTGTGCCTCATGTTGAAAAACCACTTTTTAAAGCCCCACAGTGACCAAAATTGCCATTTTTACAGACTTTTCCTTCTACTCGGAAGCTTCTATTACGACCAATTTCTGGCAGAAAAATGACTCTAAACCCTCTAATTTTAGTTCCAAAAGTGATAATTCACATTTAATAGTCATTTACAGTAATAAGAGAAAACATTAAAAAATGACCATTTCTGATCATCTGGAAAAAGTTCGACAGGTCCGGGGTCATCGTTTTTCATCTAAAAATTAACTTTTTCAAATGTTGAAAAAATGATGCAAAATGTCAAAAAGATTGGGCCTCCTTTTGAATAACCACTTTTTAAAGCCCCACTGTGACCAAAATTGCCATTTTTACAGACTTTTCCTGCTACTCAGAAGCTTATATTTCGACCAATTTCTGGCAGAAAAATGACTCTAAACACACTCATTTTAGTTCCAAACATGATAATTCACATGTAATGGTCATTTACAGTCAAAAGAGAAAACATTAAAAAATGACAATTTCTGACCATCTGGAGAAGGTTCGACAGGTCCGGGGTCATCGTTTTTTATCAGAAAATGTACTTTTTCAAATGTTGAAAAAATGAAGCAAAATGTCAAAAGGATTGTGCCTGATGTTGAATATCCCCTTTTTAAAGCCCCACAGTGACCAAAATTGCAATTTTTACCGACTTTTCCTCCTACTTAAAAGCTTCTATTACGACCAATTTCTGGCAGAAAAATGACTCTAAACACTCTTATTTTAGTTCCAAAAGTGATCATTCACATTTAATAGTCATTTACAGGCAAAAGAGAAAACATTAAAAAATAACCATTTCTGACCATCTGGAGAAAGTTTTTCAAATGTTGAAAAAATGAAGCAAAATGTCAAAAGGATTGTGCCTGATGTTGAATATCCACTTTTTAAAGCCCCACAGTGACCAAAATTGCCATTTTTACCGACTTTTCCTCCTACTTAGAAGCTTCTATTACCACCAATTTCTGGCAGAAAAATGACTCTAAACACTCTTATTTTAGTTCCAAAAGTGATAATTCACATTTAATAGTCATTTACAGTCAAAAGAGAAAACATTAAAACATGACCATTTCTGACCTTCTGGAGAAAGTTCGACAGGTCCGGGGTCATCGTTTTTCATCAAAAAATAGATTTTTTCAACAGTAGAAAAAATGATTCAAAATGTCAAATTGATTGTGCCTCATGTTGAATAACCACTTTTTGAAGCCCCACAGTGACCAAAATTGCCATTTTTACAGACTTTTCCTCCTACTCAGAAGCTTCTATTTCGACCAATTTCTGGCAAAAAAATGACTCTAAGCACACTTATTTTAGTTCCAAAAGTGATAATTCACATTTTAATAGTCATTTACAGTCAAAACAGAAAACATTAAAAATGACCATTTCTGACCATCTGGAGAAAGTTCGACAGGTCCGGGGTCATCGTTTTTCATTAAAAAAAATATTTTTTCAAATGTTGAAAAAATTATGCAAAATGTCAAAAGGATTGCGCCTGATGTTGAATAACCACTTTTTAAAGCCCACAGTGACCAAAATTGCCATTTTTACAGACTTTTCCTCCTACTCAGAAACTTCTATTTCGACCAATTTCTGGCAGAAAAATGACTCTAAACACACTTATTTTAGATCCAAAAGTGATAATTCACATTTAATAGTCATTTACAGTCAAAACAGAAAACATTAAAAAATGACCATTTCTGACCATCTGGAGAAGGTTCGACAGGTCCGGGGTCATCGTTTTTCATCTAAAAAGTACCTTTTCAAATGTTGAAAAAACGAAGCAAAATGTCAAAAGGATTGGGCCTCCTGTTGAATAACCACTTTTTAAAGCCCCACAGTGACCAAATTTGCCATTTTTACAGACTTTTCCTCCTACTCAGAAGCTTATATTACCACCAATTTCTGGCAGAAAAATTACTCTAAACACACTCATTTTAGTTCCAAACATGATAATTCACATTTAATGGTCATTTACAGTCAAAAGATAAAACATAAAAAAATGACAATTTCTGACCATCTGGAGAAGGTTCGACAGGTCCGGGGTCATCGTTTTTCATCAAAAAAATTACTTTTCAAATGTTGAAAAAATGAAGCAAAATGTCAAAATGATTGTGCCTGATGTTGAATATCCACTTTTTAAAGCCCCACAGTGACCAAAATTGCCATTTTTACCGACTTTTCCTCCTACTTATAAGCTTCTATTACCACCAATTTCTGGCAGAAAAATGACTCTAAACACTCTTAATTTAGTTCCAAAAGTGATAATTCACATTTAATAGTCATTTACAGTCAAAAGAGAAAACATTAAAACATGACCATTTCTGACCTTCTGGAGAAAGTTCGACAGGTCCGGGGTCATCGTTTTTCATCAAAAAATTGATTTTTTCAACAGTAGAAAAAACAATTCAAAATGTCAAATTGATTGTGCCTCATGTTGAATAACCACTTTTTAAAGCCCCACAGTGACAAAAATTGCCACTTTTACAGACTTTTCCTCCTACTCAAAAGCTTCTATTTCGACCAATATCTGGCAAAAAAATTACTCTAAATACACGTATTTTAGTTCCAAAAGTGATAATTCACATTTAATAGTCATTTACAGTCAAAACAGAAAACATTAAAAATGACCATTTCTGATCACCTGGAGAAAGTTCGACAGGTCCGGGGTCATCGTTTTTCATCTAAAAATTAACTTTTCCAAATGTTGAAAAAATGATGCAAAATGTCAAAAGGATTGGGCCTCCTGTTGAATAACCACTTTTTAAAGCCCCACAGTGACCAAAATTGCCATTTTTACAGACTTTTCCTCCTACTCAGAAGCTTATATTACCACCAATTTCTGGCAGAAAAATTACTCTAAACACACTCATTTTAGTTCCAAAAGTGATAATTCACATTTAATAGTCATTTACAGTCAAAAGAGAAAACATTAAAACATGACCATTTCTGACCTTCTGGAGAAAGTTCGACAGGTCCGGGGTCATCGTTTTTCATCAAAAAATAGATTTTTTCAACAGTAGAAAAAATGATTCAAAATGTCAAATTGATTGTGCCTCATGTTGAATAACCACTTTTTGAAGCCCCACAGTGACCAAAATTGCCATTTTTACAGACTTTTCCTCCTACTCAGAAGCTTCTATTTCGACCAATTTCTGGCAAAAAAATGACTCTAAGCACACTTATTTTAGTTCCAAAAGTGATAATTCACATTTTAATAGTCATTTACAGTCAAAACAGAAAACATTAAAAATGACCATTTCTGACCATCTGGAGAAAGTTCGACAGGTCCGGGGTCATCGTTTTTCATAAAAAAAAATATTTTTTCAAATGTTGAAAAAATTATGCAAAATGTCAAAAGGATTGCGCCTGATGTTGAATAACTACTTTTTAAAGCCCACAGTGACCAAAATTGCCATTTTTACAGACTTTTCCTCCTACTCAGAAACTTCTATTTCGACCAATATCTGGCAGAAAAATGACTCTAAACACACTTATTTTAGATCCAAAAGTGATAATTCACATTTAATAGTCATTTACAGTCAAAACAGAAAACATTAAAACATGACCATTTCTGACCATCTGGAGAAGGTTCGACAGGTCCGGGGTCATCGTTTTTCATCTAAAAAGTACCTTTTCAAATGTTGAAAAAACGAAGCAAAATGTCAAAAGGATTGGGCCTCCTGTTGAATAACCACTTTTTAAAGCCCCACAGTGACCAAATTTGCCATTTTTACAGACTTTTCCTCCTACTCAGAAGCTTATTTACCACCAATTTCTGGCAGAAAAATTACTCTAAACACACTCATTTTAGTTCCAAACATGATAATTCACATTTAATGGTCATTTACAGTCAAAAGATAAAACATAAAAAAATGACAATTTCTGACCATCTGGAAAAGGTTCGACAGGTCCGGGGTCATCGTTTTTCATCAAAAAAATTACTTTTCAAATGTTGAAAAAATGAAGCAAAATGTCAAAATGATTGTGCCTGATGTTGAATATCCACTTTTTAAAGCCCCACAGTGACCAAAATTGCCATTTTTACCGACTTTTCCTCCTACTTATAAGCTTCTATTACCACCAATTTCTGGCAGAAAAATGACTCTAAACACTCTTAATTTAGTTCCAAAAGTGATAATTCACATTTAATAGTCATTTACAGTCAAAAGAGAAAACATTAAAACATGACCATTTCTGACCTTCTGGAGAAAGTTCGACAGGTCCGGGGTCATCGTTTTTCATCAAAAAATTGATTTTTTCAACAGTAGAAAAAACAATTCAAAATGTCAAATTGATTGTGCCTCATGTTGAATAACCACTTTTTAAAGCCCCACAGTGACAAAAATTGCCACTTTTACAGACTTTTCCTCCTACTCAGAAGCTTTTATTTCGACCAATATCTGGCAAAAAAATTACTCTAAATACACGTATTTTAGTTCCAAAAGTGATAATTCACATTTAATAGTCATTTACAGTCAAAAGAGAAAACATTAAAACATGACCATTTCTGACCTTCTGGAGAAAGTTCGACAGGTCCGGGGTCATCGTTTTTCATCAAAAAATAGATTTTTTCAACAGTAGAAAAAATGATTCAAAATGTCAAATTGATTGTGCCTCATGTTGAATAACCACTTTTTGAAGCCCCACAGTGACCAAAATTGCCATTTTTACAGACTTTTCCTCCTACTCAGAAGCTTCTATTTCGACCAATTTCTGGCAAAAAAATGACTCTAAGCACACTTATTTTAGTTCCAAAAGTGATAATTCACATTTTAATAGTCATTTACAGTCAAAACAGAAAACATTAAAAATGACCATTTCTGACCATCTGGAGAAAGTTCGACAGGTCCGGGGTCATCGTTTTTCATAAAAAAAAATATTTTTTCAAATGTTGAAAAAATTATGCAAAATGTCAAAAGGATTGCGCCTGATGTTGAATAACCACTTTTTAAAGCCCACAGTGACCAAAATTGCCATTTTTACAGACTTTTCCTCCTACTCAGAAACTTCTATTTCGACCAATTTCTGGCAGAAAAATGACTCTAAACACTCTTATTTTAGTTCCAAAAGTGATAATTCACATTTAATAGTCATTTACAGTCAAAAGAGAAAACATTAAAACATGACCCTTTCTGACCTTCTGGAGAAAGTTCGACAGGTCCGGGGTCATCGTTTTTCATCAAAAAATAGATTTTTTCAACAGTAGAAAAAATGATTCAAAATGTCAAATTGATTGTGCCTCATGTTGAATAACCACTTTTTGAAGCCCCACAGTGACCAAAATTGCCATTTTTACAGACTTTTCCTCCTACTCAGAAGCTTCTATTTCGACCAATTTCTGGCAAAAAAATGACTCTAAGCACACTTATTTTAGTTCCAAAAGTGATAATTCACATTTTAATAGTCATTTACAGTCAAAACAGAAAACATAAAAAATGACCATTTCTGACCATCTGGAGAAAGTTCGACAGGTCCGGGGTCATCGTTTTTCATAAAAAAAAATATTTTTTCAAATGTTGAAAAAATTATGCAAAATGTCAAAAGGATTGCGCCTGATGTTGAATAACCACTTTTTAAAGCCCACAGTGACCAAAATTGCCATTTTTACAGACTTTTCCTCCTACTCAGAAACTTCTATTTCGACCAATTTCTGGCAGACAAATGACTCTAAACACACTTATTTTAGATCCAAAAGTGATAATTCACATTTAATAGTCATTTACAGTCAAAACAGAAAACATTAAAAAATGACCATTTCTGACCATCTGGAGAAGGTTCGACAGGTCCGGGGTCATCGTTTTTCATCTAAAAAGTACCTTTTCAAATGTTGAAAAAACGAAGCAAAATGTCAAAAGGATTGGGCCTCCTGTTGAATAACCACTTTTTAAAGCCCCACAGTGACCAAATTTGCCATTTTTACAGACTTTTCCTCCTACTCAGAAGCTTATATTACCACCAATTTCTGGCAGAAAAATTACTCTAAACACACTCATTTTAGTTCCAAACATGATAATTCACATTTAATGGTTATTTACAGTCAAAAGATAAAACATAAAAAAATGACAAGTTCTGACCATCTGGAGAAGGTTCGACAGGTCCGGGGTCATCGTTTTTCATCAAAAAAATTACTTTTCAAATGTTGAAAAAATGAAGCAAAATGTCAAAATGATTGTGCCTGATGTTGAATATCCACTTTTTAAAGCCCCACAGTGACCAAAATTGCCATTTTTACCGACTTTTCCTCCTACTTATAAGCTTCTATTACCACCAATTTCTGGCAGAAAAATGACTCTAAACACTCTTAATTTAGTTCCAAAAGTGATAATTCACATTTAATAGTCATTTACAGTCAAAAGAGAAAACATTAAAACATGACCATTTCTGACCTTCTGGAGAAAGTTCGACAGGTCCGGGGTCATCGTTTTTCATCAAAAAATTGATTTTTTCAACAGTAGAAAAAACAATTCAAAATGTCAAATTGATTGTGCCTCATGTTGAATAACCACTTTTTAAAGCCCCACAGTGACAAAAATTGCCACTTTTACAGACTTTTCCTCCTACTCAGAAGCTTCTATTTCGACCAATATCTGGCAAAAAAATTACTCTAAATACACGTATTTTAGTTCCAAAAGTGATAATTCACATTTAATAGTCATTTACAGTCAAAACAGAAAACATTAAAAATGACCATTTCTGATCACCTGGAGAAAGTTCGACAGGTCCGGGGTCATCGTTTTTCATCTAAAAATTAACTTTTCCAAATGTTGAAAAAATGATGCAAAATGTCAAAAGGATTGGGCCTCCTGTTGAATAACCACTTTTTAAAGCCCCACAGTGACCAAAATTGCCATTTTTACAGACTTTTCCTCCTACTCAGAAGCTTATATTACCACCAATTTCTGGCAGAAAAATTACTCTAAACACACTCATTTTAGTTCCAAACATGATAATTCACATTTAATGGTCATTTACAGTCAAAAGATAAAACATAAAAAAATGACAATTTCTGACCATCTGGAGAAGGTTCGACAGGTCCGGGGTCATCGTTTTTCATCAAAAAAATTACTTTTCAAATGTTGAAAAAATGAAGCAAAATGTCAAAATGATTGTGCCTGATGTTGAATATCCACTTTTTAAAGCCCCACAGTGACCAAAATTGCAATTTTTACCGACTTTTCCTCCTACTTAGAAGCTTCTATTTCGACCAATTGTCATGTATTCCTATCGGTTATGAATCGATCCCCCTATTCCTGACCCTATTCTAGTTAAACAAACCAACAAGTTAACTAGCAGTCAGCCCATGAGGCAGAAAACCCCCATGATGCAGATACCGTTATCTGACGCAGTCACACTACGGCACAGGAACGTGTTATCTGATTAGGTCATAACGCTTGCGATCTAATTAGACAAGCGATATTCCTCCAGCCTTGATAAGGCATACGGAGTTCTCATAACAAATCAAACCTATGACAACCTGGGCAAAACCCTGCGGCCATTGTTTTGATTTCATTGAGAACTTTAGCAAAAGAATGTGCTAACGAGCAAATCGTATGACATCTTTATTGACGTATCTATGTCCATCCTTACGTCAATCTCGGCACCTTAAAGGTATAAATATTACCGATCTTGCCCTATGCAAACACACGCGTGGTGACGAGACGGAGCAGCCATACTTGCCGAAGCCCAGAGCAGAGCAGACCCCGCTGGCAGCAGCCCCGCCTTCCTGACGTGCTGAGAGACGCGCTGCTTTCTCCTGCCGAGAATCCAGCCCCGGCGTTTCTGGGTAGCCCTCGCAGGCAGCCTGGAATATCGAGAGCAGAGAACGAGATACCATTCCTCATTCATCCTAACTTCCAGGTACAGAACTGAATAACCCCTCACAGAGAATTCTTTAGTTATTCACTTGGCAAAAACAAACTTAACTTAAACTGTAACTTTCTATTCCCGCCCACGTATTAGGCTTAGGTCAGGTACACGGGGTAGGCGTATTTAGAAACACCAGTTGAGTACGTTTAGTCAAAATGTATATGTGTATGTAAATATATTTTATTCATTTTAAACATCATATGGCTTAGAAACCATATCAATGTTTTTACAGTATTACTTTATACTATTGCTTTTAATGTATGCACTTTACTTAGCTATAAGTATTGCAATAATATCGATCCATTTCTCTTGTATGAGAAAAGAGACTGATCAATAAATAACACCTTTTTATTGAACACGCCCGTCTCTTCCTTTTCTCTACATTCTGATGAGACTAAGAATGCACGTACTGACTGAGTAAAATAATTTGCCTTTTGTTCACACGACTCTCGAGATTGACTCTTTATTAGGGGAGAGCAAAGTTGTCATGTCCTATGGTTGTCAGAAACTAAATCCCTTCTTGTCTAATCAGGGAAGTTAATTCCTCCTTGAACATTCGAGAAAGTTTCTAGCGAACTCTGAGCTATGCTGGCAAACCCAAAAATTAAGTCTAGTATCGACAGTAGTAGACCTAGTTAACGTCTGGCCTAGGCCTTTACTGCTGTAGGTATTATTCCAATGCGCAGAGCCTATTGGGAAGATAGGAACTACACTACATGGCGCCCAGCGCGTTTGGAAAGGGCGATAAAACTAACGTAAGACATTTAGAGTAACTCAGTCGTGCTCTCTCACTCAGACCCCTTTTCCCATTATACTCCAAAGACGTCTGGAGTGGGTGAAAGGTTATATCCTCCAAAACCTCGCAGGAGGGAACTCCTATGTATGGTTCTTGGTATAGTCAACGTTGAAGGATAAACAGTTCCAAAATATTGTGCATCTAATCTCTGTTTCCATAAGAAACCTGATCTGCAAACAAACATAATACCATCCTGTCGGTAAAATGGGAGACAGTGATGAAGAAAGAGAGGCAGTTAGATTAGCAACTGAACTCGCAGCAGCTGATGCTGCAGCTCTAGACGCAGACGGGGATATAATACTAATCCCGGTCACCAAAAGGAAATCTATAACCTTAAAACTTATAGAAAATGGACTGACACCTAGAGGTGGCACAGTCATATTCGTAATTGAGGCACACGAATATCGGCAGACAGAGGTATATTATACATGGATACATTTTCCAGCAGCAAATGCTGTAACAAAGTACTTCCACTATTACAAAATAGAGGTACCACCTGACATTTACACTCCTTTCGAGGAGGTGGAAGTACCACTCAAATTTCAAGAGCATTTGCTCTTATTTGATGGCGCCCTAATACATAACAATCACATTACAAGGCTCGGTCCTTTAGGTAGACCAGGAGCAACGTGGCCGGTCCTAGCCGGATACACACCACATCCAGACATCGAAAGAATGCCTGCACCAGAGCTGTTAATACAGCTAAAACAATTAATAAAAGTACATAGACAATTAGTCCAGTATGTGATGCGGACTTCAACAATTCAGCCAGCGATTAAACTTCCACAGCTGACCCCTCACCAGGGGAACACAAATAAAATTACACCACAGAACATCCAATCCTGCCTAGGTAAAGTACCGGCTAAACGGGAACAAATACCATTCTGGTTGGCACAAAAAATCACCCAAATAGAGGCGGTGTTTCCTGACACCACCCCGTTAGAAAAACACAGGATTCTGACTATCTGTCTTCCAATGGGAATCGCACCACACATTGAGGACTGTGACACTTGGGGTACAGTCTTTGCTTCCATCTACACAAAAACGCACGGTGTTCCATCCATTTCGGTAATACCAGATGTGCTAAAACAAATTCAAGACGAATATGGTCCAGAACCTGCTTTAACTCTTGGTATGAAATTACTAAAAGACTTCAAGCAGGTCTCGGCTATACTATTAGCCAACATAAAAGGAGAAGCAGCAAACGTGGCGATCCGCCAGAGGTTGAAAGAGACAGATATAGCAGACCAACCAGCTGAAATTGCCAGAATCATAGAAAAATCCTATGAGGAACTAGGCAGAGATAGTTTAGGTGGGATACCAGTAAAACCGCAACTAATTGAAAGTCCTGAAAAAATATTTTTTAATAATAATTCACCGAAAAAGAACTGGGATGGAAACAAACAATCCAATCCTAAAGAAAAGAAATTCCAGTCCCGAGGAAGGTCTCCTAGGCGAAGGGAGAAATCTCCGAACCAGAGACACAGGTCACCCCAGAGTGACCCCTCTGGGAAAAGATATAACCTTAGAAATAGGGATAATATAAAAAAGCCTGATAGATATCAAGACATTGATACACGTCCCTCTCAATCTTTTCAGACTTCCTCGCAGAAATCGGAAAGAAGAGGACGATCAGAACAAAGAGAAGAGCACGCCAAGTCCAAAGACAAGGAACCTGCTCATCTAAAAAAGAAATTACAATTTCCAAAAAAGAAGGTAGCCAGTATCAAGGTAGTTAACAATGCCGAGAATACTGAGGACACAACTGAAAAACGGAGAGTGGGCTCAGACAATGCTAGACAGCGCAGCAGAAGTGAGCATAGCTCGCAAAGTCCTTATGAATCATCTGGAGACAGTGGACACGAATGAATATCTTCAAGTGGAAACTGCAGACACCAGGGTTAGCAAACCTCACAAGATATACGAGATAACATTACGTATAGAGGGAGATAAGACTAGGAAAATAAGGGGACTATTTTGGGATAACCTCTCCAAGGGCTATGACATCCTTCTAGCTGAAAAAGACTGGCCACCAGAGTTTGTCAGGGAGTGCCCTCATGGCGAAGAAATAATTATGCCTGCCTTCTCAAATCATATCCCAATTCATAAAAAATACACACTTGCTAGAAAGTGGGCAGTGGCTCTAGCACCTGCTTTATATAAAAATCACGTAGGATGGGATGAGGACTCTCCTCCTCACAAAATCCAGTTAAAATCACAACCTACTGCACAAAGGCAGTACCCAATTAAGCAAGAAGCTAAAAAACAGGTAAATGAAATACTAGATCAGCTAGAATACCAGGGGGTGATTGAAACTTGCACCTCACAAATGAACAATCCTTTGTTTCCGGTCTCCAAACCAGACAATTCATATCGTCTAGTTTTGGATTACCGACACCTTAACACATGTTGCAAAACCTTTGCAGTGCAAAACTCACACAGTGCTGCACTAATGAATAACATAGTGCGCAAAAAATACAAAACAACCTTGGACATCTCCAATGGATTCTTTTGTCAAAACATAGCACCAGAGAGCAGATATTTAACTGCATTCTCAGTAAATGGCACTCAAAAACAATTCTGTCGGTTAGCCCAGGGGTACAAGAACAGCCCGGGGGTATTCTCAGCGAGAGTAACAGAATTACTACAACTATATGATGATGAAGCATTATCTTATGTCGATGACATTTACTTAACAGATGATGACTTTGATACTCACTTGAAGAGAGTGAACACCATAATACTTGGGTTCGCTGCAGAGGGTTACAAATTCAACTTTAAAAAGTCCAGAATTGCCCATCTGAAGGTCCAATACGTAGGATATGAATTATCAAATATAGCCTGGATGACAATTTTCTAGAACTAAAAGAATTAATAAATTTAGATTATGAAAAAACATATCCTCTGCCATCCGACATTCTGCCTCTACGACATTACGCCTGTGTAATCTATACAGACGGACATGCTCAACCGTCCGTTTGGGGAGAACAAGCATACAACCCCACATGTGAGATTACAAAAGAAGTGTGGCGCGGAGGTAAACTAAAACCTCTATTAACAAAATCACACTCAGTAGAAACTAATTCAGAAAAACAAACTGAAATAATAGCATTGAAGATGGCGCTAGATAATGCGGATCGCGAATTCCCGACACTTATAGTGTCAGATTCATATTACTGCGTCAAATCATATAACAAGGATTTGCAGACATGGATTCAAAACGGTTACAAAGATGACAATGATGCACCAATAAAGCAGAAACTGCTCTGGGAACAAATAGCTCTTTTACAAAAAGAACTACCAAAGACTCACTTGACTCACTCACTGAGTCATCAGCGTGATGGCGTTCACGTTGTAGGGAATTCATTGGCTGAAACAGCCGCAGCGGCAGCCACTAAATCGGCTCCCGTAGTTCGAAAAAAGCGTACATTAAAATACATTGACGGTGAAACAGTGCTGGCGGTGAAAACGTCATCAAAAGGCGACTGCTCAGCGTTACCGATCAACTATCCACTCAATTATACATACATAATCGATGCAAACTCCGTCCCTTTTGCTCGAATCCCTGGAGTGGGGGATAGAGTGATTCCAAACATGGACAGGAGAAACTTGTTAATCGCAGACGCACACATGGGCGAGGGTCTCAGACACCTTAAATTAAAAGATTCTCTGGAAGAATTACAATCACGGTACTGGTGGCCAGGCATGAGCCTGCATCACACCATGTTTGTAAAACGCTGCCCAAACTGCAATAGAGATCGCAGTGGGGAGAGAAACAGTTTGATACCTCGTCGTATTACGGCAGATAATATCAGCAGTAAAAAGCAGGGCTTGCGATTAACATATACAGGCTAGTTCCACTTATAATGTAGATCACCAGCACTCGGCTGACGTCCGGACTGTTATACAAGATTTGCGAGTCTAAATGGCATATACGCTAAGAGCATGCTACGTTCGACCATTGTTTTCACTCAGACCAACCAGCCTGGGGGGAAACATGGCCGAATGAGCACAGTCCAGCGGGAATCTTCTCACTTCCTTCCTGAGGGTACGGGATGGTGTAAAGAAAAAACTAAGGTATAAAGCAATCTATAGCAGAAAGGATATTAGGTTCGGGAGCTGGGTGGGTCAAACATCTAATAAGTGTCCAACGTAGTCTAAATAACTTGCCAAGAAATTCTCTGAAGGGATTCAGTCCGTACGAATTATTATTTGGAACTAGGATGTTGATCTCTGACCTTGATAGTCAGACTTCAGTGGTGAAAGAAAAAAGCTTTGATATCAAAGACCGTTTGGCTATTTTGCAGGACTTAAACAAAACAAGAAAAGACCTGAGCAACATAAAGTTGAAACAACAGCCAACAACCACTGAAGAACCACCACCTGTCCCAGCAAGACCTGTCTGGATTACAAAAGTCGGGGATCTAGTCAGAGAAAAGATCACGGTAAAGAAGGAATTTGGGCCTTCTTACAGAAAAACAGTTCCTGTCTTGTCTGTCAACGGGACAAGATCAGTTGTACTACCGCCACTTGCTGGTAAAAAGGAGAACCGAGTTGTATCCATCGACCTGGTAAAACCACAACATGTGGTCGATAACAAACAGTAGGCCAAGTGGACTCCCAATAAGTAGCAGAACACCAAGGTTTGCTACCAGTACAGAGGTCCTAACGAAGAGGCTCATCACATTCGAAACGCCTACAGAAGAACAACAAGGACTATGCAACAATGCAATAGAACTCAGACCTCTGAAAACCCAAATAAAAACATTTAGCAGAGACACACCAATCTATAATGAAGTACCAAGTGACAATGCAAGAAACAAAAATCCTGAACCAATTGGAACAATTGACAGAACTGCATCCGGCTACTTCATAAACTTCGATGATTCCTCTGAAGGCTTCAGTGAATCAAAGACACAGCCATCATCAAAAACCTTTAAAGATAAAGCTAAGGAACTTTTGAAACAACTGAAAGAAACATATCTAACTTCTACATGGATTGAATTTTGGGTGGGTTTTGGTGCATTTATCCTCATACTTTGGCTCATCATGGTACTTACTTTGGGACGCTTCATTGAGGGAAAATATGCTAAAATGGACACAGCAAGTCAGAACATCAACTTGATCCTCAAACCACACACATCTTCACACGTCGAGAAAAGAGAACTTTCTTCAGCCAACTTCACAGCCAATCCAATACCTGGTGGGGTAGCATGGGACAACACTGACTATGAAATTTATGGTCCGGTCGAGATCCTGAAATATCCACACCAAATTAAGATCTCCTTGAGTGACTTTGTAAAACCAAACTCATTTGCTGATGATTGGGACTTCGAAAGCATTAATAATATGATGTCTGACTTAGTAATGTCTGCTAAATTTACCAAACATGATTATTTGCAGGGTTCTACAAATTATGAGAGTATGTATTGCTATAACCACTATGGTAACCATTTTATACATAGATCTGCACATCCTAGAAATGTTTTAAATTATAATCAATGGGAACATTGTGCAACACCTCCAAAAGGGAGCTCTAGAACCGTCTATGACAAATATTCATACTTTTCAGGTTTTAACACAAGTAATGCTGAAACATTTTATTTCAAATTGTCAAACAAAACAGGGACCAAGACCATGATAACCAACACAAAATTGATATATTCAGACTCATTTTTTGAACAAATGAATACTTTTGGATTTGATTATTGGGACAAAAATGTTGAATTGAAAAGTGTTTGGGGTACAAAAGAATGGCAAGTACAGGGTATAGAAGCTTTGTTTAGAGCCTGCATGATCCCAGAACAAATGATATTTTTAAATGACACTGTTCAACAAACCACCTGTCTTGGTCTAGCCAAAATCAAAGATTTAATTAAACCGTCTATTCCAAAGCCAACAATATTTAGCAATAACTCTGATACAGATGAAGAGATAGACGTAAACCATATATTAAACCAAAGCAGAACACATCCAAATTGGAAACAGTGGTTGATCTGGCCCACAGATACTAATAACTGTCAAGACAGATTCCTGAACAAAACACAGGGGTTCAAAATGACCAGGCCAGACCCTAGATATCCCCAAAGACATCACCCAGGGATAATAACCACCTACAGTGTGGGCAAATTATGCCTTCAATGGCTACAAACTTCCACACTGCCTGAAATTAAGCAACACCTAACTTTACTTACTGATGGTGCTGACTTGCGTGATTTCATAATGGGACCACGCAAACAGCGTCAAAAGCGTTTCATAGCAGCCTCTGTATATGCAGCATACAATGAGGCCTGGAAGGTTACTCAAATTGAAACAGCAGAGAGAATACGGGAAATTGACCGTATTAATTTGGAAAAATCACTTTCTGTAGTGGACAATGGGTTAATGACTCTGTCCTCCAGAATTTTTTCTTTGGACAGCATTGTGTCTTCAGCAATCGATATATTATCGCAAGACTTACTGTTATTACAACATGGTCAGTCGCAATTGCGTTCTATTGTACAGCTTGGCTGGACGTTACAAAATCTGCGTTCAGGCTATGTGCCTTGGCGTTTAATCAACACAACGTCACTATTCCAAATCTTTAACCTTACTGATAGACAAATCGGTATGGCGCAAAAGGGTGCTGATTATACAATCTTGAGCATTGAAAAACTTGAAAGATTACCAATGACAATGTCAGAACGACCTGTCAGTGAATGGATAATACACGGAATAATAAATATTCCAATCTCCACCTTCAGGTTTCAATACTGCCAAAAATATATACAGGCTGGCATGTATGAGAAATTGGGTAAGGGGTACCTTAAAACAACTTGGAACCTGCCCTATTCACATGCATGTGTCAGTAATAAAGGACAGAAAGTGTTTCTTAGTGGCAACAATTGTGCGATGTCACTAAGCGGCACGCTTCTGTGTAACGGAATTAGTTTGCATGGAGCCTGTGAAGGGAATTCATACAACCTTTCATGTCACCAGCAAGGCGCACCTGCAACTGAAATAGAACCATTCTTTCAAAGACTCTATAATGGGAGTTACATTCTTATTGTAGACCGCAGATGTTGTAGTCTTATGCCCGGGACTCCTTATCTAGTAACTACTACTGCGAAGGTCAAGTGCTGTGGACACTCTTTGTTCCCCAGCTCCTTTCCAGACAGGGAGGCAAGGGCATGGCCCGATTTGAAAATTACTTCTATTCGAATAGATACTTTGAGCAGAATGAAAACAGTCCTTCTTCAGACGCCTACCAGGCTCTCGTCATCAAAAGAAACGTATGATCTACAAGTCGCAAGGACGACTGCAGAGATACATACATTATTATCAACTAATTCCCCCGTACATTTCGCGGAAATCCTGAACGAAATCTTAAATATTTCTGATACCAATGGGATCTCAGGGGTATTTAAGACAGTATTTTCGATGGCATTAACACCATTCAAAGCCATACTGGGTATTTTTCCAGATTTCGTCCATTAGATTTTTGGCGGACTTCCCCTGATCCTGGGACTAATTGCAGGAATCCTATTCTTAGTCCTTATTTTTCGTTATGGCAACCCATGTCACAGACAAAACTCTTGCGACAAGGGAAGAAACAATCCTAGCCATTGGATACCGGGACCGGATATCAAAAATCCTGGGACTCTCCCGGCTTAGAGACCTGAACATGACCTGGTTTCTATCATTTCGACCAATATGGCAAAGATGTGTTTTACCTGTATTGAGGTGTCTGCTATGCGGAGAAGAATGCGTGTTAGACACCTGTCTGACGCTACAATCGGATGCGCCGATGGATGCAGAAACATTGTTGAGCCCGATAAAGGTTCATGCTTTGTGCTGCCCTCAAAGGCTACCAATCCTGATGACGGCATTCGTGGAAGCTTCACCACTACGATTGATGGGTAGTGAAGTTCAAGATGAAAGCAGCATCGAACAGGCACGACCTTCTGTCAGTAATGCAAATCAGAATGTCAATGGAGACAATCATGCGCAAGAATGCATAATTACACCTATTTCCGAGTTAGTGGAACTTTCCCAGGAAGCTGTTGACAGTTTTTTCGAAAGCCTAAATGATATGATGTTCTCACCCGAACAGAAATAGAGACTTTTGAGCAAGCTCGCACACGGCGTTCCCTGAATTCGGCCTTCAACTTTAAAAATAAAGTCACATGAACATTTTCGCTCCAGTTCACGGACAGCAGTTTTTTCAGCAGCCCCAAATATTTTTGCATATTTTTCGGGACACAATCTTCTGCTTAAAGTAAGAACTATTCTTAAAGAACTAAGGTTTCTAAAATTTAAATAGCTTATAGACATTAGCTGCCCGCTGGCATGTTCATAAAGATATTTTATTCTGTGATGGAATGGTCTCGAAACTTTTTTCTGTCAGAAACCATTTCATGTGTAATTCTCATATACCAAATAAGCAATAATGTATATAAATGCAATTACTTTGGCATTTTTTCTACAGCTTGAGTGCATACCATATATATATGTCTGCAATTTTTTTCAGTATATTTGAAAATTTCAAAATGCATTTATGTATTTTGGGTGGTAAGGTATACACACTACTCTTTAGTATGTTGTACTATGTTATACTATGCCTAGATTAGTAAATATGTCCATAGTTAGCGTGGAGTGGGTGTCATGTATTCCTATCGGTTCTGAATCGATCCCCCTATTCCTGACCCTATTCTAGTTAAACAAACCAACAAGTTAACTAGCAGTCAGCCCATGAGGCAGAAAACCCCCATGATGCAGATACCGTTATCTGACGCAGTCACACTACGGCACAGGAACGTGTTATCTGATTAGGTCATAACGCTTGCGATCTAATTAGACAAGCGATATTCCTCCAGCCCCTGATAAGGCATACGGAGTTCTCATAACAAATCAAACCTATGACAACCTGGGCAAAACCCTGCGGCCATTGTTTTGATTTCATCGAGAACTTTAGCAAAAGAATGTGCTAACGAGCAAATCGTATGACATCTTTATTGACGTATCTATGTCCATCCTTACGTCAATCTCGGCACCTTAAAGGTATAAATATTACCGATCTTGCCCTATGCAAACACACGCGTGGTGACGAGACGGAGCAGCCATACTTGCCGAAGCCCAGAGCAGAGCAGACCCCGCTGGCAGCAGCCCCGCCTTCCTGACGCGCTGAGAGACGCGCTGCTTTCTCCTGCCGAGAATCCAGCCCCGGCGTTTCTGGGTAGCCCTCGCAGGCAGCCTGGAATATCGAGAGCAGAGAACGAGATACCATTCCTCATTCATCCTAACTTCCAGGTACAGAACTGAATAACCCCTCACAGAGAATTCTTTAGTTATTCACTTGGCAAAAACAAACTTAACTTAAACTGTAACTTTCTATTCCCGCCCACGTATTAGGCTTAGGTCAGGTACACGGGGTAGGCGTATTTAGAAACACCAGTTGAGTACGTTTAGTCAAAATGTATATGTGTATGTAAATATATTTTATTCATTTTAAACATCATATGGCTTAGAAACCATATCAATGTTTTTACAGTATTACTTTATACTATTGCTTTTAATGTATGCACTTTACTTAGCTATAAGTATTGCAATAATATCGATCCATTTCTCTTGTATGAGAAAAGAGACTGATCAATAAATAACACCTTTTTATTGAACACGCCCGTCTCTTCCTTTTCTCTACATTCTGATGAGACTAAGAATGCACGTACTGACTGAGTAAAATAATTTGCCTTTTGTTCACACGACTCTCGAGATTGACTCTTGATTAGGGGAGAGCAAAGTTGTCATGTCCTATGGTTGTCAGAAACTAAATCCCTTCTTGTCTAATCAGGGAAGTTAATTCCTCCTTGAACATTCGAGAAAGTTTCTAGCGAACTCTGAGCTATGCTGGCAAACCCAAAAATTAAGTCTAGTATCGACAGTAGTAGACCTAGTTAACGTCTGGCCTAGGCCTTTACTGCTGTAGATATTATTCCAATGCGCAGAGCCTATTGGGAAGATAGGAACTACACTACACAATATCTGGCAAAAAAATGACTCTAAACACACGTATTTTAGTTCCAAAAGTGATAATTCACATTTAATAGTCATTTACAGTCAAAACAGAAAACATTAAAAATGACCATTTCTGATCACCTGGAGAAAGTTGGACAGGTCCGGGGTCATCGTTTTTCATCAAAAAATAGATTTTTTCAACAGTCGAAAAAATGATTCAAAGTGTCAAATTGATTGTGCCTCATGTTGAATAACCACTTTTTAAAGCCCCACAGTGACCAAAATTGCCACTTTTACAGACTTTTCCTCCTACTCGGAAGCTTCTATTTCGACCAATTTCTGGCAAAAAAATTACTCTAAACACACTCATTTTAGTTCGAAACATGATAATTCACATTTAATGGTCATTTACAGTAAAAAGAGAAAACATAAAAAAATGACCATTTCTGACCATCTGGAGAAAGTTCGACAGGTCCGGGGTCATCGTTTTTCATCAAAAATTGTATTTTTTAAATGTTGAAAAAATGATGCAAAATGTCAAACGGATTGGGCCTCCTGTTGAATAACCACTTTTTAAAGCCCCACAGTGTCCAAAATTGCCATTTTAACAGACTTTTCCTCCTACTCAGAAGCTTCTATTTCGACCAATTTCTGGCAGAAAAATGACTCTAAACACACTCATTTTAGTTCCAAAAGTGATAATTCACATTTAATAGTCATTTACAGGCAAAAGAGAAAACATTAAAAAATGACCTTTTCTGACCATCTGGAGAAAGTTCGACCGGTCCGGGGTCATCGTTTTTCATCAAAAAAAATATTTTTTCAAATGTTGAAAAAATTATGCAAAATGTCAAAAGGATTGCGCCTGATGTTGAATAACCACTTTTTAAAGCCCACAGTGACCAAAATTGCCATTTTTACAGACTTTTCCTCCTACTCAGAAGCTTCTATTTCGACCAATTTCTGGCAGAAAAATGACTCTAAACACACTTATTTTAGTTCCAAAAGTGATAATTCACATTTAATAGTCATTTACAGTCAAAACAGAAAACATTAAAAAATGACCATTTCTGACCATCTGGAGAAAGTTCGACAGGTCATCGTTTTTCATCAAACCATTAATTTTTTCAAATGATTAAAAAATGTCAAATGGCAGGGGGGAGGAGCCATGCTAGCAACCAAGATGGCCGCGTAGGCTCCCGGCTCCGCTGACCTCTGACTCCCGCCGGAATATCCTGTCACTTATCCTGTTCTTGCACCCAGCCACCGTGTTTATGAACCTGCCGTGAGCTTAATGGAGCTATTCCGAACTTTTTACCCGTTCGGCTGACGAAGTTACGTCGAGTGGAAGTTTGCGGCCTAGATCTGTCCAGAAGCCGGGGTCTCGAGTACTGGCCCATCCGGGTTTCAGTTAAACAACATCGGCTGCGGTGGTGTGCTTGGGTCCGGTCCACCGGAGTGGAAAAATTTCTTTTGCTTTTTTGATTGCTATGGATGACATTCGGCTGCCTTGGTGAAAGTCGGAGGATTGGTGACAGCTCAACGGTCGCGGCTGTGGACGGGGGTCCTGCCCGTTGACCCGGTAAAGGGCCCGCTGGTGTTCGCTGGGTTGGGGCCTCCGCCTGCGGTTGTTGACCTGGGATTTTATCTGAACCATTGATAAGTCTCCCTCCGCAGTCGGCTATTCCCGACTCGCCCGTTCTCTCTCTGAGAGATCGAGTTCGAAAGGGGAGGCGATCATGACTGTCGCCGATTGCAGAGTAGAGGAGCGTACCGAGAGTGACCCGTCGCTACGAACTGTTTTGGCAGCCATTGAGTCTATGCATGTATACGTCGAAGAGCGTATTCAGACGATGATGGTGCGCTTGTCTGAGTTGGTGCAAATTGGACCGGACCCTACTCCACTACAAGAAACGGTAACGACCGAGACACCCAAGATGGCCACTCTGCTGGAGGAATTAGACCCCGTACTGTGTGCTGTGTCGGAGCCTTTGCCCAGTGTCATGGAAGATGAGAACAAACTCGATGCCACCAATGGATCGCCAAACCTACGATCGCTGCCGTCTATGGTAGAACTAATTGTTGTTCCCATTTTAGAGACTTTTGATGAGAACTGTTATCGGAATGGAACTGCATCACTCCTCCATACATCGGGGCCGCTAAGATGGCGGAAGGATCAACATTGGGACTTCATAACGAGGAGGGGAGTCTCTAGACCTGTCGGTGTTCACAGCACTCTCGTTCTACTACTTTGTCTCGCATTGAATTTTCTTACATTTTCTTTGTCCTCGGACTGTCCGGTGGTAGAGGCGGTTCGTCCAGAGGGGACTCCTGTGTCTGATCGTAAGGGGCAAGGATGAGTTTGAAAGACTTGGGTTTTTTACTTAAGAACGATGGACACGGGATCTGTTAAACTTATGCCTTGGAATGGCTGGGCGGTGATTGAAGTTCCCCTTGCAGAGACATATGTTTGTTATCCGATAGCTTTCTTGACTTCAATTTGGGGATTCATGATTCTGGCGGGGGGTGGGGCGACCGGGGGCCCGTACAAATATGCCCTCCTCCACTTCTCTTCTCTACTCTGGTAGATTTCTTCTTTTAGAACCTAGTTAGTTGGGGCGACAGGCACGCTGCTACTGGGGGTTAGGCGGTAACCGTTTGCAGGGGTGCAGGGTGGGGGGATGGGTTTATTGTTTTCTTTTTGTTATCATCCATATTATTTTTCCTAGTCTTTCCTATACATGTACTGTTGTCGTAATATCCGGACTCTGATCCTTAACTTCTAGTGTCAGGTTGCCATGATTCTCCTGCTGTTTGATTTGTGGGTGGGTGGGTGTTGAGGATCCGCTTCTAAACTGTTTAGCGATTATACTGCTGTCAGTTTTATTTTTGTGCTTAATAATGCGGACCTCTCGAAGAATTGTGCTGTTTTAAGTCTATCCTGTTTTTTGTACCACTTCACCCTGGTAACATCATATGTTTTTATGGCACCGGATATGTCTGTTTATTTTTTATTTTTGCTTTAAAATAATAAAAAGATTTATAAAAAAAAAAAAAGTCAAATGGATTGTGCCTCATGTTGAATAACCACTTTTTAAAGCCCCACCGTGACCAAAATTGCAATTTTAACAGACTTTTCCTCCTACTCAGAAGCTTCTATTTCGACCAATTTCTGGCAGAAAAATGACTCTAAACACACTCATTTTAGTTCCAAAAGTGATAATTCACATTTAATAGTCATTTACAGGCAAAAGAGAAAACATTAAAAAATGACCATTTCTGACCATCTGGAGAAAGTTCGACAGGTCCGGGGTCATCGTTTTTCATCAAAAAAATGTACTTTTTCAAATGTTGAAAAAATGATGCAAAATGTCAAAAGGATTGTGCCTGATATTAAATAACCACTTTTTAAAGCCAAACAGTGACCAAAATTGCCATTTTTACAGACTTTTCCTCCTACTCAGAAGCTTCTATTACGACCAATTTCTGGCAGAAAAATGACTCTAAACACTCTTATTTTAGTTCCAAAAGTGATAATTCACATTTAATAGTCATTTACAGTCAAAAGAGAAAACATTAAAAAAATTACCGTTTCTGATCATCTGGAGAAAGTTCAATAGGTCCGGGGTCATCGTTTTTCATCAAAAAAAATATTTTTTCAAATGTTGAAAAAATGATGCAAAATGTCAAAAGGATTGTGCCTGATGTTGAATAACCACTTTTTAAAGCCCCACAGTGACCAAAATTGCCATTTTTACAGACTTTTCCTCCTACTCAGAAGTTTCTATTTCGACCAATTTCTGGCAGAAAAATGACTCTAAACACACTTATTTTAGTTCCAAAAGTGATAATTCACATTTAATAGTCATTTACAGTCAAAAGAGAAAACATTAAAGATCACTGTATATGTCTCACCCATTGTAAACAGCCATTGTACCTCTGAAAATTGACTATTTGAATGATTTAATTACGATAAAATTGGGTACTGGATACATTCATACTGTGTTATCATGATTTTTCTATGATAAATTCCTTCACGGTTGTAGGCTTGTGTGATTCCCACGCCCCACTAGTGTTTGGACTGTATGACAAGTAATGCACTGATGAAATAACTTGAAACCCGACAGAACCACTTCTTTCTATAAACATCATACCCAGGTTCTGAGGGACACAGGATCACCCCATTTTCTATTGGCTTACCCCATCAATGGTCCCGCAAAACGTTTACATGCTATTTCAAAAAGACAAGTACAGGCCCAATATGCTCCTTAACCCAGATTGAAAAGTGTGAAAATCATGTACAAAAGGACTCTGAAGAAGTGACCTGGCCTTGTCCCTTCATGACCCCACGCCTTCACTGGTTCAGTTCTTTTAGGAGAGGTTTTATAAATGTTACTCCCTTGCAGGCTAGGGGGATTGCGTTGCAGCTTAGGCAGGAGATTACTTCTTGCAAGCAGAAGCAAATCAGTAGCTTTCTAAAGATTGCTTTCAATATACTTTTCTTTTGGGCGGTGGGGAAGGGGCGGCATAAACAGAAGATGTGTTCTAGCATCTCTTGGTTATTTCTGCATAAGCGGCAGCATTTGTTTTTGCTGCAGTTTTTTCTCTGCTGTAATAAGGTCTTTAGCGTCAATAATTCCTAGTTGATATAACATAAATTGCAGTTTTATGGAAAGGGAAAAATGTGCTGAAAAATTGTTCTGGGGCCTCAGGATTTTTTATGAGTTATTCACTGTTCAGGCTGAGCGCAACGGGGCCATGAGGGGGAAGGCCTCGGGAGCACTTCAAATAAGGTATGTCGCACACTTTAATTATAGGTTGGCTGGAAGACCACGATTGGTCTCCGGCCATTTATTTATCCCCTCGGGTCGAGCCCGCCCGAGGGGTGTGTGGATGCATGTAAAAGTGCAACATAGTATAGAAGACCCTGGGTGGCTCTCTACAACCCTCCTTTCTTTCAGTGATGTAGCCTTAGTCATTGCAGGCTCAGGGAGAGGTACATACAAAGTCCTTCAGTCTTTGACTAGGTGCAGTGTTCGGCCGGAAACCATACCTCTGGCTCCGGGAGCTGGAACTAACCACTACGTCAGCTACGGTGCTTGGTTTTGACCTTGTCGTCACATCTTGACTGAGTTGATCGGTCCTTGGGCTAACCACTTCCCAGTCTACTTGCGAACTCCGCGGTGAAGAACTCAGCCAAACTGGCAAGTCAGGCGGGGCGAGACTTGGAGTGTCTTCGGGATCATCAGTCTCTTCTTGGCCCGAACCTTGATTGTCGATCTTCTTGTAGTTAGACATATTCCTTATGACTGATTGCTGGCCATTTTGGGCAGTGACCATGGTTCCTTGGACGTTCACCACAGTCCACTCTTCCGGTTCATAGGGTGTTCTGAACTTCCAGCCGGGGTGCCTGTCTTTGACCACTACATGATCTCCCACTCTTAGCTGTGGCTCTCTGGCTTGACGGGCTTCACTCGCCTTTTGGTTTGTCATGGCTCTTCTCGCTTGGACAACATTGTTGTCTCGTTCTGGGGGCACCCACAAGGGATCTGTCGGTATGTTATCACGAGGTAGTCTCTTGAAGATCACGTGCAAAGGAGCACACTTGGTCGTGCTGTGTGGCGTCTGTCGGTAGACATCAAGAAATTGATCTAGCGCAACTTCCATATCTTCTCCTTGGTCTACTGCGATGCTCAGCACTCGATTGAGTGTTCGCATAAGATGCTCAACCTCACCATTGGCTTGATGCCATAACCGGGTGATCTTTCGGTGATGGATTGCTTTGCATTCTAGGTCTCTTGGAATTCCCGGCCTGAGTTGTTGTCTAGTGTGGATAACCTCTGCTCTGAGAGTTCGTGCTCCATCCAGGAAATGCATTCAGTCGTTGCCCACCAGCACCACCTTTACTCTTGACAGTGTTTCATTTTCAGTGGTGGCTTGGCCAATTTCCTCCAGAGTCATGGCTGTGGGGCACGCTCCCTGCGAGACCATCTTTACAAATGCCTCAGAATGGGACACATCCGTTGACAACTCTTGAGGCGACGTGGCGTCCGGGTGGCGTGATAGGTAGTCTGCCAGGTTGTGAGCCATAGGACAAAAGATAACCTCGAAGTTGTATGACTTCAGCTGCACCGCCCAGCGCTCTATCCTTGGGGGTACTAGCCTGGATGACCCTACAAAGAGCAGTAGTAAGGGTTTGTGGTCAGTTACAACTTGGAACTCTTGGCCGCACAGGTATAGGTGGAAATGCTGACACACCCATTTTATCGCCAGGGTCTCCCTCTCGATTTGGGCATGTAAATGTAAATGTAAATGTGGGATACTTGTAAAGCGCACTGTTACTCTACCCGAGTGTCCTGGCGCTGTAGACCGCTGGGGAACCCGTCCTGGTTTTCCCTGTGAGATAGCCCCTTTCTGGGTATCTCCAGGGTGAAACCAGGCATCCCCGGCGTCTGTGGGGGGCCGTTGTAGAGATGAGGCAAGCTTAATGCCCAGAGTTGCCGAGTGTGTTCCCTGGTTAGAGTAGGCACTGAGGCGAGAATTATCGAGTCCGTTGACCCTGGTCCATGACCCTGCCGCGTCGGGAATTGAACCCTGGTCCCGGGCCGTTCTCTGCTTACAGGTCTGCCGCCTCTAACCAGTGAGCCACACCTCTCCACATACCTCGTTTCTGTGTCTGTAAGGGCCTTGCTGGTGTATGCTATTGGCCTCTAGGCCTCTGGGCTATGCTCTTGAAGAAGGACCGCTCAGAGACCAACTAGGCTGGAGTCGACAATCAGTTCAGTGCGCAGCCCCGGATGGAAGTAAGTCAACACTGTCTTGTCCAGCAGCGCTGCCTTGATGTTGTTGAACGCCGCATTGGCGTTCACAGTCCATTCTCATTGGTGGTCATTGCAGGGGAGGGCACAGAGTGGCTCTGACAGGGGCAGCAAGGTTCTGAATGAAGTGTCCATAGTATGTGGCCATGCCAAGAAAGCTTCTCACTTCTGTGGAGTTTTTCGGGGGCTGGCTGCTCGGATGGCTGCGGCCTTCTTGGGGACCACTTGGAGTCCTTCTCTGGTGAAAGTGTACCCGAAGAAATCAACAGACTCCTGATAGAACAGACACTTCACCTTGTGAGGAGTAAGCCCGCTGTCTTCCAGTTTCTTTTCAGGGTTGGCCCATAGGTGAGTGTGGTGATCTTCTAGGGTGTCCGAAAACACCAGGATGTCGTCACTGAGGTTAATCACACCCTGCAGACCCGACAGTGCTTCCCTGATGGCATTTTGGAAGACTTTAGTTACCGGCGACACCCCAAAGCTGAGTCTCTTGTACCTCCGGAGGCCAACATGCGTTGAGAATGTATCGATGTATCTACTCTCTGGTTCAAATTCCAGCTGGTGGTATCCCGCGTTTAGATCTAGTTTTGAGAACCACTTGGCTCCATTCAGGTCCACCACTATGTCCTCCATGGTGGGGGAGATGTGGCGCTCTCTCTTGACTGCCACATTAGGTAATGCATCATATCCACACAGAGTCAGATGGCTCCGGGCTGCTTGGGTTTGGGAGCAACGACCAGCGGGGACACCCACAGGGTGGGGCCAGAGACCTTTTCAATCACATCAAGGTTCTCAAGCTACTTCAGCTCCTCCTCCACCTGCGGACGGAGATTGAATGGCACTCTCCTGTGCCTTAGGGTGACCGGTCTCATCATGGGGTCGATGTGGAGTTTGAACCTCTTCCCCTTGAGTTTTCCTAGTCCAGTGAACAGTGCCGGAAACTCCTTCAGAATTGCTTCAGCATGGGAGTCATGGATCTGGTGGGCGAAGAAGACTAACCCCAGGTCTTCGGAGGTATGACAGCTGAGCAGTGTGCCTTTCTTTCTTTCTGTGATGAGGAACCTGGTCTCCGTGGTGTGCTTTCCACTGACAACTTTGACGTGAATGACTCCTCAGAGGGGGACTGGATCCGTCCCTCCGAAGGTGTAGATCCGAGCCTTCGAGGGTGCATGCGGGAGCCGTGGCGGCAGGCTGTCATACTGCTCCGAGTCCATCACATTGACGGATGCACCTGTGTTGATGAGGGCCTGGACAGCCGTCCCCTCCACAGAGATGGAGCACAGGGGTGGTGGCCTTCGGCGATTGCCGGTCCTGCTGACATACGATGCAACAAATACTTTGTAGTCGTCATCAAGTGCAAGGCAGCGTTCCTGCTGTTGTGTTTCGCTTGCTGATGGCGGGTCATCGATGGAGACCTGTCAAAGGCGTTTTGACATGCCCCATGGCCTCGACGTGGCTTGTTTAAACCGACCACTGTGGCACACCTTGGCAAAGTGATTGATCTTGCCACAGCGAGAGCACGACTTCCCTTTCGCCCCACAGACAGCCGTCGCTGGGTGCTCCTCTCCACAGTAATCACTTTGCCCTCCAGGACGCATCATTGGTGCTTGGCAAGTCACGTTGGGGCGCCGATGGATAGCCTCGACCTTCTCTTCCTTGATGGACACGTGCCTGGACGTATGCGGTGCAGCAACGGGCGTGTGAAGGGCAGCCTCCATTTCCTCAGCACTCACATCCGATAGTTTGTGCGACCGAGCCAAAATGAGTACCTCGACCAGCGAGATTCCTGGTTGACGAAGGATCGGCTTCCACAGGAGTTTAGAACGGCATCCGAGGATTATTTGGTCCCGTATCTCTTCCCTCTGATCCGTGAAGGTGCACGTGCTGGCCAGCCGGTGCAGCCGTGCGTAAAACATGTCGAACAACTCCGTGTCTCACTGCGACGCCTGTCTGAACTTGAACTTTTCGAAGTCGGGGTTGAGTTGAGGGTCAAAATGCCTGTTGAGAGCGGCGACCGTCGCTTCATAGTCGTTGTCTTCACCCGTGTTGGGGAACGTCTTGAAGAGGTCATAGATCTCCGAGCCTCCGTAGTAGATGAGCAGCGATCTCTTCACCGTGCCGTAGGCCTCCCTGGTGCCCTTGAAATAGTGATTAAGGCAGCCGACCAACGCTTTCCATCGTGGGGCTGCTGTGGCAGGGTCTGCCATCTCGCTGAACGGTGGCAGTGGGGCGAAGGCTGTGTGACTGTGGCCTGGGGGTGGTGTGTTGGCACCCCTGATTGGATTGTTCCCTCCAGCCGGCTGAGCTGCGGCGCCGCCTGGAGCCTAGTTGCTCATGGTGCCTATCTGCCGGTGTGGTGGCGCAGTCCTGGTGCAAGGAGCTTGTGGGGAGCATGCACGCTGGTGCGTGGCCACGTGCAGATGGCTTTCGCTGACCTATGGGCCCAGTGAATGTAGGCAAGAAGGCTTTGGCACCATGATAGGCTATGGGGGAGGTGGCTTGTTCTTCCAATGGGGCACAGGCTGCTGATGCCCTGCTTGTGTGCTGAAGGTGAGAGTCCAGGTATCGGCCGTGGGGGGCCCGTGACCTCTAATGTGCCTGGTTATCCTCCTTTGTGTGTGCACACTCTTCCTTATCCTCCTTTGTGTGTGCACACTCTTCCTCCCCCTCTCTCCTTTACTGCAATGCAGGCAGTACGCGGGGCAGCTATATATGCAGGGGGGCCTGGGGCCAGACGTGTTCACGGGCCTGACAGAGGCCCTGGGGCTCCAGACTGCTTCAGCGCTGGCAGAGTTGGGGCAGTGGCTTCAAGGGGGAAGTCCTGAGCAGGCAGGTGCAGATGCACTGCGTGGAGGGGGAAATGAGGGCCGCAGAGCCGCGTGGCATCACCGCCAGGGGAAACCCTTTTACAGGCCTGGCACTCACCTGCGATGACGTCAGCAGCGCACACCTCCGGCTGAACATGCTTCTGCCGCTCTGGGAATGCGTGTGGGCAGGTGCAAGAGCAGCGGCAGAGACGGTAGAGCGGCCCGTGTCTCGGGCAATGGGAGCAGTGGCAGGGCAAGGAAGCGAGCCTGGACCTCCCGCAGCCTCCACGTCTTACTGGTGAGACACTTTTTGGAATGAAAAGCACTATTTTATACACTTTTGTTTGGATCTTGCCGAGTGTAGAATTTTCCATCCGTGCAAAATGTCCGTCCCATAGGTCACTGTTGGCATTAGCTGTGTTGACATTACTGTGAGTAAATGGCTAAATACCGGGCAGTTTAATTTCTTTTTCAGTGTTTTGAATCTGAAGCTTAACGACTGCGCTAAGCCTGTACGGCTGCAACATGAAGCTTGAAGGTCATATGCTGTGCCAAGTGGATGCCTGAATAGTTGTATTTGGTAGAGACTACAACCTATGAACCAGGAAATGGTCTTGAATTTGGTGTGGTTTTCTTTTTATTTAGGTTAGGCTCTAGCCCTCGAGTGTCCAAGTAATTGTTTAAAGTATTCACACTTTGTAGCAGGCCTATTGGGATTTTGCTCATAAGCACAATCTCATCTACGTACTGCAGGCAAACTATCTTCTCTGATGCCAAGATTGGAGGGAGGCTGTTTTCGTGTGGGAGAGAACTTATAAGGTCTGCAAGATTTTGGTTCAGTAGGCTTGAGGCAAGCACACAGCATTGGAGGCTGGTGTTCAAGGGCGAGATGGGTGCCGCCCTACCACCCTTGGGGGATTGAAAAAATATGAACTGGAACACCGAGCAGCTAGCAATAAATTGTGCTGGCTGCTCGGTGAACAAACATGGGTAAGTCCAGGTTTTTCTTTGAGAGGGTGGGGGATGATAGCATTGGCTCTTGGCTCTCTGCTGTGTGTGCATGCTTTTGGCTGAGTGAAGATTTCTTCGACCTGAAGCCAGAAAGCAGAGCAGTGAGGACACACAAGTGGGCAGGATCTGTGTATCACTGCCAGAATACAGCTTTTCATTTGGGCAAATTTTGTTTAGCCCAGAGAGGCGTCAGATGCTCGCATTCATTCCAATGGCTGGGGGCAGGCCAGCCCAGCTTCGGGAAAGTAGTGGGGGTGTGGCAGTGGCCTCCTCTGCCTCTTCCTCGAGACTTGAGAACCACCCAGTAACAGTTGTTGTTCAGAAGTGATTGGTGTGCTGGGGTTAGAGGGAGGGGTTCATCCAGAATTTTCCAGTATGTTGTTTGGGAATCAGTCACGAGTTGGAGGCCAGAGCAAGAGAACATATCGAGCTCATGTGGGATTGAGTTGGTAGAGGCGAGCACTGTGCCACTGACTGAATAAGTAAGCTTTGTTGTGTAATTTAATTAATGAACCAACACAGCCGAGTGATCTGTCGTCTGCCTGCAGCTTGAACTAAAGTAAAAGCTTGCATGACTAATTTAGAAGGAACACGGGCGGGGCCTTTCATAGGAAAACAGACAGACTGCCAGCAGCCAGTTAAAGGCCTGGCAGGTGTTTCTTTTAAATTAGTCACACACTGTGTGTGCACGCTTTCATTGAGGCAGCCAGCAGGCAGACGTGATGCCTGCTACTTTGCTTTGAATCCTTTGATCTTCCAGTGATAACATAACCGTTTCTGTACAGTGCAGGCCACCTCTTTTTCCTCTCAATTAATAGCTAATATTAACCCCAAAAAAGGAGCTCGATTTAGTGTTTCCACACCTTAGAATAACTGTTGTTGTTGTCATGAAGAAAGAGCATATAAACACTTTTTTTAAGCAGTGTGTGGCTTTACTTTCACTTTGATTGATTGATTGCCTCACATCAGCGCGAGAATGGCCGCATTCTTCCCACCACGGAGAGCTCTTAATCTGCTTCCTTCAGGTCAGGACAGGGGTGGGGGGTTAGGAAGGGTGGGGGCAGGTGTGTGCTATCCGTGAATGCAGGAGCATTTGCATTTCAAATCAACATGGTGATGTGAAAAGCATTCTGTACTCTTCTGTGACCCCTCACACTAATTTAAAGCAGAAGAGATACCGCAGGTCTTGGGCCTCCCAGTACAAAGTCCAAAACCTTCTCTAAGTAGAACTGGGCTGGCCCCCTGTTAAGCTGCAGACCAGGGATCTATTGCAGGAAGACGGGCTTAGCAGAAAAGTGAGAGGGCACAAAACATTGTTCATATAGGCAGTGGCACGCACATGACTTGCAGCTGTGGGAAAATAATGCTCCATGTTCTAAGATTTTCTTTCCAGAACAGCCTGTGAAGCCTACTGATTGACAGCAAATAGACTTGAAAAATAGTGCTTCATATTTAAAAATATCTATGGATAGAGAAGTTCCCAAGTCCCTGCAACCCGCCCCCCCACTGTAAGGCCAGGCTTGCACTGCGATGCCCAGCACTTACTGGCTGTACAATGAGGCTGGTAACTGAGCACCGCCACCTTCATAGGTTGCTTTGAGCTGCAGCTGAGATGTCCTGTCAACAAGCAGACTAGAACCAACTCTAGTCTGTGATGCATGGAGTGGGTGCATATGTGGTAGAATGAATGTGTGTGCATCACAGTATCACAAGGCACATCAATGGTTGTGTGCAGACAGAGCTGCTGCTCTTCCATAGACCACACTGGAGCTATGGGGCATTTGTGTACCCTGATCAGCAGGCCAACCTGGGAGAGAGGGGGTTTACTAATAATACAGCGCTGTGTGGCCAACCAAATGAGAAATGAAATGAGCACAGTAGAAGGCACTCTAACATAACAGAATCATCAGTACTTTATGCGTTACCCAATACCCAGTGTTCCTAAGAAAGTGCTGTATATAACCGGCTTTGCTATTGCCTGATTTACAGTAGGTATTCGATCTCAGAAGGATAAAAGGCTGTGATGCCTCAAACTGTACTCAAAATTGTGAGCTGAAGATTGCACAAACATATTGCTTAACTCAAAGAGCTATCTTGCACGCATGGTGTGAATCCTTCAGTATCCCTAAAAGAGCTGCTTTCCTAGTGAGAGGACAGATGCTAACACGGATTTCCAAAGTTGTGAACATAACAAAGAGTGGCACCCGCCTCATGTTCTGAAGCTCTTGTGAGTTCCTGAGACCCTCAGCGGTCACCCAGGACTTTAGTGGAAGTCTGTGTCCATGTTATTTTAAGTGTACATTTAATTTCATACCCAGCGTTTAGTTGCTTATGTGGTAAATGTTTTACGAGTTCCTAGTTGCATGCCAATTTTGTTCTTTTCCCAAATGAATTTTCGGAGATGTAGTTCAAGTGTCCAGGATTTATGTACGCTATAGCCTGATAAACTATGGTAACCATCTGTAAAATGCTGTTCTTCTGCCGGGATTCTGTCCTGGTGTCCAGCGTTTGCAGATGTTGTTTACTCAACCACTGGCTGCATTCTTCCTGCCACAGAGAGCTCTTAATCTGCTTCCTTTGGGCCTGGCTGGGGTTGGAGGTTAGGTTTGGAATGGTGGGAGCGGGTGTGTATGTGTGAGTTTACAGGCCTATGGTGTTATTGTGCTGCCTGTATGTGAGTGTCAAGCTGAGGGGTTGTGTGCCAGGACTATGCACTGGCATGTGTTTGAGAGGCTGCTCCTAGACGTGTGCATACACAGTCAGTTCTTGCAGTCAGTGTGCTTGCAGGGAATGTGCATAATTTGACCCTTGCCTGTCGCATAATTATAGTGGCCCGACAGTTTTTAATCATTAGTGTGGCTGTGGCATAAGTGTGTGCGTGAATGTGTGTCCTGTCTGTTCTATGTGTATTTGCCAGTGAGGTCGAGCTATTGTGCACATGTGCATGCATGATGGGAACGCATGTGTATGTGAGTGCCAGGTTTTTAGTTGTGGTCCTGTATTGTGTGTCATAATTTATGTCTACAGAGTAGTTGCATGGGTGTAGATGTATGTCAGTGTTTATTCCTGTGTTATATATGTGTGTAGGGGAGAAGGGGCACGTCCACGGCGCTGTCTGTAGGGGGTATATGCAGGTGTTTCATTTTTGTCTATGGTGTGTTATGTGTCTGTTCTTGATAATGTTTATCGAGTGGATTTGGGCATGTGTGTGTGCGCACACACCAATGTATGTTAACAGAGCTGAGTATGTGTGGCGGTTAGTATTTGATGTCTGGTATTTTGAGTGAGATCTCAAAATGGTAAGGGTGTATGCAGGCTCTATGTGTATCATGATTGTGTTGGTCTTGGATTTAGTGCATGCCAGTGTGTCTTTAGATGGGTGTGTGGTCACTCTGCAACGTGGGAGTTTGTGTGAGTTGGATGTAGGCCTGCGGTATGTTTAATGGTACATCTGAGTTTGAGGTGTGTAGTGGACATGTGTTTTCAGTTCTGTGTTTGTAGTAGTTGTACCACGGGCCAGTAGAGTTTGTGTGCCTGTGCTATTTGGTGGCAGTTGGGTAATTCAGTGTCTGTCCTGGTAATTGTGAAGGGTTTTATGTGGCAGGTTAATTCTTAGTGGTTGTTGAGGGTTTGCTTGTGCTATGTTTGGTGTTGTGTGTGGTTGGTGAGTTTGGGTAGTTGTTAGTGGTTGTTGAGTGTTCACTTGTGCTATCTTTGGTGTTGTGTGTGGTTGGTGAGTTTGTGTTTGAACTGGTTGTGTAGTTGGTTAGGTTTGTGTATGAAGACACTTGGGGTCATAGTTACAAGGGCTTTATCCCCCCTTTTTGGGCTTAAAAAGCCAAAAAAGCGGAGATAAAACTATCGCCCTATTTAGTTAGTTGGCCCTAGTTGGTTAGGTTTGTGTATGAAGACACTTGGGGTCATTGTTACAAGGACTTTATCTCCGCTTTTTTGGCTTAAAAAGCCAAAAAAGCGGAGATAAAACTATCACCCTATTTACAAGAGGATGCTAACATCCATAATCACATGTTAGCACCCTTTTTCCCAACGCCTCCCTTTGCATCTCTAATGAGATGCAAAGTGGGCATCACTGGGCGTACCCCGGTTGGACTACCTTGCAAATATCGCTGATGTTCACATTGCGATATTTACAAGGCTGCCCCAGCATTTTAGCACACGTTAATTTTTGGAGAAAACCGTTGTTTTCTCCAATAACTAACATCTGCTAAAATGCAGACTTACCTATCCCTAACATTGGGGTGTATTATGCTGATACGACCCTGTGGGTCGTATCAGCAAGGTTATTGCCGTTTTGCAGGGAACATCACTGGAAAACCAGCAATGTTCCCTTCAAAACGGTGATAACCTTGCTATCTCTGGAAATGTATCACTCTGGAGTAACGCGGTGTTAATAACGCGCTACCAGGGCGATAAATTCCGGAGATAGCCTGCGATAAAAAAATGATCGCTAAGCACGGCCAGCGATAATTATTGCTGACCATTGATAATATGCCCCTAAATGTTGCATTGCACTACGTGCACTGGTTATTGTGTATTCTCTTTGTTTCAAGCCCGGTTGTTTAGAGCTTAGCCAGACAATGAAGTGAGGAAGAGGAGAAGAGGTTGAGGCGTGGCCTCGAGGGAACCCTGGGTTCCCTGGGAACAATCGAGATGGGCTGTTTTCATTCCACTTTGGCAGCCACTTAGAGCAGGGGGTCAGGGTGGGAGCGAGGGGCCCGCGGCCTGCGGGGCACACTGGGAGGATGTGGCGTCATTGGAGGATGCGGCGTGCACATCAGTTTGTGTACAGGCTCTCACCTTGAGCTGGTGGACGTGGAGAGCGCATGTGCTTACAAGATTGATTTGCTCACAGGAGGCACCCCTTGGAACTGACTCACCCTGTAGCGCCCCAGCATACACGCATTGGCAGATGAGTGTGCCAAGGTCCAGTAAGCGCTTCTAGGGTGGCACTTGTTGCTGGGCTTTCCCCTTCAAGCTAACAGTGCCAGTAAACGTTAACAGCAGCTATTTACCCGCCCTTTTAATAAACCACTTTAATGCCGTGGCACTGCTGGAGCTAAGGGCAGTTATTTCTGCACTAGTGCGAGACCCAATAAGAAAGTGCCTTAGGTCATGTTTGCCATCTCTGCCTTAAAGTGGCAGGTGCTCTTTTTTACTATGCCTGGAAACTGCGAGTTCTGCTACACTTTGAACCCAGTTTGACCCTTGGGGGCCCTTTTGTTGTTTTTCCTCGGTATACGGCAACCTTTACTTTAGTCTCCCATTATTCCTGTGACCTAGAAGATTTGCTGATTCCTCTTTCATTTCATTTTACGTGCATTAGTTCAGTTGTTTTAATTGAAACAAAGAAAAACTACAATTCCAAGAGTGCACTGATTTGTCAAAAGAAATACTAAGAGGACCAGTGTAGTGTCCTGGTGTCAGTGTATACTACTCCTCTAGCAGCCCCAAAAGGGCACTGAGCTAATTCGCTTACCGTGATGTCAGCCTCTTAACTGATGTAATAACTGGTCGGTAAGTAACAGACTGGCCAAGTGGCCCTGGCTCACCAATGTACTAACAAGCATTTGCAATGCAATAGGTCTCGCATTTACGCGAGTTTGAGCTATTGATATTGCAAATAACAATACCTTTTATTTTTGTTTTAAAACATAAATAAAAGGCATTGTCATTTATAATGCCAATAGCTTAAACTTGTGTAACTGAGAGACCTATTGCATTGCAAATGCTTGTTGTTTTAGCCTCGCAGGTTGAGGCCACTGCAGTATTGTACTGTACTGTATTATATCGTTTGTATAGCACTTACTACCCTATGTTGCGAGCTTATCGATGCAGGTAGCACACTACACCCTGTGGCTTGTGTAATTGGAAGTGAGTTGTGTTTGATTTAGGCCACGGGTATTCATGGTACGGCCCGCGGGCCACCAACGGCCTGTCAAGCCTTCCTTGGCAGCCCGCGGACCTTGCAGACATCGTACCTGTGGTTTTTTCTTTAAGACTGTCAGCAAACACTGTCGGTTGCAGCAGAGACAGGGACAGACAGAGACAGGGACAGACAGAGACAGGGACAGACAGATAGAGGCAGAGACAGAGGCAGAGAGATAGAGGCAGAGACAGAGGCAGAGAGATAGAGGCAGAGAGATAGAGGCTGATACAGAGGCAGAGAGATGGAGAGGGAGAGAGAAGAAGAGAGAGGGAGTGAGACAAAGGGAGGGTGACAGAGAGACGGAGAGGGAGGGAAACAGAGAGAATGAGACAGAGAGAAGTAGGGAGTCAGAGGGAGGGAGACAGACAGAGGGAGACAGACAGAGGGAGACAGACAGAGGGATACAGACGGAGGGAGACAGAGGGAGGGACACAGAGGGAGGGACACAGACAGAGGGAGGGAGATAGACAGAGGGAGGGAGACAGACAGAGGGAGACAGACAAAGAGAGACAGACAGAGGGAGACAGAGACAGACAGATGAGGGAGACGGAGAGAGAGGGATACAGAGGGAGAAAGACAGAGGGAGACAGACAGAGGGAGAGAGAGAGAGAGAGGGAGGGAGACAGACAGAGGGAGGAGGGTGACAAACACCTCAATTTCTGTTATGTGGACCTTCTGTCTGTGTGCATTTATAGTATCTAAATGTTATATTTTACAAACTAAACACAGTTTGCTGGAATATAATTTCAGTTTGTCTGGTTAATCTTAAAAAAATCAAGGATGAACGGCAATCCTGGGATGGATCTCTTTCGCCATCTAATTTTTAAAGTATTTGCAATGTACGATGTTACCAATGGTGTGAGCCTTGATGACTTCATCAACCAATACAGTAAAGAGGCAGAGATATGTTACAGGTAGAAAACACTTAGAGGGCCTGTTTCCGTTGCTTGACTTCAGGGTCATTTGGCAAGCAGACCAGTTATAGGATTGGGCACATTTTTTATATGTTTCTAAAGTTTTCTTCTCACTTGTGCTTTAAAATGCTATATTTGGAGCCCGTGTTTGCAACAATTTGCAGTAACTTTGTGGTGTAAAGTTGCCATTTGAATCCATTGTTTGAAAACATTTCTTGCGGGGGAAAACCCACCCGCACCCTCCTTTTGAAATTCGGGCTTGCTCTCTAAGCTCGCTCGTTACACTAATACAGTTTTTCGCCCCACTACTTTCAAAATCCACCAGCCGCCCCTGGCACACAGCCTTGTGCGGAAGGGAGTGACAGTATATATATCGACAATATTAATCTCAAAGAAAAGGTCCAACATGATAATTAAATACAAACAAAATAAATAATAGCCATTTTGTCACTAAATCGACACAATGGAAAAACACTGTTTCCCACACTGGCATGTGTACAACAAAATGTCGATGTTTCGACCCCCGATAGATGCAGGTGACCTTTGATCCTTACAATGGGGTCTTCTTCAGGACTGAAAAGGGGCACCTGAGAATTTAACACAGGGAATACTTAGAACTTATAGGGATTTAATATGAAAACTATAGATGTGATGGGAAACTAAATTACCATTAACCACCATTGGCTGGGTGGGTAGAATGATTCTAGTGGGCCTGTAGGCTCCCGGTCAAAGAGCGGACAGATGACAACCTAAAAAGAGTGGAGGGTTGGACGCTATCAGTTAATTGCAAAAGGATTAAGTCTATCATTTAGTATGATGATTGCAAGACATCTCGCAGAATTATTCTGGACTTACTTATAAGGTAATTAGACATTTCCATTATGTTCCTTAGAAATTGTTTTAAAAAACGTTCACTTCAAAATAGATGGGCTGAGATTAAATCGAAAGGTTCCCAATCACTGTGAAAAGTAACAAACAGAGGACCAAAGATAAATCACCACTCCTAACAGAGATGTGAGACTTTAAAAGGTTAAAAAGAACTGTTGAAAAGAACATGGTTGTGAAAGAAGATGACATTACCTCGCAAATTAAAGCTGACATCATTAAGTTGTAGTCAGAATTCACATGGGCCGCTGAGGTACCAAGTTTCTAAACAAAGAAAGGATAAGTATTAATTAGCCCTCTCTTCAAGGTTTTACTCGGTGGAGAATAAAGATTTGTTTGGAGAGTAAAAACAGGTGGAATGATATCACCTCGAAGTAAAGTGCATACCTTCACTGCATCAGAACCGGAGCACTGAAAGGAAGAGACCTTATGTACTGAGTCATCAGGACTCGCATGCTTGGCATGCGCCGTGACGGAGGATCAATGCTGTGCTGGGTGGGGTGAGGGGGGGAGTGAGCCCGGTAACCTGGGTGATGAGGCTTTTAGCAACGATGAGGAAAGACAGCTCCAGTGATTGTGGTTCCTTGGAAAACGGCGGAAGCCTTAATATTTTACAATTTTAACAGTCCCCAAAGGACAGATTGCAATGGAAAAACCTGTTTCAGCACGAGGAAAGCAAGGTTTACATTTTATGCGTGACAAATAAAATTACTCATGGGCTTACATTATGGCATTTACATATAAACAGTGTATCATCACATGTGCAAAAAAAATTAATAATTGTAACTGGTAACCCGTTATATGGTCTTGCTGAACATGTACTGTGTTACAAATTCATAAGTGTTTGCACTAAATAGGTGGTAAATCCATGTGTGTTTTATGGGACATCTCAAAAACATATAAATAGATAAATGCACACTGTTCTCGCGCTATGTTTACATAGTGTATAGATGGCCACACAGCGTATGTTGCTGACATAAATCACAGGTATATAAAGAGGCATTCATGCATTCTGTTACTAGTTATAAATCCCAGGTGCATAAACTCCGATAAACTCCGCAGAAACCGTTTGGTAGAAGGAAGCTTCTTATTTAATCAGCACCAACACCCCGCTCCATTATTGAGTAACCTAGGGTCAAAACCTTGCAACGGGACAGTTGTACACAAATTCTTTTTTAAAGTGTCAAAGGTGCTTTGACAGTCATCGTCCCATAGAAACTTGTTTTTCACTTTTAACAACTGTCTTAACGGGTATGTCTTGTGGGAAAAATTCTTCACAAATTTTGCATAGAACTCAACCATCCCTAGAAACGATCGTAGTTCCTCCTTGTTTTTCGGTTCCAGAACCCCATTGATGGCCTCTAGGAGTTCTTTCTTGGGGCTGATACCTTCACCTGTAATTTCATGTCTCAGGTAATTGACTTTGTGGCACGCGAATCTGCACTTTTTGTACTCTGCTGTCAACCCCTTGGCCGCTAGTGTTTCGATAACTTGAATGACCTTGTCGTCATGCTCTTGCCTGGTTTTCCCCATGACGAGAATGTCATCTTGGAACGTCAACAGGTCAGGAATGTCCGCAAAGATGTTCTGCATCAGTCTCTGAAACATGGCGGCCGCTGACGCTAATCGGAAAGGGACTCTGTTGAAACGGTAACACCCAAAAGGTGTTACAAATGTAGTGAGTTTCTTGCTCTCACGGTGAAGGGGGACCTGGTGGTAGGCGGATTTCAGATCTATGATCAAAACCACTTCACTCCTTTGGTTCTGGATAGCATTTCGTTAATCCTTGGCAAGGGATAGTGTCAGGATCCTGGTCTTGCGCCTACACTGCTTGGTGGTCTAACTTGCATCAACCACGGTGCAGGTGAGACTAGACCGGGGACGAACTACAACTCCCAGACTCCCCGGCAGCGGGGAGGTGATATGAGCGCTGCTGACACGCATCCTGTTGCGTGTAATTCTTAGCATTCCTATTCCTTGCCGGCTGGCGGAGGGACCCCTTCCCGGTGTTCGGATTTCCTGTTTTCCTGCTCATTCAGCGAGGAGAAGCCTAGGGTTCGTTTCCAGATTCCGAGGTAGGAGTTGGGAACTCTGTTCGAGGGAAAACATCATTAGAGGCGGAGCGCGTTGCCATTCAGCCGCGTTTCCGTTAAGGAAAGTGTACTTTGTTGATTTAGCATTAAGAAGCGGAGCGCGGTAGTAGTCCGCTACGCGTTACCGTTTTGAATTCGGCTCCGGTAGAGATTTCATCTATTTGGAGCATTTGGTGCCTTTATTTTTGGAACTTATTTGCAGCAGACCGGCGGAGCGCGGTAGTGGTCACAACTACGCGTTACCGTGTGGTTATTTTTGGTTTACTTGTACTCAGTGATTCATAGGGATTCCTACTTGTGCCTGAGGTTCCAGGGAACTGTGTTTCTTTCTATTTCACAGAGCGGAGTGTTGTGGTTCTTGCTCCCTACACACTACCGTTTCTGAAAAGCCTGGGAATATTTCTTCTTTATAATTTCTTCTTGGCATCATACTTGGAAAAGGGGTGTCTTGAGCATTACATTTCAATTCATCAGAACCCATTATTGCATGGCGTCTTCACACCCTAGTCTGGGTAGGCGGAAAAGTGGTTGGGCTATTAGTTCTTAGGAAGGTCCTATGTCTATGCTCTATGATGTTTGAGTATTATTTGTATTCCTTTAGGCGCAATTCAGTCAAGGCTGGTGGTGAATGAGGAAGAATATCAAAAGACGTTTGTTTCATTGGTTATGCAGGTACATATCCTCCTTAGCGAGATCATTTGAGTGTAGCCAATGTATATGGTTTTGATCTAAGTATATGTTTCTGTCGTTACAGGTTACTCCCTTTCCCTGCTGTGCCTTCCCTTCCCCTCCCTGTCTTTTTCCCTCGCTCAATGACTCAAATACTCTGTATTGTACAAGGAGAGTGTTTGTGACGTTGAGAGGTGGACCATTGTATCTACAACCGGATCCTGCGGAGCTGAATCTGACAGAATTACACGCCCAAGAAATTAGCTCTGCCCGGTTCGGTTGTCTTTATAATGGCTTCTATGGAGGATGTTCTCAAGGCGCTGGTAATGGTTCAGCAGGAGTTAGCCTCCTCTAAAGCAGAAACAGCAGCGTTAAGGGATAAGGTAGACAAGTTGACCAGAAACCCTTTTGATGCCTCTTCCCCCCAGGTACAGGTTACGGTACCTCCTCCTATCCCTTTGGCTACACCCGAGCGCTATTCTGGGGATCCGGCTAAGACACAGGTGTTTCTTACTCAAATTATGCTTCACTTTTCATGCAAGCCAGCATCCTTCCCTAATAACCACTCTCGAGTGGCGTTTGCCATTTCATATCTTATAGGCGATGCCGCCAACTGGGCGGTTCCTCTAGTTCGGAAGAATGATGCTATATTGTCAGACTGGTCGGCGCTTCGTGCCGAGTTCGAAAGAGTGTTCGATCGAAGGGCCACCACGTTCAGTGCTGATCGCAAACTTCTCACCCTTAGGCAAGGAAGACGTGACTTACTGTCCTATCTCACCGACTTTAACAGATTGGTAGCTGAGACAGATTGGCCCGAGGAAAAAAGAATGTCTCTGTTTTATCAAGGACTAAGAGATGGCCTAAAGGATGTAATAGCGCAAATCGATCCACAACCCGTCACCTGTACGGACATGATCAATTTGACGCTGCGATTGGATGGTAGACTAACAGATAGAGGGGGTGATAGGAGACGTTGGGACAAGGCCTCTTTTAGTTCTGAGGGTAACCCTCGCAGAGCCCTACCCTCGTCAGACATCGGCAGCGAACCCATGGAAATTGGCGCTGTAAGAGCGCCATTATCCCGAGAAGAAAAAGAGAGTCGCAGGGCTATGGGGTTGTGTATGTACTGTGGGAAGAAGGGGCATTTCGTAAGAGAGTGCCCCACCAAACCAAAGACCTCGGGGGTATGGAATCGGAGCAAAAGAGTAGCGGTCTCTGTCATAGGTACTCCCAAGAGTAGATCCGAGATCCCACAGGACCAGGAAGAGAGACAGCCTTTGATGATCCCTTCTCTAACCGTAATGACCGTACACGACTCAGAGACCCATATCATCCTTCCCATGAGACTAGAGAGCCAGTTACAGGTCCATCGGGTCAGGGTTATGATTGATTCGGGGGCCACGGGCAATTTTATAGACAGTGGGTTGGTATCCTCCCTGTCCTTGGAACGAATGCCTCGAACCACACCTGAAGAGGTATTAGCAGTGGATGGAACACCGTTGAAATCAGGTCTCATCACAGAACAGACTGAGCTAGTGGTGTTGTCTGTTGAAGTGACCAAAGGTAGACATAGTGAAGAATTAGTTCTGAACATCATGGAAGCCCCTCAGTATGAGGTCATTTTGGGAATGCCCTGGTTGAGCCATCACAACCCTACTATTGATTGGAAAGCCAAACATATACAGTTTCTGTCGGATGAATGCAAGGAGCACTTGGAGGGCCATAGGACAGTCCATACCGCAGCTTTGTTGTTACCAGTGGTAGTGGCTACTGCCGCTGAGAAAATGGTTGCCTTGCCCTCTGAATATCTGTGTTACAAGGATGTGTTTAGTGAGAGCAGAGCAGAGCAACTACCGCCACATAGATTGTATGATTGTCGTATACATCTGATGGAAGGGGCTACCATCCCATCATGTCGGGTGTACGCCTTATCAGTGACCGAAACCAAACATCTAAAGGAATATATAGATCATTATTTGGAGATTGGGTTCATTAGGCCATCCAGATCACCCGCTGCTTCTCCCTTATTTTTCATCAAGAAGGCGAACGGTGATTTGAGAGCGTGTGTGGACTATCGCATGTTAAATAAGAACACTGTACGCAATCGGTATCCCTTACCACTCATATCAGTCCTTCTGGATCAAGTACGGGATGCTAACATATATACCAGACTAGACCTCCGTGGCGCGTACCACTTGGTGCGCGTAAGGGAGGGGGATGAATGGAAAACTGCTTTCAAGACACGTTATGGGTTGTATGAGTAAACCGTCATGCCGTTCGGGCTCTGTAATGCCCCTGCGGCATTTCAATACTTCCTAAACGATGTCTTGAAGGAGTTTATGGATATCTGCGCTGTGGTCTACATAGATGACATCCTGATATACTCAGAAAAGGTTGAGATGCACGAGCAGCATGTTTCGAATGTGTTACAGAAATTGAGGGAACATAGGCTTTACTGCAAGTTGAGCAAGTGCAAATTCAGCGTGCCCAAGGTGGAATTTCTGGGTGTGATGCTTTGCCCCACGGGGTTGCAAATGTCTGACAGAAAGGTTCAGGCTGTACAAGAATGGCCCATCCCCACATGTGTGAAAGATGTCCAGAGTTTTTTAGGATTTGCGAATTACTATCGCAGGTTCATCCTCCAGTTCTCACAGGTGGCTGTGCCTTTGTCCAGATTGCTCAGGAAAGGGGTGTCTTTTCATTGGACTAGCGAGGCAGCTGAAGCATTCAAGAAACTAAAGGAGGCTTTTACCACTGCTCCCATTCTAGCCCATCCAAAGCCCGAACACCCATACATAGTGGAGGCCGATGCTTCGGACGAAGCAATTTGGGCTATTCTTTCCCAAAGGAATCAGATTACAGGGCAGCTGCATCCTGTAGCCTATCTGTCAAAAAAAGCTGAGCATGGCCGAAAAGAACTATACCATTGCAGAGAAAGAGCTATTAGCTATAAAAAGGGCTTTTCAGGAGTGGAGACAGTACTTGTGGGGAGCTTCTTACCCAATCACAGTATTCTCTGATCATAGGAATCTCCAATATATGAAGACAGCACGACATCTCACTCAGAGACAAATGAGATGGATGCTTTTCTTTTCAGAGTATGACTTTGTGATCACTTTCAGACCTGGGGTGGAAAACCGGAAAGCGGACTCGCTATCCAGGCAGGACCAAACAGATAAAGACACAAGTGAGGCAGTACTGGAGACAATTGTGGATCCGGCAAAGGTGATTTGCGTGATTCAGGCAGATAGCTTTTTGGACCTGATTCGTAGAGCTAAAGATCAGGATGCCTGGGTGGTGTGGGCCACCAAAGGTAGCAGTCGTGTGTTAAAGCAAGGGCTGCCTTTTCACGGCAACAAGCTGTTTTTACCTACCAAGACCTTGCAGAAAAAGGCATTTGAGTGGTGTCATGATTCACATCTAGCGGGTCATCAAGGCGTGAGCAAGACTGTTCAACTGTTACAACGTCATTTTGGGTGGGAATCTTGTAAAGAAGATGTGTGCACATGGGTAAGGCAGTGTGAGGAATGTGCTCGTGCCAAGAATGAGACAGGAAAAAGAAAAGGGAAGTTAATGCCTTTGCCCACACCTAAAAGACCATGGCAATCCATCAGCCTAGACTTCATCATGGGTCTGCCACCAGATCAGGGCAAGACAGCTATATTGGTGGTTGTAGATAGTCTCACAAAGATGGGACATTTCATTCCTTGTGTTAATCTCCCCACAGCAGGACAAACGGCACAGTTACTGTTGAGTAACGTGATACGTTTACACGGAGTGCCAGATGTCATCGTGTCAGACAGGGGCCCACAATTCGTCGCTAGATTTTGGAAGGTGTGGTGTCAGGCAATGCACATACAACCCTCTCTCTCCACTAGTTTCCACCCACAGACTGATGGGCAGACAGAAAGACTCAACCAGACCCTGAAGAAGTACCTACGGTGTTATGCGGCGGATGCTCATGACTCGTGGGTCTCCTTATTGTGGATGGCTGAGGTGGCTTACAACAATGCCTAGCATAGTTTGGTGGGGGTGTCTACTTTCTGTGCCACCTATGGTTTTGATGCTAGGATATTGCCTATCAACATTCCGGAGGGAGTGGCTGATCAACCCACGGTTCTCGGACAAATGCAAAAATTGCAAAGAATACATAAGAAAGTCAGAATGCATCTGAAAAAAGCGAAGGTGGAGTACAAAATATTGGAGGATAAGCACAGGAGAGCGGGCCCTATGTATCAAGTGGGTGACAGGGTATGGTTATCCACCAAGAACTTCAGATTCAAGTTGCGTAGTATCTTCTATCCTAGATACATAGGCCCTTATGTCATTCTGAGGAAGATCAATCCTGTTGCTTACAAATTGAAATTGCCCGGGACCCTTCGGGTTCATCCGGTGTTCCATTGCAGTCTGTTAAAGCCTGCCTTCTCTGCCAGGAGACGTGCTCCTCCTCCGGTGTTCTGCGATGGGGGGTTGGAGTATGTGGTACGGAGCATAAAGGACTCTAAGTGGAGGAGGGGTGTGTTGTGGTATCTGGTTTCCTGGAAGGGGTACTCGGTGGAGGATGATTCCTTGGAACCCGTACGAAACATTCACGCCCCTGCAGCCATCCGTTCTTTCCATCGCAGGTTCCCTATGCGGCCTGGTCCTAGGAGGCGCTAGGGGGGAGGACATACTGTCAGGATCCTGGTCTTGCGCCTACACTGCTTGGTGGTCTAACTTGCATCAACCACGGTGCAGGTGAGACTAGACCGGGGACGAACTACAACTCCCAGACTCCCCGGCAGCGGGGAGGTGATATGAGCGCTGCTGACACGCATCCTGTTGCGTGTAATTCTTAGCATTCCTATTCCTTGCCGGCTGGCGGAGGGACCCCTTCACGGTGTTCGGATTTCCTGTTTTCCTGCTCATTCAGCGAGGAGAAGCCTAGGGTTCGTTTCCAGATTCCGAGGTAGGAGTTGGGAACTCTGTTCGAGGGAAAACATCATTAGAGGCGGAGCGCATTGCCATTCAGCCGCGTTTCCGTTAAGGAAAGTGTACTTTGTTGATTTAGCATTACGAAGCGGAGCGCGGTAGTAGTCCGCTACGCGTTACCGTTTTGAATTCGGCTCCGGTAGAGATTTCATCTATTTGGAGGATTTGGTTCCTTTATTTTTGGAACTTATTTGCAGCAGACTGGCGGAGCGCGGTAGTGGTCACAACTACGCGTTACCGTGTGGTTATTTTTGGTTTACTTGTACTCAGTGATTCATAGGGATTCCTACTTGTGCCTGAGGTTCCAGGGAACTGTGTTTCTTTCTATTTCACAGAGCGGAGTGTTGTGGTTCTTGCTCCCTACACACTACCGTTTCTGCAAAGCCTGGGAATATTTCTTCTTTATAATTTCTTATTGGCATCATACTTGGAAAAGGGGTGTCTTGAGCATTACATTTCAATTCATCAGAACCCATTATTGCATGGTGTCTTCACACCCTAGTCTAGGTAGGCGGAAAAGTGGTTGGGCTATTAGTTCTTAGGAAGGTCCTATGTTTATGCTCTATGATGTTTGAGTATTATTTGTATTCCTTTAGGCGCAATTCAGTCAAGGCTGGTGGTGAATGAGGAAGAATATCAAAAGACGTTTGTTTCATTGGTTATACAGGTACATATCATCCTTAGCGAGATCATTTGAGTGTAGCCAATGTATATGGTTTTGATCTAAGTATATGTTTCTGTCGTTACAGGTTACTCCCTTTCCCTGCTGTCCCTTCCCTTCCCCTCCCTGTCTTTTTCCCTCGCTCAATGACTCAAATACTCTGTATTGTACAAGGAGAGTGTTTGTGACGTTGAGAGGTGGACCATTGTATCTACAACCGGATCCTGCGGAGCTGAATCTGACAGATAGTGCTCTACTACAATGTTTTGATTTAGGTCGCGCAAATCAATGCACAGTCTCAAACTGCCGTTTGGCCGTTTTGCCACGACTAGTGGAGCTACCCATTCGGCGGCTTTGACGCATTCAATTATGCCTTCCTTGAGAAGTTTGTCCAGCTGCTCCTTCACTTCTTCTTTTACGGAAAACGGTATGTTGCGCACTTTTTGCACAGTCGGAATTGCGTCCTTCTTAACTAATATTGTGTGCGCATACCCGTTTAGCACTCCAATCTTCCCATTGAAGAGACTTGGAACCTTCTTCAGAAGGGTTTTGCTGTAACACTCACTTTCTTCCACCAGGAGAACAGGATCTGCTTTGCTGGGATCAAGCTTTATTCCCAATTCACCCTGATCCATCCAGCCCAAGACAGAGGGCCCCACCGCTGACAAATATAGCTTGCACATGGATTCCCTTCCTTTGAATGCAAAATTCAACCTTCTGTATCCACACACCTCGATGGGATCTCCTGTGAATGTCCTTATAGTTATGTCGGCTTTATCTAAGTGTTTGCCTAATTGGGGAGCAAACTTCTCCTTACATACCTCGTTGTTAACAATTGTGTATGGTGACCCCGAGTCAGCTACTATGCTGATTCCAACTCCTCCTATAGTCATTTCACATCTTGGTTTCTTAGTTTTGGCTTTCTTCTCAGTATCCACGCTCGTTATGCACTCGTCGTCAATGTTCAAAATGAACATGTTTTCATCTTTGTCATCAGATGTACAGCGACTATTAGTCTCCTCCACAATTTTCACTTTATTTGCGATCCGCCTGTAGCATACTTTTTGAAAATGACCTACAATTCTGCAATTGGTACACCTCACGCCACGAGCTGGGCACTTTTTGTCATCTGCCAAGTGACTTGAACTACCACATCTGTAGCAGCGTTGTGTGTCATTGTATTGCATTCTTCCCTGTACCGGTTTATTACTTTTGTAGATATGGTTTACTTTGCTGTTTTTCTTATAGTCAGTCACTCTATTTACTGTATCACCTTCTTTCTTTTCTTTGCTTTCTGCTATGACTGCTTTCGCGCACCTTCCTGTAAGTTCCGCCTTCTTCGCTATATCGATTATATTTTGTAGAGGGTACTCACCCTGAGCCCACAGATTGTCCTGAATGTTACTGTTGGATCCTTGCATAACAATCTGGTCCCTTATGAATTCGTTGTGCAAATCACCAAAGCGACAGTTTATAGCCAAATTTTTCAATGCCGACACATAATCGAAAATTGACTCCTCTTTTCCTTGTTTTCTGTGAAAAAACTTGTACCTGTCGACTCCAACACACACTGTTGGCTTGTAGTACGTGTTCAAGTCATCAATGGCATTTTCAAATACATCTTTTTCTCCTTCTCCTCTTGTTTTTTTGTTTATTTTCATATACACCTTAATTCCCCCAGCTCCTAGGCTATGTAACAATATTTTGTACTTTTTTCTGCAGTAAATTCCTTATCATCCTCAAAGTTCGAGATATAATTCATAAAATACTCTCTCCATACTTCCCACTTTACCTCTGGTTCTCCTTTTCCTAGGAGGAATGCTTGGACTGGCGTTAGGTTCCACAGATTCCCTGAAGCCATTTCTTAGTGCTGCTTATTGCCTTAATCTTGTGCCTAGTTTGCAATAGCTATATTTATATATTTGTTTTCCCTGAAGTGGGATGACAGATTGTGCAGCGTTTCTTTCTTTGTGCTGTGATGTGTGTTTATTTTGAAGTAAATAGCTCACAGTGGTATTTTTCCTTATATGTCTCCTTTAATTATTTTATTTTTTTATACACTTCTTCTATGCACATTAGCCTGAAACTCTACGCTGTGTGGGCTTTTATCTTTTTTTAAGTTGATCCTTGAGCGATTGTAAAGGTTTTTTTTTCCACAGCTGTTATTCATTTAGACGTAGGGGCTTCGTAAGCTCTGTTTCCTTCAAACTGAATATGCCTCTCCTAAGATGGCCGCCTGCGCGTGACGGAAGCGCGTGTTACCCAGTCACCTGAGGAGAGCACTGTGTGATTAACGCGCGCACAGCTGACAGTTGACAGTTCTGTTCGCACTAGATCTTGCAGCAGTTCATCACTGACAGAAACCTTTTTTTTCGTCAGAGAGTTTTTCGCCCACAATAATTTCCTCACTAATTTGCGCAGACTAAGTAAGGGAACGCTGTCTTTATAACGTGCATACGCAGCTGGGGGCAACTATTTAAATACGCCTTTAAATTGATATCTCTTTCTTTTTTTTTGTATTCAGGCTTTTTGCTACGGTCACTCACCCGTCGGCCAGTGGCGAGTATTTTGTACTTCTTTCCTCACGTAATGTTCCTCACGATTTTCACTTTTTTTTTCCCTCGTACTATTTGAAGTTCTTGTGTAAGTCCCGTGGTTTCTTTTCCACATGTGGATTCTGGTTTTGGTGCCTCGTCGCCAACTTTGTTAAGATAAACTCCACAGAAACCGTTTGGTAGAAGGAAGCTTCTTTATTTAATAAGCACCAACACCCCGCTCCGTGGAGACGGAGCGGACACGCCTGAACAGTCCACCACCAGCTGTCATCTGTCAACACTCCAAGGATGACAGCTGGTGACGCAAGCAATACAAGTACGGTGTCCTGGAGTGGACACTTGCAATCACAACAACCGTCAATTTAACAGTGGTAACAGTCTCTAAATCATATAATATGTTGGTACAATACATAACACGTTTGTATCATACGAGGTGCATCGTGAAGCTCATTGGAATGGAAGGAATGTGATGACAGTATGCACAGAGGAGGCCGAATGAGGGGATCGAAACAAGTACATTTCCAGCAAGAGAACCATGGGGAAATTCAAACCTGAGGGTGCACTTACAGGTGGAGAACCAACTGTCAGATCCGAATCCGCGGGGGCACCCACAGGAGATGAGCCAAAAACAAAACCCCATAATTAATATATCTTCCTATAATCTCAAGGAAGAAGATATGAAGATTTTGAGTAAAGGGCTATCTTTTGTACCATTTGCCCATCCAAACAACTTTACGATAAAAGCAGAACTTCACAGTTGTTTCAGAAAAGTCTGACTGCGTTATTTCTTCAAAGACTCTTCAGTCTCCCCACTATCATCACAGACAGGCCCAATGACACGATCAACCTTCATGCCACCTGCAAACTCCATGACAAACAAGATTCTCGCATATGACAGTGTTTTTACGAGATTTTCTCAAGTTAGTAAATAAAACACAGTATGTCAACCACAATATTACGAGTTTGGAACGAGTAGCACTCACATCACTTAAAAACAACAAGGAAATTGTGATCCAATCCGCTGATAAGGAGGGAGAAATCGTGGTGCAAGACGTTACCAACTACAAGGCAGAAGTCCTAAACCAACTGCGAAATGGAATCAGCTACACCAGACTACGAACGATCTTAAAAATCACCAAAGAAGGTCTTGAACAAGGTTTCCTTTCACATCTGGAGTTCAAGTTTTTGAACCAAAAGCAACCTTGTTGACCGACGATCTATCCACTACCGAAGATATACAAGAACATGCTGAACCCTCCGTGACAACCTATCTCCTCAGGCTGCGGCTCTTTACTCGAACCACTGTGCAAATATGGGGATTTTTTCGTGAAGCCGATAACGGAGACTGGGAGAGCATATCTGAGGGATACTATGGAGATGATTAATCTGGTAGACGGTTAACAGTTCAACCCTACAAACCAACCCTAGACACTGTGTCATTGTACACGAGCATACCACAAGCACCTGCTCTTGAGGATATGGAGGCAGCCCTCAACAGGAGACCAGCACCAATGGCGGTGCCCACTTAATTCATCATTAGACTCCTCAAGATCGCTACGATGCACAATTTCTTCTATTTTCAAGGTGATTTTTACCTACAAACCAAGGGTGTAGCAATGGGCGCCAGTTTTGCTCCCGACCTAGCCATCATCTACATGGATTACTTTGAAAACTCCCATGTGTTCGATACCAACAACCCTTACATTGCACAAGTGACTTTATGGAGGCGCTACATAGACGATATTCTGTTTATCTGGACTGGCGATACCAGGTCACTGAGTGACTTCCACATATGGCTAAATCAAAGGCGAAATGACATCAAGTTTACCATCAATTCTCAACCCCAACGAATATATTTTCTGGACATTAACATCAAAACTGAGAATACCCAACTATATACTACTCTTTACAGAAAGCCAGCAGAATGAAACTCATTACCTCTGTATAATAGCCATTAAATCCAAGGGGTCTACGGGACAATCTGCCCTTCAGACAGTTCTTGAGGATACGCTGGAACTGTTCCAAAAAAGAAGACTATATGAAGGAATCCAAATAACTCAGCGACCGCCTAGTTGCGAGGGGCTACCCAAAGAGATTGGTCAAACGGGCTCACAAAAGAGCATGGTTCAATCCCACAGAAGTATTGTTGACTGCTAAAACACGAGAAAATCACCTACCAGAGAGGATGATATGTGTCACTACATTTTGTACCCAATGTCACGCAATCAAGATCATTAACCGACATTGGGGCCTAATCTCGGATGATTTGGAACTGTATGATCCATCAATGCATTCTTTCTGAAAAAGCAAGAGTTTGCAAGACCATGTGGTACAGTCTCTTTTGGATCCTCCTCATGAACCATCCATTCAATCTTTGTAGGATCACCCAGCACCACTGGGCCGCCATAAGTGTGGCCATTGCAAGGCTTGTAAAATGGCTATCCAAACAAAACAATTCATCAACAAACAGCATGTAATAGACTTAAAATCTTTCACCAATTGCAATTCATCAAACGTGATTTATGCCATCATCCGCCCCTGTGAGAAAGTATACGTGGGCCAAACTCAACAAAAGATGAAAGCACATATACTCCAGCATTGCAGCAGGGTCCGCTGTAGCGTACCAGGAGCACCTCTGGTTGATCATTTCCAGAACGTCCAACACAAACCTGAAAGTTTAAAGTGGCTAATCTTAGACATGGTCACACTTGGAGTCAGAGGAGGGAACATTCAGTCTATCTTGAACGTCCGAGAATGTAAGTGGATGCATCTTATGGATACAATCCAGAATGGGCTGAACAAGTTGGATGCAAGCAGCGCACAGCTATCTTGCCTAACTTCAGAATAATTGTGGTTTTCTTTAAGTTGAACATCCTCTGTGCATACTGTCTCCACATTTCCTTCCATTCCAATGAGCTTTACCATGCACCTCCTATGATGCAAACGTGTTATGTACTATACCAACATATTAAATGATTTACAGACTGTTACTACTTTTCAATTGACTTTGCATTTTGCACCTGGGATTTATAACTAGTAACAGAATGCATGAATGCCTCTTTATATACCTGTGATTTATGTCAGCAACATACCCCATGTGACCATCTATACACTATGTAAACATAGCGGGAGAACAGTGTGCATTTATCTATTTAGATGTTTTTGAGATGTCCCATAAAAAACGTGTGCATTTACCACCTACCTAGTGCAAACGCTTATGAATTTGTAACACAGCACATGTTAATTACAACCATATAACGGGTTACCAGTTACAATTATTACATTTTTTTGCACATGTGAAGATATTACTATTGAAAGCATTTCTCCTTTTCTCCTTCTACTGTTTTTACGTAAATGCCATAATGTAAGCCCATGAGTAATTTTATTTGTCACACAAAATGTAAACCTTGCTTTCTTTGTGCTGAAACAGGTTTTTCTATTGCAATCGGTCCTTTGGGGATTGTTAAAATTGTAAAATTCTAAGGCTTCCTCCGTTTTTCAAGGGACTACTGTCACTAGAGTAGTCTTTCCTCATCGTTGCTAAAAGCCTCATCACCCACCTGACTGGGCTCCCCCCACCCCAACAGCATCGAACATCGTCACAGCGCATGCCAGGCATGTGAGTCCTGATGACTCAGTACATAAGGCCTCTTCCTTTCAGTGCTCCAGTTCCGACGCAGTGAACGGATGCACTTTACTACAAGGTAATATCATTTCACCCGTTTTTACTCTCCAAACCAGTTTTTTATTCTCCACCGAGTGAAACCTTGAAGAGAGGGCTAATTAATATTCATCCTTTCTTTGTTTAGAAACTTGGTACCTCAGCGGCACATGTGAATTCTGACTACCACTTAATGATATCAGCTTTAATTTGTGAGGTAATGTGATCTTCTTTCACAACCAAGTTCTTTTCAACAGTTCTTTTTAACCTTTTAAAGCCTCACATCTCTGTTAGGAGTGGTGAATTATCTTTAGTCCTGTTACTTTTCATGTGATTGGGAACCTTTGGATTTAATCTCGGTCCATCTATTTTGAAGTGAACGTTTTTTAAAACAATTTCTAAGGAACATAAGGGAAATGAGGGGTGCCACCCCGCCTAAGGGGCGTGGCGCCTTTAGTGGCAGAAAAGGGCCCGAGCAGTGTAAAAATCCCTTCCGGTCGGGAGAAGGGTGGGTAAAAGGTTACTATCCGCCGGAACTTAGTAGGATGAGAATCCTATGTATTCGTTTTTGGTTTAGTCAATGTTGAAGGATACAGTGTTCCAAAATATTGTGCACCTAATCTTTGTTTCCCTTGAAACTTGATCTGCAACAAAAAACTTTCAGTCAGCAAATGGCAGAAAGTGACGACGAAAGGGAGAGAGCTAGAATAGCAGCTCAACTCCTAGCGGATGACACAAGTCTCCGAGATGAAGACCCGAATGCTATAATCATTCCGGTAAATGTAAGAAGAACTATAACTAAAAACATATAGAAAATGGAGTATCATCACGAGGTGGTACAGTCATATTCGTGGTAGAGGCCCATGAATATCGGCAGACAGAGGTATTCTATTCATGGATAAATTTTCCAGCAGCACACGCTGTGACACACGAATTCCACTATTACAAAATAGGGGATCATCTGGATGAATACGCTCCTTTTGAGGAAGTTGAAATCCCACTAACTTACCAAGAGCACCTGCTCTGGTTTAATGGCGCCCTAAAACATCAAAATCACATCAGCAGGCGCGGTCCACTAGGTAGACCAGGAGCCACGTGGCCGGTTCTAGCCAGCTACACACCACATCCCGACATTGAAAAAATGTCAAGTGAAGAACTTTTAGTTAAACTAAAAGAATTAACAAAGGCATATAGAGAATTAGTTCAATTGGCAATGGACGATATAACGTACCTCCAGAAATTGAAAGAAATAGATATATCAAAACAACGATTTGAATTTGCCAGAATCATAGAAAAATGCTATGAAGAACTAGGTAGAGATAATTTGGGTGGGAAAACAGTAAAACCCCGACTACTTGAAAATCCTGAAAAAACATTTATTAAAAATAATCTAAATACTCCAAAAAGGAGTTGGGATGGAAATAAAAAATCCACTCCCAAAGAAAAACGATTCCAGTCCAGAGGAAGGTCTCCTCAACGGAGAGATAGATCTCCAGAACGAGGTGGCAAGTCTCCCCAGAGGGAGCCCTCTGAGAAAAGATACAACGTTAGAGATAAGGATAAATTTAGAACACATGACAGTTATAAAGATATTGATACACGTCCCTTTCGATCTTTTCAGACTTCCTCACAGAAATCGGAAAGAAGAGGACGGTCAGAACACAAGGAGGAGCACGTCAAGTCCAAAGACAAGGAACCTGCTCATCAAAGTAAAAAATTACAATTTCCAAGGAAGAAGGTAGCTAGTATTAAAATAATAAAACATGCCGAGGATATTGAGGACACAACTGAAAAACAGAGAGTGGGCCCAGACAATGCTAGACAGCGCAGCAGAAGTAACCATAGCTCGCAAGATCTTGATGAATCAATTAATATTCCTGAATTACACCATTCAGCAAACAACGTGTTTGGTTTAGCCAAGATAAAAGACTTAAATAAACCGTCTATTCCAAAGCCCATGCCTGATAGCAATAGCACTACAGATGTGGAGATAGACGTATCCCATATTTTACACCAAAACAGAACACATCCTGATTGGAAAAAAGGGTTGATCTGGCCCACAGACACAAATAACTGTCAAGATAGATTCCTGAACAAAACACAGGGGTTTAAACATACCAGGCCAGACCCTAGATACTCCCAGAGACAACATCCAGGGATAGTTACAACATACAGTGTAGGGAAACTCTGCCTTGAATGGCTACAGAAATCCACACTGGCTGAAATTAAGCTACACTTGACTTTACTTAAAGACGGTGCTGACTTGCGAGATTTCATTCTGGGACCTCGCAAACAGCGTCAAAAACGTTTCATATATGCCAGTATATACGCTGCTTACAACGAGGCTTGGAAAGTAACACAAATTGAAACAGCTGAAAAAATACGAGAAATTGATCGTATTAATTTGGAGAAATCACTTTCTGTAGTGGACAATGGGTTAACGACTCTGTCCTCCAGAATATATTCACTGGACAGCATTGTATCATCTGCTATTGATATAATAGAGCAGGACTTGCTATTGTTACAACATGGTCAGTCCCAATTACGTTCTATTGTACAGCTTGGCTGGACGTTGCAAAATCTGCGTTCAGGCTACGTGCCATGGCGTTTAATCAACGTAACGTCATTATTCTCTATCTTTAACCTTACTGATAAACAAATCAGTTTGGCACAAAAAGGAGCAGACTATACGATTCTGAGCATTGAAAAACTTGAGAGATTACCATTGACAATGCCAGAAAGACCTGTCATTGAATGGATAATACATAGGACGATTACAATCCCAATAACAACTTTCCAGTTTAAGTATTGCCAAAAATATATACCAGCAGGCCTGTATGAAAGGTTGGGTAAAGGATACATCAAGTCAACATGGAATTTACCTTATACACACAAATGTTATAGTGAAGGAAAAAAAGAGGTATTCCTTAGTGGTAACAATTGTAAACAATCGCTAAGTGGTACACTCCTGTGTCAAGGTATTAACTTGCATGGAGCCTGCGAAGGGTCTTCAAATAACCTTTCATGTCACCTGCACGGCACTCCTGCAGCACAGATAGAGCCATTTGTCAGACAGCTTTCCAAAGGCAGCTACGCTCCAATAAGTGACCACAGCTGTTGTGGCATGGTGCCAGGAAAAGCCTTTCCCGTGAGGATTAGTTCCATGGTCACTTGCTGTATGCAAGTATTGTATCAAAACAGCAATCCAGACATGGAGGCAGCAATATGGCCTCGATTGAATATCTCTTCTATTCGAATTGATACTTTAAGCAGAATGAAGTCTATTCTTTTACAGACAACTGTGCCTTTAACCTTGTCCAAAGAGACGTATGATCTGCAAGTTGCAAGGACAGCAGCAGAGATACATTCCCTATTATCAACAAATTGCCCCGTACATTTCGTAGAAATGTTAAGCCAAATTTTAAACATGTCTGATACCAGTTGCATCGCACATGTATTTAAGACAATTTTTTCGGGACTGTTAACACCCTTTGAAACAGTTCTGGGCATCTTTCCGAATTTTGCCCATTCTGTCTTCGGCGGTCTGACTCTACTTTTGGGACTCGTAGCTAGAATTTTATTTTTGATCCTTCTGCTCCGATATGGCAAGCCAAGCCACAGACAAGACTCCAGCAATGATGGGAGAAACGATCCTAGCTACACGCTACCGGGACCGCATCACTAAAGTCCTCGGATTAGCCCGGCTAAGAGATCTAAGTGCAACCTGGTTTCTTTCATTCAGACCTATCTGGCAAGATTGCATCTTACCTGTGCTTCGATGTCTGCTATGCGAAGAAGAATGCATGTTGGACATCTGTCTTACACTACCATCAGCAGTACCAATGGCTACAGATACCTTGCTAGGTCCGGTAACGACTCATGCATCGTGTTGTCCCCAGCGGCTACCGATTCTGATGACGGCATTCGTTGAGACTTCACCACTACGAGTAGGTGGCGGTGAAGTACGAGAGGAAAGCAGCACCAAACAGGTACAACTTTCTGTGAGCATTGCTGATCCTGACATCGATGATAGCAATCATTCTCACATATGCACAATTTCAGCATTTTCGAACTTGATCGAACTTTCACCTGATGTTGTAGACCAATTTTTTGCAAGCCTGTCTGAAATGATGTTCTCCCCGGAACAAAAAGAATAACTTTTTAAAACAACGAGCACACAGCGTTCCCTGAACTCTGAATTCGGCCTTCAGTTTTTGATAAACACAGCTACTGAAAACATTTGGAACTATTTTTCCCTTGAGAGCGAAATGATTTTTTTTTCACTTCCAAAATATTTACCCTTTTTCTGGCACAAAGTACTCTACTTAAAGTAGACCTATTCTTAGAGAACAGAGCTTCTATTTTAGGAACTCTAGAGACAATATTTTACCTCAGACTCTAGCACATGTACAGCATTTGTATAAATATGTGGTGGAATGGTCTCGACCTTCTTTTCTGTATTCAGAGCCATTCATGTGTAATTTTCGCAATTCATTCAGCTGATATATATATGCATTTAACTGAATGATAACACTGCATGAAAAGCGTACAGTACCAATACTCATTTTTCGGGTATTTGCCATATACCATTTCAAATGCAATTTATGTATTTTGGGGTGGGTTGGAAAACACACATGCATCGTTATGTTTAATATTGCTTAGTTTTTAGTAATGATGGACATTAATTCGTGGAGTGGGTGTTGTGTTTCTATCTAGGACCCTAATTCGATATTCCCGATTTATGCCCTTATGTGGCTATAATAAATAATATCCTTATAAAGGCATAAGAATCATATCCATATTTAGTAATAGCCCATGCAGTCCAAATACGGCATGGCTACTCCTCTAGACTCCTAGAAAGTACAACGCGTTCTTTAAACAAACCAAGCCTCCAGCAGCCCGGGAAATCCCCCTGCTTTTGTTTTGATTTGCACAAGAACTCCTAGAGTCAGAAAGAACTGTTAGTTCTTGGTGACGTCTTATGTCCAACCTTACGTCAAACCCGGCACCTTTCAGGTAGCAATATACCAATGTTGCCTTAAGCAAACACACGGTGGTTTGGAGAAGAGCGGCCATCTACTTGCCCTCAAGCCCAGCTGATGCGAGGAGCCGAAGGAAGCCGCCCCTCCCTTTTGACGCACTGAGAAAGATGCTGTCTTTTTCTCCAGCCGGGAAAATCCAGCTCCGGTGTTTCCCGTCACCCTTGCGGGTTGCTGGGATATCGAGTCCTGAGAGAGAGATACAAGACCTCCTTCATTCTAAGAACCAAGGTACGGAGCTGACTAAACCCTTAAGAGATTTCTTGATTCAGATCCTTGGCAAAAACCAAACTTAACTTGAACTGCAACTTACTTGCTCCTTCCCACGTATTAGGCTTAGGTCAGGTACACTGGGGTAGGCGTAGATTAGAAGCACCAGTTGAGTACGTTAGTCAATGTTTTTATGTATGTATATATTTTATCCATTTTAAAGTAACATATGGCTAAGAAACCATATCAATGCTTTTACAGTATTATTTCATAATACTCCTTTTACTGTACGCACTTTACTTTATAATAAGTATTGCAACTGTGGCAATTCATTTCTCTTGCATGAGAAAGAAGACTGCTCAATAAATAACACCTTTTATTGAAAACGCCCATCTCTCTATTTCTCTGCACTCTGGTGAAACTAAGTACGCACGATTGACTGAGTGAAATAATTGTCTATTGTTTTCACACGACTCTAGAGATACACTCTTTATTCTGAGGGAGCAAAGTTGTCATGTTATATGGTTGTCAGAAGCTAATCCCTTCTTGTCTATCCAGGAAAGTTAAACTCCTCCTTGTTTACTCGAGAAAGTTTCTAGTGACCTCTGAGCTAGCTGGCAAAACTAATTAAGTCTAATATAGTCAGTAGAGACCTAGTCGACCTCAGTCCTACGTCTACACTTCTGTTTATATTATTCCAATCCGCGGGGCCTATTGGGAATATAGGAACTACCCTACACTGTTGCTCCTTTTGTGGCGGACCGGCACACCCAGAAAGTAGATGTTTCAAGAAATTGGGAAGGCCAAAAGAGCAGCCCGCCCATACCCAAGCTAATGGACGGCCTTCACAAGCACCCTAGGGGCTTGCCGACGCCCATTCAACTTCACTTGCTGACACACCTCCTTATCAAGTATGACAAATTGCAAGATGCCCAGTTTTTACATAATGGTTTTCTGTTCGGCTTTCGCATCCCATCCTCGGCTACCCCGTCCGCGGCTCCCCCGCGCAACCAATGCTCAGTGCTCCAGAACATGGAAGTGGCGAAGCAAAAAATCCCGTGAGAGGTTACGCTGGGGAGGGTGGCGGGACCCTTCTAACAGTTGCCGAGGCCTGACCTGGTATGCTCACCATGGGGGTTGGTACCCAAAAAGGAGAAAGGGAAATTCCATTTGATTCACAACTTGTCAAGCCCACCAGGTTTATCAGTCAATGACAAACTTGACCCAGATCTATGCACAGTACGCTACACCACCTTTGACACCGCAATCTGGAAGTTACAGGCGCTGAGCGAAGGAGCGTTGATGGCTAAATCAGATATCGAGGCAGCCTTTCGTCTCCTGCCAGTACACCCTGAGGACACCAAGCTCCTGGGTTTCACCTTCAAGGGGGAGTATTTAATTGACCTTTGCATGCCAATGGGATGTTTGATCGCGTGCACAGTGTTTGAGACTTTCAGCAGGTTCTTGGAGTGGGCAGTGTGGCAATTCCTAACGTCCATAACATCATGCGAAGTGGTACACTACCTAGATGCTTTCTTGTTCCTGGGACCGCAGGGCTCCTTAGCATGCAGGAAGGCCCTGCTGGGATTCCAGCATCTGGCAAGAGCACTGGGCGTGCCATTGGCCGCAGAGAAAACAGAGGGGCCAACTACTCGTTTAACATTCCTAGGCATTGAGATAGACACTAGAGAGGGTGTATGCAGGCTCCCTCAGGAGAAAGTAGCAGCTTTCAAGTCAGCCATTGAGGCCTGTTTGTTGACCCGGAAGGTGACGCTGCACCAATTACAAGTCCTGGTGGGCCAGTTGAACTTCGCACTTCGAGTCATACCTATGTGCAGGGCCTTCTCTAGGAGTATAGCAAGGGCAATGTCGGGGCTGTGCGCCAAACATCATCATACCAGGCTCTCAGTTGAAGTAAGGAACTACTTAACTATCTGGAAAGGCTTCCTGGAAAAATTCAATGGGACTGTGTTGTGGCAACTGCTGAGTCGCCCCAATGCAGAGTTGGAATTGTTCACAGATGCAGCGGGCAGTGTGGGTTTTGGGGCCGTGTTGGGGCCCAGGTGGTGCATGCAGCATTGGCCGGAGGAATGAGCGCTGTCAGGTCTCACACGGAATATTACCTTTTTAGAATTGTTCCCAATCATTGTGGCTTTGCATCTGTGGGGGGACATTTTGGCAAACAGACATGTGTGTTTTGGTCTGACAGCATGTCAGTAGTGATGGCAATTAACAATCAGAGAGCGAAATGCACCTAGGTTCTGCGCCTGTTGAAGGAGCTAGTGTTGCAATGTCCACAGCGCAATGTATGTTTTACTGCCAGACAAGTGCAGGAGGTAGACAACACAGTCGCTGATGCTTTGTACCGTTTTAGGTTGCCAGAGTTTCGCATCCGATGGCCGCAAGCAGACAGAGAGATGACGGACTACCCGGCGGGACTATAGAAGCTTGGTGCCCCACAGCCCCTGAGTTGTTAACAGCGTCCCTGACCCCCAAGACCAAGAGTATGTATGAGAGGTCATGGCAGGCGTACCAGGCTTGTTTAAAGGGGGCAGGGATAGTAGAGGGGTTCTCACCTTTAAGTGTCTTTGAATTTATAGTTAATCAGAAAGCGAGTGGAAAGTCATCAGCGATGGTGAGGAGGCAACTGTCGGCAATAGCATTCTATGCCAGTTTAGGGGGGATGGCAGATCCCACAAAAAACCCGAGGGTAAGAAGAGCTATGAAGGGTTGGGAGTGACTGACACCAGGGGTGAAGGACAGTAGGAGAGCCATAGATGCGAGCAGGTTAACAAATATCCTGGAAATACTGCCCAGAATTTGCTTCACGCTGTACGAGACACAGTTATTTAGGGTAGCATACTCACTAGCTTTTTTCGGGGCATTTAGGATTTCAGAGTTGCTACCAGCGTCAAACTCAGACAAAGAGGGGGATATACGATGCGAGGATTTAATTCTGACCGGGGAATCCCTTCAGGTCAGGGTGCGGAGATCAAAAACTGATCCGTTGGGTAGGGGGACCTGGGTCCAGTTAAGATCAATAGTAGGGGCGATATGTTGGCCGGTAAGCCTTGCAAGGAATTTTCTACAGATCAGGCCAAAAGGGGGCGAGTACTATTGCATGTCGACGGCATTCTCCTCACCAGATTTCAGTTCACTAGTGTATGCAAGCTTGCTCTGGAAGGCCTGGGGGTAGGCACAACTCATTTCACATCCCATTCGTTCTGCATTGGCGCAGCCACGACAGCGGCGGCCCTAGGCCTCCCAGAGGAAACTATTAAGAGGGTGAGTCATTGGAAATCAACGTGCTTTGAGTGTTATGTACGCCCCCAGTTAGCATAAGTACTCAGTCTTGCTTCCCCGTTTGTGCCGCCTCACGTTTTTTTTTTTTAAATACCTTTATTGCACATTGCACAAAATACACAGCTGTGGATCCACAACCCGGAGGCCGGCAGCGTTTCATAGCAACGTTCCAGATTGAATAACACAGCCTGATAGCCAACATCCCATAGGGCCTGGCAGCGTTCTGTCACTAGTACGGTAGTAATCCAAACCTGAGTGAATCGTGCCCAGTCGCATTATAAAACACTTCCTAAGGTCTTGAAACCAAGATCAACAACCCATTAACCCAACCCCCTGTCACAGTCCCAGATTGCATAAAACTACAAATGTCGTCCCACAATGGCCAATCCATCCAACTCATATAATGTGCCGCCTCACGTTGATTGTTTCCATCTTCAATTTGCTCTAGGTGCAACGTCCCAGAGGGCGCAAATATGCTGGTGTGGCCACTCTTTTATTCACAGGGCAGGGCTTGCCTTCAAGGATTCACATGAGGAGAGAGTACAGAAGGCAAAGGGAATTGACCACCATTGGGTGGAAATAGGCGGACAACGTTTAGCGGGGGTCCCTAACGATTTGCGGGGCGCCATTGCCAGGGGTATGCCTATTCCCAATCTATTAGTGATCCATTCAGGGGGCAATGATATGATTCCAGCAGGAAAGAGGGGTGTAAAGGAGGCTCTGTTCTCAGTTCTGGCAGTGGTCAGGAAAATGTTGCCTACAACGATATTACTGTGGTCCGAAGTTATACCGCGGCAAGTATGGGCGGAGGGAGCGCCTCTGAAGGCAGCTAATAAGTCAGTGATGAGGCTGAATCAGTCAGTGGTGGAAATTTTAAAGAGATCCAGCATTCGGACCATCAGGCACAAGTTGATACAAACATCAAGGGCAGAGCTGTATGCGACGGATGGGGTACACTTGTCCAAGGCAGGTAGTGAGTTGTTTATACAGACAGTGGTAGGAGCCATCTCAGAGGTGACAGACTGCGTAGGGGGGGGAGGTCGAGTCCGCCAGTGAGCGCCTCACCCTGTGGCGGGGTCCTGGGCAAGAGAAATGACAGGGACTCCGTTTGTCGGTGGCGCTTTGGCCCCAGAACAGGTCTTGAAGTCTATCGGGGCTCCGGGCTGGCGAGAGAGGGGGCTGACCTGCTGGTGGCTCTGGACTCTCTGGCTCTACCCAGGAAGCCATTGGTTGTCACAACTGGTGGTAAATTATTTACCTGCGGCTCTGTTGACCGGGGGGCGGTCAGCCTAAGTAGAGCAGGCTATCTTGGTTGTGGCCTGCTGGCACAGCCCGAAGGTCAAGCAAGAGGACCCATGGAGAAAGAATTGTAAATACAATGGAAATATATCATCTTTACAGTTATTTTGAGTGCTGTGGTGTTTTGAATCAAACTATATTAAAGGATGGTCACAAAATAAGTAAAGAGAGGCCAATGGAGTAATTGGCCGCATCTGTAATTTAATAAACGTTTACACTGTGAAGTCCAAAACCTACTCAGGTGTTTCTATGAGAGGGTGAATGGTGCTGGGAGGCAAGTGCACTTTGTATGCCATCTATGTCTAAATACCTAATAAGTAAGCCAAGAATAATTCTGCGAGACGTCTTGCATACATTATACTAAATCCTAGAGCTTAATCCTTTTGCAATTAACTAATGGCCTCCAACCCTCCTCTCTTTTAAGGTTGCCATCTGTCCGCAGTTTGACCGGGGAGCCTACAGGCCCACTACAATCATTCTAACCACCCAGTCAATGGTGGTTCACGGTAATTTAGTTTCCCGTCACATCTAAAGTTTGCATTATAAATCACTATAAGTTCGAAGTATTACCTTTGTTAAATTCTCAGGTGCCCCTCTTCAGTCCTGAGGAAGAGCCCATTGTAAGGATCAAAGGTCACCTGCGTCTGTTGGGGGGCGAAAAGTCAACTTTTTGTTGTATACATGCCAGTATAGGCAACAGTGCTTTTTTATTGTGCCGATTTAGCGACATCATGGCTATTATTTATTTTGTTTGTATTTAATTGTCATGTTGGACAAACCTTTTCTTTGAGAATAATATTGTTGATGTATGTACTGTCACTCCCGTCCGCACTCATTTTACCTTCGCTTTGCACACAAGTCCTTCTTTCTCCCCTCTACACATCCGGCACTTTTGGGTACATATGGTCCAGAGGTTGTGCTGGATTTCGAGCATTCTGATTGATGTTCAATACGAATAAATAATATTTGACAAGAATTTCATAGTTGAAGTAATTTAATGGAAGCTGCCGCATAAATATTTGTGTTTTTCTAAATTGCCCTACTGGGACCGTCTATCATCTATACTGCAGATTTCGGTGTGCAGCATGACGATTGCCCTCAGCAGGTCTCTTGGGATGCCCCATTTCATCAATTTCAACCAGAGGCAATCCGTGGGATCAGATTGAAGGTAGACTTGAGGTTTACAAAGCAAGCAAACAACTGAGTTTCCCTTTGCTTTGCTTTCTTAACAAGGATGCTTAAGGCTGTCAAATTTATTTGTGTCCCCATGCCTGAAACATGTTTGGATTTGTGACATCAAGTTTTCTTTACTCATTCTTGTAGATTTTGAAGTAAACATAATTCGCATAGCTGTGCTTCTATATAAATTAAGGCAATAAGCCTATAGATGCTTGGAAATGCTGGGTGTCCGCTCTTGTAGATACGTTGAAATATATTGTCTTTCCATGAATCTGGAATAACATTGGTGTGATACAAGCAGTTGAAAATAGGTGTTAAGCAGGCCTGGGTGTAGTTCACGAAATGTTGCTACGGGGAAGTCCGTGAAGTGACAAAAAAACTCCCTGGAATTCTGCAAGTGGCAGAGTTCCGTGCGATCTGCCGTTAAGGCTGATCTTCCTGCCGCTCAGGTAGAATTTTACCCAAGAGGAAGCTCATGCTCGCCAACTTGCCATTTGCAAGCGAGGATAAAACTCCGCTGCACCATGCAGAGCTGAGTTTTCTGTACTCCGCGAGCTCAGTGGAGTGCAGAGGCCTAGTGTTAAGTAGTAGGCCCAGTAGTTTATGTCACATTTGAAGAGAGCATTTGGGACACCATTTGGTCTTGCGGCCCCTTCAGCCTTCAGTTTTTTTCAAGATATTTATTACATGTTCGATGTTCCCAATTAAGTTCATGCTGTACTGGCAGTTTTTTTTATGAGGCGCTCAAGCTCGACCGTGCTTTCAATGCCTCCATTATATACTGTGACGCGCTGTGCAATTTGGAGCTACCAGGTTGCAGATTTAAATGGATGCCTATCCCTGACTTCCTCATTGATTGTTTTTGCGAACATTGTGCAAATATGGGCTTCTGTGGAGTTTGCGTCAATGCCTACGTTTTGGTGTCTGGACTTTCCAGAAAACAACCCATTTACCACCTGCCAGAATTTTTTGCTGTTTGGCTGCTTACTGGACCATAAGAGCATATTCCACATTTCGTCTTCATAACTACTTTTTGCTGCCCAGCATTCTTTGTGGTATTGCTGTCTCAGGCTTCGCAAAGTGGCTTTCTCCACCTGCTTCCATTTATTTATCTAGTTTGCTACTCACCTCTTTTCTCTTGAGATATGAACTTTTAATTTGTGCAACTTACTGCCGAACCACTCTTGCCCTCCCGAACTTTTGGTCTTAAGTGATTGTGTTCTGACCGGGAATTTTGAGGGCCGAGTTGAAGTTAGGGTAGCCCATCCTTTTTCACGTTTACCATCTGCCGTTTTTGGTTCAACCTGATTATCTGTTCCTCTTTTTAACTCCTCTAAGGTTCCAGCAGAATGATTCACCTCATCCATCTCCATCTCAATCCTAGTGCCCTGCCATTTGAATCTTTGTAGATTATGCGTAACTGGGGCAGTGATTAGACCATTTGCTGGACTCAACCTGGTAATCTTACAAGCTATCTGGAAAGATTGAGGGAAGGGGTCGCTCTCCGTACATGGTAAAATTTGGAATGCAAACACCAGGGGCAAGGCTGCTCAGTTTACCAGCATGTGATCTATTGTTGAACTTTTTCTACCACTTAGGTAGGTGATGGTTGCTGGGTTGTCCTCCTTTCTTTTGGCATTCAATAGCGATAGACCACATTTTCCAGCTGCTTCCGAAAACCAATACCACTCGGGTAGTTGCCCCTTTTTTTACTACAACAACTTAGATCTATGTTTAAATCCTTGGAATGATTTATATAGTTTGCTTGCGAAGATTCTGTAATGTTTTTGTTAGTTTAAGCAAGACTGCTGTGCTTTCCATGGTCCTTGCTTTGTAGGATGAATGTATACATTAAAAATGAGCAATGATGTTTGAGTGGAGCTATCCTTTTTAGGTGCCAGCTTGGTTGCTTGAATCCAATTACCCCAAGTTTAATTTCTTCTGTGGCCCAATTTAATTTGGTGGAGCAGAAAGTGGATAGTCCTCCTCTAGGGTGGCAAAAATTTGAAGTCCTTTCAAGTGGGACACAATGCTCTATGTAGCCGGCTATGGGTGTTGTATTTTGTCTCCAGGTTTCCTGTAATAAGAAAATGTCAAATGACTGGAGAAGTGACAGTGTTTCTCCATCAAGCAGCGTATTATCTAAACCATGGGTGTTCCAAGAGGATTTGTTGATGCACTCCGGATCCGACTCTTCGTCGTTGCTGCAGCTGTAAGGACCGGTATGTCTCTTGAGCATTGGAGGGCCCTGGCTGGGCCTGATTTTTAAGTGATGTAGTGTTATAGTGAAACTGGTGGTCCTTGTTCTGGTAAGCTTTCTACTAATCTATTCTTAGGTTTTCAAAATGTGACGGATCTCAACCTGCCCCCATCGTGCCCCAGAGGACCGAGCTTCCTCCAGTGGTTAATGGTGGGTTGTGGTTTCATACTTTGCGGGGAGCAACGGCCCTGGGTATCCAGGAAGTTTGATTATTTGTAGCTCTATCCCCATGATTTGAAGGTTTCCTGCTGGGACATCAGTTACTGGGCTGTGTCAGGGGTGACCCAAGATGTTTGTATTGCCTCTCTGTCCCTTCTGCTCTGGTGCAGTGCAAATTCTATTGACAGGAGGTCAGATGAGGTGATGTGCTCTAGCTTCCTATTTCCTTTATTAACTTTATAATTGCTTCTTGGTTAAAAGTGCCACACACCCAAATTGATATATAGTTAGGTATGAGCAGCAGTTTTGTAGCTGGATTAACCTGTACTTGCCCTTGTTGGCTCTCATCCAGCCGAGTATAAGGCCCCAGTTCTCGGGCCGATGATGACCTTGCATTTTGTTTTGAGTGGATGAATCCCCACCTCTTTCCCATATTAAAGATTTCAGGATGTCCATGCAAGGAATATTGCTCCTTCTTGTCAGGGACACTGAGAGATTAACGCTTCCCTGTGTTGTCCTTGAAGGGATGGGCCTTGTATTTTTGCCTCCTTTTCTGAGAGTAAAACGGCATGGCTATTTAATAAACTTGGTGGTGTGTTTTGACATTGCTATTTAATAAAATTAGTGGTGAGTTTTGCCCGATGATCGAAGTGGCTTGATTTTTATCTTCACTATTCTGGGAATTTGGCTACTGGCCATTGAGAGTTCACCGGGGCAATAAAAATAGATGTGATTTCTTCATGTTTTTGTTCCATAGCTTTGGCCGTGACTGCTGGTCTATGTTTAGAAAATAGCTGAAAGATACTGTTTTGTGGCATCATTTTGCTTTTCTTGCGGGATTTTCTTTGTCTTTTCTTTTCCCTTTTTGTTGGATCCTAATCTTTTCTCCCTTTTTCCTCATTCATGATTACTGGAACTACAGATTCTGATGCCTCGGAAACTGGACTCTTTCTGCTGTGACTGGCTGTGGGGGACTTTTGTCGCTAATAACCCTTTGCCGCCCCTGGGCTTCACGACTGATGGTAACGGCCAGCTCCATGAAGTGCCCTATTGTGTACGGACCATTGACATCATCTTCTAAAACCCTCATTCTTTCAAACGGTCTTACTTTAGACCTTACTTCGAGCAATATGTTGTTGAGAATTGATGGGAGAATCTGGAGTTTTCCCCCTACGTTTGCACACTGACATGTAGATGCTGAGTGTAGTTGTGATTTTGGACTCTCGGTATCAGCTCGTTGAGGGCTTGCAGTTTCTTGTCAATGCCCACAACGTGGAGTGCCATGATGTTAAGGAGGTCCACCTAAAGTCCTGTTTACCTGCTTAACAATGGATTGCTGACAACATTGCATCCATTGTCGATTGAAGAACCTCCCATATACCAGCTGAGACCTCAGTGTTGACTAATTCCACTTCCCCTTCCCCTGAAGTTTTTATATTTATAACCAGAGGCATGCTTTCTGCTGCCACAGGGCTAGAAGTAGTGACAGCAAATTGTTGAGACCTTTTAATCGAAATTAAGGGGGGCTTAGCATCAAATATGAACTACTGCTGTAAACTGCACATGGGCTTAAACAGATAATTGTTACATCCATCTGTCACCCGCCCCCGTCCAAAGGGGCTGCTAGAGACTTTATAATTTGCAATACAGTGATCTCATACCAAGGTAATACGGTATCTGCGAGTTCAATGAAGGGTTAGTCCTGCTGTTCGGGTTAATTCGTGTAGCCCACAAGCAGATTTTCTCCTCAAGAGCAGTCTGCACGCGATTTCGAGTTCGAGATCTTTCATGAGTCGCATTGCAGAACATTAAAAACGTAGTGAGAAGGGACGCGTTGAGCAGCACTGCCTGCTCGTGGAATTACACATAATCTTGCTGTGATTTTGGGCCACTCTGCATGCTCCATCCAGGCATATCGTTCACTAAAAGTATCCCAGTTGCTGAGAGCGAAAAGATTCAGGGACAACAATAATGCCGTTCAGGCGGTTTCATTCATGTCCACCCGGATAATAAAGAATTTTGCCAGAGCTAAAATTAATAGATTTGTGTCTTTACTTGGATGGCTGGCACTTTAGGTCAGCTAGATGATGCAATGCTCTATTGCACTGGAATTTTTTTCAGTTAGAAACTCTATTACTTTGAACCCCTCTTTATTGGAGAAGTTGTGTTTTTTCCCTTTTTTTAAGTCTGTTTTTGTGAAGGGGAGTTCAAAATTATGGCTTCTGGGTCCTCTGGGCAATGCACTGAAACCTGGTCAGGCATTCTTGTCCTGGTTCTCGTAGATGCCTTTTTCCCCTGGCCTGCGTCCCCCTTGTGTTACCCAACTGCATTGAATTAGTTGCTGGCTTCCTGTTTGGGCTCCTTGCAGGGTGTCACACTCAATAAGAGGGCTTTCTTGGCCAATTTACCAAATGGCCGGGCTTGAGGACCTAGCCTTGCAGATGGCAAGGACTAGGCAACGCAGACGGGGCTGTTTAGTCCTGGGGCCGCCTTCTACCTGGGAGACGCCTGTAGAGCCAGGTAGGCCTTATGCAGGGCAGTCTTCCTGCAGAGGCACGAGCACCCCAGTGGTGTCCTCTTGCCCTCCACCCCACATCTCCAGACAGATCTTTACATGCTATAGAAGCATGAGAAACAGTGCTTAGGCTGGAATTTTGGACTTGCCTCTAGATGCTGTTGCCCCTCGATGTCTTCAATGCTCCTTTCCCGCCCTGTTCTCCTACTCTGATGCTGATCCATGAAAATTCAGGGGGCGTAGGAGCAAGGGCGCTGTGCATCAACTCCTGCTCCTGCCCACCTCTGCTGCTCTGCTGTCAGTCTCCTGCTTCCTGTAGGGAGGCTGGGGGCTTTGAAGCACAGCAGCAGGCAGTATCAGGCTGGAGTGGGCTAAATGGCAGAGTAGTGAGGTCTGCTGCCTATTTAGGGTTGTTGGGGGCTTGGTGAGCACTGCAGTGGGAGTAACAGACTGGGGCGGGCTAAAGGCAGAGTGTGATGTCTCAAATGAGTGGCAATTCAATAAATTCCGACCATCAAATGTCTCGAATACATGTTCTAAAGGGAAATTCTGTTTCTTGATCTCACGTCTAAAACATAACTCATGAATTGAAAATCATCAATGTGCTCAGCGTAAAATAATCACCACTTAGTGTGAAACATTCACCATCTAGTAGCAGCACATTGGCAAGAAGCAAATCATCAAATTTCTCAATTGAGATTTACGATTTTGGAGGTAATACAGTTACGTTCAGACATGGACCTACAAAACCAATTATTGCAAGCAGAATTTTGATGGATTAGAAAATTGCATTCAATGCAACCAACAGGAATGAATTATCAAATTGAACTGCCATGTTTCCTATAAATGTTTATGAGTACATGTTACTTACACATATTATTCAAATTTCTACTGGTCATATTATTGTGCAGTGTACACATTATCTCTCTAGAAAGGCAATGGTGAATGTTTCACACTAAGCTGTGATTATTTTACGCTCAGCACATTAATGATTTTCATGAGTTATGTTTTAGACGTGAGATCAAGAAATAGAATTTCACTTTAGAACATGAATAGAGACATTTGATGATCAGGATTTTTCGAATTGCCAATCAATTGAGACATCACACTTAAAGTGTGACGTGAGCAGAGTAATTGTTATGATGAACCGCAAACCTAACTCTTATGCAGAGCATAGTTAAACTTTTGTACACCACCATGGCACTAGAATAGAGACTTATGGTTATAGTAGTATGTGCAATCACTAATAATGAGATAGTGCTACGGCCACTTTAAGAATCGACACACATGCAAGACGCAACTAACGTAACACGTCAGGATATTGCAAGAGTAGCCGAGAATGCGAAAGGCTGCCTGCGCATCTCTCGAGAAAATAGCAGCACTCTTTTAAGTAAGTGTTTGATTATGATTTAGAAACAATGTAACCAGGAAGTTTTAAACTTTAAATTCTGATGTAAAAGATTCTTCGCGCATTCTCCTCAAAAGCAACAATGGTAGTTTGAAACAATGTAACCCTGAAAAGCTTATCGCGGTTTTAACTACGTTAGTTTTACCCGCATTCAGTAATCGCATTTAACCCTTTAAGTGCTGCCGTCGGCCAACGGTCGTCACGGGCACTACCTCCCCAGTGCTGCGTGCGACCGTTAGACGTCCAAATCAGCACTGGATAATGGACAGCGCAGCACTGGGGAGGTATATTTACAAGCTCCTAAGGTGTTAAGGATCTTCAAACACTGATTGTTGAACATAATCGAACCATGATACGCCAGATTAGTAATGTGAACTCTTTGAAATTCATTAACGAATGACATTCTCAATTAAACTACGGTGCAAGATGAATATTTTTAAACATAGAAAGATTGCTTTGAATTGTTCAGCTTGCTAGTTCAATCTGAAACATTTACCACTGCAATTTACCGGTCAAACACAGAGAATGTTAAATACTGTGTCATATTGATTATCATTACGAAGGATTTGATTTTAAGATCTTTTTTTTTCTCATTACGACTGTTAAGATTACAATGAGTTTTTTTTATATATTATGACTGATCTGTACTATTCATGTATTTGTTTTCAGACCCCTGAAGAAGGGTCAAATTCGACCCGAAATGCATTGGGTGTCAAAGAACCTGCAATGTTCTTTTGCATCTGAAATATAAGATACTAGAAAAGAAAAAGTTTCCTATATAAGAAACAAATTGAAGAATAAAATAAACGATGAAATATCTATCAAATGCATTAAAGACTTGTATTGAAGGTATTTGATTAATAACAAGAGGAGAAACATCTTGTTTCAATTTAAATGTGCACACATTTCAGGGAAAGGAGTTCCTGCCTCACAGAGTGTAATAGGGGTTGTCAGGTGAAATTACCATTTGATGTATCCACAGTAATATTTATATCGAGTGGTGTTATGTTATGTGTCAGCACACGTCCTGCAGTTACCTGTCCAGTTGAATGATTAGATTTTATCAGTTAGTCGGGGTTTGTGCTCTTGTGATTGAGAGATATGGATGATGTCTTGTGTTATATTGAGCTCTGAATTTCATTTCCGGGTTGCCCACGTGTGGGGAGGGGAGGGAACGTCGTGGGGCGTTGGATGGGGGTTGGTGTGAAGTGCGGAAGAATCTGCTGTCTGAGTTCATCTAAGGATCTGAGTGATACCGAATAGACGACAAGGGCGACAACTTAAAGTATTTTAGAGTCATTTTGATTTTAAATCAGTTAGAGCAAACAGAAGCTTATTTAATACTACTTTGGATTGCTCCCGTAAAATCATGGATCACATGAAAAATAAATACAAAAATAAATAAATAAAAGCAAAACCTGCTAAAAAATGATGATATTCGCAAGGTAATCATACACTGCACTCCATGATGTGTAAAAGGCAATTTATGAGGACAGGATTGCATATCTTAAAACACTTCAAATATTTATCATAATTATCAAAACATCTTTACTCGTAAACCCTTTCTTCTCACCATTCTCTCTTCAACCCCAGCTTTCACCTCAGCATCCCATCTTGCTTCACTCCTCCTTTCCTACAATAACCTTATTCCATTCACAGTCTCTTTCACCCTTCTTTTACCCGAGCATCCTCCAATGAAGCCTCCTTGTCCTGTACCAGGCATCCCGCACACCGTCTTCCTACGCATATGCTCCCTCCCCCTCTGAGGGGTGGATACGCCCATATCTGTCTCTCCACCCCCTAACTACCACCTCTGCCCTTGCAACCTGTTCTACCATGGCAACCTTTCAGCACACAATCAAACCAGGTCCCAAACCCCAATAAAACTTGTACGGTGGGTGGGTTTCCAAACTTTTTCGCCTTAGTAGTGTGAGGAGTCAGAAAGAGGCTGGCACCCCCACTCCTGACTCCTTATATTTTGACCACCCAAACTCCACCCTTTCCACAATACACCAATACTGTCCTGTCGTGTCACTTAAAATCGCGAAGCCTCCCAGGGGAAGGCTAGGCTGCGCCTTCGCTTCCCCTGGGACCCACATTGCGAGGTAATCAGACACTGCACTCCATGACGCGTAAAAGGCCATTTATTAGGACAGGATTGCATATCTTAAAACACTTCAACAATTTATCATAATTATCAAAACATCTTTAAACGTAAACCCTTTCTTCTCACCATTCTCTCTTTAACCCCAGCTTTCACCTCAGCACCCCATCTTGCTTCACTCCTCCTTTCACCTTTCTTTCAATAACCTCTTTCCATTCCCAGTCTCTTTCACACTTCTTTTACCCGTGAATCCTCCAATGAAGTCTCCTTGTCCTGTACCTGGCATCCCTCACACCGTCTTCCTTCGCATATGCTTCCTCCCCCCCTCTGAATATGCCGGCATCTCACTCTCCACCTCCTACTACCTCCACCCAGGAAAACCCGAGAGGGCGTTTTGCTGCCCCACCCCAACCTGCCTCAACACCGTGCCCTGCGCTTCCAGTCATCACCAACTTCTCATTCATATCTTCCAAGATGTCCTCAGTCCCCAGATAGTGAACGGTGCCCCAGATCAGAGAGGTTTACCAGACTACCAGACTGTAACAAAACAGTCCCATTTTCCCTCTACTATTTCCATATAGCTGCCACCATAATGTCCCTGTCCTCCAGACAAAAATTCTCAGTGCTCAATAGATCGTCCTCATGTCCTCGATGGACGCATATGTTATCTCCTCCCATCCATCTCTGCAAAGGGACCAAGGCAGACCATCCCAGCAAGACCCCACCAGCTTCCATGTGAATAACAACACATCCTTCATCCCCAAGTTGCATTACCCCATACCCTGAGTGCCGCAATAAACTCATTCCTCCTCTAAAATGTATCAGAAGCACTTCTGGTCATCCCTTTTCATGCCCCATGGTCATACAAGCTGGCAAAACAAAAACACCATCTCCCCCAAAGCATTCCCCACCAGACCACATCTTGTCCCTTGCTTTGCCCCCTGAAATCCCCTCCAATGGTGCCATACCATTCCTAGTATCCCAGGGATGACAGCCATCACACGGTTCCCGGACTGATCACACCCTACGTAGAAAGGAAATTTTAGCACAAGCAATGCAACCCCCTTTTTATCTTCCCCCACACAGCGGCAACATGAAACCTGCTGTCCCCATGTATCCCGTGGTTCCATGACCAACTCTGTCCCAAGCACACAGCCACATTTGCTGGTACGATCCCGATGGAGAGAGTCCCTGATTACTGACACTGCCTGGTTGAGTACTGCCTCCCAATGGCAGAACAGTGCTGAAATATCCATCCTTAAAAAGAAAAACCCATGCTGAATGGAGCAAGGGCCTTGTTTTCTTCTAGGCAGTCCCTTTCAATGTATGTGGACACACATACTCTGGCCCACATTCCCCACCACCTGAGCCAAGCATAGCCCCTGAAATGCATATTTTCCTCTTTGCACCTGCCCCTCGTTGTGCGTGCAGGGTTGCGAATCGAAGACCAGCACCCTCCCAAAAACCGTACAGCCACTGTTGCTGCATATATCTGAAGTGAACTGCATTCAAGAAATGGCATAAAAACCGTCCACCCACGGTGGCGAATCAGCGTTCATCAGGTCAAACTATACTGAGGTCCACCCTCCCATTCAGATGAGGTGAACATGATCAAACAAACCTGAAACCCATTTCGAAGTGAAAACATTCCTCGGGCTGCACTAATTGCCCACGTGCCTCATCCTGCGGGTCCAGTAACATTCATAGTTTCTTAGGGGCTGTCCTCGTTGGGCAGACCAGTCTTGACAGTCTTAACTATAATAGACAAGGCCTTCCCACCCTGGTTGAGGCTGAAGATTGTCTCATGGCCATCTGCTGATTCATAACTCCTCATAAATATGTCTTCCCAAAGTTTCTCTGTTCATGTTTACCCTGTTCCCACGTCCCTCTCTACCCGAGCTAAACATGGCCCTTGAAATGCACTTGCATTACCAACATTATACTTGGCCCTCATTTCGCAGGCCGGGGTTGACAGGTCATACCTGTAAAATAAAGGCACTCGCCATATCGATCGAGGCCGTAGCTTGCTACCAGGCCCACAACAAGTCAGCAACGACACCCATGTAGGGTATTGAAAACCACCATTCTTGCATTCCTGATTCCACAGTTAGTTCCGTACCAAAACCTGTGCAGGATACCCCAGGGCCTCACCCGGCCCAATGTGAGGGAGACTTGCTTCTGGCCTCCCCCAATTCCACCCTTCTATTTCCTCTCCCACACTTTCAATTACCTGGTCAATCCCTAATTGAGTTAACTGCATACCCAACAGGCCCCAACCTCCTGTGCATATCACATTGACCACCAGCCTATCTCACCTGCGATACAAAACTCCAATGTCCATTTTGCTTTTGACTTCCACTGCGAACCTCCTTCCGCTGCCCGGTGTTGTCCCCTCTGCCTGCCTTTGCTTTCTGTAAAGACACCAAAAGACATGTTGAATTGCCCTGCCTCCTGCAGGGCCTCACACCTCAGACAGCCCCACAATCATGTCCCCATGCCCTTCACCACCTCACTTATTCCATCCCTTGACATGCAATCCTACCCATGCACCCCAGCATTCACAGCGAACATCTATGGCATGGACATAACATCCTTCGTTACACCATGCGTCACCCCACGGCTGAGGTGGGTAGTGCAGTTGAGGTACTGCGTGGACAATCCCAAGATGTAGGGAATGCTGTCATAGATGCCCCTACTTCTTTTGACCATGAACCTGGAGCCGTCATGCACCCCAGCTGGTGTCCCCAGCCACCTGCCCGCCTCTTCTGTGGGCATTGTCCCTTCCATCCACCACCTGGCTGTCCCAAACAGGTGGTCTTCCCGCACAACCAGGGCCCACGAGCCGCCCTGGCCCTCATGTTGGTCTTTGAACCCTTATATCCTGCTCCCTGCCCCCAGCTCACTTGGAGCCCTGGCATGCTAGTGACCTCCCCCTCAGTCTGAATGAAAGCCCTCACAGAGCTGCACGATGCCATCATCACTAAGCCCTGGAGCTATGCCTCTGCCGCGTCTTTCCTGCACCCCCAAACTCCACCCTTTCCGCAATCTGCCAATCCTGTCCTGCTGTGTCACTTAACCTGACGCCTCCCAGGGGAAGACTGGGCTGCGCCTTCACTTCCCCCAGGACCCACATTCCCAAACCAAATATACGAATTTTCGGAATACATTTTTTAAAAGACTTTTGGATTTGATGCTAAAATATTTACATCATTCGAGGGGGTAAACGCCGTTTACAATTCGGTGTTTACACCGCACGACCTTTACCACGCTGCCATTACAACGCAAGTCGTTACTACGACTTGCGCTGGATTGCACTGTTGGTTAAGGAATATTGTAATTTTATATTCCAACACCTTCCCTACTGTTACGTGGGCTGGTGTTGGAGTAGAAAATTATAATAATCCTCAATCCGCGCCCTCCAACGCAAGTCGTTGTAATGACGTGCATTGTAAAATCCGCGATGTAAAGTACCGCGATCAAAATGATTGCGTTGTACTGTCATACATCCTTCGAGGGACAGTTAAAATCCGGAGAAATTCTATCTGTGCTGTATAATTGTGAACATTTTGGATACAGCGTGAGCAAGTTAACTGAAGAACATAGGCTGTGCACAAAAAATGCAAATATTTGAAAGTTTCTAGAATTTTATCACAAACAATTCATACTTCTTTTATTCGTGATAATTATTAAATACTTGTTTGTTTTCTAAATTGAGCAGGTCGATTCTGTACTTAAACTTACCTCCCTTAGCATTAAAGGCTAGTGGAAAAACACAGTTTATTCGTGTATGTGGTTGGTGTTTCCTAAGATAGTCATACGCACCACAGAAAGTCGCAAGAGTGAGAGCATGCAGCCTGCTTCTGAGAAGTGACCATTTGAAGTCGCTTTGACCAGAGCCGGTTTCAACCACAGCACAACATTGCCTGCTGAGAGAAGGCTTCTCCTCAGCTCTGTGGCATGAACCTGCAGGCCTCTGAAGACCAATGTTTACGAGTCTGTGAGCTGAATTGAATAAGCGTCAATCAGTTGAAGGAATTGTAAGACTGAAACAATCTGTACTGAACTGTTACAAACCTGCTTCTGAGATTAATATGCAAGTCGTATGTTGAGATGAAGATTGCAAGTGGCAATGAATGCGTTAAAGCTGCTTCGCCATACACAACAATCTTTTAATTATTTTAAACCAGTTTGTCCATTGTTGTTTCAGGAGTGATGAAGCCATCCTAGATTTTCAGAATGTCCACACAGTGTAAATTTTAGTACAATTAAAGTAAGTGAGAATGGGGGAGGAGGGCTTTTAGTGTGGCTGCCGCACGCTTATAGAATGAGCTACCCCAGAGCATCAGACAAGTCAACTCCTTGACCGAGTTAAGAAGGAGTTAAGAAGGAGTCTGAAAACTTGGCTCTTCCCTAAGGACTGATCCCCAGTTCTTCTCCTTGTTACTCTGGTCTGCTCATATGACGGTCATACCTAATTCTAAGCGCCAGCATACCCAAAGGGTGGCAGTCTGCGCTATATAAGAACATAATACAATATCATTTACGTTGCTAGTGGTTAATCTGAAAATCCCCCAAGGCTGCATCCCCAGGATATAGGTTAGTAACAACAATCCACCTTTTTGTGCTGCTTCCGTGTTGACTGGGCAACAATAGAATTTGCATAGATTTCTTTTGCCTCTATTGGCTCAATTTGTGAGGGTGCAGAGATTTTTGGGAGTGCAGTAGGTACCATGTACAAATGTGGGAGGCTTATTCAACTATATTGTGCTGGTTCCTACAGCCCCTTCCTACTGCTCCCTCCTTTCTTGTTTCTGCTTGGCCCCCACAGTCTCCTGCCCTCACTGATACACTTTTCAGCCCCTCTACACACTCCCACCAGAGTTTATTATCACTCCATCTCCACCGGCTGCTGCAGAGTCCCCCTTCCTTAAGTGTCTTGAACTGCACTATCCCTTGAGGCTGCTGCAGTTCTCCCTTCCCTTCCTGTCCTGTCTACTCTCTCTGACCTCCACGCATCTCCTTCCCTGTGGGCCCCAGCAGTGCCCCTTTGCTGCAGGAAATTGCTCAACTCTGGCCATGGACATTTCCTCCACTGCTTTCTGCTATGCTTTCATACTAATTTTGTATGTGACTTGTTACACTGTCTTGTCTGGGCAAGACAGTTCATTTGCCTGGAGTGTTTGTGGACTTGTAACCAGTTCTGTGAGGATCTATTTTCCTTTTTTTAGGTCGAGCCTACCAGGCAGCACAGGTGTCTGGTTGCAAAAGACCTATACGTGGGCTTACTGAGGTCTTACCTAGGTTTACAGGCCTATTATTGCTTACCATTTGTTGGCTTTATTGTCGCTCTCATTTCCTTGCTTTGTTTTCAATGGCTTTCCATGTTCCAGCTTGTCAATTTTGTGTTTGTCAGTTCCCTGGAGCACACCTTCTTTGACATCTCTCTGATTAAGGGGCTTTTGTTCCTTCCACTGCTGAATTTGAGCTAACTATTTTTTCCTTTTTGTTAAGCACTCCATGTGAATGCATGTGTTTTTCAGCTGTCTCCCTCCTGTATTTCTCTCCCCCATTGCTGTATTGCTCTTTCTCACGTGTGTGATTCTCTCCCCTACAGTCCAAGCTGCTGTGTTTCGCCTGTGCATTTCTAAGCCTTTCTGCTCATTGTGTAGCTCTCTTTTGCCCTTGCCCATGTGCTTCTTCGTTTGCACCTGTCTTGTCTCCCTCGTGTTGTTATTCTGCCCTCACCCAAGTTACTTTCCCCACCCTCCGAGTTGCTTCCCCTGACCAACTGCCCTAGCTATCGCCTCCGTTGAATGATTTATAAAAACACTGTTGTGCTATTCATCTTTTTTATTCACCTATCCATCTGAGATTAGTAAATAAAAAGAAAAACAGCCGCCCACGTCATTTTTTAGATGCACACGCACATGCCTAAAAAATGTCATGGATGCAACAGCTGACTCATCACACTTTTTTTCTTTTTTCTTCCTTTAGCCAAGATGCACAGCATCGGCGAAGCTGTATAACAACACCAGAAAATATTGGCAAAACCAATATGTCCTAAAGCCAAGATGTATTGGCTTTGCAAATGTTTGTTTCTCTTTTCTGCTACTTATTCCATTGATCACTGTGACAGGATGGCTCGATTGTGAGTTGCATGTCTCTGCACCACAGATAGAGACCAGTATGATAAGTTCTAGTTATTTCCCTCCAAAGGCAAGCATCTCTGCAACCCACCACGTTAAGTCCACGTGGCAACAGGTGACACGGGCCTTCCTTTTTAAGATATCATGGAAGCCCGGAGAATTCATCAATTATCGTTGACAGTTATGCAACTTTGTAGGCATTCAGGACACTGCTGGCAGTATTGCTAGTGAAGGGATATGTAGGCTTGACCAAATCTCCTCTTCCACATCATTGCCATCGGTGAGTGCCGCAACTGCATACGGAGCCTGGGCTGGGGTACACCTTTGCAGACTAGGAGGTTTTCTCCTTTTCTCTACTTAGTACTCACTCTCTGGAGATGTGATCTATTCGATCTACTGGATTCAAGACAACTCACTCACAGCCTGGCTATTGCATATCAGAGGTATTTAAAATCATCTTCCAAAACAAAATAATCTAGTCAGGAGATGGGGCAGTGGCTAATTTGTAAAAAAACATAAGTGCCAGGGCTCTCGTCAGGAAGCCACTGTAGCTTGCACCACGCAATGCCCTAGCCATGTTGCCAATGATAGTAACAACTACTATATCACTATCAAAGGAGAGAGAGAGGACTAGGTAGCTAGTCCGTATCCCCGGGGTTTTATATGTGAGATTAAAAAGTACTAGCCTATTTGTGAATTTACATAGACTCAAGGCTGTAAGACAGGGTACAAACCCTTTTGGTGGCATGCTTCATCATCGGGCCCACCCAGTGACACCGAGTGTGTCCCGGGTGTGCTTCGACGCCTGAATACAGCGGAGCAGGTATGTTTCTGAGTGTGCAGTGTAGTGACGTGAAGGTGAACATTTAAAAGCTATACAGTGGTCCCAGTACCCGAGGGTAAACATCCAGGTGTGGTCTACATGTTTCAGCCAGGCCTTTATGATTAAAACTGGCTTTCCTCAGGACCAAAGTGTGTAGGTGCAAATGGTCCGATGATGAAGCATGCCACCAACCAGGTTGGTGAGTGAGGGCTTCATGAACAAACAAAAGGGTTTGTACCCTGTCTTACAGTCTTGAGTCTATGTAAATTCACAAATAGGCTAGTCCTTTTTGATCTCACACAGTAACAACTTCTAATCATCACACCCACAATTGTGACATTTGGGACTATTTTAGCCCCCCAAAGCTATAAAAATGGCTTGTGGCAGCAGATAAAAGTAATTTTAATGCAAATTGAATCAATAATGAACTGTTGTTGTCATCTCTGAATTAGCCAGACAGTTCCACCTTGTGGCAGGCTGTCACAAGCGCTGGTGTTGACAGTTAAGTGCCGGTGCTAAGCACTGGGAACCACCGGCTCAAATTAAGCACTGAGATGGCATAGTAATATTCTATAAAAAAAATCGCTTGCATGCTAAACCAGTTTGGGTTGGGAAATGTATACACTGAGCTTCTGGTCTGCTAATGCGAAGTCTAACAAAACTATCTTTTTGGGGGTGTTATGGGCCACCATAGACTATGTCTCAGCTAACAACTACTCTTTCAGATGTGCCCCCTGACAGCTTCTTTGCCTCTGCGCCCACGTCCCTAATATGGTATGGGTGCCATATTAGGCAAAGGGACTCCCTCATGTGCATGGGGCATGCCCCTATGCAAATGATGGAATGGTCCCTGCGTTAGCGCTGGCGCATTATGTGCACCAGTGCTATTGGAATTACAGAAGGGGCCACACAAGTGTCTACGGCCTGTTCTGTAATATCAAAGTGCCCACTGCACCCCTGGGGCACTTTCTTTAATACAGCCCATATCTAAATTGAATATTTAATGGCATATTGGCAGGTGCCCAAATAACGTCTACCTTGACAGGAGCAGAGATAGTTCCAATTTTTCAAAAGGGTTCTAAATCCAACCCAACCAATTATTGTACACTCAGGTTGATTGACATTGATCAAAAAATATTCTGTAGACAAATATTGGAACACCTACTGATATGAATTAAGGATAGTAAGCTCCTCTCCCAGTTTTAAACAAGGTTTTGACCCAAGAGAAGTACTATGGTCCAGGTTTTTAGATTTCAACTTTTTAAGGTGGAAAACAGTGGATATCAATTAGTGCAGTCTTTATGTTGCATTTGGCGAGTTGAAGGCAATATTTTACATGGTCCCTAGAAACAAAATCTAGGGACCTTAAGAAGTATGGGCATACCACTTCCTCTGCTGCATATAGTTGTGCGCCTCCACACTCACAATTATGGGCATATTAGGCGGGACGCAAATGTGAAATGACAGGTTCTATAACGGTAGACAAAGAGGTGCAGCAAGGCTGTGTCCTTGCCCCAACGCTATTTCTGCTGTATATTAATGCCCCTTATGGGTTGCGAAAACCATTCACCAGTGTTGGGGGGTAAAAAAACACCAGCTTTATTATTTGCAGATGAAGCTTTACTAGTATCCAAAACCCCAAGGGCATTGATAACTTAGGGGCCAGATGTAGGTAATTCATATTTACCGACTCTTAAATACCGAATTTTACCGATTCGGTATTTGAGTCGGTAAATATGAAGGGGGGAGATGTAGGTATTACAGATTCTGTAAATACCGAATCTTTAAGATTCGGTATTTACCAAATCTGTAAATACCGAATCGGTATTGCCCATTGATTCCTATGGGCCTTAAAAACCAAAGGAATCAATGGGCAGTACCGATTCTGTAATTACAGAATCGGTAAATACCGAATTTGGCAAGGGTGCAGGGGGTGTCACTCTGACACCCTCTGGCACCCCAAAAATAGGCATGTGCGCCATGTGGCACACAGACATGCCCTAAGGGCATGTCTGTCTGTCACATGGCTAGGTGTGCATGCACACATGTGCATGCACACCTGAATTCGGTATTTTAACACCCAATTGGATTGTGTGTTAAAATACCGAATTTGTAGGGCCTTTGGGACTCAGAAGAGTCCCACCTACATCTGGGAATTACCGAATCGGTAAAAATACCGATTCGGTATTTTACAGAATCGGTAAATTTACAGATTCTGTAAAATAATGCCCCTACATACCAATTCTTGAATACCGCTCGGTAACGGCTGAAAATACCGATTTTCGGCCGTTACCGACCGACCTACATCTGGCCCTTACTTGCTAGATTATATCTTTTTTGCATTACCATGGTCTGGCAATTAATAGTAACAAGTCCAAATATTTCTCCATTCATCCGCACAGGCACTTTAGAGGGGTTGTTAGTATGGCGGGAGTGAATCTTGAAAGAGTGCCAGAATTTGACTATCTGGGAATCTGCCAATCTAGCACAAACTCGGGGGCTAGCCAGATTGTGAAGAGGTTTCTCCTTCTCAACCACAGGGTGGCCGCACTTTTGAGCTTTGCCCAAAAAACATCTCCTCACACAGTATCTCCACTACTTGAAAGCAGTGGCTGCCACAAGCTGTGGTGTTGACCTCTGGGGTCACAGCAATGTTAACCCACTGGAGGTCAGAGAAAATAAATTCTTGAGGGCAGCACTTAAACTCCCCTAATGGACCCCCTTATTTTAAGGTGGATTCAGTTATGCACCCTATAACTAGGCGTAGGTGGAGCTATGCTAACTCTGCGTAGTGACCAAAAAAACTCCACCGTGCTACGTGGACTTCTGCAAGTGGCAGAGTGAAATACGTTGCGCTGCTTGCTCTGATTTTTTGCGTCAGGTGTTTATCCTGTGCTGTATAATCAGCGCTAACAGCACCACGCACAGCTCAAGAGGGCCCTGCTTCTTTTTGCCGCTCGAGTTGATGTTGTACTCGAGCAGCAGCTTCCTCAACATGAGTAGAAGGTTTCTCAACGTGAGTGGTAGCGACCATCCGTGGCCGCCCACATTGAGAAATCTCGCTGGGAGGTGGTCTGAAGTAAGATTTTCCTTGCTCTGTCTAACCAACTTAATGTTGGCGAGCTGCAGAAGAGAAAAAACTCCACTCCACGCCACTACATGGAGTTTTTTGGAAACACATAGTGGGAAAAATTCCACAGACTACACGACCTGAGTGGAATTTCTTGGCCAGGCCTACCTATAACTACCACAGTTAAACTCAAGCCAATTCTTTATTGAGTAAGGATCTGGTCGATTGAAGGACTGGAACTCTACAGGGCTGGATTAAGGAAAATTCTGGGTATACTAAGAGCAGTGGCACTGTCCCCATGACTGAATATATAAAACAGACAATTACCTGCATTTGGTCTGACTAATCTTTAGAGTAAGCCATCTCTCATCACTTCTTTCTCCACCAAGTTGGCAAAGGCAGCCTTCTTGAAGGAAGAGGAGAATAAACTTACCCAATTATCAAAGTAGAGTGCACTATCAAATAAATTCCTAGAGTTTATTTTAGCTCCAAGGTTTATTCCCTTACTTGATGAGGTAGACCCTCCCTCAACAAAGTTTTTATACACAGGGTTTAGGCTGGTAACCCTACCACTAACTTTGGTACTGTTGTATGTGATCTTTGTCTCCCTGTGGCTCACATGATGTCACTGTGAGAATACCTGGTGACGTCATAGAATGTTGGGGGCTTTGCCTGTAGTTTACTGGCAGTTGGTGCAGGCAGGCTGAGTGACAGGGAGGTCACTCCTGGTGGGGTCCTTTATTACCATCTTAACATCTGGACTTGTAATCTATCTTGAATAAAGCAACTTGAATATATTCCTGACTATACATGCAGCCCAAGATGTAATTTGGCCAACCATGAGGTTTCTTTATCCCTATCTATGCGCAGACTGACCGATGTTCACAAGGGGAGAGAAGTAAAAAGAGTGCTGCGTTTTTTTTAACAAAGATGTGTGCCGAAAATCTTTACAGAAGAAACATGTAACTGGAGGATGGTGACATCACTGTTAAAATGGTGGCTTTTCGAGCAAATGAAAAGCAGATGTCCGTAGGAAAAGAAAACTGTGAGTAGTACGCGCTTGTGCAGTATTTTAACTGGTGTCAAAGATCACGGACTAATGCCAGCGCAGCCCTCACGTCTGGGAAAGTTTTGTTGGAACAAGGCACCCTTAAGCATAGTGCATCCAGCCAAAATATTTTGTTCATATGTGCCATTTTATGTGAAGAAACGTTTATTTTCTCTGCGCAATGGATAACATTTCAACTGTCACGTTTATTTTTAAAAGATGTGCGCGAGCAAATCGATACTACCTTGTGTGTCAGCTGCGTGCACGGATTCTTTGTGACGTTGTGGAGGTTAATAATGCTGCCTACTCATGTTTGTAAAGCACTGGCGTGCTGTGAGCCACCCGGTGCAACGTGGTATGCGTGCCACCATCTTACTTTGCATTGCATCGGATTAATACCTGGAAGCATGATCGTCACCATGGAAATCATCCCTCGGGTGGAGTACAAGGCTTTTGGGACATGATCGTAGTTGCAGCAGAAGGAACTGGGAGACAGTAACTCTTTAAAAAAACTTTTTGAGATTGGAGGCTGTCCGTTTTCGTCTTGTTTGTGCTTAAATATCGAATGGGCACTACAAAGAGGTTTACCGATGAAAGACACATTCATCTTTACTTTTCCCTGGGATGATACTGCTACTGGTATGGTGAGGACAGCGATTCCTACTTATTTGGTAATCTCAGGTGAGAGATCGCTCACCGGAGCTTCTTACTTGCTTAATTTACTGTTTACAGTTTAAGGGGGGTTTATTTTACGGTGTGTTTCCCACTTTTACTATAAGGCTGTGGGAGCTAAGTGCTTCCAATATGTTCTATAGGGCATTATGTACCCTGTTATTTTAAATTCTGGTGTGTGTACCCTAGTTCTTTACTTTTGTGTCTGTGGGTGTCACTGTAATGATTCTTATGTGCAGAGTGATTCTCGCAATCTTCATATTGTATTTGGGTAAGGATAGTCCTGGAGATCCTGTAATGTGCACTTAGATGTGTCCCAGTTCATTTGCATTATTAAAGTATTTGGGTGAGGAATGTCCTGTAATGTGCACGAGTGAGTGTGTCCCAGTTCATTGATGTTTATTTAAGTATTTGGGTGAAGTACATCCTGTAATGTGCACTTAGGTGTGTCCCAGTTCATTTGCATTTTTAAAGCATTTGGGTGAGGTAAATCATGTAATGTGCACTTAGGTGTGACCCAGTTCATTTGCCTTATTAAAGTATTTGGGTGAGGTAAATCCTGTAATGTGCACTTAGGTGTGTCCCAGTTCATTTGCATTTTTAAAGTATTTGGGTGAGGTATATCCTGTAATGTGCACTTAGGTGTGTCCCAGTTCATTTGCATTATTAAAGTGTTTGGGTGAGGTAAATCCTGTAATGTGCACTTAGGTGTGTCCCAGTTCATTTGCATTATTAAAGTATTTGGGTGAGGGATATCCTGTAATGTGCACTAGTGAGTGTGTCCCAGTTCTTTTTAAGTATTAGGGTGAGTGTATCCCTAGAAGGGTTAGTGTATCCCTTGGTATTCCATTCTTGTGGGTTAAGCGTGTATTTTCTTCAGTGAGCGTATCATTTCTTCACGCATGTTTCTTCCTTCTTGTTTTGATTCTATCTGTTTGTAGTTCTTCTGTGCTGGTTCACTGTCAACTCTGCGGCGCCTGTTATCTTTGTCGTTAATTGGATTTATGCTGCATAAGGGGATCTATGCTGCATAAGGGAGCCTGAGACGTCAGGTTTACTTATGCTACACATGCGTTACGCTTATTTATTTATTTATTTATTTATTTATTTATTTATTTTTATACTTCCTTTTGAGGAATGGGGATGGTGTACGTGTCATTTATTTGCATATGTTCAAATGATTTGAGAATTTATGTTATTACTTTCTTTCGTCATATGGAAGTTATGTTTTGACTGCGCATGCTCTACTTTGACGTTGATTTCCGTTCGTTGATATTGCTGTTGCTTTCTCTTATTTATCTTTTGTTACTTCCCTAAAGAAAGGAGATATGTTGTATGTGATCTTTGTCTCCCTGTGGCTCACATGATGTCACTGTGAGAGTACCTGGTGACGTCATAGAATGTTGGGGGCTTTGCCTGTAGTTTACTGGCAGTTGGTGCAGGCAGGCTGAGTGACAGGGAGGTCACTCCTGGTGGGGTCCTTTATTACCATCTTAACATCTGGACTTGTAATCTATCTTGAATAAAGCAACTTGAATATATTCCTGACTCATGGACTTCCTTTATGTACAACAGGTACCCTGCAACTGGAGGGTTTCCTTTTTTTTTTGTTTTTTGTTTTTTGTTATTGGGAATATAAGTGCAGTTACAGTTAATATAAAAGAAACATTGTTCATATAAAATCCGGAGGAAAAGCAGCAGTTCTTACAAAGTACCCTAACAGAAAAAACAAGACACGACTAGACAATACAATGAATAAATTATGTGGCAATAAATATAAGCTCATGTTATCCAATACGGCTAAAACCATTTCAATATAATTACATCCTGTTATTATTTCATCATCCATCTACACTGATCACTCAAAAGCTAAAAGCAGGCTCTAAAATACGTTTTCACGTTTCGGCTTTTTACATTTTTGATTTCCTCCAAACTGTGATTGGGGCCCAAAGTCTTCTTCCAAAGTCCCGAGTTCTAATTCCTTTAAGTTCATAGAGTGCCGACTCAATATTATGAATTCCAAGCAGGCTAGTGAGCCACATTTGGAAAGAGGGGGCCACGCTATCCTTCCAGCCGGCTGAGATAAGAAGTCTAAACACGGCCACGGATATAAAGATCAAAGCTTCCTCCTCTTTCCCAAGTTTTAGTTCGGAATCCGTGCCTAAAATCATTAGGGTAGGGGATAGGATGATCTTATGCCTTTTTTTACTGGTGTTAGTAGATTGCAATTACAAAACATGTGGAGTATGTCTGCTTGTCTGTTCCCACATCTTGGACACGTATCATCCGCCCTGACTCCCCAAGAGAAGAGTTTTGCCGGTGTGTAATAAAGATTAAACACCGTCTTATAGTGCTGGGCCCTTAAATTAGTAGCTCTGAAGATCTTCTTATTCAAAAATAGGGCTTTATCAACATCTACATCAGGATTTTCCAATTTCCTTGCCCAGGCTACCTCGGTCTTATCAACATCATCTTTAACCTCTGATATTAGAAGATTATATATAATATTAATTTTGCTGCACCCTCTGGTAAGCGCTTCCATTAAGGGGCAGACGTCAGGAGGTAGCAGTTTAGGTCTCTGGGCCTTCATTATCCGAGTTATTTGTGTATAAAAAAAACAATGTGTATCTGGAATACCATATCTACTTTGTATGTCATCAAAGCTTACTACTCCCTCTCCGTCCATCAATTGCCCCAAAGTTTTAATGCCCAGCTCTCTCCATACTTCAAGAAATCTGTCGGCATCAATTGCAGAAAGAAGGCTGGACTTATAGACATGTAAGTATGGGTTATTTTTTGGAATATTACAGTGTTTTCTGCAAGCCGTCCAAACTCTCCAAGCGCCATCTACAATCTTAAATCTTACCTCCTTGAAGAATCTACGATTTGTTTCACATACCATTAACCCCTGGGCCTTTCTGCCTAACAGTAATTCAAATATGGAAGGAGGGGGGCGTTCTACTCCTCCCCTTGGGTCATTGCCATTAGGCTCTGACTGAAAGAGTGCTGACATTTGTGTCAACAGACACGTCCAATGATAGATCCTTAAATTAGGGAGCGCTAAGCCACCCCTATCTTTGGGGAGAGACAACAGATTGGTAGATCGTCTAATCTTCCCAAATTGCCAAATAAACTTAATAAAGATTGACTCCAGATTTGTAATAATTTTTTCCTCCAGGAACAGAGGAATAGCTCGAAATAAGTACAGGATCTTAGGGAACATTGTCATTTTGACTGCATTTACCCTCCCGATCAGGGACAGATGTAACCCGTCCCACCTTTTTAGCTCAGATTTAATTGATTTAATAAGAGGGGCATAATTTTCCTCCACAGTTTTCTCGACTGACGCGTTAATTGTCACCCCCAGATAAACTGCTGCTTCTACAAATCTGGAGTCAGCCTTCACGATCTTTTTCGTACAAATGATCTGGGTCTTGGATTCATTTAGTAAATATCCTGACCTAGCGCCAAACTTTTTCGTTAAGTCGGACAAAACCTCTATTGCATGCTGTGGCACTGGAGAAAACACCGCAATGTCGTCCGCATACGCTAGAACTTTATTTTCATGTCCATTAAACATTACTGGTCTTAACCTTGGGCTTCCTAATATAGCCTGTATTAGCGGATCGATATATAGGGAAAAAAGGATCGGAGAACACGGGCATCCCTGGCGGGTTCCCCTCTTTATAGGAAACTGAGTCGATTTCTCCCCCATAACGGTCACACTGGCGACTGTATCTAGATACATCACCTTTAGTGCCTTAATGATTTTCTGTCCGAACCCTCTGCCGGCTAAAATATCCCATAAGTAACTCCACACCACCCGGTCAAATGCCTTTTCTGCATCGAGCAGGATCATGGCCATCTCCCCCCCGTAGCAGCATGAGCATCAAACAGGGCTATAGCTCTGTTGGTATGGTCTGTCGTGCCACGTCCCGGGACAAACCCATGCTGCCAGGGGGAAACAAGACCACCTATGACCCTGCCCAACCTCCTAGCCCATATCTTCGAATAGAGCTTGGTATCGGAGTTAATCAGTGAGATAGGTCTATAAGACCCCGGATTCTCGATAGGTTTTCCTTTCTTATGGAAAATTATAATATTCGTCTCTTTCCATGAGTCTGGGGTTTGACCTGTGCAAACTATCCCATTAAAGAGATCTACAAGTAAGATGATAATTTCAGATTCAATACTCTTGTAGACCTCTAGGGGAATGCCATCGGGTCCTGCTGCCTTCCCCGAGGCCAGCTCATGTAAAGCAGCTATAACCTCCGATTGAGTAATATCTTTATCTAATTCTTCTTGTAATGCCTTATGTAGGAGTGGGCCTTGGTCTTCAATAATATCTTGTTGCTCTCTATCTCTATTCTCCTCATCATAAAGCTTTTGATAGAAACCTCTGAAGACATGTAAAATATCCCCGGTTTCAGTATATTCAATATCGTTATCCACAATCTTTGAGATAGCGTTTTTAGACCTCTCTTGTCTTAAACGGAGAGCAAGGGCTCTACCTCCATGTTCACCTGTCTCGTAGCAGTTGACCCTAGTTGCTTTATACTCCCCTGCTGCTTTTTGTGTGATCACTTTCTGTAATTCTGCTTTAATAGCAGAAAGAGTATTATAGCAATGACTTCCATCACCACCAGAAACTATAACTTTAACATGTTCCCCTTCGATCTCTGATAATCTCTCAAGTATTTTGGATTCTTCTACTCTATCATCTTTTTTCATTTTGGCTGAGAAGCTAATAGTCTCACCTCTCAAAGCTGCTTTAAAAGATTCCCAAACTGTATTTCGGGAGGCGCTAAATCTATTGGCATCAAAGAAAGCTTCGGACCACTGCTTTAAGTGGGCTACAAATCTAGAATCCATCAATAATCTTCTCTCAAAAGTCCAAGAGGACTTTGCTCTTCTGAGCCCATTCATTTTATACTGAATTATCAGAGGATTATGATCGGACAACACCATTGGTAATCTAGTAATGGTGACTCTGTTAATTTCTGATGAGGAGATAAATATATAATCCAATTTAGAGTGTTTCTGGGCTGGGTTCGAAAAGTACGTAAAACCAGAATTTAATGGGTTTTTAGTGCCCCAAACATCAACTAGTGCCAATGAACTCATCAATGCCTTAATCGCTCTAAACACTCTAGGTTTCCGACCTACATATTTTGAATTATCATACCAATTGGCCGAAATATTTAGATCACCACAGGCTATTAACGGTCCTGGCCAACCCGCTAACTCTATCTCCAAGAAGTCAAAAATCTCCGGGTCATCACCATTTGAACCGTAAATTGAACATAATGTTAGCCCCATCTCTAACTCCACTATGACCCACCTCCCATAACTATTGGCCTTCGTTCTTTTGGCCTTGCCCAGCGATTTCCTAACCAATACAGCAACTCCCCTAATCGTTGTAGTTTGTGACGAACATGCGACCAACTCGAAACCGTTTAAGAACAAAAGATTCCTCTTCGCCCAAGGGAGATGGGTCTCCTGGAGACAGAGTACATCAATCTTGTTGAATTTGACAAAGTGGGCCAGTCTTTGCCTCTTTCTCCAGTCGTTTAGACCTCCCACGTTTAATGTACAAATATTACAGTTTGCCATCATATATTTTACATTGACTACCATGTAGGCCCAGTCGCTTCATATTTATAGTTATCTGCTTTTCTCTTCCGGACATTCTCAACAAAACTGTAGTGCATTTTATATTCCCATTTTCGATGTTTTGCCTGCTACACCTACCCCTCCACCTACCCCTGCCCGCCCATCCCACCCCCCTACACCCCAACCCGACACCCTCTACCCCCCGCCCCCCAAGCTGTGAGACGCACAGAGCTAGTCTGTGCATGTGATGGAATTGCAGAGTTTCCGGCGTGGACATTAAAAGTGTACCGCCATTTTAACTTCAAAGCCAAAAAGAAACCATAGTATAAACATTGAATGCATTACACATTGAGGCTCCAATGCATTACACATTGAGGCTCCTTCCCAGCCCTCAAGAAAATATATCTAGGAATCCATCGCATTAGCACTGTTAACCAATTACGCCTTTAGATACATTCAAAGGATTATAGATTCTATTTCATCAAACTATCCAGATACTCTTTGGCTTTAACTTCTGAAGAGAAGTAAAGCGTCTTCCCATCATTAATCACTTTTAATTGTGCAGGATTAATCAGATAGGCCTGAAGTTTTTTATCCTGAAAAGGTTTTATCATCTCTCTAAGACGCCAGCGTCTTTCTACAGTCTCGTGGCAAAAGTCTGGACGGACAAAAAATGACACCCCGTCCACAGTTCTCTTTGCATCGGGTCTTGCCTCATCCGAAATTGCCTGTCGTAGAACGAAGTTGCCCAGAAAAATCAATACAGCCCTTGGCTTGTCTCCCTCTTTTGCGTTTCTTCTTAGATTAAAGGGGAAGCGATGAACTCTTTGCAGCTCTGATGGCCAATCCCAGCTGGCTAGCTCCGGGAAGGCTTGTTGAAACAATTTAATCATGTAGCCTCTTATATTGTTGTCTTCGGCCCCCTCCGGGACACCAAGGACCCTCAAATTGTTTCTTCTAAGTCTGTTCTCCATTGCTTCCAGCTTCCACTGAATATCCGATAACTGAAAACATTGAGCATCCACTTTAGAAACAGCCCCTGCAGCCTCGGTTTCCGCTACCACTACGCGCTCCTCTAAATTGGTTACCCTATCCCCAGTTGTGGCAATGGCCTTAGAGAGTTTACATACCACTCCCTGCATCTTCCTCATCGCTGCCTGTGATTTCCTACTATCCTGCCGCGTCTCCTCCCTGTGTGCCAATATTTCTTGGTGGATAGTTTCTAATTGAGACAGCTGTGTCTGTTCCAGTAAGGGACTTCCCACTAGAGGCTGAGTAGAAGAGTGATCCCAGACTAATTCTTTTTGCTCTAGCTCGTGCTCATGTCTCCTAGCAGACTGTTTCACCTTCAAAGCTGTCGCAGGTAAATCATTCTCATTCTCAGGGTCAGTATCCGTCTCTCCGCCTGAGCTCTGCTCTTCCCCCTCTTCTGACCACTCTCCTCCAGAGACCGAGAAAAAAGCCTCACTAAACTCGCTCTCTTTATCGCCTGCGCCTCCTACCCCGTCAGCCTTATCTTCAGAATCAGACTCTGGGAGCTCTGACAACATTAGTACCTTACCGGAGGTTTCTTCCATTACTCCCATTCCGGCCGGTTTAACTTCCAAATCGAATAGAACTGGCGCATTTTCAGTGCTACTAGGCAGCGATTCTTTTGGGCCACAAACTTCAACGGAATCTTGCGAAAGAAGAGATACAGCTGGACTCTCTGATATTACATTTTCAGCCACCAATGTATCTTGTAATTTTTCATCAGGAGCCCTCTGTCCCTTCTCCTTACCCGCCTTCACCGGTAAGTCCAAAACAGTAGCTGTAGCTGCGCGGGTTTTAGGTACATGCTGCTGTTTCTTGCCTTGCTGCTCCGTGCTCTCAGCCACCTCCTCGTCCTTCTGGGCAACTGGAGGGTTTCCAGTGTAGGCAGTAAAGTCTTCGAAGCCTGCAGGAGTTCAGAAGAGACTGATGCCCATCTCCTGTTTTTCAGCCTTGCTGTTTTCAGGCAACAAAAATGATGGATAACACCTCTTTGTGGAAACATGGGCACTCGGCAATATAAGGTAGTAGTTGGAATATGCAGGTCAGACACTAGAGTTTATTGTATTTTCTGATACAAAATACCTAGAATCTATCTGGTCTGCCCGATCAAAAATCAATTATTATCTAGCTATGTCTTAGTATTTCTGATGTAATACCTTGATGGCTGGCTCTTATAGGATATCAAGGTGAGCCTTTGATGTAGTGCAGCCAATTTGCACATAGATGACATGATGTACCTATTTTATAATTTCTTTGTAACAGAGTACCTTATTACAATTGTATAATACTTTAACTTTTTATGGAATTTTAATATTGAATGGACATTCTATCATTTATGTTTGAATCTTTTATTGTAATTAATTTTGTTTCAATCAAACAAAATACTCTTTATTTTGTTTTTTGTAACTCCATAAAAGAGATTGTTTGGATTATGTTGCTTTTAAGGTCTTTGACCGAAACAATGTGCTTTGAACTTAACGTAGGAGAAGGGATTTTGTGCTGATGACATTTGACCAGTGGCAGTATTGGGGATTGACCACACATTGCTCACATGGTGGTTTGTAAGCTTAATACCATTTTGGTTACTGGAGTGGTGCCAGATGATTGGTAGTAGGGGAAAGTCCCTCTTAATGAAACCCCCAGACCTGGGCTCAGTGACATGAATACCTTCTTTCCACTCTAAAAAAAAAGATACTAAAGAAGTTAATAGCCTGGGAGCTGTCTGACTGTCAGGAGAAGGGCAACATTCTTGATCCCTCACAGATTGAGTTTCACCCAAATCATGGTATCAAAACCTCCGTGGCCACAGCCCTCGATAAAATCAGGATGATACTAAACGATGGGGATGCAGTATGACTTACCTTGATGGGTCTCACACCTCATTCAACAAGGTAGAGCATGGAATGCTTCTGGCCCAACTACATGATTTATGCCTACGATGTGTTGGAATAGTTCTCCACATTTCTGAGAAGATATTAGTTCCTGATATTTCTCCACTTTATGTTTGGACTAGCAGCCCGTCTCGATGTTGTCCGGGTATGAAATAGAATGTGTGTAATGTGTGTATTTGGCAAGGGCAATTTATTTTAAAATCTCGCGGTAGACAACATTTTTTGTTTCATTAGGATAGGGATGGAGAAGGCCCAGCTGCAGCCCTGGTTGATGTTATCAGGTGCATGTAATTAGTGTACTGATCCGCCGCCTGAGTCCACCTAGAGCCCTGGTTGATGGTAGCAGGCGCGTGTAATTTCGTTGAATGAGAGAGTTCAGTAACAGCGCGCAGGAGAGGCTGCAGTAACGTTACTTACCAGGCCTCCAGGTGAATGCGTTTGTCACGCCCCCAGCACACGGCCACAGCAGACGATCTTCTGATTAATGTATGACCCACATGGCATGAAGGGCGGAACGTAGCACACGCGCCCAACGTTTCTCACACCCCTAGCGTGCCACTTGATGCGGCGCAATTGCTTTCACATGGCATGAAGGCCGGACACACGCCCCCAGCGTTTCTCACGCCCCCAGCGTGTAACGCCCCCAGCATGTCACGCCCCCAGCGTGCCCCTTGATGCTGCGCAGCAACGTAATTGGCGCTTGTATGTATGACTCACATGGCATGAAGGGCGGACACACGCCCCCAGCGTTTATCACGCCCCCTGCACACGCCAACGGCCCAGGATGTGATGGCCATACCACACGCCCCCAGCGTTAGTCACGCCCCCAGCCCGCGCCCACAGCACAACGCAGACACGCCCACAAGGGACTACTTTGCTGGCACGGTTCTTTTACCTTTTAAATGTATAGAGGAGTTGGCCTAACGGCTAAGGCGCTCGACCTCGGACATGGGGATCTGGGTTCGAGTCTTGGTAATGACGCCAAACATCCTGTGCTTCTGGGCAAATCACTTAATCTCCCCGTGCCTAACAAAAATGAATGTGTGTCCTCATGTAACGTAACTGGTGCTATGTAAAGCGCTCTGATACCTGATTCAGTTCGGGTCAAGTTCGCGCTATATAAAACTCCGCAAAAAAAATATGGTGGCCGTCTGCATAGCCTATGTCCTTCTGCTGCAACTGCCCTTTCCAACGATGTATTGGGTGTTGTCATTGGTGCTGTGGTTACTAAGATTACCCGCCTCAAAGGTTTGGGCTTTCTCTTTATACTATTATTATGGATATGTCAGCGGTGTCTGGCAGTGTCAGTAAGGCTCCTCATTATCCCTAATATTCTTTAATGTCTATGTCCAGTCACTCTGAGCTTTGGTAAGATTCATTGGTTGTTGTGCTCTATCGTATGCTGCTGACTACACAAGCAGATTCCATTTATGGCATGGGGGTGGGTCTTGCTGACCTATGCTGTAGGTAGGCGCTGTGCCACTATTACAAGCTCTGCCTCGATAAGATACCCAGGATGAGTAGTCAAGGTCCAACTCAAAGGTGATCATGGGTACAGTACAACACGATTATCAAAGTTCAATTAAAGCTGTCAATGCCCAGCCCAATTATTGATACATAACACTTCAATAATGATAATTCAGGAAAATATAAATATAGTATAACAACAGTACATACTACGTCATATCATAAAATGTACATGTCAAAAGAGGCAGTTTCCTAAATGACCCCCAAAGAGGATGAGACTAACCTTCAACTAGTTTAGTCTTCATCGTCTAAGTGGAAGTAACTGGAAAGTCCATCTGCATTAGCATGGGAAGTCCCATGTCTGTGTTCCACTTCAAAGTCCATTCCCTGTAGGGATGTCGACCACCTGAGCAGTTTGGGATTTTCACCTTTTATCTGCATTAACCTTCTGAGAAGTCTGCGGTCGATTTGAACATTGAAATGAGAGCCTAACAGGTATGGCCTCAGCTTTTTCGCGTACCAGACCACAGCAAAGGCTTCCCTCTCAATGGCACTCCAACGCTGTTCCCTGGGGAGTGGGATTAGCCTTCTACTGATGAAAGCCATAGGCTGGTCTTGACCTTGGTCATTTATTTGGGATAGGACCGCTCCCATCCCATGTTCAGAGGCAGCTCACTGTCCAATTCACCTTTTTGGGCATTCTTTTGGAGGTCAATCTGTGAGAGGTGTCACAATGGTGTCACAATGGTGCCATAATCCTTCATGGATCTCTTATAGTACCCAGTTAAGCCAAGGAAGGCCCTGACTTGAGTCTGGGTAGTTGGAGCCACCCAGTCCAGAATGGTCTGTATCTTGGGTTGTAATGGTTGAACCTGGCCACAACCTATAAGGTGGTCCAGGTATACAGCCTTCCCTTGCCTTATCTTGTGCTTGCTTGCCTTGATAATGAGGCCTGCACTTCTCAGAGCTTCTAACACTTTCCCAAGGTGGATCAGGTGATCCTGTTAGGTGGAGCTAAAGACAGCAATATCATCTAGATATGCTGCACTGTAGAATTCCAAACCAGCAAGGACGTTGTTCATCAACCTTGGAACATTGGCAGGTGCATATTTCAGCTCAAAAGACATCACAGTAAGCGGATAATGCCCCTCTGAGGTTAAAAATGCAGATCTTTCTTTTGCTTCTGGAGTCATGCCTATCTGCCAGTACCCAGATGTGAGATCAAAATTACTCAGATATTGGGCTGCTCTAAACCTGTCAATGAAATCATCTGCCCTTGGAACTGGGTGTGCATCTGTTTTGGTCAGTGACTTGAGGCTCCAATAGTCCACACAGAGCCTAATCTTGTTTTTCCACTGTGGGTATGAGGCTTGGGGACTATCACTACTGGACTGGCCCAGGGGCTCAGATGCCTCTATGACTCCCAATTCCAGCATCTTGCTTACATCAGCTTTGATGCTCTCTTTCACATGATCAGATTACCTGTAGATTTGGTTTTGATAGATAGGCTTTCACATGTGTCTACATAATGGGTACACCATCTACTCTAACTGGGAGACAAAGAGAAGAGCTCAGCTAACTGATTTAGAACACGCCTGCAATCAGCCTGCTGTTGGGTAGTGAGGGTGTCTGACAAGGCCAGTCCTTCCACTGACCCATGTTTTGGGATGATGGATAGAAGGTCAGAGAGAGGTTCACTCTCTGCTTCCTGATCTCCATCTGTAACCATGAGCATGAGTATGTTCACATCTGCCCTGTCATAATAGCGCTTAAGATGATTCACATGGATGACCCTCTTGGGGTTCCGGTAAGAGCCAATGTTCACCAGGTTGGTGACCACCCCTTTTCTTTCTAGGTTGGGGTATGGCCCGCTTTACTTATCTTGGAGTGCCCTAGGGGCCACAGGCTCCAAAACCCATACCTTCTGACCTCCAGCATAGCAGCCTTTTGGTCATAACATTGCTTCTGGATCTCTTGGCAGGCCTCAAGGTTTTGGTTTGCTTTCTCCATGTATTTAGACATCCTGGAGTGGAGGCCAAGTAGATAGTCCTGTATAAGTTCAACAAGAGGTACCTCCTTTACAAGCTGCGAATATGTGCTCGTGCACAGCCTCTGGTTTTAACTGCGTTAAATAAGGGTAGTTATTGCTTGATGTGCTCCTGGGGTATCGCTCATTGATCCAGAGCATAATGAAACTAAATTGATAGTTCAACCTGCATTGGGTTGAATCCCCCTGTGCACAATCTTGACCTCTTTGTAATAGAGGGTTTGGCATTTGTATGATCTTTTGCAGAAAACAGTAGTTGAGGTTTTTAATACAATCAATTTTATATAATGAACTTCAGTTCAATCCATTAATATGAGATAGTCAAAGGCCATCATCATGATCCTATTAAATTTCTGAAATCCAATGCATTTCAGGCGGGTGCGCTTCATCAGGGATCACTCTAAAGTTTTTTTTAAAAACTCCATAAAGTATGAAGAAATCATAATGCCATTCATGAAATGTGAGAATAACTAGGTAATCAAAACATACAATCTTGTTCAAAGTCTGATAAATATACTGGGCGCATAGCAAGACAAAAAGTAAAAAACTATATCATTAAAAGAACGCTTAATTAACTATCGTAATCATGAACTAACAAGTCAAGATTACATTAGTTAATGGCATTATGGGTTCTACACTTCCTGGCATTGTTGTTTAACTTTAGAGTGATCCCTGATGAAGGGCACCCGCCCGAAATGCATTGGATTTTAGAAATTTAAAAGGACCATGATGATGATGGCCTTTGAATATGACATATTAATGGATTGAATTGAAGTTCATTATATAAAATTGATTGGATTAAAAACATCGACTACTGTTTTCTTCAAAAGATCATACAAATTTCAAACCCTCTATTATATAGAGGTCCAGATTGTGCACAGGGGGATTCAACCCAATGCGGGTTGAACTATCAATTAAGTTGTCAGTTGGCCATTCATACCCCCTTTCTACCAAATAGGTATTCTCCACTTGAAGATATGGAGGCTTGCAATCAACTCATTAACCCTCTGAGCCAACCGTTTCTTCGAATTGACTCGGATCAAGAAAATCAAACTGACCCTCTTCAGATGACCCCTGTGAGGGTACAGACCCCTGGTTTAGATTCACAAGGTACTGACACATTCCTACTAATCCCAACTATATCTCCTCTACATGAGTCAGTGCAGGCACCCCTACATGAATATTTAAGGGACACAATATAGCTGGTATTGAGAATAAAAAAGACAACCAATACTGGTTTAATGAGTTTCTGATCACAGATAGGATTTGTTTTCAGGAAACTTGGGCAGGGCAGTCTATCTATGTTAATGGTTAGAGGTCTTTTGTTACTCCAGCTCTTCCTTCACCCTCAGGCAGAGCAAAAGGGGGCTTGCTGACCCTTATAGCAAATACAATCCCTTTAGACACGGTGACTTTCACAAATAACTCGCCCTATGTTTACATTATCCCAGCGGAAGGGATGGGGAAATTGGATCTATTACTAATTAACCTGTATAATAATAACTTTCAAAAACCCTCACATGTGACAGATTAGCTGGGGGGAATAATGGAAGCTCTGCTGTCCCATCACTCACGCTCAATTTTTATTATTTGGGCTGGTGATTTTAATGTGCATTGTTGTACCAAATCTGACCCACACATCTGCGGGGTAACGGATGCTAACGATTTGCCGTTAGTCCATTTTAATCATCATACTTATGAAAAGGCTTGAAACAGTTTTTTTATTAACTTGGGTTCTAATTATAATAAACCCGTCCTCATGCTCTAATGGTCAACTTCTCCCTCCTTTCCAATGAAACGGGGTCACCTCGTTGATTGCTTTTATTATTATTATTCATACAAACTTTAAGAGATGCATTAAGCCCCCATTGACCCAGATGACTGAATTCAGTGATCACGCTTTTCTTTGCTTCGCCTTTGGCCTTTCTCTGTAAAGTCATACCCTCTTTTTGTTCCAAAACCTATCCTCACTAGAAAAAATGGTTACATATAAAAGTGGGAGAAATTAGATTCCACTACCTTCCTCCCAAAGGTTGTAAGGGAAACGCTCCCCAAGATTCATTCCTGTTAAGATATCCAAACCAATGGCTCCCAAGTCGTAGCTGCGTTTACAAAAATTCTAATGACTATTAGATCTAAGGCTGAAGATGGCTGTAATACTAGAAACCGGTCCTGGGAAGCTTGATTCCGGTCCAGGGAAGACATGGCTTGGCAGTTCGGCTGGACTGTTCCCATGATGCACAGGGTCAGACTGATTTGCATATGGCCATGTCTGAACTGGGGTGGCGGAGTGAGCTAAAGAACGGTGATGGATTTAACCCAGATCAGTTGACTGGGGGTGAGTGTTTGTATTGTCAACGCTCCGTCCATCACCACCTTTGGTTTTTCTTTGTTCGCCATAAGTTGGCAGGGTATGCTCAGACGTGAGTCCCTTTGCTCACTTTGCCACTGGAGTCAAGCAAGCCCGGCTGAAGACGGCTGTAATGCCAGAAACTGGTCCTGGGAAGCTTGATTCCGGTCCAGGGAAGACATGGCTTGGCAGTTCGGGCTGGACTGTTCCCATGAGGCACAGGGTCAGACTGATTTGCATATGGCCATGTCTGAACTGGGGTGGCGGAGTGAGCTAAAGAACGGTGATGGATTAAACCCAGATCAGTTGACTGGGGGTGAGTGTTTGTATTGTCAACGCTCCGTCCATTGCCCTTATAAAATATTCCTAGAGGCAAAGATCTTATAAGAATGTTACGATCTGACTATAAGTCCGCAAGGGAGCTGAGAAAGAAACCGTTGAGTGAGGAAGCTTGGGAAAATTTGCGGGAGGCCTCTAGGAGCAAGGACAACAAGGCCTGTTGGAAGGTGGCGAATGCCCTGATTTCGCAGGAGGAGGGAGGCCCTTCTTTAGATCTCCATATAGACGAACCCACTTGGTTGACTCACTTCCAGAACATTTTTCATTCACAGGAGGACAGGAATAGTAATGACTCTGAGGATTCATCGCTGGTCCAACTAGGGTTGGAATTCTCCTTGCAGGAAATTAAGTTTGCACTGTCCCAATCCCCTTCCTTAAAGGCAGCGGGTCCTGATGGGGTCCTGCTGGACATTTTTCTTGCACAAAAGACCCACTGGGCCCCTCTCCTGACCCAAGTTTTTAATGCTGTTATCAAAGTGGGTCCCCCAGCATCCTGGAAATAATTATTGATTATTCCTATATACAAGAAGGGAGACCCATCGATCCTCGCAAATTATTGTCCAATCTCCATATTTGATAGCACTGCCAAGTTAATGAGGAGACTGCTTCAAAATAGAGTAGAGGGCTGGGCATCCAAAATAATGAATTAGCTGAGATTCAATATGGTTTTAGAAAGGGGTGGGGCACGGTTAACCAAGGTTTAAATTGAGCTTTGATTGCGGCTACATATGTGATAAAAAAGGTCAGCTTTAGCTGGCATTTATGGACTTGTCTTTAGCCTTTGACTGCGAGAATCACACCAAATTGTGGGCCCTTATAGAGTCTATGAGCGTGGACAAGCCCATAATTCTTTTATCAGAAAAATGTATAGAGAAGTAGGGGCTGTTGTCAAGTTTGGTAAACAGGGGGTATGCATGAAATTGTTTAGTATTGAAAAGCGGGTGCGACAGGGGTGAGTCCTAGCCCCCTTCCTTTTTTCACTTCACACCAATAGCATTAATTAAGTCTTGACCGCAGAATGTAGGGTCGTTCCTTCTGTGGGTGGTTAACGCCTCCCAATTTTGCTCTACGCAGCCGATGCGGTCCTGATGGCCAGAACACCTTATGCATTACAGCGCCTGATTGATTCATATAAGAACTACATGGCCCATCTGGGATTGTGTTTCAATAAATTGAGAACATTTGTTATGGCAGCTGGGTGAGGCAGAAAAACAACAACATTTCTTAAAGCAGACGGGGGCTACCTTGAGTGCGTAGAGAGTTTAATGTATCTGGGTATCCTTTTTTACTCCAAATTAAATTGGAATGGGATGATAGAAAACAGAGCATACTTGCTGAAAAGAAGCCTAGCAGGTCTGTACAAATCTGCCTCCAATTTGGGCAAAAAGCCAAGCATGGAAATAGTAGGAATCTACATGGCAAAATCTTTAGCCCTAGCCACATATGGCGCCGAAACATGGGGCACAGCCCAAGTGGCTGCTTTGCAGGCTGTCAAGGACAATTTTGTTAAAAAACTGCTGTCAATACCAACTGCTTGCTCAAATCTGATTGCCCTCAAAGAACTTGGTCTTCCCTTTGTAACCAACTCTGTTAAACTGGCTGCGCTTCTTCTATGGCTCAGAATCTGGAAAAGGGATTCAGTCATAGTAAATCAAGTAGCGATAAAAGATATAATGAATCTTGACCGAGCTAACAGCATTCCATAGATAGCTTATGTTAACTAGGCATTTTCAGATCAGGGCCTGGCAATTTTGTATTAATCACCCTATAACTGCTTCACGCTCCCCAAATTCAAGCTAAGAGAAGCTTTCTTCACTAAATGTGATCTTGAAAGATAGCAACACAACCAATGTAAAATTGTGGTTTTAACCTACCAGACCCTGCCTAGTGTGGCCATTGGTCATGCTTCTTATCTCTCCTTTGCCTCGAATAATACGCACTGCTACTTACTGACTAGGATGAGATTGAATTTCTTTCCTTTAATGGTTGGTTTCCCAGCTCAAGTACGTTCAATTAATCGTTTGTCTCTATGCCCCTGTGATGATCGATCTTCGCAAACTATTTTGCACATCTTTTTTTCTGTTCACTAAATAAAGCGGAGAGGAAAAAATGTATAATACCAATGCTAAGAAATTGAGTTTAACATCATACTCCTCAGCCTTTGCCTACGTAGAAAACCCCCTTTGTTTATTTTATGAATGCAAACTTCCTATATTCAGTCTTATGGACTCGATAAAACTCGCCTAACCGAGGCGTTGTCTTACCTTGCCAGTCGTAGTAATTTGCTCTTAGCGTTTTAACTTCTGCTAATGAATCGTTATAAGGTTCTTATTATTTATCCTACGCATGGCGTTATCTTACTTGGCCTGTCTTAGTAATTTGCTCTTATCATCTTAATTGCTGTTAATGAATTGGTATAAGGATATTTTTAATTATCTAATGCATGTTTTGGGTTTGGTAAGAATTTGTGTACGAGGGGTGATGCCTCACTCAGTCACCCCTAACAATTTGCCTATATATTTTTACAGTTGGTAAAGAAGCGCTGTAATAACTTTAATACATCGTTTTATGCTTTGCTTTTGGTTTCTAATGTACAGTTAAGATACAATACATCGGTATTTTAACAAGTATGTTGTCATTAATATCTCTTTGCACATTCTGCGCTATGAAATTTTTCAGAACTTTTATGTATCCATCAATAAATATGATGATGATGATGATGGCTAAACAAAATTTCAAATGGGGAAAACCCCGCTCCTTTTTAAGTATGAGCGAAATGCGCGAATTCGCGATCCGCATAATCCGCGAATTCGTGCGTATTTGCGGATTTTTTTTCTGCGTGTTCACGGGTTTTTTTTGCGTATTCGCGGACCGCTTGCAGCGCACCGACCGCGAAGTTGCCCACTTGGTCGCACATGGGCGCGGCCATCTTGTGTGCGTTGCGTATTTCCGTTTCCGGGCGCTATTGGCAATCTCGCGTTGTGTGCGGCGCGCTATTACGAGTTTGCGCGTGTTTTTGCGTGCCCGCGGGGGGAATATCCCGCGAACTTACCCACGCGGTCCTCAATGGGCACGGCCATCTTGTTTTTCATTCATTGCTATGGTTCTGGGCCTGGCTTTTCTATCCTCTTTTAGTCTTTGCAATCCTGTGTTTCTTTGAACTTTTTTTGCTCTTTTTTCCTCATTATCTATCTCTCTATTTGTCTAGATCTATATTTTGTGGTTTTTTCAACGTTTTGTTACTTTAATAACTACTTTTTTTGTTTAGCTCTCTCTTTTATGTATTATTTTTTTCTTCCCCCTATTCTTTTCTTCTTTTGGCCAGGACCATGGCAAAGGGAGCCGGCAAATCAAAGGGGAAGGATCCCGCACCCCCTAGCCGGCTCCCTTACGGGTGTTTGAGGGGAGTGGATGTAGTGGCCAGGGAGGATTTTACGGCGCTGGAGGTGGCCGCCCTGATATTTTTTATTCAGCGCCACCTCCCTAAGACTGTGGCAGCAGGGAGCAGGCCCGCTCAAGGGTATGGCCTCAGGGAGCGTCGGCAGCAGTGGGATAAGGTGTGCCGGGCCATGCGAAGGGAGTCGGGGGTCTGGCGCACCTACGACCAAGAGACGCACCGGTGGGCTGACGTCCTCGACCGGGAGCAGGACCTGCTCCACCTGCTAGGTGTGAAGATCCCTGGCCTTGGTGAGTAGCTATTTAATAACTACTTTGTATTCTTCTGCTCTGTGTTATATTGCTAATATGTTTTTCCCGAAGAGCAAGAATGCTGCCTATTCGATTACATTGCAGGTAAAATAGTGTTTAAATAGCTTCTGTGATTGCAGGTGCTCGCCTCCTCAGTGGCGTTGCTACTATGCTTACTTGTTTGCAACTTTGTGCTCATTTGCCTGAGAATATGTATGAGTGTAGTACTTTACAGAACTGCATAATGCTAGAGAGACTAGAGACTCAAGTCTAGTCCTTCCTTTGTACTCCTGCTGCCACTAAGAAGAAGAAATAGTGATGGATTGATAGGTTGAGTATATTATGACTTGTTATTAGTAGTAGGACATTTTTTAGTGCTCTACAATCATGATGACGGACTGTGTCTGTCACGTCGCGTGCTGCTGAGTGCTGGCAGTCGTAGTAGAACCTTTTTGTTGTTGGTTTTGTTAGTGATTTACATAACTTTCCAAGTAGACGGTCTGCGAATCCAGCAATACTGTACTAGTATCCTCCTAGTTGACTAGATCAGATAGTTCAATACATGTAGTGCAATTGTTGGTAATTTGTTTCCCCGAGATAATTTTAGATTGTGGTCAAAGAAATCAAATATTTCAAAAAAACAATCATCCATGTTGTGTTTCTTTATTTCATGATCATCAGCACCTCCCAGGGGCAAGGCGACTAGCACCATTGAGACTCCGGTGGAAGAAGGTGGACAGTCAAAGGATCAGTCCCTTGCAGGCTCTTCTGCTGGCCCCAGTAAGTTGTTCTATTGTTATATTAATACTTCTACTTCCCTAACTTTTACAGCTCCTATTCATTACAAACTGTTTCCTAATTCTATTTTTTCCAAAATAGTCTTTGATCTTCTTCTAATCTAGACTACTTTCTACATTCTTATCCTGCCTCTACCATCACTCTCTGTGCTACTACTATTTACGATTATGGGTCGGTCTGTGTAGGTAGGTAAGCTTGCCCTGTTGGCAAACGGTGTTAAACAAAACTCTGATCCAGCAATAGTTCTAGGCACTGAGTGCAGTCATCTGGGTTGCCCTTGCTGTCTGTTCCAGTCTTCTTAATGTAAGTGCTTTGACAATTTCCAACAACAAAATGTCAATGTTTACACCAAGAAAAAGGTAGCAGTTGCCTTTTTGATTTGCTAGGAGCACATACCATACCGCTAGTGTTTCAGGGACTATTCTGCACATAAAGAAGTATGGACAAGAGAAATAGGGCATTATTGATGATAGGTGCAGTTCGACTTTCCACATACCTCAGTCCGAACAGAAGTTGAACCCCCAATCCCCTGACCGACTATCTAGTGTGTCTGACCAATGATTTTACGACCCAGAAGAACAGAAGAAGACTACCGCTGAGTACTGAAATATGACTGCCAAGTGCAGTAGTTCAAACCCTTCCGCTCACTCACTCGTGAACAAAAACCACACAGTGTTTGTTAGTTTTAAAGTTTTATTTTCAATTAAGAAATGAAAAAATTATTTATTTATTTTTAATAGCGTAGTATTCGGAGCGAGCACTGCTGATGGATGACGTTAAAGTTTAAACAACATTCCCATGAATCAAATTACTTTAACGTAATAGTTAACAGACACATGAAATTATTAGAATAACTGTGCGGGAGCCCCCACCTTCTTTAAAGTACTTAAAGTACTGCTGGTGATGACTTACTAGTAGTTGGTGAATTGTCCTGTTGGCAGAAGGGCAATGTATTCTTCTTTCTGTAATTAGAAAAATGGTGCACGTTAAGCAAGCATTCATCAGTTGTCCTAAGAAGTGTAGCATTTAATGGAATAAGCATATAAAAATGTTAACACCCTCCCCAAAACCGTTACTTTTTTTCAATCCCAGTAATAAAAAATGTGTTATGTAACATTTTCTTCCATTACGAGAAGAAATAGGGGGTTGTGTATGGCATTTGAAAATATGAAATGTTTTTTCTAGACGTCACAACATCTGATGCGGCACAGATGACCACCAGTGCCGGGGCCAGCAGTGCGGAGGGCTCCACTCTAGGGGCGGATGTGGCGGCGCCACCAGGAGGAGCTGGGGGGGAGGCTCAGCGGCAGCGGACGGTGGTAAGTTATTATACTCCTTACTTATTGAAATTTTTGAGTAGGCTCGCAAAGGAGTGTGTGATGTACTGTACAGTACACAGTACACTAGTACAAGTACACTGTACTGTTAAGAACAGGTACTAATTTAGAACTACTTTTTTGGCTATCACGGAGAAGACAGTCAACCTTGACTTGTAATAGCATTAGCGGCGGTACTTCTCGGGTAAGCAATGGCTCCCTCTATTTGACTTCAATTCAGCTTGCAAACTTTTATCGTGAAGCCAAGACATATCAGATGTACTTTAGGGATGTGAAGAACGAAAAGTGAAAGAAGGGTGAAACGAAGGACGAGCGAGTCTTAACATTTATGACTGTAAAGAATGGTGTTTTTGAATGCAAGTCAAGAGAAGAAGATGGTGGTTTCCAAAATATAATGAAAAGGGTGTTGGTTGTTGAGAAAAAGAAAACTTGGTACATTTGAGACATTAAGAAGAATGATAGACGTATTCTTCTTTTGTAGTAGTCAAGGCCCGGGGGGGCAGTGCGAAAGATATCATTACATTGAGCAGTAGCCCTTGATGTAACCGAGTATGGCCAGTGGCAGAGCCACCTCTATAGGAAAGTAAAAGCTTCCGATCCCCACCTGCATGTACTGCTTAAAGTACTGCGAGTCTGCGTCATCATGGCTTGTGTCTGTTTTTCTTGGGTGCAAGCTGAGTGAGCTGCCATGCCGGCTACCACAAGTTCACGTACCAGTTATTTATTTTGCAAAACAAGAGAAACAAACAGAAGACTTTTTTTAGTACTCTCTGACTATGTATGTATTAGTGAGTCCATCCCTAGTCCTGCTAGTGGAATTCCTGAAACTCCCAGTAATGTCACAGGCCTACAAAGATGGCGGAAAGATACATGCCAAAATGTTGTACTGTGTTTGCTACTTGCTGGTGTTACTAAGAGTCAACTTTCAGTTGAATTATTTTGACTTTGTTATGTTAAAGACTATTGGCTACAGTATTTTTCTTTCTTTCTTCATAGAAATACTACTCTGAAAAAGCTCACCCGAAAGGAGATGGCTGTCCGGGCCAGGGCCCGTAAGCTGGAGGCTATTTGTGCCGAGTATCGGCGGCTGTGGGCTCGGGAGCAGAAGGAGGAGACAGCAACCACTGCATCCTCCTCCAGTGCCCCCGTGTCCACCAGCCAGTAGCCTCCAGCCAAACGGAGCCGTAGCCCGACAGCCTCCCGCCGCCGCCACACAGCAGCAACACAATCAGCTGCCCCCCCTGAGCCTGGATGGTACATCAGCGCCACCTCCGTAAAAGAGTAGAGTACCTGGAGCGGTTGGCCGAAAAACATCAGCGCCAGCTCCGGGACCTCCGCAAAGAGCTGCGGGACGTGCAGCAACAGCTGTCCACACTACGCCACCGGAGGAAGTGACTGTCCCTTGCCCCTTTTTTAAAGACTGTTGGGGGGGTGGGAATTGGGTGTTTGGGAATGGGGACTTTTGGACTTTTGGACATTGGTTGAGGTTAGGCAGGGGGGTGAGTTGGGTTAATTTATTTTAGTTTTGGACTACATGAATATATTTCTTAATAATTATTTTTCATACCAAAACATAGTATACGCGTTCATATTATTTTGTGTGGGGGTGGGCGGTGGTTACTGGACGTTTGGTTTCTTCCAACTTACCAGCATGAATGAAACATCTAGTCCTGAAATGTACCAAAGTGCCAATAACCAAGTTAGTGAATTCAGTAGCCCTACACTTTACTAGTAGTACTGGCAGTCTCTGCTCTCCTCCCATTCCTAGCCTATTATTCTACCTCTCCAAAATGCTTATCTTACCTGTGATTCGTGTTTGAGAATAGGGGTAGCCACAGGGCTGCCTGCATGGCAAATGGTGATTAAGGTTGGTTGTTGACTTGAATCCTCGACGGATGAAATATCATTGTTGTGCTGGTAGTAGTAGTGGTACACACTGTCAGTAGCAGCATATGAAAAAAAAGGAAATTAAACATTGACTGGCCTGAGCGTAGCATTAGAAACAGTACAATAGATAGTACGCTACAGAACAGTGCCATAAATTGTAGCATAAGCAGTGCTAAAGTATTCTAAATATAAGTACTAGTTTCGTGGACTATGGCTACTATAAGAAATATTATGAAGGCAAAGGATACTTAACCATAAGAATTAACCATTTGATTTGTCATGTGTACGAGCATGATGTTTGATGCTCAATCCACGATGTCGCACATGAAATTCCATTTTCCAACATTTGTCTGGTGCTTAGACCTTATCCTCCCCTGCAAGTGTGTGGAATTTCTTGTTGTCATTTAGTCATACCTCAATGAAATACCACACAGCCCGGGGGAAGAGGGTTAGGGTTTTTGAAGATTGGATGGGAATGGGGTTTTTTGGGAAAAGTTTTGTGGAGAGAAGAAAAAAAACACTGCATGGACAAACAACTAATGAAGAGAAACACATTTTTGGATTCAAAGATAACCATAAATCTTTTAAGGGACATAAAGGTAGTGCACTACTGCATGCATGAAGTTGTTTGCTAAATGGATGGTTAGGTTACTGAAAAGTTGTACTTACTACATCTTATTAGTAAGTATGAGGAAACAATTTGACATTGACACTAGTACAGGGCTGCATTAATTACGCAATTTCACTTGCCTTTCTGCCTTAATAGAGAATAAACATTTATTATTAGTACATTAAGTTAGTTATAAAAATAGCAAAGAAACATATGAAATAGCTAGAGAGATGACTTTGAAGCAGAGAACAAAGAAACGCACGCAGTCACATTTGTAGAAGTTCAAGTTTACAACAATAACATTTAAAAGATAAGGAGACGTTAAGAGAGAATACTGTAACTTTATGTTTTAGTTGTCCTGTTGAATTGGTGAAGTTGCATGCATCCAGCCATTCCTCCTATTCGCGATATACTCCTCCATTCCATCTTACGCTCCGTCGATCAATATTGGTGACCAGACACACTGTCCACTGGCTGCCTGATGAGTAATTGCGGATTGCGTCTGAGTTCAGCGTTTGTTCCATCGCACATGGTAAACGCCATCCTGTAGATTTTGATGGGATAAAACAGGAAGTGAACCAGTTAAAAAAATCTAAGGTACGCTGTGTAGTGCAAAAATAACATGTTCAGTTTTCAGAGCTGACATTATTATTATATACAACCATCACTTCAAAAGTGTGTAACCTGGTTCTCCTTTACAAGGATAGTAATAGTAACTATGGTTGAATTCTGCGGATCCACCTTGGATTTCCTTAAAGAAAATTGCAAACAAAATTGGACATTCCCAGGAGTGCTCCCAGACCCCTGAACCCAGTCGGCAAAATGCAGAACACCCCCAAGTAGCCTCCTAAAAACATGCGATACTGCTACCAGGTTGAACCCTAACTTCAAAACGTGCCAAAACGCACTCTGCAAGTAGGCCCAAACCCCCATTTTCCACCGTGGATTTTCTTCAAAACACTTGCAATCAAAATTAGGCATTCCCCGGAGTGCCCCTAGACCACGTGACCCAGGCGCAAGACTGTAGAACCCCCCCAAGTAGCCCCCAGAAAAAATGCGAAAGTGCTAACCCTAACTCCAAATCGTGCAAAACGCACTCTGCAACTAGGCCCAAACCCCCATTTTCCACCATGGATTTTCTTCACAACACTTGCATTCAAAATTAGACATTACCAGTAGTGCTCCCAGACCCCTGAACCCATTCGTAGAAATCTAGAACACCCCCAAGTAGCCCCCTAAAAACATGCAATACTGCTACCAGGTTGAACCCTAACTCCAGATCGTGCCAAAACACACTCTGCAGCTAGGCCCTAACTCCCCTTTCCGCCCACGGATTTTCTTCACACCACTTGCAATCACAATTAAGCATGGGCGGATTTTGCGAATTGGCAATCTGCGAAAATGCGTATTTACGGATTCGCAATCCGCAAAATCCGCGAACACTCGCGAATTTTTGCGGATTCCTTTTTTTTGTGTGTTTGCAAGTGTTTCTGCCATTTCCCAAGGGTTTTTTACCAGTTCGCAAACGCGAACTTACTTGTCGGATAGCAACGGTCGCGACCATGTTGTTTCTACGTCTGGTTCATCACAGCACCCTCTGCTTCACTACTGCCACCCTCTGGCTCAACCATGCCACCCTCTGGCTCACCCATGCCACCTTCTAGTTCATCACTGTAGATTATGGGGGGAAAAGCACACCTGCCCTGCCTCAACTGACATGAATGAATTAGGGGCTGATTAATGTGTCACTGAATTTGAACTTCCAGGCTGGCACCTGCTTCCTTATCTGTAATTGCTTTCTGTTGCAGTGTAATTTTTTTAACGGGACCTTTGTTGTATACTTGTAGCTATTCTCTGAGCCTGCTGTGGGGGTCAGAGCAGGGTCATAGAATAGTTGCAAGTAGGCAACTGAACTCTGAAGGGGCCCCTCAGGAAGCATTACAGGGAATGGTTACTAATGATAAGATTGAACTTTTGCACCTGCTGAGTGCTTTCAGTTTTGCAAAAATCCAAATTTCCAGCAGCATCCACAAAAAGTAATCCTTACAGGTCAAGATCCAAATCAAAGTGACCAGCACATGAAGAAAGCACTGGGAGGAGCCTGCTGGACAGGAACAGGAAGTTGGAGACTGTGGGGCACTTCCTTCCTCCCACCCCCCCCCCCCAATATGGACTCCTTGCAAAGAAAAAGGGCAGGCAAATGTCAACCTGAGGAGTTATTCTGATAAAAATCATAATTTTCAAGGTTTATGCTGCCTGCTGGTGGATTTCTTGTGCGAAATGGCAAATTTTGCAATCTCGCAATTGCGAGATTGTTGCTGCCCGCCGCATCTACGTGTTTGCAAGTGTTTACTCCCGCGATGCGTGATCACGGGCCTTTATGACGTACTCGCATTGAAAAACTCTCGCTGTGCAAGGTGGCAAGCCGCGATGACGTCAACAAACTCCCGCGGGATCCCGCAGCAAGATCCAAAATGGCGCAGCACACGCAAACATGGAGAAAAACAACTCTGCAAACGCTGAATGACGGTAAGTGAACGCTGCGTGCCGCAAAATTGTATAGTATTCTAGTTGGCAAGTGCGACCAAGCAAAAAATCCGCTTTGCACGGATTTACGAATTTTCTGCAAATTCGCGAGAGTTCGCGGATTGCTAATTGCCGAAAATCCGCAAAATCCGGGAGCGGAACGGATTTTACGCCCATGCTTAATCACAATTAGACTCTCCCAGCAGTGCTCCCAGACCCCCAGACCACCCCAAAAAACCTAGAACCCACCCAAACAGCCCCCCAAAAACAGGCAAGTGAGCCAAAACGGAAACACTTTTTCAACATGGATTTTCTCCAAACCGCTTGCGCCCGATATTAGACCTTCCCAGCAATGCCCCCAGACCCGTCAACCCACCCGCAAAAAAGTAGAACACCCCCAAACAGGTTAAAAGCAAAAATGCAAAAACTCACACTTAGAAAATTTAGGGCCTACCTTCAATTCAGTCCAAACGCGCTCTGCAGCTAGGCCCTAACTCCCCTTTTCCACCATGGATTTTCTTAAAAACAAATGCAATCACAATTAGACTGTGCCAGCAGTTCTCCCAGACCTCAACACCCACCCCCAATAACCTAGAAGCCCCCCAAACAGCCCCCCAAAAACAGGCAAGTGAGCAAAAATGCAAAACTTTTTTACCATGGATTTTATCCAAACCACTGTGCCCGATATTAGACCTTCCCAGCAATGCCCCAGAGGCGTCAACCCACCCGTAAAAAAGTAGAACACCCCCAAACAGGCAAAAGCAAAAATGGAAAATGTGACACTTAGAAAATTTTCGGCCTACCAGTCAACCTCACTCCAAACGCACTCTGCAGCTAGGCCCTAACTCCCCTTTCCCACCATGGATTTTCTTCAAACCACTCGCAATCAAAAATAGACTATCCCAGCAGTGCTCCCAGACCACCTGACCCCCCCTCAAAAATCTACAACCCACCCAAACAGCCCCCCAAAAACAAGCAAGAGAGCAAAAACAGAAAACCCTTTTCCCCATGGATTTTCTCCAAACCACTTGCGCCCGACATTAGACCTTCCCAGCAATGCCCCCAGACCCGTCACCCCACCCGCAAAAAAGGAGAACATTCCCAAACAGGTAAAAAGCAGAAATGCAAAAACTCACACTTAGAAAATATAGGGCCTACCTTCAATTCAGTCCAAATGCGCTCTGCAGCTAGGCCCTAAATCCCCTTTTCCACCATGGATTTTCTTAAAAACAAATGCAATCAAAATTAGACTGTGACAGCAGTGCTCCCAGACCCCAAAACCCACCCCCAAAAACCTAGAAGCCCCCCAAACAGCCCCCCAAAAACAGGCAAGTGAGCAAAAACTTTTTCACCATGGATTTTATCCAAACCACTTGCGCCCGATATTAGACCTTCCCAGCAATGCCCCCAGACCCGTCAACCCACCCGCAAAAAAGTAGAACATCCCCAAACAGGCAAAAAGCAAAAATGCAAAAAATCACACTTAGAAAATTTAGGGCCTACCTTCAATTCAGTCCAAACGCGCTCTGCAGCTAGGTCCTAAATCCCCTTTTCCACCATGGATTTTCTTAAAAACAAATGCAATCAAAATTAGACTGTGACAGCAGTACTCCCAGACCCCAAAACCCACCCCCAAAAACCTAGAAGCCCCCCAAACAGCCCCCCAAAAACAGGCAAGTGAGCAAAAACGCAAAAACTTTTTCACCATGGATTTTATCCAAACCACTTGCGCCCGATATTAGACCTTCCCAGCAATGCCCCCAGACCCGTCAACCCACCTGCAAAAAAGTAGAACACCCCCAAGCAGGCCAGGAGCAAAAATGGAAAATGTGACACTTAGAAAATTTTCGGCCTACCAGCCACATCACTCCAAACGCACTCTGCAGCTAGGCCCTAACTCCCATTTCCCACCATGGATTTTCTTCAAACCCAAACCACTCGCAATCAAAATTAGACTATCCCAGCAGTGCTCCCAGACCCCCAGACCCCCCAAAAACCTAGAACCCACCCAAACAACCCCCCAAAAACAGGCAAGAGAGCCAAAACGGAAACACTTTTTCAACATGGATTTTCTCCAAACCACTTGCGCCCGATATTAGACCTTCCCAGCAATGCCCCCAGACCCGTCAACCCACCCGCAATAAAGTAGAACACCCCCAAACAGGTAAAAAGCAAAAATGCAAAAACTAACACTTAGAAAATTTAGGGCCTACCTTCAATTCAGTCCAAACGCGCTCTGCAGCTAGGCCCTAACTCCCCTTTTCCACCATGGATTTTCTTAAAAACAAATGCAATCACAATTAGACTGTGCCAGCAGTTCTCCCAGACCCCAAAACCCTCACCCAATAACCTAGAAGCCCCCCAAACAGCCCCCCAAAAACAGGCAAGTGAGCAAAAACGCAAAAACTTTTTTACCATGGATTTTATCCAAACCACTTGTGCCCGATATTAGACCTTCCCAGCAATGCCCCCAGAGGCGTCAACCCACCCGTAAAAAAGTAGAACACCCCCAAACAGGCCAAAAGCAAAAATGGAAAATGTGGCACTTAGAAAATTTTCGGCCTACCAGTCAACCTCACTCCAAACGTACTCTGCAGCTAGGGCCTAACTCCCCTTTCCCACCATGGATTTTCTTCAAACCACTCGCAATCAAAAATAGACTATCCCAGCCGTGCTCCCAGACCCCCAGGCCCCCCTCAAAAATCTACAACCCACCCAAACAGCCACTCAAAAACAAGCAAGAGAGCAAAAACAGAAAAACTTTTTCCCCATGGATTTTCTCCAAACCACTTGCGCCCGATATTAGACCTTCCCAGCAATGCCCCCAGACCCGTCAACCCACCCGCAAAAAAGGAGAACATCCCTAAACAGGTAAAAAGCAAAAATGCAAAAACTCACACTTAGAAAATATAGGGTCTACCTTCAATTCAGTCCAAACGCGCTCTGCAGCTAGGCCCTAAATCCCCTTTTCCACCATGGATTTTCCTAAAAACAAATGCAATCAAAATTAGACTGTGACAGCAGTGCTCCCAGACCCCAAAACCCACCCCCAAAAACGTAGAAGCCCCCCAAACAGCCCCCCAAAAACAGGCAAGTGAGCAAAAACGCAAAAACTTTTCCCCATGGATTTTATCCAACCCACTTGCGCCCGATATTAGACCTTCCCAGCAATGCCCCCATACCTGTCAACCCACCTGCAAAAAAGTAGAACACCCCCAAGCAGGCCAAAAGCAAAAATGGAAAATGTGGCACTTAGAAAATTTTCGGCCTACCAGCCACATCACTCCAAACGCACTCTGCAGCTAGGCCCTAACTCCCATTTCCCACCATGGATTTTCTTCAAACCACTCGCAATCAAGATTAGACTATCCCAGCAGTGCTCCCAAACCCCAAAACCCACCCCCTAAAACCTAGAAGCCCCCCAAACAGCCCCCCAAAAACAGGCAAGTGAGCAAAAACGCAAAAACTTTTTCACCATGGATTTTATCCAAACCACTTGTGCCCTATATTAGACCTTCCCAGCAATGCCCCCAGATGCGTCAACCCACCCGTAAACAGGTAGAACAACCCCAAACAGGCCAAAAGCAAAAATGGAAAATGTGACACTTAGAAAATCTTCGGCCTACCAGTCAACCTCACTCCAAACGCACTCTGCAGCTAGGCCCTAACTCCCCTTTCCCACCATGGATTTTCTTCAAACCACTCGCAATCAAAATTAGACTATCCCAGCAGTGCTCCCAGGCCCCCAGACCCCCCCTCAAAAACCTACAACCCACCGAAACAGCCCAAAAACAAGCAAGAGAGCAAAAACGGAAAAACTTTTCCCCATGGATTTTCTCCAAACCACTTGCGCCCGATATTAGACCTTCCCAGCAATGCCCCCAGACCCGTCAACTCACCCGCAAAAAAGTAGAACATCCCCAAACAGGCAAAAATGCAAAAACTCATACTTAGAAAATGTAGGGCCTACCTTCAATTCAGTCCAAACGCGCTCTGCAGCTAGGCCCTAAATTCCCTTTTCCACTATGGATTTTCTTAAAAACAAATGCAATCAAAATTAGACTGTGCCAGCAGTGCTCCCAGACCCCAAAACCCACCCCCCAAAACCTAGAAACCCCCCAAACAGGCCCCCAAAAACAGGCAAGTGAGCAAAAACGCAAAAACTTTTTCACCATGGATTTTATCCAAACCACTTGCGCCCGATATTAGACCTTCCCAGCAATGCCCCCAGACCCGTCAACCCACCTGCAAAAAAGTAGAACACCCCCAAACAGGCCAAAAGCAAAAATGGAAAATGTGACACTTAGAAAATTTTCGGCCTACCAGTCACATCACTCCAAACGCACTCTGCAGCTAGGCCCTAACTCCCCTTTCCCACCATGGATTTTCTTCAAACCACTCGCAATCAAAATTAGACTATCCCAGCAGTGCTACCAGACCCCCCCCCCAAAAAAAACTACAACCCACCCAAACAGCCCCCCAAAAACGAGCAAGTGAGCAAAAACCGAAAACTTTTTCACCATGGATTTTCTCCAAACCACTTGCGCCCGATATTAGACCTTCCCAGCAATGCCCCCAGACCCGTCAACCCACCTGAAAAAGGTAGAACACCCCCAAACTGGCAAAAAGTAAAAATGCAAAAACTCACACTTAGAATATTTAGGGCCTACCTTCAATTCAGTCCAAACGCGCTCTGCAGCTAGGCCCTAAATTCCCTTTTCCACTATGGATTTTCTTAAAAACAAATGCAATCAAAATTAGACTGTGCCAGCAGTGCTCCCAGACCCCAAAACCCACCCCCCAAAACCTAGAAACCCCCCAAACAGGCCCCCAAAAACAGGCAAGTGAGCAAAAACGCAAAAACTTTTTCACCATGGATTTTATCCAAACCACTTGCGCCCGATATTAGACCTTCCCAGCAATGCCCCCAGACCCGTCAACCCACCTGCAAAAAAGTAGAACACCCCCAAACAGGCCAAAAGCAAAAATGGAAAATGTGACACTTAGAAAATTTTCGGCCTACCAGTCACATCACTCCAAACGCACTCTGCAGCTAGGCCCTAACTCCCCTTTCCCACCATGGATTTTCTTCAAACCACTCACAATCAAAATTAGACTATCCCAGCAGTGCTACCAGACCCCCAGACCCCCCCCCAAAAAAAACTACAACCCACCCAAACAGCCCCCCAAAAACGAGCAAGTGAGCAAAAACCGAAAACTTTTTCACCATGGATTTTCTCCAAACCACTTGCGCCCGATATTAGACCTTCCCAGCAATGCCCCCAGACCCGTCAACCCACCTGAAAAAGGTAGAACACCCCCAAACTGGCAAAAGTAAAAATGCAAAAACTCACACTTAGAATATTTAGGGCCTACCTTCAATTCAGTCCAAACGCGCTCTGCAGCAAGGCCCTAACTCCCCTTTTCTACCATGGATTTTCTTAAAAAGAAATGCAATCAAAATTAGACTGTGCCAGCAGTGCTCCCAGGCCCCAAAACGCACCCCCAAAAACCTAGAAGCCCCCAAACATGCACCCCAAAACAGGCAAGTGAGCAAAAACGCAAAAACTTTTTCACCATGGATTTTATCCAAACCACTTGCGCCCGATATTAGACCTTCCCAGCAATGCCCCCAGACCCGTCAACCCACCCGCAAAAAAGTAGAACACCCCCAAACAGGCCAAAAGCAAAAATGGAAAATGTGACACAGAAAATGTTCTGCCTACCAGTCAACATCACTCCAAACGCACTCGGCAGCTAGGCCCTAACTCCCCTTTCCCACCATGGATTTTCTTCAAACCACTCACAATCAAAATTAGACTATCCCAGCAGTGCTCCCAGACCCCCAGACCCCCCAAAAAAACTACACCCCACCCAAACAGCCCCCCAAAAACAAGCAAGTGAGCAAAAACGGGAATACCTTTTCACCATGGATTTTCTCCAAACCACTTGCGCCCACTAATAGACCTTCCCAGCAATGCCCCCAGACCCCTCAACCCACCCGCAAAAAAGTAGAACACCCCCAAACAGGCAAAAAGCAAAAATTCAAAAACTCACACTTAGAAAATTTAGGGCCTACCTTCAATTCAGTCCAAACGCGCTCTGCAGCCAGGCCCAAACTCCCCTTTTTCACCATGGATTTTCTTAAAAACAAATGCAATCAAAATTAGACTATCCCAGCAGTGCTCCCAGACCCCCAGACCCTCCCCCACAAATCTAGAACACCCCTAAACAGCCCCCCAAAAACATTCAATGCTGGTATATTCAAAACGTGGCAAACTGCGCTGTTCACCAAAAATTGCTGTTCAACTTTTCAGCACATCCACTACTTCGATCCTCTTGAAACTTACCTGGACACTTGTTACAGCAATTCCCAAGAATCTCAGCAAGGCAGAAAAAAATTGAACCACTGCGCTCCTTGAAGAAGAAGAAGAAGAAGAAGAAGAAGGTCTACGACTAGTTTTCAACCAAACACACGCGCCCGCAAAACACCAAAAAAGTCAAAAATTCTGAAAATTCTGGACCAAAGAACACCAAAACCCCCTAAAACCATGCCAACATCATTATGAAGGAGCCTGCATTGGACCCTGAGCCCTAGACTCAGCGGGAACCCTACCAACTTAAACCCAAAAACCCTAGTAAATCGCACTGAACCCTAAACCCCAGATATGCTTTGTCTGTCTGTGTCAAAGAGCCTAGGTATGCTACATCAGGATGCTTCACTCAGTGGTGCCTGCCTTGACCGTCTGCATGGCCCTGCCGCAAGCATTAAACAAGGTAAAAGAGTAGTTGACATGAGTTACAATTGCTGTCCACTGCATGCCATCTTCTCAATTATTCATTACCTGTTCTACTTTTTGTCCGCATCTTCTTCGGAAAGTGAGGGCCCACAGAGCAGCCTCTCCTGCCAATTTCAGAAGTAACTGTGTCAGCAATCAGCAAGCATGTAGTCAGTCAGTAATTTCTGTCCCACTTGAGGGGACTCGTCTATGAAAACAAAGTTTCTTTATTTATTTCTTTGTAATCCATCTGCCTTGAGGGAAATGGATAGGTGGAGTCTGGAGGAGGAGGATAGAGGAGCATGATTGAGCTGTGAACTTGTAAACCTCAGGAATGCAGACTGCGGCACCTTTAAATCAATAAGGAAAATAATATAAAAACAGTGCTGCTGATGGACTTGTTGTGAGAGTTTTGTTGTGGTAAAAGTTGCAAAACAAAGAAAGACACACAGGAATAAAAGTGAATAAGGATGAAAAAAAAAGTAAGTAAGTCATTTTCAGGCCTCGGTGTCAGGGAAGTAGAGCTCATCCTCAAACTCTATGAATTGAGACGGGAGTAGGGCAGCTAACAGAAAAGAACGTCTGTCACCTAAGTCAGTGTCCTCTTCTTCCTGCGTGCATTCACGTATTTTGTAATCTGGTGGTATGAAGTGCTGATTCATCTTGATCAGTGCTAACCTCTCCACATTTTTGGGCGAGAGGCGGGTCCTTTTTGAAGTTACAATGGCATCAGCAGCACTGAAAACACGTGCAGAATACACACTTGCGAGTGGGCAAGACAAATAATTTAGAGCCAGGTTGGTGATCAGTGGCCATAGAGGCCTTTTCCTATACCAATACAGCAATGGGTTCTGATTAACAAAGACCTCTGTTGGGTCATCCAAATAGGCCTGCACCATCGACTCAAGGTTATCCACGGTTGCTCCACTTTGTGTACCATCTGTGGCCTTTGCAGCACTGTAACGAGCACACCCTTTAAGAGTTAGCCAATCCGCTTATTATGGCTGGGCCTGGTGCAGGTGAGGATGATGATACGGTTCCTGCTGGTGTCATTAACGGCTGTGAGGGAAAGTGACTCCCTTCGGCCACAGATACAGAAGTGGAACTTAATGCCGGATGGCCTGCTGATTCAGTTGTACTTCTGCCGGCTCCTTGAATTTTCTGCCGCTCTTTTTCAAACAGAGTGACTGACACAGCTAGCCAATGTTTGTACTTTGAAACATATGCTTCGTCAAAAGGAATTAATTCTTTGCTGGCCACTGCCTTTTTGTACCGTGGATCCAGAATAGTGGCACAAATGTAATGTTGTCCTGTATGTATGGTTTTAAGCCTTTCATTGGCAACTAGGCGGCTTAATAACCTCTCCGCCAACTGATATGCGTCTTGCTTTTCAGCATCATCTCGGAACGTTGAAGACACCGCCTTCAGTTGATGCTCTAGCATGACCAACAATGGGATAGCTTTGCCCAAAGAACAGTCCTCCCTGCTGACTTCGTGTGTGAAGACCTCAAAAGGACGAAGCATGTCTGTCAGGCTTGCAACTAGCTTTCATTCCTCCAACTCTAGCCTCATGTCTTTCATAGCAGAACCCAGTTTATAGACATAATCATTTATTACCCCCCACTGCTCAGACAGACGCTCAAGCATGTAAAAGGTTGAGTTCCAACGTGTTGCCACCTCCTGGATGAGTCCTTTGACTTGCAGTCTACGTTCATGTTGAATGCTCCTCAGCTCCTTCCGGGCCTTAAAAGAATGGCTGAAATATGCGCAGATTCTTCGGCAGGTGGTCAGTAACTTGCGGACTGTGTTTTCTTTTTTCAAGAAATCTTGCACCACGATGTTAATACTGTGCGCCAAACACGGCCCTCTGAAATAGCCACCTTGTTGCATGGCCTTAACTATATTACTGCCATTATCCGTGGAAACATAACCAACAATGCGATTTCTTGGATGCAGCCATTCAGAGACCTTCCTATCAAACTCGTCCAAAAGGTTAGGTGCAGTATGAGTTTTCTCCATGGCAAACATGGCTAATGTTGCATGTTTCCGAGTAGCTTGAAAAACTGTGTCCGGGTCAACACCTGCATTTGTCTTGTCTCTAACCCCTCCAAAAGAGACCCAGTGTGCAGTGATGCACATGTAATCAAGGGCTTGGCAACTGGTCCACATGTCTGTTGTCAAGTGGATAGTGTGAACAGCCCTCTTCTGCAAAGCTGCCCCAATCACCTCCAGCACATCTTGATGTAGTGCTGGAACCGCAACTCTGGCAAAATAGGACCGGCTAGGAACCTTCCATTTAGGGCAGACTGTTGCCACAAATTCTAGAAAACCCACCCCTTCCACGAAATAAAAAGGGAGAAGGTCCAGCGCTAGCATTTTAGCCAGCTTTGCGTTAAACAGACATACCGTTGGGTGGTTGCGTTCAAATGGCGCATCCGACCAAAACATACTTCTAATGGTGGGCTGGACGGTTTTACGTGATGATGATGATGCAGACTTCTTCAAACCAGTTAGGCTCAATGATGTAGTTTTTCACATTGGTGTCTCTCCCAGACTCTTAGTGTGCCTCATACTTGTTGCAGGGGTAGAGGGTGTGGCCACTACCACTGCAGTGCTGCTGCCAGGGGTACTGGGTGTACCAGAAAAAATGTCGTTCGGTTCTTGACTTCTCCCCTGCACAATCAGCCCCTCGTCAGAATCAGATGCAATGCGAATGGATACATTTGGATCAGTTATACTTTGGGCTTCCCGGATGTTCCTTAGGTGCGCATCCCACTGGATAGTGTGGTGTTTTTTGAGATGACCTCTCTGGCCTCCGGTACCATAGTTGGTACCAAGCTTACCCCGAGTCGCTAATACTTTACAAATCGAAAAAACAATCATGTTTTCCGTCTTTTGGCTAACAGTAAAGAAGTCCCAAACTTGGGACTGGAGATGTCTGCTGGTGGTGGAGGTGCTACTTTGACTTTCAATGCCAGATGAAGTTGAGGATGGGCGTGGCTGAATTAGTTTCTGTTGTTCACTTACAGCACCACTACTTGAGGTAATGGAGGTCGAGCTGGATGGAAGTACCTGCCAGTCCTTATGACTAAAAAATATGGAAGCTGTAGGTCGTGTTGGTGTTGTAGTTAACTGCTTTGGTGGTGGTACCAGTGCCACGCCGCCCATATCCCATTCAGCAGCCATTCGGGATAGGGTGAAAATGTCTGTCTGCTGCATGCCCGCTGGGGCTAGAGTGACGACTGTGATGACTGGGTCGTCGTCAGACTGTTCATCAGCATCAGAAGACACCACTTCTTGTTCGTCATCATCACCCATAAGTCGAAGCCTTGCGGGAACCTTCCTTTTAGGCTTAGCTACCTTTGTCGGCTCATGGCGTGCCTCACTCTCAGACTGAATTTGTGGGTTCCAATCAGGATCAAGGTCATCAGAATGAAGGGGGCTTGAAGAAGAACTTGTAGTAGTAGCCCTCCTTGACCTTTTTCTTGCTGGGGATCTGGAAGACAATGGATCATCATCAGGAGGAGTGGCTTCCCCAGATGATACCTCCACTTGAATATCAATTTCCTGATGTGCCCCTACTTCTGGAGGAACAAGCGTTGTAGGCAGTTGTGCTGCTCCATGAACCTCCAGTTGTACCTCTCCATGCGCCTCTCCTTGCGCCTCTCCTTGCGCCTCTCCTTGGGCCTTTCCTTGCGCTTCTCCTTGCAACTCTCCTTGCGCCTCTCCTTGCGCATGTACTTGCGCTTGTACTAGTTGCACCTGTGGTTGTCTTTGCGGCTGTGGTTGTTAAACACTCGTCAGCGGAGTTACACCCGGCGTTGATTGGATGGTACTTTCTTGTGATGAGCCAACATCACTGGTCGATGGTGATTGAGAAAGTAAAGTGGCTGCCTCAGCAGCACTCATGGTCTTGGACCTAACTTGGTGTGGTGGCACTGAGCCCAATGAAGTGGAGGGGCTGCTTCCAGCTTGGTCCCCGGCAGACACCGCTGCTGCTGCAGGCGTAGGTTTTTTCCCCAAAAAAGGTATAGGTGGGCACACCAGTCTCCTTGGTAGGTGGTGCCACTTGCTTCTTCTGCTCCTTCTTACTGGCAGTGGCACTGGCAACTTTTTTCGCTGAGGCGCTACGGCCACCTTTCTTTGGGCCCATCTTCTTCAGATGTCAGAACAGCAGCCCGCAGTTGCAGGAGTTACAGAGTTGTCTTGTCTGTGGCCACACGTGATGTCACATGAGGTTTTGCTGCACACACCGCTGCAGGACTTCTTCCTTGCACTGGTGGTTCTCTTATGCACCTAAAAACAATGGAAGCCAGAGGAACATCAGTTAAACACCCCAAAAAGTCAAAAAAACACACAAAAATCAACACGATCCAATGCCATCCATGCCCTCAATGATGTTTAAATTCAAGAGGCCCCACACAAAGCATTGGTCCATGCACCACTCACTACCCCTGGGTATAATGGGTGAAAGCAGGGCAGGCTGGGTGGAGGCCTATGGCTCAAAGCACACTGCCTGGCTTCAAAATGGCCCCTTGTCCCCCAGCCACATGGCCAGGCCCTGCCTGGACCAGGCCTCAAAATGGCCACCACCCACATGGCCAGGCCCCAACACCCCAAAAAGTCAAAAAACATACAAAAAACAACACAATCCAATGCCATACATGCCCTCAATGATGTTTAAATTCAAGAGGCCCCACACAAAGCATTGGTCCATGCACCACTCACTACCCCTGGGCATAATGGGTGAAAGCAGGGCAGGCTGGGTACAGGCCTATGGCTCAAAGCACACTGCCTGGCTTCAAAATGGCCCCTTGTTCCCCAGCCACATGGCCAGGCCTTGCCTGGACCAGGCCTCAAAATGGCCACCACCCACATGGCCAGGCCCCAACACCCCAAAAAGTCGAAAAACACACAAAAATCAACACAATCCAATGCCATCCATGCCCTCAATGATGTTTAAATTCAAGAGGCCCCACACAAAGCATTGATCCATGCACCACTCACTACCCCTGGGCATAATGGGTGAAAGCACGGCAGACTGGGTGCAGGCCTATGGCTCAAAGCACACTGCCTGGCTTCAAAATGGCCCCTTGTCCCCCAGCCACATGGCCAGGCCCTGTCTGGACCAGGCCTCAAAATGGCCACCACCCACATGGCCAGGCCCCAACACCCCAAAAAGTAAAAAAACACACAAAAAGCAACACAATCCAATGCCATCCATGCCCTCAATGATGTTTAAATTCAAGAGGCCCCACGCAAAGCATTGGTCCATGCACCACTCACTACCCCTGGGCATAATGGGTGAAAGCAGGGCAGGCTGGGTGCAGGCCTATGGCTCAAAGCACACTGCCTGGCTTCAAAATGGCCCCTTGTCCCCCAGCCACATGGCCAGGCTCTGCCTGGACCAGGCCTCAAAATGGCCACCACCCACATGGCCAGGCCCCAACACCCCAAAATTCGAAAAACACACAAAAATCAACACAATCCAATGCCATCCATGCCCTCAATGATGTTTAAATTCAAGAGGCCCCACACAAAGCATTGGTCCATGCACCACTCACTACCCCTGGGCATAATGGGTGAAAGCAGAGCAGGCTGGGTGCAGGCCTATGGCTCAAAGCAAACTGCCTGGCTTCTAATTTGGCCCCATGTCCCCCAGTCACATGGCCTGGCCCTGCCTCGACCAGGCCTCAAAATGGCCACCACCCACATGGCCAGGCCCTAACAACACCCCACAAAGTCGAAAAACACACAAAAATCACCACAATCCAATGCCATCCATGCCCTCAATGATGTTTAAATTCAAGACATCCCACAGAAAGACTAGGTCCATGGACCACTGAGTACCCCTGGGCATAATGGATGAAAGCAAGGCAAACTGGGTGCAGGACTGAGCACAATGCCTAGCTTCAAAATGGCTCCTTGTCCCCCAGCCACATGGCCAGGCCCTGCCTGGAGCAGGCCTCAAAATGGCCCCCACCCACATGGCCAGGCCCCAACAACCCACCAAAAAGTCAAAAAACACACAAAAATCACCCTAATCCAATGCCATCCATGCCCTCAATGATGTTTAAATTCAAGACACCCCACAGAAAGACTTGGTCCATGCACCACTGAGTACCCCTGATCAAAATCATCATTTTCAGAAGGTTTATGCTGCCTGTGGTGGATTTCTTGTGCAGAATTACAATTTTTGCAATTTCGGGAAAGCGAGCTGTTCAAATCTCCCACCGGAAGTCAACTGCGAGCCGCATCTACGTGTTCGGCATTGTTTACTCTCGCAATGCGTAATCGCGGGCCCTTATGACGTACTCGCGTTGTCAAACTCACACTGTGCAAGATGGCGAGCCGCGATGACGTAATTGCGTTCGAAAAACTCTCACGCGATCACGCAGCAAGATCCAAAATAGCGCAGCACACGCAAACCGGGAGAAAAACAACTCGGGGGACTCAGAATCACAGTAAGTCAACGCCGCGCGCGCGATTTTGTATTTTTCAAGCGCGACCCAGCAATAAAATCCGCAGCTTGCGAATTTGCTGATTTTGGGGCAAATTTGCGCGATTCGCGGACCGCGAATTTGCCAATAATCCGCAAATTCCACGAACGGATTTTACGGCCAAACTTACTCCTTTGTGTGGCACTTCCCAGTAGGCAAATAGCAGGCATGACAGTAAGACATCCCATCTACTTCTGAGTTTTTCAGGGAGTCCATCAAATCTTTCAGCAAGGCCATTACACTGAGGGAAGTGGGGGTAGTAAACCTGTAGGTCACGTCAAACTCCTTCCACATGTGTTTCAGGTAACCAGACATGCAGTGTATACCTCTACATGATACATTCTCCTCAGGGAAGCCTACTCTAGTCAGGATACCAATGAGGGCCCTAGCCACTGGAGGGGCAGTGGTACTCCTTAGGGGAATAGCTTCAGGCTACCTGGTGGCATGATCCCCTACCACCAGAGAATATCTGTTCCTTGAGGATATAGGAGGGTCAAGGGGGCTAACAATGTCAATCCCACACCCTTTCAAAGGAAACCCAATCACTGGAACTAGAATTAAGGCAACCTTTGGGTGCCCACCTGTCTTGCCACTGGCTTGACTGGTAGGGAAAGAGTTGCAAAACTCCTTCACCTTCTGGTGCTTCCTAGAAGTGGCTGACAAGCCTGTTCCAAGTTTTGGTATGACCAGGGTGTCCAGCTAGGTGGATGTCATGGACCAAAGTAAGGAGGAATGCTCTAAATGCCTGTTGCACTACCACTCTCCTAGTGGCACCAGGTTTCGGGTTTCTGGCCTCAGTGTAAAGGATTCCCTATTCACAAAGGCCCTGTGGGAACCACTAGCTACCTGACCACCATCCTGTGCAGCAGATTGCTGTCACAGGTTTTTAAGAGAGGGCTGGTCCTCTGTCCCTGGCACAGCTCTTCCCTGGAGGGTACCCTGTGTCCAAAAGCTCAGTCTGGTAAGGTTCTAGCTCCTGAAGCTCAGTTCCCTCTGGGGCTGACTCTTCCTTGGGTCATTCTTCCAGACCCCAGAACCTATTTTCACCCTGACTTTGCTCTGTGCTCTGGTTTTTACATACACCTGGTGTGAGATTCCAAGCATTTCTGCACAAATTATCAGTTCTGCCTCAGCTCAGGCCAAGCACTTCAAATCATTGCCAAGCATGCAATCAACTGGTATGAATGAAGAGACTGCTACTTCCTTTTTTACAGCAACCCCTTCCCATTCAAAGGACACTGTCACCATGGGATGGGTTTTTGTCACATTGTCAGCATTGATGATTGGATAGGTCCTTTCAGGCAGATACTGATCTGAGGATACCAGCTGCTCAGTCACCATGGTAATACTGGCACCAGTTAATCTCAGGGCTTCCACCCTAACCTATTAATAATAGGATGCTGTCTGTATTTTTGCATATTTGTGGGCCAGGCAGCTAAAGTGGCTAGGCCACATCCACTACAAAAGTTGACTCAGTGAGTTCTCTGACATGGTCAGGGCTCACCTGAGATCCCATCTGGAGATTGTTCAATGCCTTTACTGCAGGTGGACTAAAGGCATTTGGTTTGTTTTTACTGCCAGGGTCTCCAGTTTGGTGTCCATTTGCCTTACAGTCATGATACCAAGCACTTTTGGGATCACAGTTCCTACAGTGGTACCCTCCTTGGGCTGTGATGAGTTTCTGGAGCAGGGTTTTGGGGTCCTAAAGAAGATTAATTTTATTTTTTTCCTTTTTGATCACCGTCTTTCCCTTGAAGGGGCTCTTTAGCCTATTTCATTGGGTTCCCCCACCAGTGGTAGTTCTGGTAACCCTTGTTTTGATCCCATGGCCTGCCGTCCTCCCCAACTCTAGAGGAGAAAGAGGACCTAGGTCTACCAGATGCTGATGTAATTTCTCATTGTAACAATGTGTCAAAAGATGCTTTTTCATGATTAAATTGCAAAGCCCTTCATAGTCATTCACATTGTTACCTGTTAATCAACCATCCAGTGTTTTTACTGAAAAGTCTACGAATTCTACCCAGGACTGACTGTGGGATTTTTGAGTCTCCCTGAATCTTATTCTATACTCTTCAGTGGTGAGCCTAAGCCCTCAATCAGGGTACCCTTCATGAGGTTATAAGACTCAGCATATTTTTCAAGTAATGTCAGGAGTCTATCCCTGCATTTCCCTGACAATAGTTATCACAAGAGAGGAGTACAATTTGATCAGGCTATTTTGCTTCCTATGCAAGCTCTCTCAAATGCAATAAACTATGTAATGATGTCATAACCTTCCGAATAGTGAGGGACATTCCCTTTGTGGATTTGTGAGTCATAGGAACTGCTATTACTTGAATGCTACCACCACAGATAGGTCCTAGGACCGTCTCTTTTCTTTGCTTTTCTAGTTCCAGGAGCTGAGTCCCAATCTCAGTCTCCTGGTCACTCTTTCCAGCATGAGGTCCACATCTGAGGGGGTCCCAGCTGCTTTTGAGAGGACTGACTCATGTTCTTCCTCAACGCCATTTTCGTTGGTATTATCTTCATCCTCAGACTGGGCTACCAGTTCTGGCTGATCTTTTTCAAACTGAGCTATCATTTCTCTGACAAATTCACTTTTAGGACTTTACCTGGTTTGATTCCATAACTTTTACAGAGGCTTCTCAGATGAGCATGGCTTAGGTCAATGTAAGGGGTCAGGTCGAGCACCTGAACTTGGCTATCAGAATTAGGCATTGTTTTACTAAAGTTGGGACCTTTTTAGGAAGTTAAAAAAAAGAACTATCACTGAATACTTTGTTCTAACTAATACAAAGACTTTTAAATTTCAAACCACTTGGTTTCAGGGTCGTAATCAAAGACCTAACAGTTAGTTTTAGAAATTTGTAAAAAATTAGACCAATCAAAAATGTGACTATCTAGAGATATTTTGGGGATTTATTCATGTGGTCATTTATTGTCCAAGTGGTCCAGCTAATGCAAAGTTGTGTACCGCACTGATGATCCACCAATATAGGAAACCGTCTCTCTGTACAGTCTACTAAAATGAAGTACATTAGGTAGATAGTGGGAGAGATCCACAAAAGGCAAGTAGAGGCAAAAGAAGATAATACTAGCTAAGCCTGAGTGAGGGGAAGGGTGAAGTCTCAAAAAAACTCTGCCATGCTACGCAGAGTCCCGCTGGCGGGTGGAGTTTGCTGGGCACCTGTTTGCATTGCAATGGGAATGCAGAGTGGATGATCGCGTTCCAAATCACGTACAGACATCACCACGTGGTTCTCATGTTCATTCTAGTATTCCAAATCATGCTCGAATTACATGACACGGTCCGCGTGGAAGCAACCCTCTTGTTTTTCTGCTCTCTGTTATGGTGCTGGCCTAAACCTTAATCTCTCTTTGATCTGTGTAATCCTACGCCTTTAAAATTAATCTAACCCCATTTTTTTTATATTAGTGTGTGTGTTTGTGTATTTTATGTTTTTGAATTGTCTTTCTTGTTTTTGTAACTTTTTGTTTATTTCCCTTACTTGAACTTCCTTATTTCTGTCTTCATTTCTTTCCTTTCCCTTCCTTTCCCTTTTTTAGAACCCAGCCAGTGCCATGAAAGAAAGACTGCGGCTACGTTGCGGGTGGCGCAGCCGTCCAGGTTTGCAGCCTTGGGCGATCTTTAGTAAGGAGGAGGGGGCAGTACTGGGTATTTTTGTGCAATGCCACGTTCCCTCCATGCTGGCAGCAGGTGGCAGGTGGCAGGAAGCAGGCTCATTGCGGATACCCCCTGCAGGAGTTTTGGGGGTACTGGGAGACGGTGCGGTGGTACATGCAGTACACTAGCCAGGATCTGCACTCCGCCCAGCAGTGACTCACCACTGGGTGGATACCCTGGGCCTGGAAGAGGACCTGCTCGATCTGCTAAGCATCCATATCTCAGTGAGTATTAATAATTTATTTTTTGTGTTTGTGTTCTACAATGCTAACATTTTGTTTCCAAATAGCATGTTGCTCACACTCAGAGGTAAGTTACGCTTTGTTTACATTGGAATATTTTTGTGTGATCTAGTTTTTAGATTGTGCTAGGCAGGTGCTCATAGCTACTTAATCATACTCATCATTGGCGCTTGCTTTCGTTGATTATTTAAGAAGCCATTGCCGACTGTTCTCCTGTCACTATAGTGTATCACTAAGTAGGACATTCTCCTTGTGACTTGTTTATGTAGCTCGTACAGTTCCAAATTGTTTCACAGCAATCTGTATGCAATAAAGGGAGACAGATTTGGCCCATGAAGGGGGTTGAGAAATGGGAATAGAATCAAAGATCATTCACTGCTATGCACTAGTTCCGAATCTAGTTTTTGTTGAGGAAATTTGGAATAGGGATTTCAGGATTAGTATGGGCAACTCAACGCTATTTGATAGGCTTGAAACTAGTACTATAGGGTATCTCTTTGAGGGAAGTAAAATGTGAGCGCATTTGCTTCTAATAAAAAATGTGTGGAAATTAACTGAATTACTAATCTATTTTGATTATCTTTTTTAATTTCTTACATCAGCACCCAAGGGCAAGAAGAGGGACTATGTCGAGGGTCCAGGAAAAGCTGGTCAGGAGGCACCAACCACCAGCGCAGCTGGCGAGGGCTCTGCTGATCCCAGTAAGTCCTATTTATTAGAACCCTATTGTTGGGTTTTAGGAATATTGTGGGGTTAGGGTAGTATCTTGGGGTATTGCAATGTTTGTGCTGCGTTCCAGGATGGGAGATGCTGCCTGGAGGCTGGTGTTGCTGGTGAGAAATAAAGTTTCTCTGATACCCTTGCTTCTTCCTTCGATGTGGTGATGAGGATGGAATAGGAACCCACTCGTGCAAAGCACATTGGATTTAATTTTTGTTTCATTTCTGTTATCTCTGCATTATCTTTTTTTCTCTTATATTATATGGCTTTCATTTTGGATGGATGGGCGAAAGGATGGTTAGAAGAAAGGGTGCATAATTGAATGGATGGATAATGGATTGAAAATTTTGGTGAAAGACTGGATGGGAGAAAGTAAAGCCTACTCATGGTGACTATGGCTGAATTAGAATGAAAGGATGAATGAATATTGGGAATGTTTGGATTAATAAGCAAGGCAGCTCTTCTCATGATAAACATGCTGCTCACCTACTTTGCTTACCTTGTTTATGTAGGGTTATCAAAGCTACGGTTCAAAGTGGGGGGTAATTTTTTTTTGTTCTACTCCCTTGACTTGCTGCATTTGTTAAGTGAGCCAGATGTATCCTACGCATCATTCATCACCCCCTTCCCCACCTATGGCATTTTTTTGTCACCTATGTCCGAAGTGCAGTATGGGTCAATTCGTGCTTGCAGTGTTGGCTGTGCAATGTGCGTCTGCTTCAGTAAATGCAGCATTTACAATGTTTTCAATGTATTGCAAACCTAACACAAGGTGTGTTGTTTCCCTTTGCTCATTCAGTCACCTCTTAGGACTTCACTCCTTTATTTTTTTCTATGTTCTTCTGACCCAGCCTACAAAATTGGAACATCCATTCTTGGCATGTGCCACATTTCATTGTATAACCATGTGAAGTGAAGTGATTACAGGACATAAATATTTCATAGTTTCTCATAACAGATTTTACACCTGTTCAGATTATTCCCTATCAACTTGTACAGTGACTGAATAAGGAAAATATGATAAATTGAGGATCAGTGTAGTGGCTCTCTAATCTATATAAAAAAGCTCTACCCTACCTGTCTTATCCATCTACCCCAGCCTGCAGGTGAATAAGTCAAGTTTCCTTCGCCTTGCTTCCAGGCCAGAAAATGGATTTGTTGGAAATAGTATGTGGTGGTGGGCAAGGCCACAGAGTAAAGTAGGAGTAAGTGCATGATTTGATGTCAAGCTTGGCTTATGGGGTACACTGTGACGAATGTGCCAAATATAATCTATAAAGCCTGTTCCTTCCCTACAGTGCAGTCCATCATTTTTCCCAATGTCTACGTACAGCAGACAGGATAATATGAATATACTCATGTTATACATGAGGTGTGTGGCATAGTATCTTATTTATTATTCATCTGCGTCTTTGGAGTCAGGGTAGAAAGAGAATTGCAGCTGGAGAATAGCAGGGCCATTGGAATTAAAAAAGATAATTGTCATCTACAGCTGTCCCAGCTGCAGACAGTAACAAACTAGAATACCCGATACCCTGGCTAGTAATGAGCATGTCTCTATTTTTTTTAGCTCAACACGCAACTTGTACTGCATAGTGCATAATGCTGTACTCATTAATGAGAGGTAATTTATTTTTCCACTCAAAGTGTTGGTTTATAGTTACTTAAAAAGCATTTAGAAGAAACAAAAATTCAAATCACTCTTTGCTTAATGCAGTGTTATTCTGCCTTAACACTCTTCTGCCACACAGTCAGTGATTTTTTTATGAAAGGCATGTGTGAGTAAAACATCATTGGCCTTGTGATTCTCCTAATCATAATCACATTCCAATGGCCCTAGGTGACAGCAATGTACTGCTACTGTACCACCCTCTAATTTAAAGCAATTGATTGCACAGAGCATTTGTTTTCAATTTGTCTTCTTTATTTTTGCTTTTCTCAATATAGCTACTCCTGATGGCTTACCCATAAGAACCAAAGGCAGGAGATACTGGCCCATCTGTGGCGGCAGAAGCCGGAGGGTATCCAGCTAGAATATCGACGTCTGGTGATCCTGGAAGAGGAGGAAGAAATAAATGCCTCTCTGTCGGTCCCCAGTGCACCCAGACCCCCTCAGTCTCAAGCCTCCCAGCCATCCCATCACCGGCGCTATCGCCAACCAACTGTGCCACCCCCTCCCACACTGACAGAAGGACATTGCTACGCCTCATCATGCAGTGGCTGGACATCATCAAGGGCCGGCTCACCACGATGAAGCAGAGCCTGTACCAGCTCCAGACCGATATCCAGTTTCAGTTTCATATGTCTTTATTTCGATTTTTTACATCATAAAAGACAGTCTACATAAAAGGAATAAAACCATATCATATATACATCAAATTTAGAAAACACCATATTTCTTCCAAAACAGTTCATCATTTTAAGACAAGAATTAAACAGTAATTTTAAAGACGCAATATGAAAAAAGTACCCATATTTAAAATTCATAATCAAAGTACATGAAGGTGTCTAGCTCTGATAACCCAGGCCCATCCTAGGTACTTTGCTACTCCTATAACCACAATCTCTGAGGTATTTGTTCTTAGAGCCCACAATGCCTCGGCACTCCCTCCAATATTCATCTAATGGCAAATGGGCCTAATCCATTTATTCCTTGGGGCTGTATAGGCCGGACAAGCAAAGAAGAAATGACCCACACTCTCCTTTTGGTCATTGCACCAGGGAAAGTACTCAGTTGTATGACCGTCCCATTTCTAGGAAAAGGACCTTACTGGCAAAGACCCAACTCTAAACTGATGGTATAATTTTTGTCCAGGCTCCTGGTAATAACATCCCAGTAGTTCTCAAGTAGGGGATCCAATTTGTGCACCAAGAATCGACCCGTTAGGGTGGCAGCATCTGACAGCGCAACAAATTGGTGTCTAACAGATTCCCAGAAGAGCATTTTAAATTCTTTTTGGGGGGGAAACGCAGTAGACCCCGGGTTGGCCCACAATTGGCTAAGTCTCATACTTTCTAAGATTAATTTCACCTCCCGGAGCCATGGAATATTACCAGAACCCATGATTGATCTCACTTCCGCTAGTTCGTTAGCAAAGAGACTTAGATCCGGCGACGTCCAAATCCGTCTCTACAATGCTATCAGCCGGTACCGTGCCATCTCATTTATCGGCTTGCAGCCCATATCCAACAAAAGGGGTTTAATTGGTGTGGATTGGGGTAATCCTACCAGTTTACGCAAAAATGTATTTTGGGCTCTTACCAAGGGGGTTAGGTCCATAAAACCCCACAGGTCGGCCCCATACAAAATTGCAGAGCTAATTTTTGCTTCAAAAATCTTAAGTGCGGGTAAAACCCTTTTAGTCAAAGACATTCTTTGCTCCTGGATTAGGCATCACGTAAGGCGTACAGATCTTAAGTGGAGAGCGTCAACCTGTGGCTTCCAGCGTAGGCGATAGTCTAGGGTCACTCCAAGATAGGTCATGACATCCACTTGTTCAAGGGCGACTACATTCATGCTAAAGTAGCTTTTACTGGGGCGATTTGTTGTTAAAACCATAAATTTGGTCTTGCTCACATTTATTTGCAGATCATTTAGTTTGCAAAAATCCTCAAATCTGTAATCACCATTTGGAGACCACTACGTGTCTTGGAGAGGATTAATGTATCATCTGCAAAGATGAGCAATGGGAACTTAGTCCCGCCCAATGTGGGTGCATCAGTGGGAGTGTCTGCGAAAAACTTCACCACCTAGTTTATAAATAATAAGAAAAGGGTAGGTGCCAAAACGCACCCCTGGCGGACACCCCTCATGACGGGAAAACTATCAGTCACCTGCCCCTGTCTCCCCCACCTCACCTTAGCAAAATTGCCCTCATGCAATCTTACCATGATTTCAAGGAGCTCGGACGGCAGTCCTAGCTTGCCTAGGACAGCCCACAATTTTGCCCTGGGCACAAGATCGAAGGCGGACTTAAGGTCCACAAAGGCGGCGTAGATGGTCCCTCCGCCCAACAGCACCACCTTCCAGTATATCAGAACGAATCGGAAGACCTGGTCGATGGTGCTGGTGCCTGATCTGAAGCCAGCCTGTAACGGTGAGAGAATGCTCTCCATCTCCATCCACCCTTGAACTTTGGCAAGGACCATCCTGGCGACAATTTTCTGCGGGAAATCTATGAGATTTATAGGGCGGTAGTTACCAGGGACCGATCGATCCCCCTTTTTAAAAATGGGGAGAATTTCCGCTCCTTTCCAAGACTCTGGGATCCTTGCCCCCTTGACAATAGCATTAGCAACCTGAGTAATATAAGGAACCCAGAGTTGGGGGTCAGATTTAAATAAGTCTGCCGGGATGCAGTCCATCCCGGGAGCTTTCCCTGCTTAAACCAACCAGGGTGCAGACTCAGTGTCATCATTCGTAAACACCAAAGGATGAAGGGGAAACGGAGGCGATGGGACCCAGATCACCGGGGCGTCGATGAGTTCATATTCAGGGTCTCTAATCTGGGACGAGAAAAAGTCCACCCATGCTTCCGCAGAGACATGATTAACTGGGGTCTGCGACTCAGGGTTTCTGCCCCATTTCACAGCTTCCCAGAACTTAGTCTGGTTAGAGGAAAGGCTGGCCTCATAGAGGTCAGACCAATAACACTCATCCCACTCTCTCCTCGCCTCCCACTGAACCCTCTTGTACTTTTGCCGTGCCAGTTTGATATCAAGGGTTGCCCTAGATTTGATAGCTTTTCTGAGCCCACCATATGCCTCCCTGCATTTTTTGTTATACCATTTCTTACTGGTGCCAATTATTTTCTCTTTCCCGTGCTTCGGAGGTAGGGTAAGGAGAGCCTTCAGTTTATTGAAGCACTGCTCATGTAGATCACTAATCTGGTGGACTGCTTCCATATTGGAAGGTAGATCATATATGGCACTCAAGGTTGATGAAACTTCCAGAAATATGCCATCTAACATGGCGGGATCCGCCACGACCCTGCACCATCTGACCCTCCTTCTATCGTTGGTTGAAACAGCCTCTGCAGACTGATATCCATAATACCCTCTTATAGCTCTTTTTAAAATCTTTTTATTTTTGTGGGCGGGACTTGTTGTGGCTGAGTGGAGAAGGTGGGAAGGGAGTTGGGAGTGGACTGGGTCTGACTTTCTATGAACGTTTGGGACATTGGGGCATGGGTCAGTTCAATTTGTTTGGGGAGAGGGGTGGGCATGTTGTGTGGGTAGAGAGAGTGGGTATCTTTGTAAAGAAATAAAGGGTAATTTGTACTTTATCTAAATGTATGCCTGAAGTAGTTTGTTTCACTTGTACTTTGCACTGCTGCCTTCAGTATTTACGCTGCCTGTTTATGTGTTAGTAAGGGAGAGTATACCGCTTAGTTATAGAGTAATGCCTTTATAAGTATCTTAAGCATTAGGGTAAAATGCTGCTATGACCTACATTGTCTACAACAGCCTAGATAAACAATGGTAGCAGTTAGTTATGCACTCACTAAGTTAACTGGTTCAGTAGTCTTATCTGAATATAGACAAAGCAATAACAGGGAAGGTATCACAACATCACAAGCAAGATCTCACTTCCAGTTCCACCCAGATGAGCTCCAACTGTAGGATTATTCAACAGAAAGATTATCCATTGTAGGCAACTAAATGGAAATAAAAATACTGAGTTTATGGTTCTATATAAAAGGTTTACAAAGAATTGACACCAGAGTAATACACATTGATGACACAACAAGAATTCCTGATAGTGATAAAATAAAAAATATAATTTGACTAATGGGGAGCTAGTATTAACTTAGTTACAAAATCCTCGAGTCATTAAAAATTGACTCAAAGTCTAGAGTGGACACGCTTAGGTTAGGCATTTACAGTTAAACAACAGAAGGAGGCCTGAAATTATGATGCTGACGACTGATGTTCTTCATTCGATATGTAAAATATGGGTCACTTTTCATGTGTGCGTGGGTAAATGGGACCGGTGTGGGCTATTGCTTGGAAGATCCTGCAGTAAGTTGGTATTGCTTTCACCACAACTGCCCCACCAAGCTGAATAATGTGCAACTACTTCCAGGCTTTCAAACAATGGCTAAAATGAGTGCAGATTCTTGTGTAAGTAGTCAGTATGTTGCTGACTTTGTCTTCTTTTTTGAGGAAGTTTTTCACCACCAGGTTGATGCAATGGGCCAAACTCAGAACCCTGGAATAACCTCCATCTGCCATGGCCTTGACTATGTTACTGCCATTGTCTGTGGCAGCAAATCCAATTCTGATACCTCTGAGTCGCAGCCACTCATACACATTGCTGTTGAATTCCTCCAACATGTTTACAGCTGTATTGAATTCTATATGGCAAACATTGCCCCTGTTGCATGCCACTGAATGCTTTTAAAACTTTCTTCAGTGCCAAGACCTGCAGATATCTATTGCTTTACCCCCTCAAAAGAGATCCAGTGTGCAGTGATGCACATGTAATTATTTGCCTGACAATTGGTCCGCATGTATGTCTTTTTGTTATTTTTAAAGATTTTTATTGATACAAAGGAGATCATTAAAGTACATACAAAAATTCAGCAAAAATTCAGCAGTGATCACCTGCACTTGCCCCGAAGCGGTCGCTCCCCCACGCTCCCTTACTTGCTGCCTGGATTCGTGAGCGCGTAACTCATTGCTGCCTGCTACCTTGCTGCCTGGATTCGTGACCGCGCGCATTTACATAGCGCCTGGTATCGTAGCCTGCACATAGCTAATAGTGCCCATTTGCGCTGCATTGCTGAGTCAGAATTAACGTAGCCTGCTTATTTAAAAATTGTAATTGTACCTGCTCATTTGTATTGTGCACATTAGCGCTGCATTGTTGTGATAGAATTGCCGTAGCCTGCTATTATTATTCATTGCCGGTCCTTCGGCTGTGCCCCGTTTCGCTTTCGGTTTAGCAGCCATTTTGTTGTTGTGTCCACTCCTGGCCCGTGTCTCCTCCCCGCTCCCGCCTCCCAGCTGACCCTCCCTCCCACAGACAGAGTAGGCTCGTCCCTTCCATCCTAACGCTGGGACCACCTGGGCTTGCCCCGAAGCGGTCGCTCCCCCACGCTCCCTTACTTGCTGCCTGGATTTGTGATCGCGTAACTCATTGCTGCCTGCTACCTTGCTGCCTGGATTCGTGACCGCGCGCATTTACATAGCGCCTGGTATCGTAGCTTGCACATAGCTAATAGTGCCCATTTGCGCTGCATTGCCGAGTCAGAATTAACGTAGCCTGCTTATTTAAAAATTTTAATTGTACCTGCTCATTTGTATTGTGCACATTAGCGCTGCATTGTTGTGATAGAATTGCCGTAGCCTGCTATTATTATTCATTGCCGGTCCTTCGGCTGTGCCCCGTTTCGCTTTCGGTTTAGCAGCCATTTTGTTGTTGTGTCCACTCCTGGCCCGTGTCTCCTCCCCGCTCCCGCCTCCCAGCTGACCCTCCCTCCCACAGACAGAGTAGGCTCGTCCCTTCCATCCTAACGCTGTGACCACCTGGGCTTGCCCCGAAGCGGTCGCTCCCCCACGCTCCCTTACTTGCTGCCTGGATTTGTGATCGTGTAACTCATTGCTGCCTGCTACCTTGCTGCCTGGATTCGTGACCGCGCGAATTTACATAGCGCCTGGTATCGTAGCTAATAGTGCCCATTTGCGCTGCATTGCCGAGTCAGAATTAACGTAGCCTGCTTATTTAAAAATTGTAATTGTACCTGCTCATTTGTATTGTGCACATTAGCGCTGCATTGTTGTGATAGAATTGCCGTAGCCTGCTATTATTATTCATTGCCGGTCCTTCGGCTGTGCCCCGTTTCGCTTTCGGTTTAGCAGCTATTTTGTTGTTGTGTCCACCCCTGGCCCGTGTCTCCTCCCCGCTCCCGCCTCCCAGCTGACCCTCCCTCGCCCCCGCCCCCTCCACCATCCATATATGACAGGTGCTCTTGCGTGCAGCCTTCACGCGCAGCGGTCGCGCCCTATGCGCGCCGAAGGTGCGCCAAAGGTAAGCCCGTCTACGCCGACCGCGCCCAGCGCCAGACCCCCTGGTCCTCGCAAAACCCACTCCACCCCCATAACGTATGACGCCGCTACTCTCCTTGCCCTTAACCCCGGACGCACCCCACAATGCTGCATAGCTACCCCAGGACACACCCACGGACCATTCGCCTGCCACTCCTGCAAGTTCGCCTGCATCAGGACCCATGCCACCTCCTCCCCCTCCAAACACAACTCCGTCTCTAACCACCTGAAGTGTATCCTGCCGAACACCCGATCGATCCACAAACATGCCACTGAACTCAGGGACCTACTCGACACTACTTCACCGGACGTCGCCTTCCTTACAGAAACCTGGATGAACGCCTCATCAGCACCCGACATCGCCATTGCCATCCCGGACAGCTACAAGATCATCCGAAAGGACCGCACCAATCAAACAGGAGGCGGCATCGCCATCGCCCATAAGAACACCATCCGAATCACGACCATCTCCGACGATAACCTCGCGACCGCAAAACACCTTCACTTCCAGATCCACACCGACCCCAGGACCACACTTACAGGCACCCTCATCTACAGACCACCCGGAACCCGCTCACAATTCAATGAAGACATGACTGACTTCATCAGCCCACATGCCCTCACCTCCGAGAACTACATTCTACTGGGAGACCTCAACTTCCACCTGGAAAAGAATAACGACAACAACACCACCACCCTTCTAGACAACCTGGCCAATCTCGGACTCAAACAACTTGTTGACACCCCCACCCACTTAGCCGGACACACGCTCGACCCTATCTTTACCTCCAGCAAACACATCTCCTTCAATCACACCACAGCTCTCCATTGGACGGACCACAGCTGCGTTCACTTCAGCTACAAAAACACCACGACCCACAACCCCCCACAACCTATTCCTCGAAGAAACTGGAACAAAATCACCACCGACCAACTCTTCACATTGCTTAACCAAAACCCTCCTGCCATATCATCGGACCCAAATCAAGCTGCCACCAAACTCACACAATGGATCACCCTCAGCGCTGATGAATTAGCACCCTTGAAAAACCACCAGATCAAACAAGGTAACAAAAAGGCCCCCTGGTTCAACGATGACCTTAAGAAATTCAAGAAGTTATGTCGTACACTCGAGAAAACCTGGAGAAAAAACGCAACCACTAACAACCTGACCACCTTCAAGAACGCCACCCGCAAACACCACCAATTGATCCGATCCACCAAGAAATCAGCATTTAAGGATCGACTCGACAACAATGCCCAAAACAGCAAGGAACTATTTAACATCATCAAAGAATTTACCAACCCCACCGCCGGCACCAACGACATCACTCCCTCCCAAGACCTCTGCGACTCTCTATCCTCTTTCTTCCACAACAAAATCGTCGACATTCATAACAGCTTTGAAAACCTGTCCGAAGAACAACCCACTCCACCCTCCTCCGATCCAAAACAGCACTCTCACAACCTCTGCGCCTGGAACCCAATCACTACTGAAGACACCATCCGTCTGATAAACTCCATCCACTCAGGTTCTCCAACTGACCCACGCCCACACCACATCTTCAACAAAGCAGACTCCATCATCGCACCCCATCTCCGCGATGTCATCAACTGCTCCCTCAAATCCGCTACCTTCCCAGAAAGCTGGAAACATGCCGAACTCAGCGCCCTTCTGAAGAAACCCACAGCGGACCCCTCTGAACTTAAGAACTACCGCCCCATCTCACTCCTCCCCTTCCCGGCCAAAGTCATTGAGAAAGCCGTCAATAGCCAGCTCGCCGCCTTCCTTGAATCCAACAATTCACTCGACCCCTCACAGTCCGGCTTTAGAGCCAAACACAGCACCGAAACCGCCCTCATCGCTGCCATGGATGACATCCGAACGCTACTGGACAACGGAGAATCAGTTGCCCCCATCCTACTTGACCTCTCCACCGCCTTCGACACAGTTTGTCATAACACCCTCATACAACGCCTCAGCAACGTTGGAATACAAGGAAAAGCGTTGGACTGGATCATCTCGTTCCTCGCCAGAAGAACACAGAGGGTCCGCCTCCCCCCATTCAAATCAGAGGCCACCGAAATCATCTGCAGCGTTCCACAAGGATCATCACTCAGTCCCACCCTCTTCAACGTATACATGAGTCCCCTCGCAACCATCGCGCGACAACACGACCTCCACATCATCTCATACGCTGACGACACCCAGCTAATCCTCTCCCTCACCAAAGACCCCAACACCGCCAAAACCAATCTACACGAAGGAATGAAAGAAGTAGCCGAATGAATGAAGAACAGCCGTTTAAAACTAAACTCAGAAAAAACGGAAGTCCTCATCTTAGGATCGTCCCCCTCTGCATGGGACGACTCATGGTGGCCACCGGCTCTGGGTACAGCACCCATACCTACAGATCACGCACGGAACCTGGGCTTCATCCTAGACTCCTCCCTCTCGATGACCAGACAAGTCAACGCCGTTACATCATCATGCTTCAACATCCTACGCATGCTCAAAAAAATCTTCCGCTGGATCCCCACCGAAACTAGAAAAACAGTCACCCACGCATTAGTCACTAGCCGACTAGATTATGGAAACACCCTTTACGCCGGCACCACAGCCAAACTACAGAAAAAACTACAACGCATCCAAAACGCCTCAGCCAGACTCATACTCGACATCCCCCGTCAGGCCCACATTTCCGGTCACCTGAAAGATCTCCACTGGCTTCCCGTCGTCAAGAGAGTAACGTTCCGTCTCCTCACCCACGCACACAAGGCCCTCTACGACCTAGGACCCGAATGCCTCAACAAACGACTGTCTTTCTACACACCCACCCACCAACTACGCAAATCCAATCAAGCACTCGCCACAATTCCGCGCATCAATAGATCCACCATGGGAGGAAGATCTTTCTCCTACTTAGCGACTAAAACCTGGAATTCTCTCCCCACTCACCTCCTCCTTACACAGAACCACCTCTCCTTTAGAAAGCAGCTAAAAACCTGGCTATTCGATAAGTAATGCACCCACCCTCCCCCAAGCGTCTTGAGACCCTCTGGGTGAGTAGTGCGCTATACAAATTACTGAACTTGAACTTGAACTTGGACAATGGCAAGACAGGGTAGCTTCACAATCATATACTTTACATGGACCAATCCCCCGAAAAAAGGAACAGGAATTTAAGATTATATTATTCAGCCATAAATTATTTGTGCCAAACATCTTGGAATTTCTACATTGAGCCTATACCTCCGGTTTTAGTCAAAGCATTTTCATTCTCAAAAATCTCGACCAATATTGCCAACTACTCTACCGTGCTGCTGGTTTGGGGCGATATCCAGACCCTTGCAATGGCAAGCATAGTAGTGACTAATATGATGGCGAAAAGTGCTTGGCGTGCAGGTCTAGGGTCAGCCTTGTATCCCATCATAATCTCCCGTACAGTGAAAGTTAATTCCAAACCAAATCTAGCTTTGCAGACATATCTGACCCCTTCCCAGATTGCCAGAATTAAGGGACAAGTAGCAAACATATGTACATGTTGGTCCACATGTCTGTCATCAGGTGAATGGTGTGAACACAACTCTGCTGCAGAACTTGTCCAACCAACTGCAGCGCATTGTGAAGCAGCGCTGGAACAGCAACTCTGGCAAAATAGGTCTGACGTGATACCTTCCATTTCAGGTAGATGGCTGCCACAAATTCTAAGAATCCTTCGCCTTCCAGAAAAGAAAAAGGTAGGAGGTCCAGCACTAAAATGTTTGCCAGCTTCCAATTGTGGAAACATGGTTGTGTAATGTGCTTTTAGGGCCCCTCCTGCCTAAACATGCCTGTAATTGTAGCCTTGATTTTCTATGTATCTGGGGCCACTGACACAGGCGTCTTTTGAGAAGTAGATGATGGTGGTACACTCAATCTGCGTCATAATGGGAAGTCACTGTATGCTGTGGTGTCTCCATCTAACTTTGAATCTTGTGCCATTTTGAAGTTGCACAGGTGAGTGAATCTGCTGATGCACTGCTGGGGACAGGGCTGCTTTATGGAAGATGTCACCCTCATCTTTCTCATCGTCACCTTCCACCGTGATTGGACTTGTAGCTGGTGTTCCCTGACTCTCCTCACCATCATGACCATGGTCAGCAATTGTTTTAAGGTGCTCCTACCACTTGACTGTGTGGTGTTTTTTCATATGAGTCACTTGGCCTACAGTACCATAATGTGTACCAGGCTTACCTTGACGAACATTCGTGTGACAAATGGTGCACACTGCAATGTGTTCCCCCTCTTTGCCAACCTTAATAAACTCCCAAACTGGAGAGGAGTAATTTTTACAATGCCACTGCCAAAGCCTGAATAAGAACTAGAGGTAGGTGGGTATGTCATTGATTGTCTCTTTGCTTATCCTGAGGTAGGGGTTGGTGAAGGTCTCAGCTGGGGCTTAGCAGATATGGGAGCTGGTGGCGGTGCTACCTGTGCCACATCCCTCAGAGCTGATTGAATAGCAATGTCAGACTCCTCTGGGTCACCTTCCACCATGACTGCCTCATCATCGCCTTCCATAAGTCTAAGTCTTTGAGGAACTTTTCTTTTCCCTTGCCTCTCTCCTGCTGTCTCCTGGACTCTGCCGGGGGGCCAGTCCATATCCCTATCATCATCGTCAGAAGTGGTGCTTAGAGAAAGTGATGGAGTAGTTCCCTTCCTTTTCCTTGCTGGATATCTGGGAGACAATTATTCTAAAAGAGGTGGTTCTTGCTCGGAAGAAAGCTCAACCTTCTGTTCTGCTCCAACTACAGCTGCTGTCCACTTTGATCTGTTTCCTGAAACAAGTGTGTACTAAATTGTGAAAGGAACAAATCCAATTCATTATCAATATTCGCCAGCCTCGACATAATTGCAGTGGCTGCCTCACTGACACACATGGTCCTGAACTTAGGTTGGGGTGGTGCTGCTGATGTAAGAGTGCTGCTCTCAGCTTGCTCGCCAGAGACCGGTGCGGAAGGCAGAAGTTTGCTGGAAAAGGTTCTGGTTGGCACGAAAGTGGTGGAAATCTGCTTCTTCTCCTCACTACTGGCCCTTTATCTAGGCAGCACCTTTCTTTAGGGCCATCCTCAAGCTGTCAGTTGGCAGTGGCACTTAGCTTCACAAGCTGAAGAAATGTCTGTATTGCGTAGTCAGTCACGCATCATGTCATGCACAGGCCTTCTGTCTGGCAGTACTGTGGGTGATGTCTCTTCTCTTGTGCACCTAAAAGCATACAAGCAAGAAGAACATCAGTGAAACATGGCATTGTTGAAGTTCAATTAGTAGTAGAAGCAAATAATAACAGTTAGTGTGGTTACTTAAGTTATTGTAAATAATTTTCAGTATAGTGTATCCTTTCTTAAAACCACACCAACATAAACTTACATGATGTACACTCAGGAAGAATAAGAACAAGCGCAAACAACAACATACAGATGTAACCCCACTCTGTAAACCCACTCTGCAAGCCTTCAGGATCCCACTCTGCAAGCCTTCAGGAAGAGCCTCAAGACCTGGCTCTTCGGGTGAAACCAAGCTGCAAGACCCCCCCCCCCCCAGCGCCTTGAGTGCCTTGCGGGTGAGTAGTGTGCTTCACTTTCAATTCAATTCAATTCAAATGTCTTTATTTGGTTATAATACAAAAAACCATAAAAGCACAATAAAATTAATTCAATTCTTTGCTACTTAAATACTTAATGGTAGTAAGTAACAATCATAAAATTGCAATATAATCAATAAAAGGAGGAGGTCTCAGTGGCATTTGAATTCATATTCACAATTTACAATAGTAATGATTTCCGTAAATTAAAAACATTTTTTTAAACACAATAACTGATGCAATAACATATTAATTCTCTAGGTATTGTATTGCTAAAAATGCGAGTCGCCACTGTTTCAGCTCCAATTTCTTTAGGACGGGGATGATCTATCTCCTTCTTGGTGTATCATAATACCTACAGAATAGCAAAATGTGAAAAGTAGATTGTACAGAGATGTCATCACATGGGCACTTACACAAAACTCCTGCCCAATCGTTTACCATGGGAAAACTTAATAATCTATGTAAAATATTTACCCTAAAACGTGTCAACAGAAGACAATCAAAATCCCCAACTATTAATAATAAGTATAGCTGTATCGTTTGGGGACAACAGAGTTAACTGGTGGGCTTGTACCGTTGGTTTCCTCAATTCAGTAGTCGCTCTACATTCGCCCAAAAGACTCATACAACTGTCCTTCAGGGATTTTCTTGAGACACTGCACATTAAATGCGGCTCAGTGAAATATTCCAGATGTTCAAACTTTAAAAGGAATGTTTTCACATATTCTAGACATCTCATTTTTTCACACATCCATACCCAGCGCATTTGTTAACATATCCTGATTAAAACCAGTTTCATCCGATGTCCACATTTTATGTTAAAGGAGGACGGTTGAATCTTAATCATGTCCTCCAAATATGGCATACCCAATTCCTGGTGGCAGATGTAGTTTGAGTTACTATCGGGAAGGGAAAGAAGAAATTTCAAAAATGTTTTTTTAGTGATTTGCAATGTGTGTACCTCTGCGTAGCCCCATTCTCCCACTCCATAGGTTGCTATTACCACACATTTGGCCCTATAGATGTGTAATAATTCCCCCGCAGGGCGTCTGCCTAGTTTACGGCTAAAGTTTGATAATGCCATTAGTGACTTAAAAAACAGTGGGCGTCTAATCTTCACTGCCTCTGACCAAGAACCAGACCCGTCAAATACAATTCCTAAATAAGAAAATGTGTGCTTCACAAATCCCTGATTGATTGATTGACTGTTTCCTTTATGTGTATCAATTTGGCATGTGGCACTCAGGGAGGTGCAGGTAACAATGGAATAATCCTTAGACAAATGAATACTGTTGTGCATCCGTAGAAGACATGGGGTTGATGCCAGATGTTAGGAAAATGGCAAAAAAAGAAATAGAAAAAATAAATGACTTTTTTTAAGATAAATTAGAAAAAAACCTCAAATAAAAAATCGATTTTTCTTAATAAATAAGTGAAATTATCCTCAAGCAACCAATTTATTAAACTGCTATCTCAAACATCCATGCAAGCCTATAGCAAAGGGGCACACTAGCTGGACGCACAAAACAGCTGCCAGTCAGTGCCACATGGTCAACAACAAAAACAAGCAAGCAAGCAGGCATGGGGAGCAAAGAAGACATGTCGGCCAATGGCAAAAGGCCACTGGCTGGCTACACAAAATGTCCGCTAGCCACATGGTCACAACAAAAAAACAAGCAAGAAGGCATGGGGAACATAAATAGACATGCAGGTCTATGGCAAAAGCACACTTGCTGACTACACAAAATGGCCACTGGCCACTTGGTCAATCAGCAAGCAAGGAGGCAAGGCACCAACAAAGAACACATGTAGGCCTATGGCAAAATCACACTGGCTGGCTACACAAAATAGCCTCCAGCCACATGGCCACAACAACAATAAAGAAGGCATGGGGAACAAAGAAGACTATAGCAAAAGCACACTGGCTGGCTACACAAAATGGCCACCGACCACATGGTCAAACAGCACGCAAGGAGGCATTGCCACAACAAAGACATGCAGGCCTATTTGCAAAAGCATACTGGCTGGCTACACAAAATGGGCACCGACCATATGGTCAGACAGCAAGCAAGGAGGCATGGCCACAACAAAGAAGACCTGCAGGCCTATGGCAAAAGCACACAGGCTGGCTATACAAAATGACCACCAGCCACATGGTCACAACAAACAAGAAGTTATGGCAAACAAAGAACACATGCATACCCCTATGACAAATTATACTAGCTGCCTATACAAATTAGCCACCAACCACATGATCAAACAGCAAGCAAGGAGGCATGGCAACAAAGAACACATGCAGGCCTAGGGGCACTGACTGTACAAAAGGGCCCCTGGCCATGTGACATGGCGAAAAAAGACTAATTTTGACCTATGGCCATGGTGACCTATGGTGACACGACCTGGTCAGAGTCGGTCACTCCTCCTGCCCCATCTCTGCCGCTGCCTCCGCTACCTTTGATAAGTATTGCCCAGTATTGACCATCGTCCTCCTGTAATTATTGTGCCCGCATTATTGTGCCAGTCATTGTTTGAGCTGATATTAATTGTGCCTGCATTAGTAATTATTTTGTGCCTCATCGTCCTCCGTGCCCCTCGAGTGATTGTGCCTGTGCCCCTGTGATTATTGTGCGTCATCGTCCTCCGTGCCCCTGTTAGCATTGTGCATACTTTTGTTTTGGACTTGTCCTCCTGCCCCACCCCTGCTCCCTCCAGCTTCACCGCTACCCGTCCCCACTCGCCACCCCGTTCCCGCCTCCCAGCTGCTCCTCCCTTGCTCCGCCCCCCCTCCACTCTCCATTTATGACAGATGCACTTGCGCGCAGCGGGCGCGCCCTATGCGCGCCAAAGGCGCGCCAATGGTAAGCCCGTCTACGCCAGTCGGCGCCTGGACCGCGCCCAGCGCCATGCCCCCTGGCCCCCGCCAAAACCAACCCACCCGCTTATCATACGACACCGCATCCCTCACTGCACTCAACACTGGCCGACTCCCCGACTGCTATCGAGCAGCCCCAGGACGCACCCATGGACCCTTCACCTGCCAATCCTGCAAGTTCTGCTGCATCAGGACCCACACTACAGCCAATAACACCAAACTGAGCTCAAACAACAACCACCTGAAATGCATCCTGCTCAACACCCGCTCGATCCACAAACACGCCATTGAACTATGGAACCTACTCGACACCACAACTCCGGACGTCGCCATCCTTACGGAAACCTGGATGAACGCCTCATCAGCACCCGACGTCGCCATAGCCATCCCGGAAGGATACAAAATCATTCGAAGAGACCGCACCAACAAAACAGGAGGAGGCATTGCCATCGTTCACAAGAACACCATTCGCATCACGACCAGCCCCGACGACACCCTCACAGCCGCCGAACACCTTCACTTCCAGATACATACCGATCCCAAGACCACACTCAGAGGCACCCTTATCTACAGACCCCCAGGACCCCGCGCACAATTCAGTGAAGACATCGCTGACTTCATCAGCCCACACGCCCTCCCCTCCAATGACTTCATTCTCCTTGGGGACCTCAACTTCCACCTGGAGAACAACAACGACAACAACACCTCCACCCTGCTGGACAACCTCGCCAATCTCGGACTCAAACAACTAGTGAACACCCCCACCCACTATGCCGGACACACACTTGATCCAATGTTCTCCTCCAGCAAGCACATTTCCTTCAATCACGCCACAGGTCTCCACTGGACAGACCACAGCTGCGTCCACTTCAACTTCAGAAAGAACACGACCCACCACCACCCGAAACAAGTTCCTTGCAGAAGCTGGAACAAAATCACCACCGACCAGCTCACCACATCTCTGAACCAAAACCCTCCCGCCAGACCAACGGACCCTAATCAAGCAGCCATCAATCTCGCACAATGGATCACCCATAGCGCTGACAAACTAGCACCCTTGAAAAACCCTCCCTACAAGCCAGGAGGCAAAAAAAAAGCATCTTGGTTCAACGACGACCTCAAGGACTCTAAAAAGAACTGCCGCACCCTCGAGAAAGCCTGGAGAAGAAACCCAACGACAGACAACATGACCGCCCTCAAGGACGCCACCCGCAAACACCACCAGCTGATCCGCACCACCAATAAATCAGCATTCAAGGATCGACTAGGCAACAATGCCAACAACAGCAAGGAACTCTTCAGCATTGTCAAAGAGCTCACCAATCCCAACGCCGGCAACAACGACATCACTCCCTCGCAAGACCTCTGCGACTCTCTAGCCTCGTTCTTCCACAGCAAGATCGCAGACATTCATAACAGCTTCGGTGACCAGTCCACTCCCCTCACCACTGAACCGAAGCCCCCCACCACCACCTTCCGCGCATGGTCCCCGATCAGCACAGAAGACACCATCCGCTTGATGAATTCCATCCACTCCGGATCGCCAACCGACCCTTCCCTCATCACATCTTCAACAAGGCCGACTCCATCATTGCCCCCCAACTACGGTACATCATCAATTGCTCCTTCAACACCGCTACTTTCCCGGAGAGCTGGAAACATGCCGAACTCAGTGCCCTCCTAAAAAAACCTACAGCAGACCCCACTGAGCTTAAGAACTACCGCCCCATCTCGCTCCTCCCATTCTCCGCCAAAGTCATAGAAAAGACCGTCAACAGTCAGCTCACCGCCTTCCTCGAGTCCAACAATTCCCTCGACCCCTCACAGTCCGGTTTCCGAGCCAATCACAGCACCGAGACCGCCCTCATCGCAGCCACAGACGACATCCGGGCACTGCTCGACAACGGGGAAACAGTAGCCCTCATCCTCCTGGACCTCTCCGCAGCGTTCGATACGGTCTGCCACCGCACCCTAGTACAACGCCTCAGGAACGTCGGGATACAAGATAAGGCCTTGGATTGGATCATCTCGGTCCTCACCGGAAGAACCCAGAGAGTCCGCCTCCCCCTTTCAGATCAGAGGCCACCGAAGTCATATGCGGCGTACCACAAGGATCATCGCTCAGCCCCACCCTCTTCAATGTCTACATGAGTCCCCTCGCATCCATCGCACGCCATCACAACCTCAACATCATCTCCTACGCAGACAACACCCAACTAATCCTCTCCCTCACCAAGGACCCAACCACCGCTAATACCAACCTTCACGAAGGGATGAAAGACGTAGCCGAGTGGATGAAGAACAGCCGTCTAAAACTGAACTCAGACAAGACGGAAGTCCTCATCCTAGGATCATCCCCCTCCGCCTGGGACGACTCATGGTGGCCCCCGGCCCTGGGCAGCGCACTCAAACCAACGGACCATGCTCGCAACCTGGGATGCATCCTAGACTCCTCCCTCTCGATGACCAGACAAGTCAACGCCGTCTCATCATCATGTTTTAACATCCTACGCATGCTCCGAAAGATCTTCCGATGGATCCCCACCGAAACAAGGAAGACGGTCACCCAAGCACTCGTCACCAGCCGACTGGACTACGGAAACACCCTCTACGCCGGAACCAAAGCCAAACTACAGAAAAGACTTCAACGTATTCAGAACGCCTCCGCTAGACTCATCCTAGACATTCCTCGCCACAACCACATATCCGGTCACCTGATAGACCTACACTGGCTCCCCGTCAACAAGAGAATCACATTCAGTCTCCTCATCCACGCACACAAGGCCCTCCACGACCAAGGACCCAGATACCTCAACACTCGCCTATCCTTCTACACCCCCACTCGCCAACTACGATCGTCCAACCAAGCCCTCGCCGCGATTCCACACATACGAAAAGCCACCATGGGAGGAAGGTCCTTCTCCTACTTGGCGGCCAAGACCTGGAACTCCCTCCCCACCCACCTCCATCTTACACAGAACCACCTCTCATTCAGAAAGCAACTCAAGACCTGGCTGTTCGATCAATAGCTAACCCCTCTCCCTCAAGCGCCTTGAGACCCTCTGGGTGAGTAGCGCGCTATATAAATTTTTTCTTTGACTTCACTTGACTATGGCAAACACACTCACACACTGGCCAGACAAAGGAGGTATGAATTGATAACACAGAAGAAAGAACATTAATTCAACAATGGCAAAAACGAAAATGAAATGGGCTAGAAAATTTTAAAACAACATATATCCACCAAAGACATCAAATATAATTACCCCACCTAAACAATTGTTCAATTCTACAGACACAACAGACTATTGTTGCATTCAGTCATGGCTAGTAATGGACCTACTGGCTGAAAGGCCCATTGGCAGACTAGACCACATAGTGAATTAAATGAATAATGCAAACTTATTAAAAATTATAGAGAAAATGTACTGAACTGTGCAACCTTTTTCCTTTACAAAAGAAGAAAAACTGCATGCAAAAAATAGGCCCCTACTGAAACTGCAGGCTACCAACCAGAATACATTTAAGAAATCAAATAACAGTTTTTCAACTTACTTGTGAAATCTCAAATACAAAGTCCTTAAATCCAATGGCATATATGCAGCAGACAAGGAGAGTGATTGTTCCAACCCGAAATTCAAATTAAAAGTGATCAAGAGAGGGACTAAGCACTGGGATGAGCCTGCTGTACAGGAACAGAAAGTGGAGTCTCTGGGGGACTTCCTTCCTGTTGAAAAAAAGTTTTTAAAAATGGCTTCTCCCACAAAAAAACTAACTCCAACATGCAGTTGTAAACCTCTCAGTTGCATCTCAAGCACAAAAGCTGCTTGAGTGCTCCATGTGCAATTGCGATCGGCACTTAGTTTGGCGCCTTTACAGCCGGAAGCCGTGCGAATAAGCGCAAAGTCTTGCAGAAGATCGCTAGTGGTGTGAGAAGTCTAGCACATGCTCGAATGTTGCCTGAGAGTATCTTGGCACCCACGAGTGAGTGCCAACAGAATTTGAGCGTGCAAACAGAAAAACAATCTCTGCTTCATGCCTGAAAGGTCTCATGAGCGGAGCAGAAGTTACCGCCTGGGCCTAATACTAACTCTCTTTTTGTGGTAGTGTGGGTGAGCAGTTATGCTTCTCTGGGGGTAGTGTTAAGCATTTGTTGTACTCACAGAGGCAATAAATGAGACACACACATATTGTTCTATTTTGTAGATTTTATACTGAGCCTAGAAAAGTTTGGATAATTCCAATCCTAAAAATGCTGGGTTTACATACTTGCCGCCCTGCTTTCCTAGCCCTCCAGTTTCTGGAAGATGAGTTATACACAAAAAATGTTGCCTGTTTCCTTAAATTTTGTGTTAGGCATAGAGCAAATCTTGGCTAAAGTTTATTCGGGCCTTTTATTTCCCTAATGAATTTAGTTACACCCCAAGAAAATTGATCAACTGGAAATTTTATTGTATCATATATTGTTTTTACATTTTTTATCGTGAAACTTTATATTTATATTGTTATCCTTGTATTTCTATGAACTTTTATGGTTTTCTTTGAATCTGGAAACCGAATAAAGGATTTTGAATTGAATTGAATTGAAACACACACTCAAGAAAAAATCCAAGAGCAATTTGTAAAAGTAACACCATGCATCTTGAGGGCCTTGCGGTCAGGAGCAGGTAAATTGGAGGGGTGATCTCGGAACAGTTGAGTCACTCAGGAAGTGGGTCTCGGGTGTCTCAATGTCCCTTGAGGGGGGCTTGCTTCTGGTGTTTCGGTAGTCCAGTGTGTACTCTTCTTTTTGGTGTTTACTGTAGGGGTTCGGTAACCCGGGTACACCTTGGCTCTGGTACGTCCTGGTGCCGCGAAACATGACGGGGAGGCAGATTTTACCCTCCGAGGCTGTTATCCCTCTACTTGTTTTGATGCTGTGCCGAGGTCGTTGGGGAGCCGCACGTTGACACACAGGTATTCATGGGAATGGTGCCTGCGGTGTTCAGGGAAGTGATACCTTCACTTCAAGTGAGCTTCATGGCAATTTCTTGAAGGGTGGAGGTGATCCAGGGTTCTTGAAGTCCTTTCAGGTTTCAGGATGATACAGCAGCAGTGATCGTTGAGTGGTTGGATAAGCAGGCAGGCTTTGTCACCTTTTTCTTCTGCAGCAGGACTTGAGTTCTTGAGCAGCAGGTCTTCTTTGTCCTGGTCTTCTCTTGTCCATCGAATCTGATGTTCAGTTCTTGGGTGTCACCTAAATACTGAATGTAGGGGTGTTACAAGGGAAGATAGTTAGTAGCCAATGGGCTACTTATCTTTTTGGTGTCTACACCCTCTAGTGACTGCTTCCAGTGGGAAGAGGCACTACCCTAGCCCTGATTGGAGGTTTCTCCACCATTCCAAGATGGTGGAATTTCAGAAGAGTGGTTCACTTTACCTTCCCTACCCATGGGTTGATGTAGGTTAAGTGGGCACCCTCCTCGTCATCTTTCCAATTCCCCAGCCTTTCCTCCCACCAGAAATGGAGCAGGAAAGAGGGCTTGGTCTCCCCCACTCTCTGGAGGTTTCTGAGTTGGATTTCAAAGGCAGAATTACCTTTGAAACTTCCTGCCAAGGAATAACATACTTTACTGGAGGAGGTGTGAAGCACCTCTGCCCAGAGCAGGCTTTTTCTCTGTCCTCTGAGAGTGCGAGCTCTCACCCCTTCCTGCCAAGGAATGCCATACTTTCCTGGAGGAGGTGTGAAGCACCTCTACCCAGAGCAGGCTTTTTCCTCTGTCCTCTGAGAGTGCGGGCTGTCACCCCATGAGGTCAGAAACATGTCTGGTAGTGGCAGGCTGGTGAAAACAAGTCAGGAACTACACCACTGCTTGGTAGGTTTTCAGGGGACCCTTTAAAGGGGTCTTCTGTGTCAATTTATTAATAAATCCATAACCGGCATCAGTGCAGATTTATTAAGACAGGATGTTTGGTACCAAACATCTCAGAAATCAGTTAAGCCATCATGGAGCTAGGAAACTCGTGTTGACAATTATCCAGCCCATGTACTCTTCAGGGCTTCCCTGTGCACTTATAACATTCCAGAATGGACTGAATATTTTAGGGGCATAACTGCTCATGCTGATATGCCCACACATACGATATAGTGCACCCTGCCTTACGGCTAAAGACCGGCAGTAGAGGTTGGTTACCTATATCCAGCAGTGTATGGGAGGGAAGGCAGACAGGGCTTTATGCCTTGTCGACTTTTCGGATATCTCTGTGGCAAGAAATGCAGCCTGTAATGGCAGAGTGTATAGCCTTGGTGAGGGGCGCAGCCCCAGAGGACCCTCCTCAATACCCATGACCTGTGAACCAGGGGATAGTGACTTACAGGGGCCACTGAAGTTATGCCAATTGTAGTCGAGTTTTGGGGAAGGAGATTTGGCATTGGGGAACTGGTTAGCAGGGGCCTAGTGCACTTACAGTTCAAAATGCATCAGACATCCTGCAAAAAGTGGAGGCTAACCATGTCAAAAGAGGCACAATCCTAGAAGGCGGGATCCTTTTTCAGCGAAGTGCAACAACTTCCACTGCATCTCAACAGTCCTCAGTAGTGAATCAAGGGTAGTTCCCTTGCAGTGCGGGTCCAACCTGCAGATCGTAGCCTCAGTCTTTACTTCGGGTGTCGGCCCAAATCCTCAGGCAACGTAGGTACTGGCAGCCCCTCCTTGCGCAATTAAGTGAAGCAGGAAACTCAGCGAAGAAACTGTACATTATTCTCAAATCTTTTACATCTCCTACGGCTTGTACAAATCCTATCCCTGCCTCTCAGACCTTATGTGACAATATCTCTAATTTCTTTGATGATAAGATTGAAAAATCTATGACGCTTTCCCTAGTGTGGTGAGTGTTGTTGATAATCTCATTCTGCCTCGTACAGTGTCTAGCGAGAATGACGTGCCGGCTCCTCGATTCCCTCCCTTGCAGGTCTCTAAAGTAGAAGAGTTGCTGAAAGCAGCGAAATTAGGATCCCCTACTGACATCATGGCAGCCAAATTGTTTGCCTTATTGGCTCGGCATCTTGCTTCCTCTATCGGTTCATTATTCAACTACTTGCTGAGTGAGGGAAAAATGCCTAGGGCTTGGAAATCTGTGCAAATCCTTCCGATTATCAAGAAAACGAAATTAGCACCCACCGAGTTATCTAACTATCGTTCTATCTGGCTCCTTCTCCTCATGAGCAAAATCTTGGAGGGATATGTCAACTCACACGTCATGGACTTTATGGAAGCTCCGACATGTCTGAAACTCACACAATCTGGTTTCAGACTGAAACATTCTACCAAAACTACCCTGCTTGATGTTACAGACTTCATGAAACTTTCACTGGATAAGGATAAGGCAGTGTCTTTAGTGCTGTTGGATTTGTCCGCAGCCTTTGACTCTGTAGCTCATCACAGACTATTGCAAAGGCTGACTGAAATTGGCAAAGAAGGGTCTGCCTTTCAGTGGTTTTCCAGCTTTCTGGCACCAAAACTGTGAAACTGGGTATTTTCCACTCTGGAGCCAAATTTCTAAATAAGGGGGTTTCTCAGGGCCCATGCCTCAGTCCCACGTTATTTAATATATACATGCCCCCCTTGCAAAGATCATTAGAGAACACGGCTTTGTCCCTTTTTCATATGCGGACGACATGCAACTCCTGTTTTCGTTTGATAATAACTCTGACGCAAGTAAACAGCTTTTTAGGGCTCTCTGAGCTAGCGCATGTGCTGCTCTGTGAGAAATTTAGTGAGTGGCTTTTGAAAGTGCTACCCACAGGCTTTTGCTGGCCTCCAGCTAGCGTTCATGATGGCGTGCACGTGCACAGCTGCCATCTAGGCTTCTGTAATGGCTCCTTTGCTCGCACTACCCCCTCCCTTCTCCCCCTCCCTCCTGGTCAGCTTCATTCATGCTTCTCTGTTTGCACTACCAGGGCCAGACTGGTAAGTCCAGGCACCAGGCAATCTCCCGGTAGGCTGGATGGGGTGGGGGCCGGTTTTGTGCCAGGGGGCCGGTTTGCAATTGGACCCTGGCCCTGGTGACGGTCACGACCCGAGATAGTTTAGTAGCAGCTAAATCTGCTGCATAAATAATGCAATGTGCTTACGCTGGCAGTATTCCATATATAATTTAATAAATAAATGTGCCTGCTGCTGCTCAGGCAGATCCATGGCGCGCTCAGCGCGCAGATGTCTCCTCTGCCCTGCCCCCGCGTCTGCGCGCGGCCGGAAAGCAGAGGTGTAGTTCACCCCTTAGGGTGGGGTCTGGATTTTAAGATCATGCACATTGGGGCCGGGCTCGAGCTTGTGATCACAGAGGCAGAGACGAGTTGACAGAGAAAAAGAGCGAGGCACAAAATGTCATTATTTCTAGCCCCCTGTCCGCAGGTGAGTCTAGTCAGGACCGTCCAGTCCAGTCGTTTAAGTTGCAATGCATGCTGTGAGTGTCAGGTCTGCATGCTGTTGTAATCTGGATTCATCATGGGGCAAGGCACTGTCTGGGCTTGGGTGCTTGGCTGGATTCGAATTCGAAATTAAAAGCAAAAGCAAAAGGCCTGGTTAGGGCTGTGATCGAGACGGGCAGGGCATGGGCAGGGCTGCTTCTCACACTCTTTCCACTCCTTTCGTTGATTTGCTTCCCTGTGAAATGGATCCAAAAAATGAAAGATACTTTGCTGGAAATGTCCTATTTTTCTGACATTTTCATTCCAGTGCAGCATCCATTTCTATTTAGAACGTGAAAATGGTTATGATTCACCCACTTAATTAATTGTTTTCGTATTGGAACACACTTCCAGAAAAGAGAAAATAAGTATTTTTTTAGATAATATTTAGTAGTCACTAGTCGTTCGAGCAAAGATCCATTCAAAGGAATTTGTAATTGGGGCAAGCAGGCCCCTCATGTCTGAGCTCCCTCTATCTTTTATTATTCTATTTTACGATCTATATCTTTGCCCTCCCGCCCACTCTGGTGTGGGCTGCTATGTACAATGTTGTTATATAGCTGGTATTATATAACCCATCATGAGGATATTTGTAGGTTGCAGGCCTTTATTTCTTTCCTGTTTTTCTTATAGATTAGTGCTCGTTGTTATTTATTTTTATAAAAATCATTCAAAAGACAAAATTCGCTGGGTGGGACATATGGCTAAGCTCAGGGCTGGACTGGGAACTGGGAATCTATTGATTTATGGGGGGGCATGCTGGCACTGTAGTGTCTGGGCAGTAGGCCTGCCTTGGGCCTGGGGCTGGGGCGCGACTCTTGAACGGGCTGGGGCTGGCCAGAAATTTTAAAACCAAAAGGGGCCTAAGGAAGGAAGGGGCAAGGGGGATTCTAGGCCCCAGCCAGGTTTCGCAGCACAGTGGCACCACAATGGCTTTTGTTTGTTGTTGCTTTCTTAATTTGAATATGAGCAACAGGGAGCGAGGTGGTGGCTGGCCTCAGGCCTGGCACTGCAGCCAGCACGCATTTAAGATTATCGCCTACTACCCAACACTGAAAGCCGCAGGACTGAGTGACTGTGCAGCCCTGATTGACAGTCTAGTTCACGGTGTGGTTTGCATCCCCTGTCTCTTTCCCTCCTTTCTTTTATTTGCTCCCCATGTGAAATGGATCCAAAAAAGAAAAACACTTTTGCTTGCAATGTCATATTTTTCTGGTATTTTAATTCAAAGGTGCAGCATCAGGAATAAAAGGTTAAAAATATGATAAAATAACTAAATAAAGTAAGGCAGAGTGGTAGCAAATTGGCCAGATTGATTTTATGTACACCCAAACCCATTAGCGTCACTTTTACAGAGTTTGCCTGTGAAGCACTATTTTTGTTTTCTTGTCTTTGTTTTCCCTGGGTTTGCAACTATTGCACCAATCCTGGAGGTACTGCAATGTGTGGATTGGAAAACAAAATGTGTACTGCGGCTCTGCGTCCAGGGATGTGGTCTTTTTTTACCATGCTGCTTACATTTTGTAAAGATAGAAGCATGGACAATAAAATGGGTCCATTCGGGGCCCTGTAGTCATGTCCTCAACTTTGTAGGCAATAGCACTCACTGATTTCTGAATAGTGAGTGTAAAAGCGCTAAGCTAACCATGTTGTTCCTGCTTACATTTCACATGGTTTGCTAATTTTGCATTCCCTATGAGTGTTTGCTTTTTAGGATGTTGTTACTTTTGTTTTGTAGGCCACATATTGCTCTTGTTGTCTAGTGAGTCATTTAAATTGAGCTGTATCTAGGTGTTTATAGCTGGCAACAATTGGGTTCTAATTGAAGGCAGTGTGAGTTTTTCTCAGTGTGACATTATGGTGTTCAGTGAGGGAGAGGATGTGGCACTATGGCCAGAGCTGCTGAATTTGGAACTGGGGAACCAGGTTCAGCCTTAATAACCAGTAAATCAGACCACTCTCCTGAGAGAGCACAATCCTATGCTAGACCTTAGAAGGCTTCGCAAGACCTTAGAAGCCCTGGTGTGTTAGCACCAGCAGGTGGACCCTAGCAGTGGCAAGTGAGGTTTAACCTTCAAGGCTTGTCCACCACAATCCATACTGAAGTTCACCTCAGTCTTGCGGGCAGGTCTATGAAGCAGCACACCCTAGAACAACGGTGACTCTGTCACTGAGGTCACAGGACCCTTGAGGGGGGGGGGCAGTGCAACTGGTGTAACCGCACCGAGTGCTTACTTTGGGTGGAGGCATTATGCCTCCTTCCTGGCCTCCAGCAATTTTCAGCATCAATAAAAATATCACGATGACTCTGGTGTTTAATGTTCTTCCTCAAGAGAGATCCGAATTTCGTCTAGTGGAAGTTTTGACTCATGGAAAGGTAGCTCAGAGGGTCAATGTGCCTGCTGCAAAGAACATGTACCATGTAGATCACAAAGTGCACATATTGTAAATTGGTCAGTGGGCTACTGCTTTTGTCAGAGAGACCCTATTGTTACTTGCAGTTAATAAGATAAAATTCTAACATAGAACAGTGAGCTATTAACTGTCATATAAGAGCTGCATATAAAATGCAAGGTATAAATTAGAGCATTATATTTTTTCCCCCAGTCTTTGATTATCCTAAATGCTTCTGAGAGAGAGTGTGGTTATGGTGACTTGAGGGGCACTGTTAAGGGGTGGTAGTGGAAGAATCCATGGCAGAGGTGGTCATTGGGGGGCAAAAACAAACATTAATGTACAGGGCACCACGAGTGCTAAGGCCGGCCCTGCCCTTAAAGGCTGTCTGCCTCACCCATAGGTACTTCCATTGGGCTTGTTGCAGAAGTAGTTACTGCAACTCATCAGGGATCGGCAATGCAGGATTTGGCTGCAGCGTAATGCAGTATGTTTTCTGATATTTTATTATTTTTGACATTTGTACACATGCTAACAGCCTCTGGAAAGATTTAGCCTCATTAGTACCAGTGGAACATACAAATGCAGCAGTGAGAAAGGTGACCAGTCAACCTTTGCAATATGCCATTCACTCCGCAGCCACACACGTCACATTTTTTATTAACATTTGATACGTTTGAGCTTTAAACAATTTATTAGTTTAAATGGTTAGATCATGCAGCAGATCTTGCATTATGAGGCAAATAGGCAGAGCCATAATTATATAGAAAAAAATTGCCAACATAGGATATTTTGCCATATCGTTTTTGAACTGCTGTTGTGGAAAAAGGGAGAAGTGCTGATGACAGAAACTCCATGGCTCGGCGACAAATGGCTTGTGTTTCCACATTTTATCGTATTTGGGACATTCTGTGATTAGAAGCATATCCCACTTTGTGAATGTATTTTAATGTCAATAACTCATTATAACCTTAAATAATCATGTGTATCCATTGGTTGATTAAACTGGGCAGTGAAATGTCAAACAAATATTAAAAATTGGGATGTTTTGCGGATTCTGGCCACACTTCTGGCTTTGCCCACTGATCCAATCCTTGGGCTATTCCCGCTCTCTGATTCTCCGCCCACAGTTCCTCTACTTTTTTCCTCCACTTTTTTTCCCCCACTTGGTAACCTGGTGCTCTTTAAGGTCATCATCTACTACTTACTGTGCTTTGAAAGTTGATACAATTGAATATGTAATGAAAAATGTGCTGTAAAATTCACCATTTTGGTCTATTGTTTTCCAAAATTTTCTTGGGAGAGAACCCCCCAAACCTCCCTCTTAGCGGTCAGGCTCGCTCGCTTCGCTCACTCGCTACGCGCCAGACGGGGGCTGGTCTGGCAAAATTTGCCAGGGCTGCTTTCAGCTCCCAGTCCGGCCCTGACACGATCCCGAGGGGATACCACATATTACGCAACACTGGTACTACTGTTATTGGGTTAATCGTCTTTTAGGGCCTTTGTGTAATGAGTGATAAGGTTTAGCTGTATACTCAAGACCAAACCAGGCGGACAAACCAGCATACGATTGTAGTGTTTTTTGATTCGATACACCAATGACTGATAATGGCTTCCCCATTCTTTTCTTCCCAAATTCTGTACAGAATGCACTACCTAAAACAAATAAGCACAATACAAATGGATTTGTCAGAGGGAAACCTGGCCGAAGTGTGTTCCATTATGACAACCCTGGCTACCAGAAGCTAAAGGATGCCAGGTGCACTTGAGAAGTGTGGGAAGCTTAGGAGAAGAAAAATCGTGCCTGGCCAGGAAACAAAGACAGCACACCCTGCGGAGGTTGGAGCTTGCTGGAGACTCGAGTCGGGGCACTGGAATTAGGGTGCGGCAGGTGCTGAGGCATGCTCAGACCTGCAGGCAGATCAGAAAGACATTGAGGCGTTTCAGCCAGTTTTTATTTCATGCAGCATTCAATGTTTGCTCCGATGCAGTGAAAGGTCAATGGTAATTAAAAAGAGCACAGAGAAAACTGTACAACAAACCACTGCACATTTGTTTGGCATGTATATCTGTGTTTACACTATGTGGTTTCAAAGAAATGGCATTTGAGAGATAACTTTTATTACTTTTGTGAGTAAAGCTTAAGTAGAATGCATGGATGAGGCACAGTAAAGGCATCACTGTAAAAATAGCTTATTCTTTTAAAGTTTACAAACATTTAAAATGAGGTTCATTTTCTTTTGAGGCTTTTACCCTGGAATGTGGTGACAGGCAAGTTTTGAAAAACAGTGAGAAATATCAATACACATGTACTTTATTCATGTGTACACGCTAAAACGCACTGAATTATTATCTCTTTTAAATAATAGCTTTTAGGAGTAAACATTTACAATGCAATCATATATTTAAGCATATTGCATTATAATGCACCATTACACATTTTGTTGAAAATGTTCGTGGACTGCCATCTGAGCCACCTCCTTCCTCCCTACAACACACACTCTCCATTTAAAACCTTTTGGTCCTTTGCTGCAAACAGAAGAAGTAGAAGGATTTAGTTTAGAATCCTTATATTTTTGTGAGTCACTCCCATATCTTTGGTGACTAATGCCCCTAACCAGCACCCCCATAGAGAAAATTGAATAGCACCACTGGGCACCAGTGTCAGCAGTTCTGTGCAACTGTTTGCACCTTGGCTGGCCACGTCTCTCTGAATGTGGTTTTATCAGTCTCTCCACATGACTCTTGGCGACCTTCTGCAACCTTTGTTTCTTAGCTTGCTGTTTTCTTGCTGTTTCTTTAGAGAAGACTAAGCAATGGGGGAGCTGCTACCTGACAAAGAAGTTGCTGCCTTCCTGATATCAGTGAACGTCCTACTCTTGTCAGGTAGGTAGCCACATTTAAAATTTTGCAGATTCGAGGATTTAGTAGTTGAAAAAAGGCCATGTTTTTTTTTAATTTTCCTCTTGTTACTTTTGCTTATACACTGTACAAGACACTGAAACACTTTCAAACACATACAGTTGCACAGAGCTTTTGCAATGAGTAGATACCCACTGCATTACACCGGTAAAACAAACGTAAAACCATGCAATGTCTGAAATGGCAGAGCTATTTTGGAAGATTAGATGATTTTGGGTGCAATTGTAGTTTTTTCTTTACTAGCTTATTCAGCTTCTGTCTCAATCAAAGCGAGCCAATATTCATTACCTTTTGGTGAGGGCCGTCGTGCAGCGCTAAGTGGCCAAATAGCAGTACCACTGCCTACTCTTAAAAAATTAACTTAAAATGTTATTTTTTTTCTTTGAAACACATCCCATTACCTTTAAGGAAAATGGGCTGCATTTAAAAAAAAAAAAAGATTGCTTTATTTAAAAGCAATCATAGATATGGTGGTCCGCTGACCCCAACAGGTCATCTTCCCTTTGATAGCTATCATACATAGAGGGTCGCAAACAACGTCCTACCTCATTTATATTCATGAGGTAAGTCGAGTTACACCCCACTAGGAATTGCTAATATAAAGTTAAAAGTTTCATACATTAGGAATAGCGATGTCTTAATTGCGATTCAGAGATAATCACAATTAATAAATCGCTATTCCTAATGTTAGAACACCAGGCCCTAAATAATGTTATTAGATGCAACTTATGTGTCACAATTCTATGATGTTAGTATATATTGTTATAAATATTTCTTAATACACAGAGGTATTTATATAGGATGGATCGAAAATGACTTAGAACCTGGTGTATTGTTTATTGAATATGTATTGAAATAAATGTTGTCTCTGCGTAATATTTGAATTTGTTATGCTGAGCATATATTTATTCGTAAAAAATTGAATTAGAATGGTAGATCATTCATCAATATAGCGTTAATATATTCATTAATGAATAAATCTTGAGTTTAATTAACTTCCTACTCCTTTCAGAGTAATGATATAAGGGAGATTGAACAACTGAATGTACATAAACAAATTACACTCTGTATTGCAAAAGTTATGATTTTTTCTGTTCTGTTTCATTTGGATGGTAGCAAAATATGAGCGGCCATTTGGGTATTTAACATGACTACTAAGGGGTCAATTAGGATGGTGGGCGGACTCCAGTCTGCCCGACAGACACCCTAGAGGTGCTGGGACCGGCTGCCAGTGGAGCGGAGGTCCCGCACCACCAATTAGGATGCGACCGCCACCATGGAGGTTGCATCTTGTATATTTAACATTGTGGTGGGCGGTGCTGTATTCATCACCCGCCACAATGTTAAAAGGGCATGCTGTGCATTTGCATGCACAACGTGACAGGCACTGCTTGGTGCCTGTCACCTTGTGCAGGCAAATGTCGGGGGTGTACCATGGGTCCCCCCCAAGTGCAGCCACCCACCCCCTAACACCCTGGGGGCCCACAACGGGCCCCCAAAGGCATTCTCTGCATGCCTTTCCATGGCGGAATCTCCGCCATGGAAAGGCATGGGACCACCATCATCGTAATATGGATTTCGGTGCCTGGAAAGGCACCGCCACCATATTGCATGTCTTTTCCGCACAGTAGGCAATCGGGCGGATTGCCTACCGGCGGAAAACTGGCGTACGGTTTTTCCGTCCGCCTGGGTCCCCACTGCCATCATAATATGGTGGCGGTGCCTTTCCAGGCACCGAAATCCATATTACGATGATGGTGGTCCCATGCCTTTCCATGGCGGACAGAAATGGCGGGCGGTGGCAATCCGCCAGCCATGCTAATAAACCCCTAAGTGTTTCACTGGTTTTGACACAGCCCACAGTCATGCATCTAATGTTGGCTTATGAGTGGTTGTCACAGACCATCAGGCATGTTTTTGAGCACTTAGCACTCATGCAATAAATGGATATGTATTTTTGCTAGCACCGATATGTGAATGGTCTGATGTGAAGTAGTTATTTAGTACCATTCGGCTACTTTGTCAGGAAACAACGGCGTTCTCATATTTTCCTCGATTTTAAGAGACTGCTATTGATATTTCGGACAGTTCACGCTTAATCATCCACAGCTCTTTTCATGTTCAGGTTAAGTTTGTATAATTATTCCCGACATACTGGAGAATGTAAAGGGTCACAGGGTTTGTTGTTTCCTTTAAAGCGAGCAGGCGACTAGACAAAAAGTGGCATTTTTATTGTAAAAAAGCAAACAAATGTTGTGCTGTGTGTTTTCCTTAAAGTTGCCCCAACAAAGATTTTATTTGTGAAGACAATCATCCTACCCGCTTTTCAAAAGAGAAAGAATATGAAAGCAGTGTTTGTTTCAATACAGTTTTTGCAGTTTTCAAAGCAATGAGCATTATTTCCTATTTTGTTGTTTCTATCTACCTGCAGTTTTCTGGGGGGTAGAGGTGACACATCAATGAGTGAGCCAGAAATGCTATACATTTTTGAATACTAGACAATATTCTGAATTCAGACAGTGGTAATTTTTGTAGATTGCCTACAGTTTTCCCAAAGAAGCTAATCAATGAACTAAAAAAAGTCAAAATAAGGAGGAGAGAAGAAAAGGAGGTGACAATGTTTTTGTCCGAAGGGTTTTGCACTAAAGGCTGATCTTGTAAATTAATATGCACTTACCCCATCAAACTTTTCTGGTTCAGAAATATAAAAAGGGTCCGATTTCAATGTTGGGCAGAATTGCCTTTGCTCGACCCCGAATCTCATAAATAGAACCAACCGACACCCGGGCGGCAGTCCCGCCCACCTCATTCGGATGCGACCAATCACTGTTCGGTCGCATTCCATCAGTTCCCCTACAGGAGCATGCATTACGGCTGTAAACTGGCTGTAATACATGTTCCCTCGGGGAAATCTAATTTGTGGTTCATCCCTGCACCCTGTATCAGCACCTCAAGGTGCCTGCAGCAGAGTGTAGGGATCAACAGAGGGGCACCATAGGATCCCCCTCGACCTTCAATTGGAGGACACACACTCAAGAGGACCCTGCTTGGGTCCCCCAAACACGATTTCTGACATTGTTTCCATGTCGGACAGGCCGGCATGTAAACCATACCGGAAACCGTACATCATAATTCCAAGGGTGTAAAGGCCCGCCCATTGGGATTACGAGCCGGTTCTGAGGGTCTTCTTGAGCACATCAGAAGCCTGTCAGAATTACCGGCCGGTTTCAATTCCGACCAGCTGCATCATTATCAGCGGTCGGATTGGTCGGAGGCTTTGTGACCGCCATCGAGCGGCGAGTCGTCAATCGAGCTTTGGCTCATAGTCATTTTTTATTGTGTACCAGCATCCATTGGGATTGTCACAGGGACAATTTGGAAGCAGAAATTTCCAGACAACCTGTTTTGGAAATGCCACTTAAAGGTGAACAGTATCAAAACTGAATCTAGTGAGATGAAAACTATGCTCAATATTAAGAACACTTCCAAATAAAACTCACATCCCTGGGATGGTTTGATCAGACAGTAATTAAGGGGGCAGCTCCTCTGCAATGGAGGAGAAGTGTCGTCCCACTGAAAGAGCCAGCATCTAAAAATTAAAACAATATTTGATTATCGTTTTATTTATAAGCCGCTGGCTGAGCCAGCATTTGCAGGGAGTGGCGGGCCCGAGGCATTGGAGGAGAGAGGAGGAGTGCTTTGTGCACTCCCTAAATGTGCTCTGAAGTGTTGGGCTAGACTAGCCTTTTTGCTCTATAAGGTTCAGGAGCATTAATCCAACTTAAGAAGCGCTTAGTTTAGGAAAGCTTTTTACTGACAGCTGTTTTAACAGGGGTTAATTGTGGAAATCAATATGGAAAAAAAAGAAAACTTCATATCTCTGTTCTGGGTTCAAAATGAAAAAAAAGTTCCTCACTCTAGCACTTCTTTGATGAAATATTTTACGGGGGCAGTGAGTGCTCTAGAGAAACAAATCATCAACATCGAGGAGGTTAAAGAGCGCGCACCTTGCTGCAATAAAAAAATTAAAAAAAAGTAAAGGTCAAAACTTTAATAGTGTGCTAGGGATAACAAATATGCTTACCCAGTTAACTACCTTTGTCAAAGAGTCCATTGGTACCCTGGTTTCGAGATTAGAAAAAATTGAGTTAGACGTGGCATTAATCTCGAAGTCCCTTATAGAAGGTTTAGGTGACAATTGCAGAAAGAAAACATGCACTGAACACACCACATGTAGAGTGCAGTCCACTAATAGGGAGAGAGGTAGCTCATTATAAGATCTCATGCCAAGAATTCCAACTGCCCCTACTACAGCCTCTCATAAGGGCATTCAGATGAATGGGGGAGATAAGGTGGCTAGTGATATGAAGAAGGGCGGGTTACCTCCACCTCCATCTGATAACGGCCCTAAGTTAAGAAACAACGTGGCTCACGCCCAAGGACGCTTGTCCAACTGCACACATCTAAATCTTCCACCTGCTGCAGTTCCTTACACCATAGTTTTGACGAATGTTCCATCGTTCCATGGGGCAATAATGAATCCTGGGTCACCTTGAGGAATAGAACAATTCACTACTTAGGTGTTAAAACTGGGTTGACAAGGGAGGTGTTTGCAGCATTTAAAATGGTCAGACGCGTATCGTGGGTGGGCCCCCACAGAAAAAAACTACAAAGGGGACTGTGTTGTTTTATCATTAGGATCGCCTGCATTAGTTCAAGAAATATTAACCCGATCAGGAGTAAATGAATCTACGGATGAGGGTATAAATTTCTTCCCCTGGGGTATTTTTCCCGGCCGGAAGCGCTACGGAGAAACTCTGGGTGTTATAGTAGCTCCCAACTGAATAACAACTGGAGCTATAACTTGGAAGTAGCAAATAGGTATGGGCCTCTACACTCTCTAGAGGAGGTCGATTGACTCCAGGATAGTGATGGAAATCAAGTCTACATAGCTGACCAGACTTTCATAATTTATGGGACAGGAAACTCTTTGGTATCACTGGATAAATCAACTGTGAATGATTACATTGATACATGTGGGGGGAAGGAAATTGTGGCTCTGTCCCCAACACTTTGCAAACATGTAAATTATGATGTCTGCAAGGATTCAGGTAGAGCGGAACTACTCTCCGTAGCCGAAACTGAGAATGAAGTTCCTAATGTTGTGTCAAGAGATGCATTACCCATTGTTGACCCTTTGGCTGTGACTGTAGTAGGTTACCCTGTGGTAGATACACAGCTAGGGACAAGCTCAAGACAGACAGAGCGGGAACAGGCACGAGAATTCCCAACAGAATCAGCTCAAGGGATGGTGAGAGTAATTTCCTGGAATATTTCTGGGCTTCTATCAAAGGTTACCAACCAGGTATGGGTTGATTTTATAAGGAACTTCGATATTCTTTGCCTTCAGGAAACTTGGCTGTTGACCGAACTGCATGTAGATGGTTTTAAGACATTCCACATGCCAGCACTGCAATCAGCTCATGGTAGGAATAAAGGGGGGATTTGTGTCTACATTTCAAACATGCAAAGGGTCATGAAGATTAAAATGTATAAGTCATTTACCTATTACCAAATAGTTAATATTCATTTTTCTAAACAAATTGTGGTAGTGGTTTTTAATTTTTATAACAATATAGACAAGGGAAACTTTAGAAGTGTTCTAAAAAATCTCAATGAGGACATGAGTAATTTATCTGCACCTTCAGGGAAGGATTTAATTACAATCTGGGGAGGGGACTTTAATATTGGAATTTGTTAACAGGTGCATTGTGGGTTATGGGACAATGATGTAGATCATAACACCTATATATCCCACTTTGTTCATTCCGATAGGGGCGAAAGTTATAACGAGGTTATGGCAGCTCACGACCTCGGTTTTGCTAATAAGCTTCTCCCCACCAATAGAGTTTGGTCCCACATTTTTTGGCAGAGGCCTTAGCTCTACAATAGATTTCATCATAATTCCAAACCGGTATGCAACCTGGATCAACAATTTTATTATTCACCCCAACAGGTTAAGCGATCACCTTCTGCTGAGTATTAAGATTATTCTTCCTTATTAAAGTACCAGTTCGGTGGTTGAGAGCTTGGCATGGATACAAGATTGTGTAATGGACCGTCAAAATGGATATTCACTGAGATGGGGTGGAAAAGATCCCAAGGTTCTGAATCTAAAGATTATGTCCAAAGCAAAAGATCACATTTTAGAGTATTTACTCAAAAGTATCGCGTATAAGGGCATCCTGACTACTTACTCGCAGATTTTATCGGTGATACAAGAAACGTTGACCCATCCCCACAAGGTGTCACCTATTAATAAGAATGACTGGTTTGATACAACTTATACCAAGGCTTATTCTGCTTTAAAGGCTGCTTTAAATAAAACAGACAGGGATTATGAGGAAATCAGGGGGTATAGGAAGGCATATAATTGTGCCAGGAGCAAACGAAAGAAGGAAATTAAGGAGCAAGCAGGGCAGAATCTCTACGAAGTATCCCTTAGCAGGGATTGCTCATATTTCTGGCAGGCAGTAAAGGCACCGTTCTTTGCTAATAAAGACGGAGCTAGAGTGGAGGTTACAATTAGTGAGAACTCCTGGGTAGGCTTTTTTCCCAGGTATATGGTAAAGAGGGTAAAAACACTGTAATTTCTCAAGACTTGTTAACAGCGGACACTGCTACCCCTTTTCTCCCAATTGATATTCACCTCACTCATGGTGAAGTTTTGATGGCCATAAATGAGAGCAAAGGTAGAAAGGCTCCGGGCCTTGACGGGGCTCTGATAGACCTGTATAAATGTACTACGGAAGTTTGGTCTCCATTGTTAACCCGAGTGCTTGCAGCCTGCTGTGCTGATGGCTTAATAAAAATTGGTCGGAGTCCGTCATCATACCAATTTTTAAAAAAGGGGATAGGGAAAACCCCGCTTGTTACCATCCTATATCCCTCCTAGACTCATTTATGAAAGTTGCGGGAAGGGTTATCCTCAATAGACTCCAACAATGGGCTGAGGATAATAATATCTTAAGCCCTGTACAATATGGTTTTAGGGTGGGTAGGGGAACTGTTGAATACGTTTTAAATTTTACTTTAATACAGGGGAAATACATTCATGCAAAAGAGGGGAAATTATTTGCGGTCTTCGTTGATCTTACTGCAGCTTTCGATTGTGTAGTCCATAATAGGTTATGGCAAATCTTGGAGGGCCTTAAAGTTGAGTCCTCGCTTGTGTTACTCTTGTGGCAATTATACACAGGAGCCACAGCTAGGGTGAGGTACGGCCTGAAGGGAGAATGCACCAAGTTGTTCCGCGTGGAGAAGGATGTTAGACAAGGTTGCGTACTGGCTCCGTTCCTCTTCTCATTATACACCAACGCCTTGGAGGAGGAACTGATGACCAGGGCGAGAGATTCTCCAAAAGTTAACAATAAACAGTTTGTCTCCCTTCTCTACGCGGAAGACGCAGTTTTGATGTCAAGAACCCAACTTGGTCTACAAAGGGCCCTCAACACCTACATTGACTTCATGGATAACAGGGGTCTGAAGCTTAATGCCAAAAAGACCTTTGTAATGTCCTGTGGCAAGGGAAGAAATAAACAGTGTAACCTAGTAGTAGAAAATGAAAAAAATGTAATTTACTAAATGATGCTGAGCCGTTGTTGCAGGGGGTCCGTGGTTACCGGCACTTGGACATCAAGCCCCAGACGCCAGCGGGGCATTGTGTGGAGCCTCAGCCCCTCCCTCCTGCCCGCCAAGCACTGAAGAACTGCTTGCGCCTCCCGCTTCGCGGGAGACGCTGCACCGTTGTTGCAGGGGGTCTGTGGTTTACCGGCACTTGGACATCAAGTCCCAGACGCCAGCGGGGCATTGTGTGGAGCCTCAGTGCCTCCCTCCTGCCCGCCAAGGGGATTTAACAAAGTACCTTCCTCCCGCCCGCGGGACGCGCGCGGGCGTACGCCGGGCAAATCCCGGGCCAAGGGTGGGCCCGTCTAAGCCCGTCCAAGCCAGGAAGAGGCAGGGCAGGGCCTGGTCCCTTTGATTTGCCTTGGAACACATGCGATTAGGTATTGTCCTCTTGCCGAACTACTTTAACTGATATAAGTATCCTGGTTGTTACTTTCTACCCGATCTGAGTTTTCACCTTCAGTTTGTGTTGTGGCGCTTTCGATTATTTCTTTCAGTGAAGCGTGTCCCACATTGTAACCCTTAAGGGGTGCCGATTTCGAACAATGGGGAAAAGGAAAGTTATGGAGGGTGCTGGGGGATGCAATGGGCCATCAACAGAGCAAAGAAAGAAAAAGAAGCAGAGAAAACTCGTAAAAAATGCAGCCGCCAATTGTGTAATGGACAGGATAAACACCTTAATACAGGAATGTGAAGATATCCTAGTTGAGGAGTCTAGTAATCCTGTGGAAGAAGCTTCGACCAAGAGCCCTATAGTTCCCCCTAAAAAATCAGTAATTCCATCTATTTTTCGAAAAATCAATCGGGGGATAAAACGGGGGGGGGGGGGAGTTTGTCTCAACCAGAAGCAAATCCACCCAGATGTGATTCTATGGGTCCCCAGGAAGAAAGTAGGGTGCAAAACCAGGAGGGCTCTACTGTCCAATGCTCCAATAGATATGCTCCCCTTGCTTCTCTAAGTAAACAACCTGGCCCAATAATACCATCTTTATTGCCCGATACACCTAGGATGTCACCAAGTTGCTCTTGTAGCCACTCTAATGAGGATCTAGTAGTGGTTATACAGGCACCTAGAGGGGAGATTGAACTGATGAAAAGTATGATTATAGAGCTTCGCGCATCTGTTACACTCACACCCAATCCTAAAATAAATAACAGCCAAGCTGGATTGAACTCTTATCCTGCCCACGAATCTATACTTACCCAGGGGGCCTAAGCACGATTACCCCACATACAGCGGGGGCCACGCCTGAAACACCCGGGGGAAAGGAGGCATACAAAAATGCACATTTAATAGGCTCCATTATACTCAAGAGAGAGCAGATAGATTGAGCCCCTTAGTAACAAAACAAGTACCACTGATTAAACCTCATGGCACACACACTTTCCCGGTCTCTTCGGTAACCCCAGGCCCAAGAAACCTCAGGAATGAAAATACACCCTCAAACATAGTTTTTATGGTTAATGTTCCCAAAATTACTAACTCTAGAAGATCTGAATCTGGCGACTCACTGACCAATAAATCGATTCATTGGATTCGCCATGTACGAGGCTGCCATTCCATTATTAGGGAGGACATTATTAAAGCCAGAAGATGCATAACCTCTAATTCAGCACTAGATAGTATTGAGTTAACTTTGGCAGATGCTAGCCTGGCTGAAAACCTTGTGGCACTAGAGTAGAGTATCGAACGTCCTCCCCAGATTCCTCCCACATTCAATTAAGGCGCTTTCCCATTCCAACTGTAAGTGGCGGGGCTAAGGATTTTGCTTTACGAACCAAAGGGTCCACGTCAAATCTGGATGCAAATGATTGACTTCATCAGAATCTATTTGTAGAAGGGGAAAAGAGTCGCAATTCCTACTGTCACAGCTCCCTTGTTGTGCTTAACTAAGAGCACTCTTTGGTCCCTCTTAGGCCCCTACCATTAAATAATCCCACCCACAAAGAAATCTTAAGCCCAATTCCTGATGGCCATACCCATTTAAAAATTCTCTCCTGGAATATAGCCGGGCTAAAGAAAAATATGTCTGTACCCTCGTGGAATAAGCTTGTGGAAACTTACGACATATGCTTATTCCAGGAAACTTGGAGCGTAATATCACTGTATAATTCTGGCTACACTACATTCCATACCCCAGCAGTCTCCTTGGGAAAGGGCAGGCCTTCAGGTGGTCTGACAGCATGGATCAGATTAGATCTGGGCTGGTCAGCCTTCCCGCACGACATCGAAAGCCCTGATATCATGTGGTTAACAATAAAAGACCCAAAGGGTGGAGACTCACTGGAGCTTTTTAATATTTATATAAGAGGGACTGTGAATGGCAAGTCCTCGGCCATTTTGAGACAGCTGGAAGAACTGCTAACCAAGTGCCCCCCCACTGCAAAAATCATTGTGGCCGGCAATTTTAACTGTACTTTCCAGCCGCTAAGCAATGAAGATCTTTTAGGGACAATGGATGAGGACAGCAAATGGGCAGTGCCCCCCTTAGCTTTGCCTCCAGTAAAAAGATGGTCTGAGATTATAACACAAGTAAATGCCTTGATACTAGAACATGGCCTCAGAGCTGCAAATGGCAGAACTTTATCAGATTTACGGAGGAAAAATACTTATAATAAACTTGCATGCCCATCTCGTATTGATTATTTTCTGGTAGATTTACGCCTTTGGGCGGATGTTATTGACATGGAAGTGGGTCATACTGTTGACAGTGACCACAATCCTTTAATGTTAAAACTAAAGAACCGATGGGCATTACCCAATATAAAAACGAATATTATTCCGAACGCCCCCTCCTTACTACGGAGTTAATCCTTTCTAACTGTGGTAGGCGCCTAAAGTGGTCTAAGGTGGTAGGGGAGGATCTAAAACTATCGTATATCTCCTCAATCCTGGTGTCAAAGACAGTCGAACTTGAGGTAGCCTCTGATGCAGCGCAGGGGCGGGAGTTGATTCCCTTAATTTATCAAGAAACAATTGACCAGATCGGTGCCCACTTCCTTGGAGGACCACGTAGTGGCCTTAGAAAGAGGCAAATCAAAAGCTCCAGGGAATTGTTCCAGAGTCGTGGCAAGGTAGCATAGTGCAACCAATTTATAAAAGTGGTACGGTTTCAAACCCCGCTAATTATCGTTTAATTTCATTGACTGATGTTGATGCAAAAGTGTTTGCTTCCTGTGTTCTAATAGACCTGGAAGACTGGGCTATGAAGTGGAGTATTATTCCATTCAATCAGACTGGTTTTCGGAAAGGTCAATCCACTATCACCAATTTGTTGGCCCTAACATTGCTTGCGGAGAAGGCTGTCTTGAATAAGCAAAATCTATATATTGCTTTTATTGATCTTAAGGCAGCCTTCGATTCTGTGCCTCCAGTATTCTGACGATACGATTTTGGCGAGCCATAACCCCATTGGCCTACAAAGACTTATTACTGCCTTTGATGATTATATACAGCTGAATGGCCTTGAACTGAACGTCAAAAAACAAAAGTGATGAAAATCGGTGTAGTTAAACAGAAGTTTAATTCCTGGAAAGCCAGAGCAGGCACAATTGATATGGTTAAAACATATAGATACCTAGGGGTAATATTTGATAATCATATGTCTTTTAAATTTCACCTTAAAGATTTAAGGGCCAAGACTGTGACGTTGATCCATGCTTTTAAATTTTTAAAGAAATTACGGAATTGTCAATCGTATGAGTTTATTCTAAAAATATTTAAAGCCAAGTTACAACCTAGCCTCATTTATGGTTCTCCGATTACTAGAGGAAAAGATGTGAAGTTGCTTGACTTACTGATTGTTAAGGTTTTTAAAGCAACCTTTGGAATTGACAGTTCAGTGTGTCAAGCAGCAATTAGACTGGAATTCGGTCTCCAAAGACAGTGCCTGGTATCAAAAGGATCCTTCCTAAAATGCATGGCTGCTTTATCAAAATCAGCCCCAGCATCATTAGGGAATATCTGCTGGCAAGAAATTGATAAATCTGCTTACACTGCAAAATGGAGAGCCTATATTTAAGCATCCTTACATGATATCGGCCTGAAAATTGAACTGTCAGCTTTAAAAATGCCTAACTATAAATTAATTTTAAAAAAAGCATATCAAAGCGGAATCGTTTAAATTGGATAAAACTGCTTTAGCGGAAAAAACTATGCATGGTATGTGATTAATTCATATCAATCCCCGCGTGTCCAGCCATATTTAAATGTCTTCTTTTCTGCAAAGTTTAAAAAATTGTTTCTAAGGCTACGTATGGGTATAAACCCAACAAAGGAGGGCACTCGTTCCTGGATTAAACAGTGGCCGGACTCTAATTGTAGATTCTGTGGTTGGCCACAGGAAACTCTTGTACATATAGTATGTGTATGCCCGAGGTTGACTAATCTTAAACGTTTTTTTGTCTGAGACCTTATTTTCTGATGAGTGGTGTGAGATCTGCTCGTCAGGCATTAGTCATGTCATTGTCCGGTGAATCGGATCCACTACTATGTCAATTGGTAACATTTTTAATGGCAGTAGATAAATGTTTAATGTAGGGTAGATCCACTCTAATTTTATGACCTTGGTGCTATTGATTTTAATGATTTATAATCTTGATTACATTAATAATTTTTGTTACGATGGTATTAATGTGAAATGTAATGTCAGCGGGGTTACCATCGCAGCATACTGATGCACTTTTTGCACATTAGATCATTCGAAAGGATGGGAATGAATGTTTATTGGTCGATAATATTTCCTTATGATATCTACGGAAAAGTATGTAAAGCACACCGTCACTTTAATCTGTATTATTTAATCCAAGATGTAAGGTGGTTAGATTTGGCTTATCAACAAGGTTTTAAACTGTATATATGGGATTGTTTTTTGTATTCTGTGAAGAGGAGATCTCTTGTTTTAAAATGAAATTGTGTTTGTTTTTTGGTTAATTATGATGCTGTGATTGCAATGATTTTAAGTAATCAAGCAATAAAGATGATATATAACAACGAATAAAAAGCTCCAACCTATGGTACTCAGAGTTCTGCAAGGAGAAAAGGAAAGCACTAATTGCAGCGGTAAAGGGGAAAAACCCTACTCTGGTCAATAAAGCGAGGAAGGAGTATAACTTTTCTCTGAAACAAGCTAGGCGTGATTGGGATGAGGCCCATTGGGAGGATTTAAAAGAGGCAAGTAATAAGAGAGACTCAGCTGCCTTTTGGACTCTAATTAAGAAGAGTGAAAGAAGTGACAACACCCCCATCCCGAACCATATTGGCAATCAGGCCTGCTGGGATCATTTTGCTCAATTATACACTGAGGATGATGAGGGGTTACCTAGAATATGCTTGCAGCGAAACCAGGCCCCACCTGTATCGGATGCTACCAATCCCTTCCAACTGAATGAGATTGTGAGCACAATTAATTGTATCATTCCAGCAAAGGCGGCAGGGCCATATGGTATCCCGGGTGATTTGTTTTTAATGGAACCACAGAAGTGGGCCCAATATATTTTACTCTTAATTAACAACATAATGGAAGGAGCGGATGTCCCGAATTTGTGGAAAGAGGCAGAGGTTATGCCCATATTTAAAAAGGGAGACCGGCAGGACCCTGCCAACTACAGGCCTATTAGCTTACTAGACTCTATGCAGAAAGCGGTTGGCAGAGGCCTCCTAAATAGGATTCAGATTTGGATGGAGGAGTAAGGTATACTTTCCAATTACCAAGCAGGCTTTAGGAAAGCCACAAGCACAGTAGATCAAGTATTCAGACTACTTCTTCTCTACAGGAAAGTAGTCATTATTGGCAAGGGAAGCCTTTATCTTGTGTTTATAGATCTTAAGACCACTTTCGATTTAGTGCCGCGCGAAAAGCTATGGGCAGTGCTCCCGGAAATGGGCCTACCCCCAATCAATCAATCAATCAGCAATTTTGTATAGCGCGCTACTCACCCAGTAGGGTCTCAAGGCGCCTGGGGGGAGGGGTCCGTTACTGCTCGAAAAGTCAGGTCTTGAGTTGTTTCCTGAAGTAGAGGTGGTCCTGGGTCAGCCGTAGGCGGATGGGGAGGGAGTTCCATGTCTTGGCCGCCAGGTAGGAGAAGGGTCTTCCTCCAGCGGTGGCTCTGCGAATGCGTGGTACGGCAGCGAGGGCGAGGCTAGCCGATCGTAGCTGGCTGAACGTGATCCTCTTGTTGACGGGGAGCCAGTGCAGGTCTCTCAGGTGGGTCGAAATGTGGCTGTGGCGAGGGATGTCCAGGATGAGTCGTGCGTAGGCGTTCTGTATGTGCTGGAGTCTTTTCTGTAGTTTGGCAGTGGTTCCCACGTAGAGGGTGTTCCCGTAGTCCAGTCGGCTGGTGACGAGTGCCTGGGTGACTGTGTTCCTGGTTTCGGTCGGGATCCATCGGAAGATCTTACGGAGCATGCGCAGGGTTTTGAAGCACGATGACGATACGGCGTTGACTTGTCTGGTCATTGAGAGGGAGGAGTCCAGGATGAAGCCAGGGTTTCGTGCGTGATCCGTTGGCTTGGGGGTGGTGCCCAGGGCAGGGGGCCACCAGGAGTGGTCCCAGGCGGAGGGCGATGATCCCAGGGTGAGGACTTCCATCTTGTCTGAGTTCAGTTTCAGGCGGCTGTTCTTCATCCACTCAGCGACGTCTTTCATCCCTTCGTGTAGGCTGGCTCTGGCGGTGGCGGGGTCGTCGGTGAGGGAGAGGATCAGCTAGGTGTCGTCGGCGTAGGAGATGATGTTGAGGTTGTGTTGGCGTGCGATGGCTGCGAGGGGGCTCATGTAGACGTTGAAGACGGTGGGGCTGAGTGAGGATACTTGTGGTACGCCGCAGATGACTTCGGTGGCCTCGGATCTGAATGGGGGGAGGCGGACTCGCTGGGTTCTTCCGGCGAGGAACGAGATGATCCACTCCAGAGCCTTCCCTTGTTGTTGAGGCGCTGTACTAGGGTGCGGTGGCAGACAGTGTTGAACGCTGCAAATAGGTCCAGGAGGATGAGGGCCGCTGTTTCCTTGTTGTCGAGCAGGGATCTGATGTCATCGGTGGCTGCGATGAGGGCGGTCTCCCCCCCTATATTTTAAATTTTTTAAAACGCCTTCATGAGGATACTCATGCCCGAGTTAAATGGGGGGACCAAGGGCAAACTACTGAGAAGATACCGGTCAATAGGGGAGTCCGCCAGGGTTGTGTGCTGGCCCCTACCCTCTTTTCACTTTATGTGAATGGAGTGTTTAGTTTCCTGAGCCAAGTTCCAGCTGATGCCCCAACCCTGGCGGGGGAAAAAATGTCTACCCTCCTGTTTGCCGATGATACTCTTCTAATCTCGAAAACCCCGATGGGAATTCAGAAACTCCTCACCTGCTTTCAATCATTTTGCACATTAAGAGGCGTAACAATAAACATCTCAAAGACTACGTTTATGGCTTTTAATTCTGGGAAATATTTTAGAAATAAACTTACTCTTAATGGTTCCCCTTTAGAAAGAGTCAATTCCTTCGACTACCTGGGCATTAGACTTTCTGACAAAATGCATTGGGGGCCACATTTGAACAAGATGTTACTGAATCACAAGCGGGTGGCAGGCGCCATCGCTAGAGATCAACGTTCCTCTCCAACTAGACTGATAGCCCCAGCCCTAGTAGTTTATGAAGGAAAAGCGGTGAGTTCAGCAATGTACGGTGCTGAACTCTGGGGCTTTGAAAAAACTGAAGAGATTGGAAGATCAGAGAATAAATTCCTCAGAGAACTGGTATGTGTCCCCATCAATACCCCACTTAAGTCTTTATTCTCTGATATGGGTAGACGCCCTTTTAGTGAGGTGGCCAGACTTCGTCCCCTCTTGTATTGGGTAAGACTAAGACGCAATCCAGAACTTTCTAATTATGCGACTGGCCTCTCCGAGTTGATTACCCTGGACACTAACAAAAGGGTAAAATGACTTAGGAACTTGAAAGACCTGTTGACTAAATTGGGTTTAGCTGAATCCTGGGCCAATCAGGTCCCTCTGACCAAGAGTGAGATAAAAAAAGACCTATTGGAACTGGGTAAATCACCAGCTCTTACTCAATTCTAGGCTTGGGAAACTAACTGATGAATTCTTTCAGCATAAACTAGTTGGTTCCCAGGAACCTTACTTAGATTTCATCAGGACACCCAGAGATAGGGATCTATATATGCAGTTTAGATTTGGGTCCCTAATGCTAAACACCACTCTGGCAAAATGGGATCCTATAAACTCCATTTGAGCTAACTGCCCTTGCTGTGATGCTCGGCAAGAAACTATAGCCCCTCTATTCTTTGTTTGCCCAGCATACACACAGGCCAGGGCAAAATGGCTCAAGCCTGTATGCCTTCAACTGGGCACTAGAAACCATCTTGTGGCCCTACGTATCCTGAGAACAGATTCATCCAGGTCACTGTTTGTTTGTGGTGTTGCTAAGTACTTGGGATGTGCGTGGATTATCTGTACAAAAGCACAAAATAAGGAAGTATGTCCAAACAAATAGTATTTAATTTTAGGGCTTTGAGAGTAAAGTATTACACGGGAATGTTTTGTAAAGTGTTGTTGTTTTATTGTTATCCCCGAGACATTTGTATTAGAAAATCAGAAAATGTATACTTAATGGTGGAACGCCGACTTGGATATGATGCTCATTTCTTAGAGTGGTTTTGTATAGCAAGGTTTTTAAATGTTTTAACTTTGATATGAAATGCTAATTTTATATATTTTTATGAATCTGAAATGCTTTTATGATACTAGCTATCGAATAAAGCCTATTTGTAATGAAATTTACTAAAACAAAATTCTTATCTAGGTATCCGTTTAGAGGACACGGGATCAGGGAGTTCTGCGATTAAAAATAGGACCCTCCTTTTTAAGCGATCAACTGTGATGCTATTTGCAAAGAAAATGGGTAAAAGGCCCCCGGAGATCCTGCTAAAAATTTATCAAGTCAAATGCTCAAGCATAGCTATGTATGGGGCGGTAATATGGGGGTTTTATGATGTTTCTTCTATTCAGGTAATAGTAAATGCTTTTTAAGATTTATATTAGCTGTCCCTCAAAGTTTGTTGGTTTTTAATTGTCACAGCGAACTGGACATATCCCACATTGCCGATGTCATTAAAATGCAGCCCATGTTACTTTGGCATAGAGTCTGGATGTCGCCACATTTCGCATTACATAGAGAAATTTTAACAGACTCCTTGGGATTAGAACAGTCTGGAAAAATTCCCTGGTTCAATTATATAAGAGAGTTGTCTAATGATCTAGGGAGATCAGATTTTTATACTAATCCAGTTATAATGTGCACAATATCTAGAAAAGAGTTAAAGGGTCTTTGTTTAAACCACTTCGAGTCTCTAAGAATTGGGCTGGGAATTAACAAAAGTACAGTGCTCTGACATCAATTGACTTTGGCCTGTGGCTCTATACAACCATACTTAGTATTGTGCCTAGGTGGTTATGATAGATATGTCCTGACCAGGTTCAGGTTCGACAGTTTTCATCGTCTAGTATCTTTCCCATCCACAAACCACTGGTCTAGGCAGCTCTGCCCATGTCCGTGTGATAATCTATCTTCTCAAACTACAACGCATGTGACTCTTTTTTGTAAATTTTATGCTAACGAACGTGCAAGATGAATTATCCCTTTTTTAAAGTAAGGAGCATGGAGGCAATGTCGCCCAGCCTTTTTATTCTTACAAATACTGGAAAATGCGTATGTTATTAGAATCATGACCGATTTAAAAAATGTATATTAAGAAAAAGGAGAAGTATACATTTTTAAAAATGTCTTAATAATTGCTATAATCCGTGATTTATGGGGGCAGCTGTTCTTTGTAATCTATTTTTTTTTAAAAAGGATAAAATGTATATATGAATTGTTTATGGTATTTGTTGTTTTTATGGTTTTATATAGTATTTAAAATCGAATAAATCCTTTTCTGATCTGATCTGACTCACTACTCCTTTGGTTTTCTAACCTACCAGGGGTACCACAAGAATAAATAACAGACTAGTGGAAACCCCTAGGTAATTTTATCCATCTCCGCACGATCCTCACCACCACTTCTCACCGGTTCCCCCCCCACACACCCACACTCACCAAACAGCTTTTCTCTTTAAAGGATCTCTATAAAAGAGACCCATCGGGGGCCCGTCGGGCATTGCAGCGCGGCCGAACGAGGAGCAAAAAAGCCAGATAAAGAAGCATGACATCCTTTGGGGTGTGCGAGGGCAACTAAGAGGCAAGACTTGGCCCTCCCCTTCGGGATTGGATCCTTGATACTGGGGATGAACCTCTGCCTCTCTCCCTTTTTCACCCCCTTTTCTCTGCCTCTCCCCTATTCTAATCTTTACCTCCTCTTTCAGATTGGGTGACATACCACACCCTACACCAGGAACAGTGTCCCTTTGGGTAAACACTCTCAATCCAACAACAGTGGGAAGAAAGAGTGATGCAGTTGTTTGGGGTTGGAGCATGGCACAATGCCTGGTGAGCTGCCCATCCCCCTTTTATATTTTTGGGAATATTTTTACACTGTCGTCTAGGGGTCTTTTTGTACCCCAGGTGCAGATTTTAAGTAAACATCATCAATCGACACCCAGATTGGGTGTGGGGTGCATTTCAGAAAGACTGATGCACTGATTCTGGATTGAGAGCACTGCATGATGCCTGGGTGCACTGCTCCCACCCCCTCTTTTCATTTTGGGGAATATTTGTCCTCTGGTTTCTAGTGTCCTTTCTGTACCTGGAAGAAGATTTTAGGTAAACATACTACATTAACACCCTTTGCTGGGTGGGGATTTAAAAAATACTAATGCACCTATTTAAGAGTGGAAGCAAGGTGTAATGTCTAGGTGAGCCACCTGGAGGTTCACCTGTGAGTCCTACCCTTCCAAGTGATGCCACCCCAGTCCTGGACTCTTGGAAGTATGCCAAAAGGTGCTTTGCCAGCCCATCTGTGGATTCAGCAGAATGGACACATCTACTCAGGTACGCAGCACAACCCCAAGCACAACGGATACATCTCCTTTGCGTGGACCCTTCCAGCGCAAGGACTCTGCATCGCTTTGCAGCTCGCAGCCTTATTGGAACTGCTGCTTCATGACACAGTACTTAGCATTGAAAGCCCTACAGCTTCTTCAGAACCAGCTGGTGGGCGGTGCATCCTCAACACAGGACACCACATTGCAAGCCCCCATCGTCAATGGTCTCCTTGATGATGATGCAGGTCTTTGCATCGCAGCTCCCTGGAACCTATGCTGCAGGAAGCATATCTGTCCTGTACCAAGCATATCCTCCGCTGCGTTATACATCCTCAATGCTGTATCTTGGCAACCAGGATTTAAGGTACTCTTGTTCAGGAAGCCTTAGTGGGTCCCTGTAGCTGGTCTACACTCCTTCATGGTTGGCCTGAACTAGTGGCTTTGTCTCCAGGGCTTCTGATTGGAATTTTGTTATTTTGGTCTAGTTTTATTTATTGAAATGTACTCTATATTTCAGATCTGGTGTGGGATTTTTATTGTATTGTGTTTTTGACTTTAGTACTTTTTTAACTGGTGCACAAATACTTTACAACCTCCTCAAAGTTAAGCCTGACTGCTCTGTGTCAAGCCCACTAAGGGCAGAGCAGTGAGGTTTATTTTGGGGTTTGCTTATGATTATACCATGGCAAGGATTGCGGTTGTCCTTGAGTTGGGTTTCACCCCCACAACTAGTAACCCAATTTTGTGCAGGTATCACTTAATGTATTTTCTAGGGTTTCTGGGTGTACAGCGGTACTTAGGGCAGTGCATTTAGGAACTATAATGCTGGTGTAGGGTACCTGTCTGTTGGTCAGAGGATTCACCCATGGGTTGTATAGAAACATACAACAAAAATACATATTCATAATTCGATCACTTAGTGGCATGCCTCGTTTGCCCTGACTGTCTGGCCAGAAAGCCATGTTGAACATGGCATTTGTCAGGTTATTAGCATATTTTCTAGGACATGAACGTTTCCTCTATTCTCCATTATGAAGACACTTTTCAATGAAAAGGCTTGCCTCCAGTCTATTTTCTTCCTGTCTCATGTACCAGATGTATGGGTTTTCTATAAGTTCGGGGGAATCCACAGGCTGTAAACTGGAGTGAGGTGCCTACTGGAAAATTGTAAATCAGCTGAAAGCAGAAAAAATGCTTACGGTATCTTCATTTTGGCCATGAGGAATACCCTTGGGCAAAATGGAAACCTACCACAACCATATGCTTTCAATATTTTCTCATCCTAAGGTTTCTATCACTCAGTACCATACTTACAGTGCAATCATTAGCCAAGAGGCTGGGAAAATAGATTGACCATGATGCTTAAGAGATGTCTGCAAGGCGTGGCCCTGTATGTGTTTTTTCTGGGTCTCCTGAGTGTGGGTGTACCAATCATATGAGTATTTTGGATCCCTGGGTGTCCACAGGCAATATACTGGGTGCAGTGCAATTAAGATATTTTGACACAACTGAAAGTGAAATACAGTTTTACGGTACATATCTTTTGGTCACAGGTATCAACATTTGGGTTGTTTGGAAGTAGAACACTGCCATATATTTTCATCATTGACACACACAAGGTTTTTGTTGCTGGGTTCTAGAAATCTCCCACATTGATTGGTTAGCCAGTAGAATATGCTGAACACAAACCTTATCAGATGGTTAGTTATCTTTCCAAAACGTGGTTATTTCCTTTGATCTCCCTCATGCAGGAGGATATCCTTGCTCAGGCTTTTATCCCAATTTATTACCTTTTTTTTCAATTGCTTCAAGGTATCAGACATTTGGGTTTTCTAGGGGTTGAGGGTGCCAAATGCAATACAATTGGTGCAGTCCATCTGAGATAATTGGAAATGAAATGAGAGCAAAATGCTGGTTTGAGTACTTGTCATTTGTCACCCAATTGTCTCTTTAAAAACATAGCACAACCATATAAGTTTTACATCTACTCACACTAAGGTTTCTATAATTGTGTGCCAGACCATCTTCATCCTGATTTGCTGGAGTAGGTGATGGACATAACATTTGCCAAATTTTTATTTTTTTTCTAAAACGGGGAACGTCCCTTCATTCTATCTCACGCAGAAACATAACCCTGTGATGGCTTGGCCTAAATCCGTGTTCCCTTCAAACTCCTGAGTGTGAAGAGATCAGACTTGCATGGATTTGCAATGAGTTTGAGGAGGGATCCACACACTAGACATCAGGGAATGCTTTTGATAAGAAACGTTTTTGATAGGATGACTGCAGTATTTGGGTGCAGGGTCAGCAGACACCAGTCCCAGACATTTCTAAAAAGTAGAAAACCACTGGAACGTAGAGTGATTGGTCTCACATCAGTGATGGGGCTTACATGAACCCCAGCACATATCATTGTCCTGAATTCCCTACAAATGTCAAAGTATAGGGAAAAATATCACATTGTCCTCACTTTTCTGCAACAGAACTCCAAAGAACTAATGGCAAATGACTAAAGTCTCGCCATTTAACTTTTCTACTAATATGATACAAATGGTACCCCACTTGTGTGTGTGGGCCTCTTGCATGGGAAAGGAATAAGCTAACATAATTGACAATGAGGAAAGCACATTTACAGCACATTTACTTCTTATGGTCTATTCCTGCCCATTACAACAGGCCCATCCACCAAGGTTTTTCACTGTTTGAATGATGGGTGGTGACTTGAGCATCAATTCACCAAAACGCCAGGGGTAGCAGAAGCACATCACATTTTTTTTACCCCAATTACATCACAGGAAGTGATGTCATATGACTTTTGGCATGCTGTCATCCTCCCCTTAGCTGTTTGTGATCTGTCTTACTTTTCTATTATCTGTGACATCTTTCTCACCTGTTGCTGACTCTTGTCCAACACCCTCCAGTATGTCTGAACTGTGTCTTTCTCACTGATCTCCTTATAATACATGATTTCCCCTCTCTTGCCCAGCTTTCTCACCTGTTCTGGCTTTTTTCCACTCTATTTAACTGTCACGAGACCGCAAGCCAGTCCTCTATACACAAACTGGAGGACAATACCCTTCCTGACCATGCCATGCCTCTCTTGTCCTTACAGAACAACAATCTCGCCATGACTGCTTGCTTACGACACACCAATATAGGACTAAGGGCCCTTTCTTTTTTTAGTTAAATAATTTTTATTGAGGATAAGTAACACAGAAATACAAATAAAATCAGTCGGTTCCTATGAAGGAAAAAGTATACAGGTATACAAGTAAAGCATCGGTAGAATAAATGCTATATAACAGATTATATAATTCCTATACTGTTAGTCTTGAACATAAGGCTATGAAGCAAAGTCCATAAAAAGAATAGAACAAGGACATAAAACAACTGTAATGGTAAGTTAAGAACCTGTGTGAAATAAGAGAAGGTACACAGTATTCAAGAAAAAATTATTAAAAAGACAATTTTTTTATATAAAAAAGGATAGAAAGGAAATGAAAAGGGATATAGAAAGAAAAGAAGATAGAAGGAGAGAGAAAAAGAAGCCAAAAAATAATATCAAAGAGAAAACTATAAAGAAGGTGAATCCGATGATAGAAAAGTAGTGAATGGTAGCCACAGTAAATCAGATTTAGGGGCTCATTACGACCCCTGAGTAGTACGGAACCTCCGCATGGCCTGCGGAGTTCCCTCCCGTGAAATTAGGATGTGACCGCCACCCTGGCGGTCACATCCTCTATTTTTACCATTGCAGCGGGTGCGGCTTCAAGCTGCACCCGCCGCAATGGTAAAAATGCATACATTGCATTTGTATGCAGAAAGCGTCTGGCACCGTGCGGTGCCTGCCGATTTCTGCATACAAATACAGGGGGGTAACATAGGTATCCCCAATGTGCACCCCCCACCCCCCCCTTCACCCAGGGGGCCCGCAACGGGCCCCCGCAGTGAAGTCCCACATGCTTTTCCACGGCGGAAAACCCACCGCGGAAAAGCATTTTTTTGGACACATCCTAATATGGCTGGCGGTGTCTGAGAGACACCGCCACCATATTAGAGCTTTTCCGCCGCGGTTGTAAGCCGACCGCGGCGGAAAAGCGGCGGACTTAAACCAGGACCCACCAGCCATCCTAATGTGGCGGTGGGTCTTTGGTGGGTCCGCAGCGGTTTTCCCGCATCCTCCGGGCCGGCGGTGGCTTCCGCCGGCCCGGAGGATGCGGGAAAACCGCTATTGTAATGAGCCCCTTAATTTGTAAATGCATTGAAGCATGGGGCACCGAGGGAATCCTATGTTAATCAGATATTAGATTCCACCAAAATAAAAATGATAATTTAGAGTTGTCTTTCCAGCATGTTAATAAAACCTTAAAAGCTATAGCAATAAATAGATCAAATAAAATTGATTTAGAGATAATTTGATCAAAGTCAGGGGACAAAGTACCTAAAAATATATTGTGAATGTTAAACTGAATTTTATAGGAAAAAATCAATACACATTTTGACCAAACAGCTTTCCAGAATTCATATACTTTAGGACACTAGAACAATAAATACATTAAATAACCTTCCGCAGTAAGAAATGACCAACAAGATGAAGAGACTGATTGGTTGAACTTATGTAAAAGAAGGGGAGTCATAACAACTCCATTATAAATAAAATATAGGGATTGTGTAATGTTTGCAGCTTTGGATGTTTTGTAGAGTTTTTGCCAAAAGTTGTCCCACTGAGATACAGAGAGTGTTTGAGAAAGATCCTATTTCCATTCCAGTTCAATATTCAATTTAACCTGTATGCAGTTAGCAGTAGATAAAGTTTTATAAATAAAGGAGGCATTGGGAATAGTGTCCGATTAAATTTGGTACACGGGAGTATCAGGAATGAGGGAAGTAGGTACTGGATGAGAATTGAAATTCTTTAAACAATCCTAAAGAACAGGTGTTAAAATGTTATACTGTTGAATAAATGAATCAGGAAGGTTAAAGGTCTCTTGCAGTTGACGAAAAGGTAAAAGCACATTATTCGCAATCATTTGATTAACATAAAAAATACCCTTTTCTTTCCAGTGTTTGTAATAAAATGATTTGTGACGGAATTTGATGTGTTTGTTAAACCATATTGAGGAGTCAAGGAAAAAACAAGACTTATCCAAATTTTTAAAGAAAAGTGTGTGAAGCAGATAATGAGAGTATTTCAAAATGGGATATTTGGAGATAAAAGTACAGTTAGTCATATATACAATATCCTTAATTGAGAAATCATTAAGCAGTGAACGTTCAACATTGACCCAAGAAGGTTTAGGGAAATCTTGATAATCTTTAGCCAAAGCATAAAATTGACGGATCAGGAAAGCATTGTGATACAATTTAAAATCAGGAAATCGTACACCTCCCTCAGTCTTGGGACGAAGTAATTTGTACAAGGCAATACGTGCATGCTTATTATTCCAAAGAAACTTAATACATAAAGAATTAACCTGTGTAAAATAATATTTGAGGATTTTGAATGGTAACATTAACAGTGTGAACAATACTTGGGGAACAATCATCATTTTAATTGTATCTAATCTGCCCCACCGTGATAAAAATAAAGGAGACCAAGACTTCAACAAATTGGAGATTTTGAGTTTTAAAGCAATAAAGTTATGAGATAGTGTGTCACGTATGTTAGAAGAGAACCATGTGCCTACATATTTAATTTTTTGAGGACACCATATAAAATTGGCAGAATCAAACATATGTCTATAACATAAGAGGTTTAAGGGCAAAATCTCAGTCTTGGAGAAATTTAATTTATAACCTGAGACGGTAGAGAATAATGAAATTTCGTGCAAAAATGGGGGTAAAGAAGAGGTAGGATTGGACATATAAATAAGAACATCATCTGCATATGCAGAAAGTTTAATTTGGTGAGATTTTAGAGAAAAACCAGGGGGTAGCTTCTAATGCGTTCAAGAAAGTGTTCCATACATAGTAAGAAAAGAAGTGGGGAGAGTGGGCAACCCTGACGAGTACCTCTTTGGAGAGAGAAATATGGGGATTTTTTTTTTTTTACAAAAACACATGCTTTTGGATTTGTATATAATAGTTTAACATAGGAAACGAACTTTCGGACAAAACCGAACCATTGTAAAGTACGTATGATGAAATCCCAATAAATTCGGTCAAAGGCTTTTTCTGCATCCAAAGATAATGCGGCAAAGGGAGAGGGATATTTATTACTCAGAGAAAGAATATTGGAAAACATTCTGGCATTGTTAGAGGCTAAACGTCCTTTAACTAAGCCAGCTTGGTCAGGGTTAATAAGAGAAGGGATAACTTTCGAGACGAGAAGCTAAGATCTTTGCAAAAATCTTACAATCATAATTGATTAGTGATATAGGACGAAATGTTTTGCAATCAGAGGGGTCTTTGTCTGGCTTAGGGATAACAATAATAAGGGCTTCTAAAAAAGAGTCACAGGCCTTAGAGTTGGATATAAAGGAATTAAAAAGTTCTAATAATTTAGGAGCAAACATTGATGAGAAGGCGTAAAATAACTCAACTCAAAACCCATCAGGGCCTGGAGCCTTCAATTCTTTCAAGGTTTTTAAAGCATCAGATAATTCTTGAAGAGAAATATCCTCCTCAAGTGTTGTGAAAATGTCTGGGAGAACCTTAGGTTTAGGTGTATCTTGAAAAAAGGAGGTAAAGTCTTCTTCAAAAGGCTTAGTAGTTTATGTGTATAAAAGATTATAATATGATTGAATGTACTGATGATATCTGAATCAGAAGAGAGGAGTGTGTTATTCATTTTTGCATGGATAGGACCAATTACCTTACGTTCTGATTTGATTTTTAAATACATTGTTAGCATTTTCCCTGCTTTGTTTTGATTTAACCTTACGTAGGATGTTACAGGCATCTACAGTAGCTATTTTATTCAGGGTGGAATTAGTTTTAATTAACTCTTGTAGTGATGATGAAGATTTAGATGTGTAATAATTATGTTCTAATGTTTTGAGTTGTGATAGAGTTTCTTTATATTTAACATTCATTAGTTTCTTTTTTTGAGGAATAAGTAATAGTAAAGGCCCTAAAGGATGCTTTAAAAGCATCCCAATAATTGTGTAGGGAGGTGTGTAGAGAATCATTAGGAACAAAAAATTCATTAATAAAGGAGGTCCTTCTGAAATAAAAGTACGATCTGATAAAAGGTGGTTGTTAAAACGCCAACGATCTTGCTTACATGTGGTGATAGATAAATCAATAGAAGTAAGAATTGGAGCATGGTCAGAAATACAAACAGAGCCACTTTCTGATGAGTGGAGGCAAGGTAATAATGCTTTGGAAATTAGAATATAATCAATATGAGACCTGGTATGGTGTACAGGAGAGAAAAAAGTGAATTCAGAAACATCAGGATTACACGTTTTCCAGGTGTCAAATAGGGGACGAGATGACAAGGCAGATTGGAAAGATTTGTGAGTTTTGTCTTGTTTAAATTTGCATTTGGATTGTCTGTCTGAGAAAGGATCAAGCCAATTATTAAGATCACCACCAACCACTATGTTAGAATAAGATACAGATAATAGTTTCAACATGATAGATTGCCTGAAATCTGGATCAGGTTTAACAGGCCCATAAATATTGAAAAGGGTAATTTGTCTTTTGTTAATGATAGCATCAACCAGTACCCACCGACCAGACGGATCACAATCTGATGACACAATTTGGGCATTAGTAGATTTATGAAACAATATAGCAACACCATCATGACGATCAATATTAGGCGAAAAAACAATTTGATTGACCCATTGGCGTTTGGGTTTAAGGGATTCAACATCATTACTATGGGTTTCCTGTAAAAAAGCAACCTGGGTATTAGGTTTAGCTAAATGAAACAATACCTTTTGATATTTGACAGGGTGCCCAAGACCACAAATATTCCACGAAACCACATTAACCATGAGGAAGGATTAGGAAGTACATGAGGAAACAGGAGCACGCAACTGCATAAACCACACAGAAAAAAATGGAAAGACAATGTTGAATATGCGATGATTCAGACCAATTATCAAATATAAAACAGTTAACAAGAAACAAGACAAAAAGTAAGTTAGAACAAGAAGAGTGGAAAGGAAAAGAACGGAAGAATAGACACCAATTATTAAGTGATGAAAAAAGGATAATACAAAAGACAAGACATGTAATGAACAATAGGACTACCAGGAAGGAAGAACAATAGACATAAGAAAGAAAAAGGAAGGAAAAAGGACAGAAAGATAGAAAAAAGAAACAAGTAGACAGATCGAGGAAAGAAAACAGATCAAGGAGTAGAATCCAGATCTGTAGATCAAGAAATAACCGAAGTTGGAGGAGCATAGTGACTTTGAAGGACATGGACAGCGATAATATTAAAACATAAGAAAGGAGAGCCTCATATATAAGAAAACAGCAATGACTAATTATAGAGTTTTAACAAAGTGTAACTTGTAGAAACATGTTAACAGACATTGAATTGAACAAGAAGTCACTCGTTGGTATCCATTTCATGAGAAGGATTTTGTAGATAAAGTTGAAGTTTGTCAGGATCATCAAATGAATGTGACCGTCCTTCATGTGTGATTTTGCAAAGGCATGGATGCAGAATCCTATATTGAATATTAAGCTGTCTCATCTGAGGACGTGGAGCCAGAAATTCTTTACGTCAAGCATTTGTTGCGTTGGAGACATCCTGGGATATGAAGATATTATGTCCTGACCACATGAGCCGACGTGTAAGTCTTACAGCCTTTAGGACACGCATAAGTTCTGTAAACTCCAAGAAAAGCATTATGATTCCACGTGGTTTATTGGACGCTTTGAATCTCACATGATAATGCACATGGCTATGCTCAAACTTAACTTCCTATGTCCTGCTAAATTGCTAATGCAATAGTTAAAATATATTAAAGGGATTAGAGTAGGAATAAGTGGTATGCAGTGCATTCATTTATTTTCGTATTCTAATGTGTTCTTCTTGGACTTTGTTATTTGTTCGTAATTGGGCCTGAAGGGTGATGAATTCTCCATCTTGTCTGAACTCTACACATGCACACTGGAATCATGAAACTCCTGTGTCAATGACATTGAACACAGGCAAGGACTGTCTCACAAGTGATGCGCCTGGGAACTTCACCTCTTAACCCGGAGAAGGGAAGAAGAATTGGACAATATTATATACATTGTACAGGAAGTAATGTGAATGTTGCTGGGAGCAATAAAGCATGGGAAAATAAAATTAACGGCAGGAACCTAGAACAATTAAACCAAAGAAGATGACTTTGCATTAGTATGGTGTGATGACATCTCCCAATCCCATTGACCAATCGAATTAAGGGAATACACACATTTTGAAACATGGGGGGTGGTACATACACCGAGAATAGTATAACTGAGGTAGACTCAGTCAGTTAGATTGCCTGACTTGTCATAGACCTGTCACTGACCCAACACTGCGGAAGAAGACAGCGGATGCCACAGAGCTCAGAGGGCTGGTTGAGCACTCTGAAAGAAGAATCGGGAGATTGCAGATGAAGAAGAATCGATCCATCTAGAAGGGGAAAAAAGAGTAGCTGGCTTTGCACTTAGAAGTGGTTACCTGTCCTGTCCTGCACCTGTCCGGAACTGCTGGCTCCTGATTAGTCGGGAGCCCTTTCTTTCCAGCCTTTGGCCAGGGGTTGGTCCTCGCACCATTCTAGGTAAATATAAATCTGTGTGGTATGTCCTTGTACTGGTTTCCTTTTCCACCCTTCCCAGGTACCAATGTCTAGAGATTTTACTAAGTCTTTAAAGATTTTTGCTTTTATCATTATTTTTCTCCTTGAGAATTTGGTGATTGACATGTATTGGTATTTGACTCACTAAATATTGCATAGATAAAGATTTTAAAATCTCCCTAGTATGTGGTCATTCAGAGAAAATTGTAAATGTTATTTATACCTATTATGCTAACAATCTGATCTATCGAGCAGAGGAAATTAAGCAGTAAGGTATTAAAGTTTGGTAAGAAAGGTGTACATGTACATATATATTTCAAGGTAGTCTAAGTCCGTAACTTCAGCGGAGTGAGTTGCCAGCTTATTGTATAAATGTTTATGGGCCCAGGTGAGTATGATGTTTTAGAAACAACCCAAGCAGGTAATCTCGCTCCATCAGTATTTCTTGGTAGCAGAGCCATGGTTAGGTTTAGTTAAAGATAGGTAGTTAGTTGTGCATTGGAATATTGATTTAAGTATTAACCCAAAAACCTGTTTGTGTTGTTTTACTTTGTCCAAAATTCCCTGTGGATATTGAATAGCGGGTGGTAAGTGGAAGCCACAGTGCAGTGAGGTTACTGGCCTTGATGAAGTAAGTGTGGAAAGTTAGATAAAACTTGAAGCACTAGTTAGGGAGTATCTTCTTGGAATAAAGTTTGAGTGACTGGTAGCAAAGGAGTTTGATGGTGAAACTTTGGTCTTATATCACCTAGAAAGGGTAATTCCGAAGGAGTAGCAGGTTCTTTGATGCTTGAGTGAAGAGTAAACGGAAGAGGTTTTACTCGTAGTGTGAGAGGGGTAAACGGAAAAGTTTTATTCGCAGTAGGAGAAAATACCTTTTCTTGGTATTTAGTAAGTATGGGCGAATTTTGCGGATCTGCGGTCCGCAAATTCACGCAAAATAGCAAAAAAGTCAGCAAATTATCAGATTTTCCCGCGAATTCGTATCAGTAAGTGCTACCTGGTTGGGTAAATGTATAGTGCTTTTCCTACACTGCAGCTGCGTAAAGGGCCAGAAGATTTGTCTCCACTGACCATGTTTGCCTGTAACTTTGCCACCGCGCCAAAAGGCGCCGAGGTCCCTTGAGTGAGCTGTCCATCATAGTTGGGAAAGGGCGGGAAGACGTTTGATACCTCTAGTGTGTGGTGCGGGGCTTCTATGTGTGTCAACATGCCTCTTGTGTATAAAGGGGCAGAGAGTGAGCAGGGCAGCAGGTGAGAAGAAAGCAGCCTCCTGGTCACAGGAACTACACAGGGGTTGCGCTCGAGAAACTCATGGATTCAAAGACCTCCCTCGGGTATTACACATAATTTTCGACGGCAGATATGGGGTTAAAGCACACTTGCCCAACCTCGACTGTGCTCACTAATGTTTTGGGCTGAATAAAACGTTACTGAATTTGAGCTTCAACTCGGGCACCTGCTTTATTTATATCTGTAAATGCTTCCTGTTGAGGTTTAATTTTTGTGACAGGAGCCTCGTGCCAGAATGAATCCTGCCCTGCAAAGTTATCCACGCAGATGCCACCGTTTTGTGCAATACCTCTACTCAACTGGAGTACTTTCTACTGGCTAATCCAGTAAGTGCTACCTCGTTGGGTAAATGATAGTGCCTTTCCTACACTGCAGCTGTGTAAAGGGCCAGAAGATTTGTCTCCACTGACCATGTGTGCCTGTAACTTTGCCACAGCGCCAAAAGGCGCCGAGGTCCTTTGAGTGAGCTGTCCATCATAGTTGGCAAAGGGCGGGAAGACATTTGATACTGCTAGTGTGTGGTGCGGGGCTTCTATGCGTGTCAACATGCCTCGTGTATAAAGGGTCAGAGAGCGAGCAGGGCAGCAGGTGAGGAGAAAGCAGCCTCCTGGTCACAGGAACGGGGATTGCGCTGGAGAAACTCAGGGATGCAAAGACCTCCCTCGGGTATTACAGATAATTTTCGACGGCAGATATGGGGTTAAAGCACACTTGCCCAGCCTCGACCGTGCTCACTAATGTTTTGGGCTGATTAAAACGTTACTGAATTTGATCTTCAACTCGGGCACCTGCTTTATTTATATCTGTAAGTGCTTACTGTTGAGGTTGAATTTTTCGCCCACAGGAAGCACTTACAGAGTTAAGGCAGGTGCCCGAGTTGAAGCTAACTTTGTAACCATTTTAGAATGGCGCCAGCAAGCACTCTGACAGCTTGCCGGCGCCATTCTAAAATGGTCACAAAGTTAGCTTCAACTCGAGCACCTGCCTTAACTGTGCTTCCTGTGGGCCCCCCAAAAAAATCAGCCCGCTCGGGAATTCGCAAATTTTTTGGCAATTTTGCGGGATTCGCGGATCGCGAAATTGCCGAAAATTCACAAATTTTGCGATCGGAGCGATTTTGCGCCCATACTTAGTATTTAGTACATCAGGCACAGTAGCGAATGTTTCTACGTTGTCAATTAATGAAATGTGTAAATAAAATTGAAAGGAATTAAGTTTCGTATTACCTTGTAAAGAAGGGGTCAGTCGCGGGTGCTGCACTGACGTCACTGAGAACTCCGCTGGGATTGGTTGAGGAAGTGGGTGTGTAGTCAAGGTAAATTTGTAAAGGAGGGGTGAGTGCAGAGAGCGAAACTGACATCACAGGAAAGCTGCCCAAGCATTGGTTAAAGTAGTTCAGTAAACCAAATGTTCATTGGTTATTAGAAGAAAAGACGCCCTGGTACTGGAAAAGCATTTAAGTAGAGTAAACAATTGATTGATTGCAAAAATAGAATTTTCAGTGTTAATAGACAGTGGAAACCCTGATCCAACTATAATAGGGTCCCATCCAGATAGAACATATATAGGGTTTGCCCATGAGCAGTACATTAGAGGGAAATAAAGAACCATGTACTGAGAAAAAAGGAAAATGTCACTTATGCAGAAGAATAAAAATTATTTTAAAAAGGATAAACCCATTAAGACTAGAGAAGGCATTATTATTCCCCCCCCCGCAAACACCTGCATCATACATGATGATAGAGAGAGGTTACCATACTTGTGTCTGGTTAGAAAACTGGATAGAATATACAAAAGATGATGTAATATTAGCAATTCCTGAACATGGAACTTTTAATGGGAGAATACTACATAATTTGAGAACTCGCATGAATGAGTTAGAACCAAGGCCTAGACTAACTCAGTATGAAGCAATAGAAAAATGGGAGACTGAGGCTTTTGAATGAGACAGACCCCGATTTGACAGGAACTTGAGTACATTTTATCCTAAATTTCCCTGAGAAACTCGAGATAAACAGATGAAGCAATGGAGACAGGCTATGGTAGTGGAAGGATTATATCCTGTATTGACCACAGAAGAACCAACAGGAAGTACATGAACAGAGAAAACAAAACATTTACTGACTGGTAGTGGGGATTCTGAAGATGATTATTTTGAAGATTTATTAATGAAAAACCCTCCACCATATCAGGAAGAAATAAATAGAACTACCCCTAGTGCCCCGTTTCTGAAAACCCCCTTGGTTCTGCAGATTGTACATGAGACTACACTGGAAAGGGTACTTCAAGAAAAGGAAAAAGAAGCAATAAATAAAAATAATAGTGAGTTAATCCAGAAAATAACCCAATTAAATACAAGTCCTTTAGCACTAATGATACAAATGACTATAGGTCCTGTTGTATCCTTATATGGGGATTAGCAAGCCTGTCCTAAAATTCCAGTTTTAACTACACCAATCATGCTACCTAGAAAAGAAAATATAATAGTTGATGACTAGGCAAGTGCGTGTGAGTAGATCATTTCTTTAATGGATTTGCCAATAAGAGAGCCAATAAGTGCTTCATTCCGAAAGGTCACAGCTGGATGCTCAAAAGAGATACAGATTGAAACATCCACAGGGATGTAAAGTGCCACTGCAGAAGAAGAAATAGAAAGGTGGACACGAGAAATAGAAAAGCCAAAATCACAGCCAAAGGTATTGAATATATTTAAATTAAGAGTAGAATTGGAAGAAATGATAGCTGGAAATGTAGGAATAGAGAGGTTAAATACTTTCAGCGAAGAAGAATTATTATTTATATGCAGTCAGGTCCATATATAGATGGTAAGGTTGAGGGAATTTATATCACGTTCTTGTTGGATACTGGCTCTACCCGTTCCACAGTGAGAACAGCAGACATACCAAACCTACCCCTCTCGAGAGAAGCGATCCAAGTAGTGGGCGTTTCTAATAAACAAATTATTACCCCAATTACCGAACCAATGGAGGTATGTATTGAGAATTTTAAAGAATGCACATGTTCGTGGTATGTGACTCGAGCCCCATTAACTTATTAGGAAGGAACTTGTTGTGCAAAATAAACTGCACAAAATGTTGTACACTGGATGGTGTTGTAATTCAGACTCCTGAGCAGGACGGAGTATACAAGATCATGTTAGCTAAACAGGGAACAGAGGTGAATGACATGTTCACTGTGATGACTCCAGACGAGTTACCAGATGAGGTCCAAACCACAGTAAATCTTAATGTGTGGGATTTTACTGGAAAAGAAGTAGGATTAATGGCAAATGTATACCCAATAAAAGTAACTATAAAGGAAGGTGCAGTTTATCCAAATACCTGACAGTACAAGATGAGACCGGAAAGGTGTTGAGGTAGAAATTAGACGGCTGGTTGAGCAAGGCATTCTAAAAGAAATAATGAGTAGCCCTTGTAATTTGCCTATAATTAGTATAAAGAAACCGAACGGAAAATATAAGGAGGTCCAAGAGTTAAGGAAAATTATTAAAATTGTTGTACCATGTTGTCCAATAGTGCCAAATCCAGCAGTAATTTGATATCAGATACCGTGGAATACAGGATGGCTTACTATAATTGATTTATGCCATTCCTTTTTCTCCATCCCATTGCATCCCGATAGCCAATTTTTATTGTTGTTCAAATTTGATGAGCATGTTTACGTTTGGACTCGTGTTCCACAAGGGTACACTGAAAGTCCTTCCATTTTTAACCACATTTTGAAAAAATTTCTTGAATCTCTGGTGTTGCCCAGACAATCAGTCTTGGTGCAATACATTGACGACTTCTTAGTCGCATCAAAAACGCGAAGTGATTGTGTTACTTATTCAATTGCATTGTTAAATCACCTGGCTGAAGGTACATATAGTGTCGCCAGAGAAATTACAATTTTGCACAATTTCAGTTAAATATTTGGGACACCAAATAGAAAGAGGAGTCAGAAAGGTGACCTCAGAAAGAATAAAGATAATAAGACATATGAAGTTACCGCAAACCCAAAAAGAAATAAGAATGGTTCTTGGAATAGTAGGTTATTGCAGGCAGTGGATTGTGGGATTTGCAGTACTGGCCAAACCTTTGATACAAATGACCAAGAAACAGGCAAAAGATCCAGTAGAGTGGGATGATGCACGCATGACAGCTTTTGCAAAATTAAGAAACTGTCTATGTGAAGCTCCTGCTCTGGGTATGCCGGACTATTCAAAGGAATTTGCATTATTCTGTGATGAGAGAGATAATTGTGCACTTTCACTCCTAACCCAGAGATATGGCCTAATGCGGCATCCTGTGGCATATATTTCTGCTACATTGGAACCAGTGGCATCTGCATTACCAGGATGTTGAAAAGCTGTAGCTGCAACATTCATGAGTCTGGAACAAAGTGAATCTATTGTAATGGGACACCCTGTAAAGGTACATGTCCCACATGCAGTAGTGATTTTACTGTCGAGAACACAAACTCAGTACCTCACTCCTAGTCGGATGACCAAATATAAGTGAGTTATATTAGGGGCTGAGAATGTAACGATAGTCAGATGTACTGTCTTAAATCCAGCAACATGTATATCTTGACGTTACTGAATTAAGTACCAAACCTCATCGAGACATAAAAGAAGAACCTCTAGACAATGCAGAACATGAATTGTTTGTAGATGGCTCATGTATGCGCCATGAGGAAGGAGGATTAAGTGCTGCTTACTCTGTGTGCGCATTGGCTGGAATAGTCGGTACATCCTATTTACCAGGAGTCACGTCTGCACAGGTAGACGAATTGATAGCTGTAATTAAAGCTTGTAAAATTGGGAAAAATTGGAAAGTGACCATATACACTGACAGTCAGTATGGTTACGGGGTTGTGCATGACTTTGGCCAACTCTGGATGCAAAGGGATTTCATGACTTCTTCAGGAACCCCTATTAAAAATGGAAATTTTGTAAAAGAATTAATTGAAGCAAATCAATTACCAAAAGAAGTGGCCGTGGTCAAATGTGCTGCTCACCAATCAGGAAATGATAAAGTGACAGCTGGTAATCGTTATGCTGACCAGGTTGCCCAACATTGTGCTAAATACAAAATAGCAGTAAACAAGAAAAAATGATGCATGTGGACTCAGCTGCAAATAATGCTACTTGCGGGCTTAGGAACATGGGAAGAAGTAAAATATCTACAAGATGAAGTAGAGGCAAAGGAAAGGGAGGAATGGGAGAAAATGGGTTGTCAGAGAAGGGCTGAAAATGGTGTGTGGGTTTACCTGGATGGAAGACCAGTGTTGCCAGACTGTCTGCTTGCACCAATGCCTAGGATGTATCATGGAGATGCACACATAGGGAGAGATGCAATGATTGGGCTTTTTCGACAAGATTGGTTCAATGCAAGGTTCAGGAATGTCGCCGAGAGTCTTTGCCAGAGATGCTTAATTTGTCAACAAATGAACCCAGGCAGAAAACCTGTAGTTTGCCCAGGGAAGATTGGGAAAGCTGAGAGTCATTTATAAGACTCCAGATTGATTTCATTCAGTTACCTGCTTGTCGAGGATTAAAATATGTACTTGTCATTGTTTGTTCGTTTTCAAAGTGGGTGGAATCATTCCCGACCAGAAAAAATGGCAGTTTCACTGTGGCAAAACTCCTATTAAGGGAACTCATACCTCGATTCGGTTTTCCAGTAACTATTGAATCAGACCGAGGGTCTCATTTTAATAATGAAATAATTTGATTAATTTGTGAAGCATTAAAAATTGAGCAAAAGCTGTACTGTGCATACTACCCAAAGGCTTCTGGAGTGGTAGAGCAATTGAATGCCACAATCAAGTCAAGACTGGGCTGGGAAAAGTGTGTGCATCCACCCCACTGGAGTGGCCTGATGCTTTACCTCTTGTCCTGATGGCACTCAGAAGTATCCATGACAAAAAAACAGGGTTGAGTCCCCATGAGATACTCATGAGTAGGGCAATGAGGCAGGCATGTATTCCAGGACACAAGCTGTTAAATATATCTGATGATTTGGTACTGGAGTATTGCAAAGAGTTGGCTGACCAAGTGTGTTCTATCTCTCACCAGGTTGTGGAAGACGCTGTTGCCAGACAGTCGACTCAAGTGCATGATCTGAATCCCGGTGACTGGGTGGTAGTGAAAGATCACACTCAAGAATCATGCTTAGCACCCAAGTGCCTAGCACCCAGGTGGGGAAAGCCACATCAGGTTATATTGGTCACCACATCAGCTGTAAAGTGTGCAGGCTTGCCAAATTGGATTCATGCAAGCCATACCAAAAGAGTGCCAGTACCTGATGAGGTAGATCCACAACCAGTCCAAACAGTGGAAGAGGCAGAAGGTTGTACAGCTGAAGGATCACAGGTAACAGATCCTGAAGTAGCTGAACAAGAACAACCTAGCACTAGTCAGGATGACTGGATCCCAATAGTAGACATACCTGAAATAATTGTGAGAACAAGAAATCAAACTTGATTAGAAAGCCAGGATGAGAGTGAGGATGAGACAGTATTATAAGAACCTTAATCAAATCGCAGCAGACAAAGATAATACAGAATCTGAGGAGGACCAGATAAGAAAAGAGCAACATACTCAGCAGAAACAACATCTGAGGAGGGACAGACAGGTATTAGAAAAAATGCCCAGGCAGGAGATAATCAAGAAATGTTAAGACCTGAGCAGGACCAGTTAGGTTAAGAAAAACAAGTTCAGGAAGAAAAAGGGGAACAAAGTCAAATCAAACAAACTCCTGAACAGGGTCAGAATAGAATAGAAGAACACATCCAGGCCGAAACGGCTAAGGAAATAAGCCCTGGTCAAGGTCAGATAGATGGGAATTCAGAAGATGGAAATAAACAAGTTGTGCCACAAATTAATGAAACCAAGAGAGCATTAGAAGAACCTGAAAGCACAGTGCCAGCTAAAAGGCTCAGAAAAGGTAATACTTTGCCTAGTATTCTCAAAAGACTGAAATATCACCTTAAGACAATAAATGAAGAACTGGAACAAGTAGATGAAGTAACAAGTCAATCTGGACCGTCAACAGAAAAGCCAAAAAGGAGAAGTCCACGTTTGAAAAGACTGAATAATAAATTCAAGGGTCCTGAATGGACATATGTGATTCTTGAGGATTTTGAGAATCTGGAAATAAGTTGAGACAGTGATGAAGAGTTGAATGCTGATCAAATTGACAAATAAGTGAGACCAACTTGAAAAAAATAAAATCCACAGGTTGTATTCTGTATAAAAGTTGCAAAGAGGAGAGAAAATCTCCGTAGTCTAAAATGGCTGGCAATAGAGCTCCTGGAAAACCGAAACGAAACTGCATAAAGAGATGCTGTAAAAAATTCATATGTAGCCTATTTTTAGTGCTCATAGTATGGGTAGGACTGGTAATAGCCATTCCCTATCTAATGACTGCAAATAAATAGAACTACACTAATGTACATGGAAAGGTAGCTAACATTAAGCAAGACAGAGTAGCACCAGATGAGACAGAATTACATCACAGTGTGTATAAAAATAATACAGATTTAAACATGTTTGCTAATCTATTATTACACTACGTAGAAACGATGAAGGTTAGTGATTGTTATGTATGTATTAAATTACCGACATCAGTAGCAGGAGGAGTAACATATCATCATTTACCATTGACATATGGTATTTCATGTAGTATTTTAGCTAGTTTATTTTATCGAACTGGAAAGTTACAATATTATTATTCTAACATAGATGTGATTTTGTTCCAAAGTTCCCCTGCATAAAAATATGAACCCCGTCCTTACTTTAGAGATTCACAATTCATGGGTGAATATTTTCTAACAATGAAAACATTAGAGATAGCTGAAGCACATAAAGATATTCTAACATGCAAATACACGAAGAAGAATAGATATTTTGGAATTTAGTAGGGAAAAGGAGACAGGATTTCTATAGAAGGGCTACTAAACCGAAACCTCAGATACCTAAGTGGGCTGAGATAGAATATTTTATTGCAACTGGCAAGACTCATGCTGCTATGTCCCTGGATTTTGAAAAGAAAGGGCAAATCTGTCTCCATAGGTTAAAAACAGAGTATAATAATATATTCATTGGTTCCAGTGAATGTGAACACAATTTTCTGATATTTGGGGGTTGGGACTAAAAAGGGGAACTGATTCAGTATTTCCTGGAGTTTATTATGTTTGTGGGAACAAAGCTTACTTTAAGCTGCCTGATCACTGGTATGGGAGTTGCTATTTTGGAATAGTATTCCCAAAAGTATATTATGTCAAATGAATCACTGGAAGCAATGAAAAAAATAATGGACTAACATGAAAGGAAAGAGCTAGTATCTCAGAAATCGCAGGAGACATATTCAGTGCATTGATACCTTTAGTGGGAGTTATTCTTAATACGCAAAGAATTTGTAAATTATCAACAGTGGTTGACAGCTTATCGACTGATACTGCTGGAAATTTTTTATTGATCAATACCGAATTGGTTGCGGTAAGATCTATGGTTTTGCAAAATCGACTTGCGCTTGACATATTATTGCCAAAAGAGGCGGAGTCTGTAAAATGTTGAAGACGCAACATTGTTGCACCTACATACCTGACAATAGTATAGTTATTGGGACATATGTCATAAATATCACAAATTTGGAAGATGATTTGAAACCACTGGAAGTTGAAAGTGCATTGGAAGAAATTAACTGAAAGTATTTCTTCTATAGGTAGTTGGTTTTCTAATGTTGGAAGAAGTATTATAGGTCGAATACTGAGGACAATAATGGGGATATGTGTAGTAATCTGCTTCTTATGTAATGCATCTCCCTTGCCCTGGTTCTCTGCCTGATGCTCTAGCTATATGACGTCATTTGGAATGTTATGATGTTTGTACTTGAAGGGGGAGCAGTTGGAGAAGATGGGCTGAGCCGCCAGGAGGCTGCTCCTGGAGGGGCTTATATTAAGGCTTACATTTTGAACTTACTAAGCTGTAACCTAATGAATAAAATACCATCTACAAGAGCTGTCTACAAGACGTTATTGATTTCTACAATAACCCTATTAGTCTTAATAATAATGATTTGGTGCAAATGCTGCAAAAAAAGAAAATGGTATGGAGTGAATGAAAAAGGAAGGAAAAGAAAATATGATGAAATACAGCTTGAAGAAATAAAAGGAGACATTTACAAAAGGATGAAGGGTTTTCACAAGAGAAAGGGAAAGGAAAATTCCAAAGTGATTGAAGAAATAGAAATGGGAAGTTGCTAAAGTTCACTTCTGGGTCAGAAATTAGTGATGACATATAATGCCATCAAATAGGGGATTTATGGAGCAGAGTTTCATACATAAAGAAACGTGCTCGGATTCAATCCTCTCGAAATAAAATGTAATAGATTAACAAATAGACAATACATATTTAAAATGTTAAAAAATCCCTATTAGAAGATAAAATCACAATAAAAAAATAAAAATAAATACCTCATCGACCATAAAATGCAATATTTCTTGAGATGAAATACCCATTGCAGTTTTGATAAAATTTAGCACCACACTGCGCATAACAGAACTGGTCAGGTTTCTAAACCCCTCAACACATGTACATGGACGAATATTCTTTAGTAGGGGTACCAAAAATCTTCTCCTTGTTTCCTTATAAAGTACACAAAAAATAATAAAGTGCAGGGTGTTCTGGGTTGCAATATTGTCACAAGGGCAGGGAGTGAGATTGTACATCCACCCAAATTGTCTGGGAAATGCCACTAGAAAGTGCAAAGTGCCTAAGCGGAATCTTGTAAAAAAAAATAACATGCCTGACTGTTCGTGGTGAAGGATAGGTAAAATTGCTGTTTAGGCATAAAAGGGCAGCTAGGACCTGACGCCTCCTATTGAGAATGACGCTAAGGTTGCCCAGATGTTGTGCGCCTCTTTCATTATAACCTTGGCATTTGTAGGGATAATCATCGGGGTGTCAAAGTACTCGCCCAACCCAATCTCAGATAACCTATCCTTCACAAACGAAGCCGGGGATCTTCAAAGACTTGTCCAAATTAATACAGTGTTCAATAATCTCCCTGGAGAACTGTAGCTCTTCAGACACCCATAATTTAGACCATAAGAGCAGGGTGGCAGAGCCTATGCGGTCTTCTATATATTCCATCCCCACTTCTTGGTGAGAGAAAGGAGTGGCAGAGCTATTTGGAATCATCAATAAGCATTTTATAAATGTAGCTACTCCCACTTGTAACAGACGATTTTTTTTGGTAGCCCCACACACCCGCTCCATAAGATGCAACCGACAAGCATTTAGCTTTATATAAAGTAGCAAGCTCTGGCACTGGCTTATGGCCTAACTTACAAGGAAACCTAAACAGCCCCTCCACAACTCTACTTGTTTGCTGAGCCCTTGTCCTGACCAAGGAATCCCATTTCAACTCATTTTTTAACATATTCCCCAGATATGTAAAGGTTTCCTCCTTTTTAATAATCTTGCCTCTTACATTAAAAATTTGGTTTTTGTCTTATTTGGGCCACAAGCTATTGTATATGACTTAGAAAACTTGACCTTCAGGTCGAGGGCCGACATAAAATCCGTAAAAGCATCCTATGACATTTGCAGACTATTGGCCGTCAAGGTCATAAGTACAGTGTCATCCGCATACGAAAGTAGCGGGACTGGCTTACCTCTAATACAGGGAAAATCAATTTTCTTACCCAATAAAAAGGCCTCCAAACCATTTGTATAAATAAGGAAAAGAAAAGGAGCTAAAATGCACCCCTGTCGAACTCCTTCAGTGGAGGCAATGGGCTTCGTCCATTCCCCTTGTGTGCCAAATCTTATGGAGATGGAGGAGTTAGTGTGGAGTCTTTTAGAAGTAGGATCAGAGCCTTTTCAAAGCCCATTTCTCCCATTAACGCCCACAATTTCTCCCTGTTGACGGAACCGAATGCACTGGACAAGTCCATGAAGGCAAGGTGGATAGAACCACCCTTTGACTTCATGTACTTGCCCATAATCAGGTTCATATTTAAGCATGGCTCTGTGGTTCCCAGCCCCCTTCAGAAACCATACTGGGTTTTTGGGATAATCCCCTTAATAGATGCCCAGGTCTCTAGTCGAGCAAGAATTACCCTACCCAGCACCTTGATGGTAGCGTCAATAAGGGATATAGGCTTATGGCAGGCAGGGTCGTTTCTATGCCCTTTTTTAAAAACAGGTACAACTATATCCTCTTTCCTGGAGACTGGTATTGGACCAATCACCACTTATTTAAAAACATTGGTTAGGAGGGGTGCCCAAAGATTAATATTTAGGGGCCCATTAGGATGGCGGGTGGATCGCCCCGCCAGGCCGGCGGTAGCCACTGCAGGCCTGGCAGGGGTGATCCGCCCGCCATCCATCCTGGAATGACCCCCACCATATTAGTATGGCTGGGGGGTCCACAGCGGACGGAAAGACTGTCCGTCGCTTTTGCAAAAGGGTTTCTATGGTGGCGGTGACTATCAGACGCCTTCAGCCATATTAGGATGGGTTTCCTTACATGCCTTTCCGTGGCGGCAATGCCGCCACAGAAAGGCATGCGGAGTCTGCATTGGGGGCCCGATGCGGGCCCCCATGGACTCCGGGGGTGTGGGGGGTGCACATGGGGGGTACCTATGATACCCCCCGGCAGTTCCATGCACAGCATGGTAGGAACCGCGCGATGCCTGCCATGCTGTGCATGGAAGTGCACTGCATGCCTTCCTGCGATTGTGGCGGGCGGTGCTGAGTGCACTGCCCGCCACAATGGTAGGAATGCTGGATGCACCCGCCACTGTGGCGGGCGCATCCTAATGCCATGCACGGGACCCCCACCCTTATGGCAGATGGTCCCCAGTACCATGAGGATGGTGGGCGGGCAAAGTCTGCCCCCCATCCTAATGGGGGCCTTAGTTTGAACAAATCTAATGGAACTCCATCTGGACCTGGGGCCTTCTAACATAATCCTTTCGCTAAGGCTTCTTCAACTTTTGCCACCGTAAACGAGGCACTAAGCTCAGCAGCTTGTACTAGATCTACAGGGAGCTCCTCATTGCTCACCGTCAGCTCCCTACCACTAGGATTAAAGATGGTTGCGAAATGGGATTCCCAAATGTCTCCCAAGATCATTGAGTCCATTTTTTTCACTTCCTCAATGAATAGAGGCCAGTTAATAATGGCCAAAAAACGTTTGCTATCTTTGATAGCACTTGCTCTCTCCAAATCCTCCCATGCTAGATGCCTCAACTCCTCTGTACTTTTGCATAAACGTCTTGCACTTTTTCTTAGTTCTCTGTTATGGGGATAGAATGGAGGACGCTTTTTAGGTTCTTGTGGTCTTCAGAACATTCCACATTAAAGCATCTTGTCTCTAGATGCTGCTTGGACCTGATCGGGCGTGTTAGTCTATTGGCTATGTTGGTACAAATTCTTTTGTAATTTTGTACAATTGTTATTGAGGGAGAATACTGCTGAAGGCAGACCATGATCAAATCATGATTTGCTTTGACTATTTTCCCCTCGAGTAGTGGCAGATTTATTTCACCCCAGTTTATTCTTATGCCTTTATTACAGCTATAGTGGATCTGAAGACCATCCCCCCGTTGTCCTGGCTATTACTTTCAGTGAGGTAATGAGTGGATTGCGGTCACTCGATAGTTTTGGTTCTACATTAAAATCACAAACAAATGAAGAACACTCCCTGGAAATTAACATAAAATCAATAAAACTTTCCCTACCCCCACCAACAAAAGTGGGGCACTGGATTGAGAAACTATTAGTCAAACTATCCAAATCATTCTCAATAATACTGTAATTTAGTACATCACCCCGCGGGGTGTGGATAAAATGTGACAAAGGCTGTCCATCTATATCCAAGAGACCACAAACTCTTTCATTGCTACGCTCACAGGACATACAATTAAAATCCCCCACCCACAATGCACATAAAGGTTGACATTTACTAGAAACATTAGCAATTTCCATTTGCAGGGCTTCTATAACATGACAGTTATTTGGGTCAAAAACATTACAGTACCAATTTACAGCTAAAACTCTAACCTGCATCATATTAGCAATCATAATCAATTGAAGCCACTGTGACGAACCTCCTCAGTAAGCTTTTATGGAACCAAATTTAACAGTGAGAAGGGTTACCAGGACTCCTTTTGACCTCCCAGCTGAAGATGGTATCGCAGGCACGTTGAAGGAGTGATAGCCATCCATCACTATGCTCTCTTTAGCCCATGTTTCCTGCAAGCAAATAACATCAAATCCCCTGATATATTCTAGTCAAACCTCATCCAAAATTTTAGAAAGGATGCCTGCAACATTTCAGGAGATTAATTTAACTGGGGGTATAGAATGGACCTGGCCAGTATCCAGTGGTATAACCAATGAGCCAAATGGACTGGCCACAGGTATCTGGGTCGGCCCCTCATCCTGACAATTGTCCTCAGTGGCTGCATTTGTCACCAGAGAACAGATTCTAGATTCATCCAAGTTCTCCTCGTCAATTGAACCAGCGAAGTTTAAGACAGGGTTTTGGAGGGTTTTGTGTTGCCAAAAACCTCTTTAGTTGCTACTCCCCTTGAAACAACATATAAGTGACCCCTACTGCCGTTATCTGGTTGACAACCGGATTGTCTAATTAGTCAATCAATCTCGGTTAGGTCTGAGAGTACCTCCTAGCGATTAGGGTGGAAGGAGGTGGAAGGAGTAGGGACATCTGTAATTTGTCTAGGCTGACTGGGCAGCATGCCAAGGGAGAAAAAACGGGTTAGGAGGATAAAAGAAACCCAGGGGTCGAGCCTTTATTTGTTAGCTGGGTGAGTCTTTCAGCTGTTTTAGGGCAAGGTGCACACACCTCACATCACTGAAATTGAGAACGACACAATCCCCCCCAAATCTTTTCTTTCTGCGACCTCCCCAACTCACCCGCCTGGCCATGATGATATATTCAAACCAGTTCAAATAGGGTGGAATTTTCCTGGAGCACCAATGTGCAGATTTATTTATTATATCAATGGGCCAGCCTACGTCGATGTCTTATGAGTAGGGCTCACTTCATCATCCTGTATGCCTCGTGGTTCACCCTGGCTCAGAACTATCACAGTAAGGGAAATAGGGACTTGAGGCCTGTCAGCAATAACAGTTTCTGGTATATCCACTTGGGAATCGTTGATGGAAGATGGTGATAGTGAAACAGGAAGTAGTTCAGGCATTGGTGACAAAGAGAGTCTCAGTTTGGCTTGCTCTATTTCTTTACTGATGGCTCCCACCGCCTTTTTTAGAAAACCTTCAAGAGTGGTACCAGTGGTTTTTGGGGCAGATGTGGCTTTTGCTTCCCCATACTGCAAAAAAACAAAAAGAACCCATGTGTATCTTTAAGTCCAATACAATAAAGTTACCTTGTGGGATCCATTGGCTTCTAGGTGTAAATTCCCACCTCAGATCCAGCTACCAGTTGCAGGAGTCACAGAGCCAAGAGAATGGGCCCAGCCCAACCTCCTCCTGGCTCTGACGGACGCAGATGGGCCCAACCTTGGCCCGGGCGCGGCCCGGGTACGCTCATGCGTGTCCCGCGCTGCAGGAGCCCTGTCTGTTTTTGAAGCACCTTCTGGCGCTGGCAGGGTGCGTCGATGGTGGTGGCAGCAATTTGCTGCAAAGCAGTCTGGAGGCTGTGGTCCCAGCCTCCCTGTCAGCAGTAGTGGTGGTGGTGTGCACCCCGCAGCCCCTCCTGTCAAGGATTGCAGCAAGGTTTGTGTCAGCTGGCAAGTACGGGCTCCCCACTCACTTACTCATACAGATACTCACACATGCACCTATCACCTAACCAGACAACCACACAATCTCCCACAGAGCCTCTCTCACACTCACTTACTCACCCATTCAGGCACTCACATACCCACACACCCATACAGTGATTCATGCACTCTCTCATTCACCATTTACAGCCACTCACACACTCACTTACTTACCCATACAGCCACACACACACACACTCACACACAGAGATACACAATTTCACAGACACATTATCTATGTTTTATAATAGAATCACTCATTAGTGGTACACAAAGTAAACTAATGTATTTTTTTTAATACTTAAGCATATATGTTTAACACTCAGAAACTTTAAGAAAACACTCACAATCATTGGATGATGTCATCAGTGATATATTCAGTTATGTAATTTGAGATGTCATCAGTGATGTCATCAGTGATGTCACTGACCATGAGTGATGTAATATGTGAGGTCATAAGTAGTACATTGCGGGGTCATAAGTTACAGTTAGCTCAGGTAAATATAACTGACAAATTTCTATAGTTTTGTACGAGTGAAATCAGAGACTAACTATAACATCATTATAACGGGAAACATCCTAAACCACGATGTTTCAAGAACGGCTCACCTGAACAACGAAGATTGAACAACGAAGAGGGCTGAACCACGAAGGTAACATCCACGAATGAAGGAACAACGAAGGATGGAACCACGACTTTTAGAACACCGGAGCATGCTAGGAAAACGTTTAAAAGGGTAAATGGGGGGTGTGGGGGGACTCACCCCCACAAATACAATTAAAAAAATATATATAGAATGAAAAATACGTGAAGATTAAAATCGAAATAGTAAAAAAAAAATACAGCTAAGGTTGTTGAAGAAATTAGTTAACATAAAATACCAGTTTATGTCAGAAGATGGCAGTATTGATTTAATTTTAAAACCAACAGCATATGATCAGTGTGCTCGTTTTTGAAAACAGATCTAAAATAGTATTTTAGAAAAACAATGGCATTAAATCTAATTTTTTTCGAGGTTTATGGAGTAGTGGTTTAAAACGTAGTGGTTAAGAAATGGTCGTGGTTTAGCCTTCGTTGATCCAGAAGTCGTGGTTTAGGCAGTAGTTGTTAAGTCATACAACCCATTATAACCTTTGTTTTTTTCAGTAACTATAACTCGCAGCCCCGCCATGCACTGATAATGACCTCACATGTTACATTACTCATGACATGCTCTATCACACCATTTACAACACCACTGATAACATCTCAAATGACAAGATTGATGACGTCACTGACAACATCATCCAGTGAGTGTGTTAGTTTGCTTTATTGATTGCACAGTGGCCGGTAGCTACCATATTACTTTTCTATCTAATTTTGTAATGGGTGTAAGTGTTTACAAAATGCATGTGCTCCTAATGCATCATAGATGTTAGAGGTATTGGACACATTATAAATCTTTGCATTGAAGAGTAACTCTGTGTGCATATGACAGTTGACAACTTGTGTCCAGTATGTACCACACATGTTTTTTGGTTCTGCAGAAAAAGCTTCCAACAGGGCAAGTATTCTACGCTACAGATACTAACTATTGTAAGCAGCCTAGAGTTATTAGACACAATTGTTGTAGCATGACAATTTCTACATAACATAGAAGATGATGTGCACTAGGTACTAATCCATGTACATGTGCTTGGTTATCTTCAGAGAATTGGCTATCTGTAAAGTTTTCACCACAGCATGAATACTGCAAGCAGTATGAGCTTTAGCACCTTCAGACCATGGTTATTTTAAGTGAATAGTATATATTCTAAAAGAGGTGCATACAGCGTACACTGTTCTTAGTCAATACTTTTTTAATACTCTATGGTGTATTTCTCATCATAGCTAAACACGTGTCAGGGGTTTATTTTATTCACCTCAGGTTGGCTGGATGGTATTTTACCAATCCAAAGCTGTAATACTGTGCCTGAAGTGGTAAATGGATGTTGCCATTTTACAGAACGCATGGATGGCACTGTGCTAATCTTACGCTTAAAGACTTTGATGTAGAAATGACAAAATACTTTGTCCCTTTCTATCTCTGCATGGATGGCTCTGTGCTAATCCTATGCTTAAAGACTTTGATAGAAAAGCAGACATCTGAGGTGAGCAAATTCAGAATGTCACAGGTGTTGTAGGTTGTGCTATACAGCAGCTGCTCTCACCTAAACTTGGGACCTACCCAGAGTTCTCTGCTTGTTTTTTGCATAATTTATGTGGCACTCTCTGCCTGCAAGGGTATTGTTTTGATATATATATACAAACTCCTACCAGCTAGGATGCAATGTAAAAGTGCTCCCGATGTAATCATTTGCAAAGTAAACTTACCCCTGATGCAATTATCGGAATGCAATGACTTATGGTGTTAATGAATACAAGGCAAACACTAGCATCAATAATTCTGCATACATTTTACATTTGGGGTTACTTTAACAGATATTGGGAACTGTGCAGCTCTTCAGTGGTAAACAATAACTTTGTGAACCCTTAATTTTAACTGATTAAATGTTTTTTCTAATATGCGTTTTATAATGTTTTTGTTCAAAAATATTTACCAGCGAAATCTAGACTCATATTAGCTTTTTACTTCTTGGTAACTTATGTACTTTTGTTTGACTAAATTTTTAATGAACATGCCATATCGTGGTAAGTAGAATAAACTACATCATAAAGACATTTTAAAGTGAAGTTAGTTATCTCCATATGGTCCTAATTACAACATTGGCAGTCTTTCTGCCAGATCGCCAATGCATCAGTCGGGAGAACACTGCAAAGCTTGCGGTGTTCAGACCGCCGTATTCTGATTGGACCACTGGGCCGGCAGTCTGTAGTTCGCAGTCCCACTGCGGTGGCATGGCTCAGCCATTGGGAAGGGCCGCAGCAGAGGCGGCTGCAATGCAGTGCCTTCTGCACATCTGTGCAGTGTGTGCCATGCACCATGTTGTGCATGGCACACCCTGCATGCACAATGGTGCATGAAAAAGGGGGCACAATATGTGCCCCCATGCACTACCCCCAGGTCAAAATCGCATGAAGGCCCTGTGTGGGGCCCATCCCTTCCCTTTCTCCTAACATTCTCAGGGCGAGGTTCCCAACATGAAAAGGCTGCCAAAAAGGAAAGTCGTAATCCTGATGGTGATCCTTGCAGCTGTCTGACTGCCAAACTTGTAACCAGGCGGTCGGACAGCCTAGATTGAAACGGTCGGGCCACCACCATGGATACGGAACCAGCTCAGTGTTTGCCGTGCTCTTGGACAGCAACTTTTTTTAAATCTCCATTGTTCAATTGTTGCTGCTGTGCCTATCTCGTGGTGTCATCCTTAATGAAGCTGGCGAATAGTGCTTGATTACAGTTTCAGTTCATGTCATGATTCCACACCTGCTCATCCTTAAGAACTACATATCCCCTTTAGGCTTCTGTTGTATTTCCCTTTTTGAAACCCACCCCTGTCCCGTGCGCCCGCACGCTTCAAGTCAGTGTGTTTGGGTGTGTTTGGTGGTACTGTATTTCATGCCTTGTGACCTATTGTGATTATTTCCACTGTTTTGTGCAGGTTTCTGTGTTCTCATGCGGTTTATTTTAGGATTAGGAGCGAGCGCTGACGGAAGACCAAGCCTTCGCTTTGAGCGCTGACGGAAGCCAGACCTTCGCTCTGAGAGCGGTCTCCTCGCATCCTTTACACGCGCCTTTTTGGTGCGCTTCAGAGGGGATTCGGGAAGCTTCTATCTCGCGCACCGTCTGTGTGCGTAACCGGGTGGAGCTGGGTGCGGCCCAGTATTTAAACCGCACCCAGCCTTCTGGAAGGCGCTTTGCCTTCAGACTTCCTTTGGAGAAGGTCGCGTATGGACTTGGGTCTTACCTGGAAGGATTCTCCATACCGGCAGGACATCTTCATGGCTCTTCAAATGGCGAATCATTCTCTGCAACAGCGATGAAGACCCTAGAAGACAAAGAGTCAGAAAGCTAAGTACTTTCATTTTTTGGTTAAAGGCGCCCTTCGCAAGAAAGGTCAATAACAATTTTTGGAACTTTGCTTCACAGAAGAAAACGCAAGGAAAGACTTTGGACAATTCTGTTTCTTGTACCTCAGTTTTCTAAAGAAGAACTTTGTTTAGGTTTTCATGAGTGTTATTTAGAGCCATATTTTGATGGCGAATACAGTCATCGCTTGTTGTTGTTAAGGTATAGGATTTTGTGTATTTGCTTATCTTTCCGAAATTAGAGGAAGATTATTAAGAACCCCAAGTCTAGGAAGCAAGACGTTTATTGCAAGTAAGTGGTAGAAGTGTTAGGAAGGAATTGCGAAAGCCTTTTAAAGAATGTTAAGTAATCCTTCTCTTTCATTTCCAGCCTAATTCAACTAGAGCATTCAAGCCTACAAGCTGACCACGTATCCCAGAGGACACTTGACGACACCGTCTTCACCACCATAAAGAAATACTGGACGAAGGCCCACTCCTTACTGATCGCAGGTAGGGGAACGTCTAGACATCCAGTTAGTGTCTTAAGTGCCTTAACTAGATTAGTTAAAAGATTTAGAATAGAATAGGAGGAAACTATAGGACCTGAATAGTAAAGTCTTCTGTGCTTGTTGCCTCGCAGGTCGACAGCAAGAATCAAGAGTCTTCACTGCAACGTCCAGTACCGGCCCTCCTCCCTAATTTCTAGTTAATTTCTTGCTGTAATTTTAGAATCAGTAAGTGTTAGTTAGTAATCAGGGAAGTTGGTCCCTTGCGTCTCTGCGGAATCATCTGCGTCATCCTAGAGGGCTTCTGTTCAAGCAAGGTAAGGGACGACGTGGATAGCTTGACAGAAGGCAAAGCCCACGTTGATAATTCCGCCCAGACGCAATGGATCAGGTATCTATGCAGGATTTAGCTGCTGTGCTAGAAGCAATTAGGCAGGATAACGCTGCTTTACGTAGGGATTTATCCTCTCTCCAGGACTCGGTGCAGCAGAAATCTGCCACTATTCAGGGCTCTTCCAGTTCTAGTTCTCCAACACAAATCCATGTTGTAACTCCGGTCCCCACCCCTTTAGCTCCCCCAGAGAGATTTTATGGGGATTGCAATAAGTTCTCAGTGTTTTTACAACAATGTCATTTACACTTTATAGCGAAAACCACAGCTTTTCCTGATGATTCTTCCAGAGTTGCATTCATGTTATCCTACATGGGTGGCGACGCTGCCCTTTGGTCAGTCCCTTTAGTTGAAGCTGATGATCGGATCTTATATAACTTCAGGGATTTTGAGAGGGCTTTAAAGAAGATGTTTTCTAAACATCTATTTGTTCAGTCTGCAGACAATGAGCTGTTAGGTTTAAAACAAGGCTCATCTGATTTGCTACATTATATATCTACCTTCAATCGGTTGGTCTTAGAAGCTGATTGGCCTCACGACAAGCGAATCTCGATCTTCTATAGGGGATTGAAGGACGAATTGAAAGACATGATCACCCAGATTTTAGACCCCCCCGAAGAGATTAGTGCCTTCATTTACCTAGTGGTGAAATTAAATCATCGTATATCCGAAAGAAAGGGAGAAAGAGGGAAGTCAGAGCACAAATTAGTTTTCTTTAAGGAAAGATCCACATCAGTACCTAACCGAGAACCTAGTTCCAAAACTGATACTGCAGAACCTATGCAGATAGGATCTATCCGAGGTCCCTTATCTAAGGAGGAGAAAGAAAAGAGACGGCGATTAAATTAATGTCTCTATTGTGGGAAGTCAGGACACTTTGTGAAGGAATGTCCCACACGACCAAACAAATTTAAAGTTAGATCATCCGATTTAGCTGTCACACAAGAAAAGTCGGAAAACTAGAAAACTCGGTAAAAGGAGAGGTCGGTTTATCGAGTTTGTTCTCTAGTTTGGCCTCAACTATTCCTCCCATTGGATGTAGACACTTTTCAATTCTTGTAGAACTCCGAGGTCTACTTCCAGAGTCTTACTCTAGACAGGTGGAAGCCATCATAGATTCTGGTGCTACAGGTAATTTTATAGACTCTCATTTCTTCCTCCAGTTAGGCTTCAGATCCTTGTCGAAGGACCATCCAGAAATCGTTAGAGCTGTTGATGGCAAAGAATTGACTTCGGGTCCTGTTAATAGACAGACTGAGGTATTAGAAATGGATTGCTCTCCTATACATAGGGAAAGAATACAATTAGACATCATTGATGCCCCTCAATTCAAGATGATTTTAGGAATCCCTTGGTTAGTTAAACATAACCCGTCCATAGATTGGGTGACCAAGACAATCACTTTTCAGTCTCCTGCTTGCACAGAACTTTGTTTCCTTACTAAGAGATCTAAGGATGTGGTTCAAGGTTTTGAATTTGGAATGGAATTACCCAATATACTAATTCTGGAAGGAGTGCCATCAGTGTATAATGACCTGTCTGATGTTTTTGACAAAAAAAGGGCCAACACCCTACCACCACATAGAGATTTCGACTGTAGAATAGATTTGGTGCCTGGAGCTACCTTACCCTGCAGTCGAATATATGCTCTTACGGAAGCAGAAAACGCCCATCTCAGAGATTATCTTGATGAGTATCTTGCTAATGGCTTTATAAGACACTCCAAGTCTCCGGTTTCATCAGCTCTTTTTTTCATTCCAAAAAAGGGAGGGGAGATGCGCACGTGTATAGACTATAGAGCCTTGAACAACGTAACCATTAAGAACAGGTACCCCTTGCCTTTGATCCCTACACTATTAGACCAAATTAAGAAGGCTAAAATTTATACAAAATTGGACTTACGCGGAGCGTACCATTTGGTTAGAGTAAGAAAAGGAGACGAATGGAAGACAGCATTCCGTACTAAATTCGGTCTCTTTGAATACCAAGTCATGCCATTTGGTTTGTGTAACGCTCCTGCCGCCTTCCAGTTTTTTATAAATGAGGTTCTACATGAGTTCATTGACATCTGCTGCGTAGTCTACATTGATGATATCCTCATATATTCTGATTCTGAGGAAGAACATGTAAGACAGGTTCGCGCCATTCTTCAAAGACTACTTTCAAACTCACTCTTCGTAAAATTGGAGAAAAGTCTATTTCACGTTTCCAAAGTGGATTTTCTGGGCTATATTATCAGCCCAGAGGGAATAGAAATGGACCCTAAAAAGGTAGAAGCTGTAACAACCTGGCCTAGTCCCACTTCTGTGAAACAAATCCAAAGTTTTTTAGGGTTTGCAAATTTTTACCGCAGATTCATTCAGAACTTTTCTCAGGTTATAACACCTATTACCAAACTGTTGAGAAAAGGAGCCAAGTTTTTATGGTCCCCAGCCGCTGACGAAGCATTTCAAAAACTAAAAAAGTTATTTACCATGGCTCCAATTTTAAGTCATCCAGACCCCAATCTACCTTTTATTGTGGAAGCAGACGCCTCTCAATTTGCATTGGGTGGCATTCTTTCACAACGAGATTCAGATACTGGCCAAATGCACCCTATAGCCTATTTCTCAAGAAAATTATCAGAAGCCGAACAAAATTATGCAATTGCCGACAAGGAGTTGTTGGCAATCAAAGCAGTGTTTGAAGAATGGCGTCATTACCTATTAGGAGCTCGTCATCCTGTAACGATTTATACTGATCACAGGAATCTCCAAGCTCTAAGATCTGTAAAGGCTTTATCTGCTAGGCAACTGCGATGGTCCATGTTTTTTAATGACTACAATTTTGTAATCACATATCGCCCTGGAAAGGAAAATTTAAAAGCAGATGCTTTATCCAGACTAGGAGAAATGACGTCGGATCAACCGGTAGTCGTTCACCCTGTAATCCCTACTTCTTGTTTTCAGGGAAGCTTAACTGTTTGTGACATCATTGACGACATTAAAGAAGCTCTGAAGGAAAAGGCATTGGAGCTCTGGAGAAAAGATCATCCTTTTCTTTTTGAGAAGGACGGTTTGCTGATGGTCCATGACTTGATCTTTGTTCCAAATGAGAAAATTCAAAGATCCATTATTCACTTTCATCATGATACGGTTCTGTCAGCCCACCCAAGCTTTATAAAAACTATGGAACTCATCAAGAGGAAGTTTTGGTGGCCTTCTATGTCCAAAGACATTAAACAATTTGTGGAAACTTGTAGCATCTGTATTCAGCACAAGTCCTCTCATCAGGCTCCTAGTGGTTTGTTGATGCCATTACCTATTCCTCCTCAACCTTGGCATACTATATCATTAGACTTCATTGTTGAACTACCTGAAACCAAGAAGGGATTCAATACAATTTTGACTGTTGTAGACCAGTTTACCCGTATGGCCCATTTTGTTCCTTTAAAAAAGCTTCCCACTGCATTGGAGCTTGCTCATTTGCTCATGATCCATGTGATAAGATTACACGGGATTCCTTCGGTTGTCATTTCGGACAGGGGATCACAGTTTATTTCTAAGGTTTGGCAGAAACTGAGTTCTTTGCTACATATGGAGGTTCGTTTATCCTCTAGTTATCATCCTCAAACCGATGGTTTAACTGAAAGAACTAACCAGACTATTGAACAATATCTTCGTTGTATGTTACCTAATGTTTCCGAAGAATGGTCCGATCTGCTAAGTCCTTTGGAGTTCGCCTACAACAACTCTGAGCATTCTTCTATTAAAATGTCCCCATTCTTTTGTAATTTCGGTTTTCATCCAAAAAGCATTCCTGAAAACTCCAACAATAACCTCAATGATTCCGTACCCACAGTTTATGACTATGTGTCCCAGATGTTCACCATTCAGGAGGATGCCAAATTCAACTTGGCCAAAGCGAAAGAATCTCAAAAAGAAGCCAAGGATAAACATCGATCCGAACAACCTCTTTATGAAATAGGTGATAAAGTATGGTTGAGTACAAAAAATTTGAAATTAAGAGGGAACAGAAAATTCAATCCAAAATTCATTGGCCCCTTTCCCATTGAGAAAATACTAAATCCAGTTTGTGTTAGATTGACCCTCCCTAGTAAGTACTTGATACATCCAGTCTTCCATGTCTCTCTAATCAAGCATTTTCATCCTCAAACTCGTATTCCCAAGTCCCCACCTCCTATCATTGTTGAGGGAAACTCAGAATTTGAAGTAAGAACAATCTTGGATTCCAAGAGAGTTAGAGGAAGGTTATTTTACCTCATCGACTGGAAGGGTTATGGTCCTGAGGAAAGATCTTGGGAGCCTCTAGAACATCTTAAAAATGCTCCCAGATTGATTCGGAACTTTCATTTAAGATTCCCGGATAAACCTAGACCCATTTCCACCGTTCTTGGGGGGATCTTGAGGAGGGAGTACTGTCATGATTCCACACCTGCTCATCCTTAAGAACTACATATCCCCTTTAGGCTTCTGTTGTATTTCCCTTTTTGAAACCCACCCCTGTCCTGTGCGCCCGCACGCTTCAAGTCAGTGTGTTTGGGTGTGTTTGGTGGTACTGTATTTCATGCCTTGTGACCTATTGTGATTATTTCCACTGTTTTGTGCAGGTTTCTGTGTTCTCATGCGGTTTATTTTAGGATTAGGAGCGAGCGCTGACGGAAGACCAAGCCTTCGCTTTGAGCGCTGACGGAAGCCAGACCTTCGCTCTGAGAGCGGTCTCCTCGCATCCTTTACACGCGCCTTTTTGGTGCGCTTCAGAGGGGATTCGGGAAGCTTCTATCTCGCGCACCGTCTGTGTGCGTAACCGGGTGGAGCTGGGTGCGGCCCAGTATTTAAACCGCACCCAGCCTTCTGGAAGGCGCTTTGCCTTCAGACTTTCTTTGGAGAAGGTCGCGTATGGACTTGGGTCTTACCTGGAAGGATTCTCCATACCGGCAGGACATCTTCATGGCTCTTCAAATGGCGAATCATTCTCTGCAACAGCGATGAAGACCCTAGAAGACAAAGAGTCAGAAAGCTAAGTACTTTCATTTTTTGGTTAAAGGCGCCCTTCGCAAGAAAGGTCAATAACAATTTTTGGAACTTTGCTTCACAGAAGAAAACGCAAGGAAAGACTTTGGACAATTCTGTTTCTTGTACCTCAGTTTTCTAAAGAAGAACTTTGTTTAGGTTTTCATGAGTGTTATTTAGAGCCATATTTTGATGGCGAATACAGTCATCGCTTGTTGTTGTTAAGGTATAGGATTTTGTGTATTTGCTTATCTTTCCGAAATTAGAGGAAGATTATTAAGAACCCCAAGTCTAGGAAGCAAGACGTTTATTGCAAGTAAGTGGTAGAAGTGTTAGGAAGGAATTGCGAAAGCCTTTTAAAGAATGTTAAGTAATCCTTCTCTTTCATTTCCAGCCTAATTCAACTAGAGCATTCAAGCCTACAAGCTGACCACTTATCCCAGAGGACACTTGACGACACCGTCTTCACCACCATAAAGAAATACTGGACGAAGGCCCACTCCTTACTGATCGCAGGTAGGGGAACGTCTAGACATCCAGTTAGTGTCTTAAGTGCCTTAACTAGATTAGTTAAAAGATTTAGAATAGAATAGGAGGAAACTATAGGACCTGAATAGTAAAGTCTTCTGTGCTTGTTGCCTCGCAGGTCGACAGCAAGAATCAAGAGTCTTCACTGCAACGTCCAGTACCGGCCCTCCTCCCTAATTTCTAGTTAATTTCTTGCTGTAATTTTAGAATCAGTAAGTGTTAGTTAGTAATCAGGGAAGTTGGTCCCTTGCGTCTCTGCGGAATCATCTGCGTCATCCTAGAGGGCTTCTGTTCAAGCAAGGTAAGGGACGACGTGGATAGCTTGACAGTTCAGTTTATAAGCTTTATTTCGATTTAAAAAATCACAAAAGTCATCACAGTACAAACATAGAGACTGAATTGGACATTAATCATAACACTATCTCAACACACATGATTGTGACTTGGACGTATGATACTCATTATTAAAACATTAAATAATTAAATACAGCTCTAAAACCACCCAAAGCAGCAGCCTGGAGACAAATTTTCCTTTATAAAAGAGCATCAATCTGTACATTAACCCCTTCGACGCTCATGACGAGCTGGGCTCGTCATGAAGTAGCCTCCTGCTACGCTGATGACGAGCCCAGCTCGTCATGAAAGCATGAGTATCCCGGAATCCCAGCACAGCAGGGGAATTCCCATAGCATTCAACGTGTTCAAATTCATATACAAAAATGTTAGATGATAACGATGTCCAACGCATCACCCACTTCCAGCCCAATAATTTGGCTGTGGCAATCACGAAAGGGCCATCTACTGCGGTTTTAAGTAATCTGTATGCCTCGCTGTAGACCCTGGTCCCCATAGATAAACACAAAGATTTCAACGAGCATCGCCTCGGGTTGTTATATGCTGGGCAAGCAAACAAAATGTGGGCTACAGATTCAACCCTATCAGGGCAAAAAGGACAGTTGCTATTATTTGCATGCAGATTAGACCACTTCGAAGTAAAAGCTTTGGTGGGTAATGATCCCACTCTAAACTGGTGGAATAATTTTCTATCATGTGTCGAAGTGATTAGATCTCAGTACGGTTCATATTTAGGTTCAGATTTAATTTGTAGGAAGGTACTGGACAGGGTAAAAGTGCTGGAAGCTAAAAACTGCCGGGAATAAATCATGTGCCTATATGCTGCCTTTAACTCTGTTTTGCTGGGAAACGGACTTCCCTCTGGGGAAGTCCACAGCCGATTCAATCCCATCTCACAGAGAATGATTTTTATACTCCTAAACCACACAATTTTGTTGTTCACATCCATATCCCGAATTTCTAACACAGCCAATGCATAATTGGGTAGCTCTGGAGTCATCCAGAGTCTCCTCCAGTATGATACTAATCTATAACGGGCTAATTCCCTAATTGAATGGCACCTCAGATCCATATAAAGGGGGAGCAGTGGGGTAGATTGTGGCAGGCCCATTACCGATCTTAAGAATTTATTTTGGCCCGCCACTAGAGAATCCAGTTTTACATACACCCACAACTCCGAACCATAGAGGATTGAGGCACCAATTTTAGAGTTATAGATCTGCAATACTGGAGCTACGGGTTTGGTATAGGAGCGTCTATGCTCCCTAAGCAGCACACCCGAGAGTTGAGTATGTCTCACCGTGAGACAATCTATTTGCGGCTTCCAGCTCATTTTTTTATCTATAGTAACCCCTAAATATGAAAAAATCTCTGTTTGTTCTAAAACACCTTCCTGCATCCTAACTTCACCGATGTATTTGTGAGAGTTCTGGAGGACCATAAACTTCATTTTGTCAACATTGACAACAAGGTCATGATCCACACAGAACTCCTCAAATCTTGACAGGGCACGTTGAAGGCCCTGTTGCGTTTTGGAAAGAATGAGAGTGTCATCGGCGAACATTAGGAGTGGGATTTTTGTCCCAGCTGGGCTTGGGGCATCAGTGGGGCAGTTTTCAAAATATTTCAAAACCCCATTTATATATATTGAAAATAGGGTGGGTGCGAGAACACACCCCTGCCTTACCCCCTTCTCAACCAAAAACGTTTCAGTGGTGTGACCTGCCTTATTCCACCTAACCTGGGCAAAGTTGTCAGTGTACAATTTGACAACAAAAGCCAAGATATCCAATGGCATACCCAGCTTTAAAAGACGGTGCCACAGCTTAGAGCATGGAACTAGGTCAAAAGCAGACCTAAGGTCCACGAAAGCTGCATAGATAGAGCCTCTTACCAGGGTAACAGTACGCCAATAAAGGAGAATGAACCTTAACACCTGGTCGACTGTACTGTTACATCGTCGGAAACCTGCTTGTAAGTCTGAGAGGATGTGACATTCCTCCAGCCATACCTGTGTTCTACCTAAAACCACTCTTGCCACTACCTTCTGAATGCAATAATCAGGCTTATAGGCCTGTAATTTCCTGGTAGGGAGCAATCCCACTTTTTAAAAATGGGCAGGATTACTGCACCAGCCCAGGAACTGAGAATCGCCGCTCCTTTATCGATGGCGTTCATTAAAAATTGAATGTATGTTGCCCAGGATTCCAGGTCTTGTAAAAAAGAGTCTGCAGGGATGCAGTCGAGACCTGGAGCCCTACCTTTAGGGACTTGGAGAAGGGCTGATTCTACTTCCTTTTTAGTGATGCTGAGGGAAGGAGAAGGAGATAGCACTACAAAGGTGTCTCGGGCTCCTGGATCACTAGCGAATTGATCTTTGAAGTGGCGTACCCACTGATCTGGTTCCACATGATTAGTGGGAACTTTGCTGGGGTCCCCACTACCCCATTTCACCAGATGCCAAAATCTTGTCATATCCTGTCATGTATTCCTATAGGTTCTGAATCGATCCCCCTATTCCTGACCCTATTCTAGTTAAACAAACCAACAAGTTAACTAGCAGTCAGCCCATGAGGCAGAAAACCCCCATGATGCAGATACCGTTATCTGACGCAGTCACACTATGGCACAGGAACGTGTTATCTGATTAGGTCATAACGCTTGCGATCTAATTAGACAAGCGATATTCCTCCAGCCCCTGATAAGGCATACGGAGTTCTCATAACAAATCAAACCTATGACAACCTGGGCAAAACCCTGCGGCCATTGTTTTGATTTCACCGAGAACTTCAGTAAAAGAATGTGCTAACGAGCAAGTCGTATGACATCCTTATTGACGTATCTATGTCCATCCTTACGTCAATCTCGGCACCTTAAAGGTATAAATATTACCGATCTTGCCCTATGCAAACACACGCGTGGTGACGAGACGGAGCAGCCATACTTGCCGAAGCCAAGAGCAGAGCAGACCCCGCTGGCAGCAGCCCCGCCTTCCTGACGCGCTGAGAGACGCGCTGCTTTCTCCTGCCGAGAAATCCAGCACCGGCGTTTCTGGGCCGCCCTCGCAGGCAGCCTGGAATATCGAGACCAGAGAGAGAGATACCATCCCTCATTCATCCTAACTTCCAGGTACAGAACTGAATAACCCCTCACAGAGAATTCTTTAGTTATTCACTTGGCAAAAACAAACTTAACTTAAACTGTGACTTTCTATTCCCGCCCACGCATTAGACTTAGGTCAGGTACACGGGGTAGGCGTATCTAGAAACACCAGTTGAGTACGTTTAGTCAAATGTATATGTGTATGTAATATATTTTATTCATTTTAAAACATCTTATGGCTTAGAAACCATATCAATGTTTTTACAGTATTATTTTATACTATTGCTTTTAATGTATGCACTTTACTTAGCTATAAGTATTGCAATAATATCGATCCATTTCTCTTGTATGAGAAAAGAGACTGATCAATAAATAACACTTTTTTATTGAACACGCCCGTCTCTTCCTTTTCTCTACATTCTGATGAGACTAAGAATGCACGTACTGACTGAGTAAAATAAATTGCCTTTTGTTCACACGACTCTCGAGATATACTCTTGATTAGGGGAGAGCAAAGTTGTCATGTTCTATGGTTGTCAGAAACTAAATCCCTTCTTGTCTAATCAGGGGAGTTAATTCTTTCCTGAACATTCGAGAAAGTTTCTAGTGAACTCTGAGCTAAGCTGGCAAACCCAAAACTTTAAGTCTAGTATCGACAGTAGTAGACCTAGTTAACGTCTGGCCTAGGCCTTTACTGCTGTAGGTATTATTCCAATGCGCAGAGCCTATTGGGATGATAGGAACTACACTACATGGCGCCCAACGCGTTTGGAAAGGGCGATAAAACTAACGTAAGACATTTAGAGTAACTCAGTCGTGCTTTCTCACTCAGACCCCTTTTCCCAAATACTCCAAAGACGTCTGGAGTGGGTGAAAGGTTATATCCGCCAGACCTCGCAGGAGGGAACTCCTATGTATGGTTCTTGGTATAGTCAACGTTGAAGGATACACTGTTCCAAAATATTGTGCATCTAATCTTTCGTTTCCATAAGAAACCTGATCTGCAAACAAAAGAAATAACCTTCAGGACAGTAAAATGTCAGACAATGAAGAAGAAAGAGAGGCAGTTAGATTAGCAGCTGAACTCGCAGCGGCTGATGCTGCAGCACTAGATGCGGACGGGGATATAATACTCATCCCGGTCATCAAAAGGAGATCTATAACCCTGAAACTTATAGAAAATGGACTGACACCTAGAGGTGGCACAGTCATATTCGTAATTGAGGCACACGAATATCGGCAGACAGAGGTATACTATTCATGGATACATTTTCCAGCAGCAAATGCTGTAACAAAGTACTTCCACTATTACAAAATAGAGGAACCTCCTAATGAGTACACTCCTTTCGAGGAGGTGGAAGTACCACTCAAATTTCAAGAGCATTTGCTCTTATTTGATGGCGCCCTAAAACATAACAATCACATCACCAGGCTCGGTCCTTTAGGTAGACCAGGAGCAACGTGGCCGGTCCTAGCCGGATACACACCACATCCAGACACCGATGGGATGTCTGCACCAAACCTTTTAACACAGCTAAAACAATTAATAAAAATTCATAGACAATTAGTTCAGTATGTGATGCGGACATCAACAATTCAGCCAGCGATTAAACTTCCACAGCTGACCCCTCACCAGGGGAACACAAATAAAATTACACCACAGAGCATCCAATCCTGCCTAGGTAAAGTACCGGCTAAACGGGAACAAATACCATTCTGGTTGGCACAGAAAATTACCCAAATAGAGGCGGTGTTTCCTGACACCACCCCGCTAGAAAAGCACAGGATTCTGACTATCTGTCTCCCAATGGGAATCGCACCACACATAGAGGACTGTGACACTTGGGGTACAGTCTTTGCTTCCATCTACACAAAAACGCACGGTGTTCCATCCATTTCGGTAATACCAGATGTGCTAAAACAAATTCAAGATGAATATGGTCCTGAACCCGTTTTAACTCTTGGTATGAAATTACTAAAAGACTTCAAGCAGGTCTCGGCTATATTATTAGCCAACATAAAGGGAGAAGCAGCAAACGTGGCGATCCGCCAGAGGTTAAAAGAGACAGATATAGCAGACCAACCAGCTGAAATTGCCAGAATCATAGAAAAATCCTATGAGGAACTAGGTAGAGATAGTTTAGGTGGAATACCAGTAAAACCACAACTGACTGAAAGTCCAGAAAAAATATTTTTTAATAATAATTCACCAAAAAAGAACTGGGATGGAAACAAACAATCCAATCCTAAAGAAAAGAAATTCCAGTCCAGAGGAAGGTCTCCTAGGCGAAGAGAGAAATCTCCGAACCAAAGACACAGGTCACCCCAGAGTGACCCCTCTGGGAAAAGATATAACCTTAGAAATAGGGATAATATAAAAAAGCCTGATAGATATCAAGACTTTGATACCCGTCCCTCTCAATCTTTTCAGACTTCCTCGCAGAAATCGGAAAGAAGAGGACGATCAGAACAAAGAGAAGAGCACGCCAAGTCCAAAGACAAGGAACCTGCTCAGCTGAAAAAGAAATTACAATTTCCAAAAAAGAAGGTAGCCAGTATCAAGGTAGTTAACAATGCCGAGAATACTGAGGACACAACTGAAAAACGGAGAGTGGGCTCAGACAATGCTAGACAGTGCAGCAGAAGTGAGCATAGCTCGCAAAGTCCTTATGAATCATCTGGAGACAGTGGACACGAATGAATATCTTCAAGTGGAAACTGCGGACACCAGAGTTAGCAAACCTCACAAAATATACGAAATAACATTACGTATAGAGGGAGATAAGACTAGAAAAATAAGGGGACTATTTTGGGATAACCTATCCGAGGGCTATGACATCCTTCTAGCTGAAAAAGACTGGCCACCAGAGTTTGTTAGGGAGTGCCCTCATGGCGAAGAAATAATTATGCCTGCCTTCTCGAATCATATCCCGATTCATAAAAAATACACACTTGCCAGAAAATGGGCAGTGGCTTTAGCTCCTGCCTTATATAAAAATCATGTAGGATGGGATGAGGACTCTCCTCCTCACAAAATCCAGTTAAAATCACAACCAACTGCACAAAGGCAGTACCCAATTAAGCAAGAAGCTAAAAAACAGGTAAATGAAATACTAGATCAGCTAGAATACCAGGGGGTGATTGAAACTTGCACCTCACAAATGAACAACCCTTTGTTTCCGGTCTCCAAACCAGACAACTCATATCGTCTAGTTTTGGATTACCGACACCTTAACACATGTTGCAAAACTTTTGCAGTGCAAAACTCACACAGTGCTGCACTAATGAATAACATAGTGCGCAAAAAATACAAAACAACCTTGGACATCTCTAATGGATTCTTTTGTCAAAACATAGCACCAGAGAGCAGATATTTAACTGCATTCTCAATAAATGGCACTCAAAAACAATTCTGTCGGTTAGCCCAGGGGTACAAGAACAGCCCGGGGGTATTCTCAGCTAGAGTAACAGAATTACTACAATTATATGATGATGAAGCATTATCTTATGTCGATGACATCTACTTAACAGATGACGACTTGGAGACTCACTTGAAAAGAGTGAACACCATAATACTTGGGTTCGCAGCAGAGGGTTACAAATTCAACTTTAAAAAATCCAGAATTGCCCATCTGACAGTCCTATTCTTAGGATATGAGTTATCAAGTGAAGGCAAAAGCCTGGCTGACAATTTCCTAGAGAAATGTGCCGTACTCCAAGCACCTAGAACACTAAAAAACTTACAGTCGGTTCTAGGCTTCCTAAATTTCGGAAGAACATACATTGCAAATTACGCAGAAAGGGTCAAACCCCTTTATGATCTGATAAAACCTGATTTCAAAAGATCCAATTGGACTCAAATACACACAGAAATTTTGAGATCCCTACAAACAGACATGCTAATTAAAACAAAATTAGAAACACGTGATAACACACGCAATCTTGTGATTCGAGTCATCCCAGGGAGATGCGGATTCACATACCTGACCTCTAATGAGGGAGAAAAGGTACCAATTGCATTCAAATCACACTTGTACACAGAAGCTGAAAAGAAGTTCAGCAGTACAGAAAGAATTGTTCATGCAGTTCAAACCGCAATAGCTAGAGAAAAAGATCAAGCTGACGGTAGACATATCACAGTCAGAACAGCAGAATCAGCCTTTGAGGCACTAACAACACCGTGTAATTTACCAACAACAACATTAAATCCAAAGTGGATACAATGGGTGAATTCAATCACAACGGACAAAGTATACTATTACCTTGATCCAGAACTAGAAGAGTTGAAAAATCTAGAATATGAAAAAACATACCCTCTGCCAATCGACATTCTGCCTTTACGACATTACGCCTGTGTAATCTATACAGACGGACATGCTCAACCTCCCGTTTGGGGAGAACAAGCATACAACCCCACATGTGGGATTACAAAAGAAGTGTGGCGCGGAGGTAAACTAAAACCTCTATTAACAAAAACACACTCAGTAGAAACTAATTCAGAACAACAAACTGAGATAGTAGCTTTGAAAATGGCGCTAGATAATGCGGATCGCGAATTCCCGACACTTATAGTGTCAGATTCATATTACTGCGTCAAATCATATAACAAGGATTTGCAGACATGGATTCAAAACGGTTACAAAGATGACACAGATGCACCAATAAAGCAGAAACTGCTCTGGGAACAAATAGCTCTTTTACAGAAAGAACTACCAAAGACTCACGTGACACACTCACTGAGTCATCAGCGTGATGGCGTTCACGTTGCAGGGAATTCATTGGCTGAGACAGCCACAGCGGCAGCCACTAAATCGGCTCCCGTAGATCGAAAAAAGCGTACATTAAAATACATTGACGGTGAAACAGTGCTGGCAGTGAAAACGTCATCAAAAGGCGACTGCTCAGCGTTACCGATCAACTATCCACTCAATTATACATACATAATCGATGCAAACTCCGTCCCTTTTGCTCGAATCCCTGGAGTGGGGGATAGAGTGATTCCAAACATGGACAGGAGAAACTTGTTAATCGCAGACGCGCATATGGGCGAGGGTCTCAGACACCTCAAACTAAAAGATTCTCTGGAAGAATTACAATCACGGTACTGGTGGCCAGGCATGAGTCTGCGTCACACCATGTTTGTAATAAACTGCCCAAACTGCAACAGAGATCGCAGTGGGGAGAGAAACAGTTTAATACCTCGTCGGTTTACTCCAGGAAAAATCAGGAGTAAAAAGGAAGGGTTGCGATTAACTTATACAGGCTAGTTCCACTTATAATGTAGATCACCAGCACTCGGCTGACGTCCGGACGGTTATACAAAGATTTGCGAGTCTAAATGGCATATACGCTAAGAGCATGCTATGTTTGACCATTGTCTCCACTCTAGCCCTCAAGCATGGGGGGAAACATGGCCAAATGAGCATAGCCCAGCGGGAATCTTCTCACTTCCTTCCTGAGGGTACGGGATGGTGTAAAGAAAAAACAAAGGCATAAAGCAATCTATAACGGAAAGGATATTAGGTACGGGAGCTGGGTGGGTCAAACATCTAATAAGTGTCCAACGTAGTCTCAATAACTTGCCAAGAAATTCTCTGAAGGGATTCAGTCCGTACGAATTATTATTCGGAACTAGGATGATTATCTCTGACCTTGACAGTCAGACTTCAGTGGTGAAAGAAAAAAGCTTTGATATCAAAGACCGTTTGGCTATTTTGCAGGACTTAAACAAAACAAGAAAAGACCTGAGCAACATAAAGTTGAAACAACAGCCAACAACCACTGAAGAACCACCACCTGTCCCAGCAAGACCTGTCTGGATTCCTAAAGTCGAGGATCTAGTCAGGGAGAAGATCGCGGTAAAGAAGGAATTTGGGCCTTCTTACAGAAAAGCAGTTCCTGTCTTGTTTGTCAACGGGACAAGATCAGTTGTACTACCGCCACTTGCTGTTAAAAAGGAGAACCGAGTTGTATCCATCGACCTGGTAAAACCACAACATGTGGCCGATAACAAACAGTAGGCCAAGTGGACTCCCAATAAGTAGCAGAACACCAAGGTTTGCTACCAGTACAGAGGTTCTTACGAAGAGGCTCATCACATTCGAAACGCCTACAGAAGAACAACAAGGACTATGCAGCAATGCAATAGAACTCAGACCTCTGAAAACCCAAATAAAAACATTTAGCAGAGACACACCAATCTATAATGAAGTACCAAGTGAAAATGCAACCAATGAACCAATTGGAACAATTGACAGAACTGCTTCCGGCTACTTCATAAACTTCGATGATTCCTCTGAAGGCTTCACTGAATCAAAGACACAGCCATCATCAAAAACCTTTAAAGATAAAGCTAAAGAACTTTTGAAACAACTGAAAGAAACATATCTGATTTCTCCATGGATTGAATTTTGGGTGGGTTTTGGTGCATTTATCCTCATACTTTGGCTCATCATGGTACTTACTTTGGGACGCTTCATTGAGGGAAAATATGCTAAAATGGACACAGCAAGTCAGAAAATCAACTTGATCCTCAAACCACACACATCTTCACACGTCGAGAAAAGAGAACTTTCTTCAGCCAACTTCACAGCCAATCCGATACCTGGTGGGGTAGCCTGGGACAACACTGACTATGAAATTTATGGTCTGGTCGAGATCCTGAAATATCCACACCAAATTAAGATCTCCTTGAGTGACTTTGTAAAACGAAACTCATTTGCTGATGATTGGGACTTCGAAAGCATTAATAATATGATGTCTGATTTAGTAATGTCTGCTAAATTTACCAAACATGATTATTTGCAGGGTTCTACCAATTATGATAGTATGTACTGTTATAACCACTATGGTAACCATTTTTTACATAGATCTGCACAACCTAGAAATGTTTTAAATTATAATCAATGGGAACATTGTGCAACACCTCCAAAAGGGAGTTCAAGAACCGTTTACGACAAATATTCATATTTTTCAGGTTTTAACACAAGTAATGCTGAAGCATTTTTATTTTAAATTGTCAAGCAAGACAGGGACCAAGACCATGATAACCAACACAAAATTGTTATATTCAGACTCATTCTTTGAAAAAATGAATACCTTTGGATTTGATTATTGGGACAAAAATGTTGAATTGAAAAGTGTTTGGGGTACAAAAGAATGGCAAGTACAGGGTATAGAAGCTTTGTTTAGAGCCTGCATGATCCCAGAACAAATGATATTTTTAAATGACACTGTTCAACAGACCACCTGTCTTGGCTTAGCCAAAATCAAAGATTTAAATAAACCGTCTATTCCAAAGCCAACAATGTTTAGCAATAACTCTGATACAGACGAAGAGATAGACGTAAACCATATATTAAACCAAAACAGAACACATCCTGATTGGAAACAGTGGTTGATCTGGCCCACAGATACTAATAACTGTCAAGACAGATTCCTGAACAAAACGCAGGGGTTCAAAATGACCAGGCCAGACCCTAGATATCCCCAAAGACATCACCCAGGGATAATAACCACCTACAGTGTGGGCAAATTATGCCTTCAATGGCTACAAACTTCCACACTGGCAGAAATTAAGCAACACCTAACTTTACTTACTGATGGTGCTGACTTGCGTGATTTCACTATGGGACCACGCAAACAGCGTCAAAAGCGTTTCATAGCAGCCTCTGTATATGCAGCATACAATGAGGCCTGGAAGGTTACTCAAATTGAAACAGCAGAGAGAATATGGGAAATTGACCGTATTAATTTGGAAAAATCACTTTCTGTAGTGGACAATGGGTTAATGACTCTGTCCCCCAGAATTTTTTCTTTGGACAGCATTGTGTCTTCAACAATCGATATATTGTCGCAAGACTTACTGTTATTACAACACGGTCAGTCACAATTGCGTTCTATTGTACAGCTTGGCTGGACGTTACAAAATCTGCGTTCAGGCTATGTGCCTTGGCGTTTAATCAATACAACGTCACTATTCCAAATCTTTAACCTTACTGATAGACAAATCAGTATGGCGCAAAGGGGTGCTGATTATACAATCTTGACCTGTCAGTGAATGGATAATACATGGGATAATAAATATTCCAATCTCAACCTTCAGGTTTCAATACTGCCAAAAATATATACAGGCTGGCATGTACGAGAAATTGGGAAAGGGGTACCTTAAAACAACATGGAACCTGCCCTATTCACATGCATGTGTCAGTAATAGAGGACAGAAAGTGTTTCTTAGTGGCAACAATTGTGCGATGTCACTAAGTGGCACACTTCTGTGTAACGGAATTAGTTTGCATGGAGCCTGTGAAGGGAATTCATACAACCTTTCATGTAACCAGCAAGGCGCACCTGCAACGGAAATAGAACCATTCTTTCAAAGACTCTATAATGGGAGTTACATTCTTATTGTAGACCGCAGATGTTGTAGTCTTATGCCCGGGACTCCTTATCTAGTAACTACTACTGCGAAGGTCAAGTGCTGTGGACGCTCGTTGTTCCCCAGCTCCTTCCCAGACAGGGAGGCAAGGGCATGGCCCGATTTGAAAATTACTTCTATTCGAATAGATACTTTAAGCAGAATGAAAACAGTGCTTCTTCAGACGCCTACCAGGCTCTCGTCATCAAAAGAAACGTATGATCTACAAGTCGCAAGGACGACTGCAGAGATACATACATTATTATCAACTAATTCCCCCGTACATTTCGCGGAAATCCTGAATGAAATCTTAAATATTTCTGATACCAATGGGGTCTCAAAGGTATTTAAGACAGTATTTTCGATGGCATTAACACCATTCAAAGCCATACTGGGTATTTTTCCAGATTTCGTCCATTCGATTTTTGGCGGACTTCCCCTGATCTTGGGACTAATTGCAGGAATCCTATTCTTAGTCCTTATTTTTCGTTATGGCAACCCATGTCACAGACAAAACTCTTGCGACAAGGGAAGAAACAATCCTAGCCATTGGATACCGGGACCGGATATCAAAAATCCTGGGACTCTCCCGGCTTAGAGACCTGAACATGACTTGGTTTCTATCATTTCGACCAATGTGGCAAAGATGTGTTTTACCTGTATTAAGGTGTCTGCTATGCGGGGAAGAATGCGTGTTAGACATCTGTCTGACGCTACAATCGGATGCGCCGATGGATGCAGAAACATTGTTGAGCCCGATCAAGGTTCATGCTTTGTGCTGCCCTCAAAGGCTACCAATCCTGATGACGGCATTCGTGGAAGCTTCACCACTACGATTGATGGGTAGTGAAGTTCAAGATGAAAGCAGCATCGAACAGGTACGACCTTCTGTCAGCAATGCGAATCAGAATGTCAATGGAGACAATCATGCACAAGAATGCATGATTACACCTATTTCCGAGTTAGTGGAACTTTCCCAGGAAGCTGTTGACAGTTTTTTCGAAAGCCTAAATGATATGATGTTCTCACCCGAACAGAAATAGAGACTTTTGAGCAAGCTCGCACACGGCGTTCCCTGAATTCGGCCTTCAACTTTAAATAATAAAGTCACATGAACTATTTTTCACTCCAGTTCACGGACAGCAACTCTTTCAGAAGCCCCAATTCATTTTTCGGTTTTTCGGGACACTTATCTTCTGCTTAAAGTAAGAAACTATTCCTAAAGAACTAAGATTTCTATTTTTAGATACTTTATAGACTTTAGCTGCCCGCTGGTATGTTCACAAATATTTTATTCTGTGATGGAATGGTCTCGAAACTTTTTTCTGTATTTAAGAAACCATTTCATGTGTAATTCTCATATACCTAATAAGCAATAATGTATACAAATGCGTGATTACTTTAGCATTATTCCATAGCTTGAGTGCATACGATATATATGTCTGCAAAATTTCCGTATATTTGAAGAATTTCAAAATGCATTTATGTATTTTGGGGTGGTAAGGTATACACACTACTCTATAGTATGTTGTACTATGTTATACTATGCCTAGATTAGTAAATATGTCCATAGTTAGCGTGGAGTGGGTGTCATGTATTCCTATAGGTTCTGAATCGATCCCCCTATTCCTGACCCTATTCTAGTTAAACAAACCAACAAGTTAACTAGCAGTCAGCCCATGAGGCAGAAAACCCCCATGATGCAGATACCGTTATCTGACGCAGTCACACTACGGCACAGGAACGTGTTATCTGATTAGGTCATAACGCTTGCGATCTAATTAGACAAGCGATATTCCTCCAGCCCCTGATAAGGCATACGGAGTTCTCATAACAAATCAAACCTATGACAACCTGGGCAAAACCCTGCGGCCATTGTTTTGATTTCACCGAGAACTTCAGTAAAAGAATGTGCTAACGAGCAGGTCGTATGACATCCTTATTGACGTATCTATGTCCATCCTTACGTCAATCTCGGCACCTTAAAGGTATAAATATTACCGATCTTGCCCTATGCAAACACACGCGTGGTGACGAGACGGAGCAGCCATACTTGCCGAAGCCAAGAGCAGAGCAGACCCCGCTGGCAGCAGCCCCGCCTTCCTGACGCGCTGAGAGACGTGCTGCTTTCTCCTGCCGAGAAATCCAGCACCGGCGTTTCTGGGCCGCCCTCGCAGGCAGCCTGGAATATCGAGACCAGAGAGAGAGATACCATCCCTCATTCATCCTAACTTCCAGGTACAGAACTGAATAACCCCTCACAGAGAATTCTTTAGTTATTCACTTGGCAAAAACAAACTTAACTTAAACTGTAACTTTCTATTCCCGCCCACGCATTAGACTTAGGTCAGGTACACGGGGTAGGCGTATCTAGAAACACCAGTTGAGTACGTTTAGTCAAATGTATATGTGTATGTAATATATTTTATTCATTTTAAAACATCTTATGGCTTAGAAACCATATCAATGTTTTTACAGTATTATTTTATGCTATTGCTTTTAATGTATGCACTTTACTTAGCTATAAGTATTGCAATAATATCGATCCATTTCTCTTGTATGAGAAAAGAGACTGATCAATAAATAACACCTTTTTATTGAACACGCCCGTCTCTTCCTTTTCTCTACATTCTGATGAGACTAAGAATGCACGTACTGACTGAGTAAAATAAATTGCCTTTTGTTCACACGACTCTCGAGATATACTCTTGATTAGGGGAGAGCAAAGTTGTCATGTTCTATGGTTGTCAGAAACTAAATCCCTTCTTGTCTAATCAGGGGAGTTAATTCTTTCCTGAACATTCGAGAACGTTTCTAGTGAACTCTGAGCTAAGCTGGCAAACCCAAAACTTTAAGTCTAGTATCGACAGTAGTAGACCTAGTTAACGTCTGGCCTAGGCCTTTACTGCTGTAGGTATCATTCCAATGCGCAGAGCCTATTGGGATGATAGGAACTACACTACAATCCCTCCCAGAGCATGCATTGAGAAGTTCAGCCCAATGAGCTTCATCTTTTTGCCTTGAATTTTGCCGCCTTATAATCCTGCCTCTTCTCTCTTATAGAGACCTGTTCTTTACTCCTAATTGCAGCTGCCAAAGTTTTATAGGCCAAGTGACAGTTGGAATTGTACCAAACTGCAGCCTTGGTGATGGATGAGGCGGGCCCTTTCTTGTTTTGGATAATAAAAAAACTTTTCAGTTGATTAAAAAGATGCTCATGTTCTTGGCCAGCTCTATCCCAGTGTACCCCAATTCGTTGTCTGTCTGAAGTGTAACAATAGTATTAGCTACTAAGTTACTCATGTCTTGCAGCTTCTCAGGGTTGAGTGCAACCTTAGACAATTTGAGACGTCTTGTATCATTTGATAGATGGCCTTCTATGAAATCTGGACAATGTGGCAATTCATCGACATGAGTTGGGTCAATAGCCCGCATAGAAACTAAAAGAGGATTGTGTTCACTTTCTGGCCGGGCTTCCAGCATCATATCTAACAATTTAGGCCACAGTTCCTTATTTATAATAAAATAGTCTATACGAGTAGAGCGAGGCCCACTACCAAATGTTGGCATCCCTAACTTGTCCGATTTTCTGCGACCATTTGCTGCTCTCAGCCCATGTTCCAGACAGAATGCTTTTATTTGGAGTACTGCTCTGGTCCACTTTTTTTATGGGTGGAAGTTCCAGTGGTGGGATTGACCACTGGTCATCCTCCTTGAGACAAAAATTCATATCCTCACAATCAAGTGGTTCATATGTACAATTAAAGACACCTGCTATTATTATGTTAGTATTGCCTCTGTGATTCGTTAAAAAAACATCTAGAAGGCCCACAATATCAGAGGCCTTCCCTCCTTGCTGACGCCTAGAGTAAACATTAATGAGTAGAACATCCGGGGAATTGCCCTGTGATAGCTTAACAATAAGAATGTCCTGTGAGTCAATGGCAATCTCCACTATCTTGTAGTGGTGGAGCTGCCTGACCCACATTGTCAAGCCCCCCTTCGGTCTACCCCTTTCACCCTGTACAGCTGGCTTTGAAAAATTAATGTATCCCTCACAGAAGACCTGATCCACTGCCCAAGTTTCTTGGAAAAATATAATATCCTGGTCCTCAATAAATGAGGTCCATTCGGTAGAGGCTAATTTGCTTACAAGCCCCGCAATATTCCAAGAAGCTATTTTTAGAGATGAGCTAGACTCCAACTGTACACTCATTTGTGGGCTGTGTTCACATTTTGACATGTGGAAGGCTGGAACATTATCAGTGGTGTTACATGGATGAACCATACCATTATCACATGCCCCGGGGGTTGAAGATGTACTCATACTAATAATGCGTGGCACTCGGTTACCCCTACCTTCCTGATCCCATCGGGCTGGGGTCTTGCCGGTCAAAATTGCGGGACCCAGTCAATCAATATCCTCCAGGTTGGTAAAGGATACAAATCTGTTAAGGTTGGGACAGAGTACTCGTAAATTCCCTGAGCATGTGTTACAATGTTACAATCGTCCCTAGGCATTCTCGACAACCGTGTGTCTTGGTAAAAAACCCTAATGGTAAGATATTAATACCGTCCCCACTTAAAAACCTTGATCCTGCCCTGTCAAGGATGGTTTTGACTCAGTGGAGGTAACCAAAATTAACCACCACACAGTCACCTCAGCTTATTTTCTTTGATTTCCCTATCCACGCAATTCTACTTGACATTTTAAAACTCCCAAATAAGAGACCTGCCAGCCCTGTTTTGTAGTTTATTAAATGTAGGGCCTTGTTCCTGAGTGAAACTCAGTTTTCCTCAATGCCAGATTGTAAATTAGGAACATTCGTGAGTACAATGGTATAGGGTGCAGCCTCAGGGGGTAGATTAAAAAATTCATAATAGTTATGACTGTTCATACCTCCCTGTGGCACCCTTCTAATGGTACTACTCCCGGGTACTTCTCTCCTATGTGAGGCTGTTGCGTCGGGGACTAGTATATTAGCCGGTAGTTGGGGGGAGCTTTCAAGACGATATTGGCGGCCGTAACCTTGTCACTGGCGGGAACACTAGCGGGAACAGTTGGTACAGCACCCAGCACTTCATTATGAACAACAGGGCCATTTGTAGAATTACTTTTTGGCAATAATAGCTGGTGCTCAATATTAATCAATCTTTGATCAATGTCTACCAGTTTGGATACTAACGGTTCAAACATTGCCTGTAGTTTTTTTTCAAGCTTAGCTATAAGCCCATCCTCCATATCACGTGGCATCTGATTAAGACTAGCCGGGGAACTAATAAGTATTGGACTAGAGACCTCGGGTGTTACAGCCTCTTGAACACGGCCCTTCTTGCCACGGGTGGCCCCTTTAGTTTTAGCCACTTTACTGGCCTGGTGCAAAGTAGACGGTAGCCCACCCGCCTTCCTTTTCTTTGAAGGGGCTGAAACTACACCCTCCCCCTTCTTGGCCTGTGTTTGGCGCTGCTGGCATGTTAGCATCATGTCAGGGGATAAAGTAGTGGGAGTAAGATCTCTAACTGGAGTAGAAGGAACAGCTATTGATGTTAGAGAAGACCCAGAGGATAATTGGTGAAGTAATTTTACTGGTGAACCCAAACCCTCCTGAGGACATGCTAATGGAGCCCCAGCAGATGCTCTACGAGGATACAGGGACAATCTCCTTTGGGTGAGCTAAATCTCTTTAATCAGTACGGATTCTGCTCTCAGGAGAAAAGCATCGAGTGTCCCAGCGACCCCCTTTTGAATAGTCTTGCTCATTTTTAACTTTTATCCCAAGACCTGGCTACCATAAAACAATGGAACAATAAACAAGATTAGCAAAAGTCAGTCACTAACCAGGTCCTTGTGGGCACCAATTTGATGGTGTAGGGGGGTGGCCCAGCCCTGCCTCCTCCTGGCTACGACGGGCGCGGACAGGCCCGCCCTTGGCCTGGGCTTGGACCGGGCACGCCCGCGTGCAGCCCATGCGCATCCTGCGCTGCGGGAGGCTCTAGATACTTTTAAGCGCCTCCTGGCGCTTCCGTGTGACGGCATCAGAGGGCGCCAACAAAGGCTGCTGGGAGATGCAGTCCTTCTCCTTGTTCCCCCTCGTCCGACCAACAGTCCAGAAAATGGCACAGCAGGAGGTGCGGCAATGTCGTGAGCCCAGCAGCAGGTAGGGCGAAGAGACACACAGTATGCCTGGAAAAAGAGCCGGAGGAACCCTTTCATATTTTCAAATGAATATTGCATACTGTGCCTTTTTAGAGCATTTTTGGTATTTTGCAGTACTGAGGAAAATATTGATGCATGTTTATTAAATACATCTGAACTCTTATACACAACATACCATAACATAAACGTTCCTTTATTTGCAATAATTTAGCCAACATGTCCTAGTGAACATCACTTGCAACACTAATTAATTTGATTTGAGTGAAGAGTCATCGTTGGTAGACTATTGCATGCTATATTCTAAGTTATTTAAGGAATCTTATACCATGGCCCTAAGCGCTTCAACGAGCTGAAAACCTTCTTTTAATAAAGATACACAAGTGATAGCAGCTTAAATGTGAGCGTATTTCGGAATTTCATGATGTCAGCATACTATTTATAACTTTGTTTTTATGTTAGTACCTGTCGACATTAATTGTATTCACCTGTCTCTCTTCCTCTTTTTTCTCTAGGCTTCAACATCAGCCAAGCACAAGGATCTCCTCGTGACGTGAATGGAATTGTGGGAGGTTCAGTCCTGCTTTCTCTCATAATACCCCAAGGACAAAGTATCTTGGAGGTGCGTTGGAAATCAGTTACTAATAATGCACGTCTTGGTGACTTCAAAAGCAAGACATTTGAGCCATTCCATCTTGCCAATCCTACAATTACTCAGAGACTAGAAATGGTGAATGCAACAATTCTAAGGATAACCAATCTGGCAAAGAATGACAGAGGGATCTATAGAGCTGAGGTTCAGTATGAAAGTGGATTTAATGAGGAAAAGGAATTTCAGCTCAAGGTCTATGGTGAGTGTCCCATTTACAATTTTTTTAATATTTATTCACTTTAATAATTTCACAGCCTTTTACATTATTAAGTCCTAAAAAACAAAAGATTTGCTTTAGGGTGTCTACTATGTAGGGTCTTCCCCAGCCTAGGTACCCGCCAATGACTATGCCACACACGGAGCTTAATATTACACGTCTTTATTCGTGTGCTTGTAACTTCGAACTGTGAGTACCTGGCTTACAAATTGACAATGTCAGGTTAGAATAGCAAGAAAGGGATACTGGAAAGCAAGGTTGTCTTTTATTGAAATAATCTTTTATTCCAAGAACACAGTGAATAATTCATGTTGTAAAGTTGATTAACTCCAACATTTTTCTCAGTTAGATCGTAATATGTATTTGTGATTGAGTACTGGTGTGAAATATATTTATAATGCAAATGTATATTTATGTCCTCAGGACAGAAAAACGGATCTAGCACTATTGGACATAAACAGACCAAACCCCAGTCTTGCTACACTTCCTTCCTACCTGGGACCAAGCAGAGCCTGACTGGGAACCGCAGCCCTGGCAAAACTGTTCACACTAGCATTTGCCTCTCTCTCTCTCTCTCTCTCTCTCTCTCTCTCTCCTGAAGCTCCACCCATGCAAGCTGTAATTACCTGGGCAAGCTGGAAAAAGTGACAGAGACACCAGGAGTGCTCACCTGAACTTTCAGACCAATTTCAAATGCTTCACATCACTGGGGAAATGTCCAGTGGAAGAAATGGGCTGCCCTAGTCTGAGACCAAGTCAGGAAATGACTTGAACAAGGGCCAGGGCCAGGACCATACATAAGCGTAACACGTTCACCCCCACTGGAAAGAATTTTATCTTTTAGAAGAGACAGAACGGAAGAGAGAGTGCATAGGGGAGAATAAGAAAAGGCAAAGCAGTCAAGACTGTCCTATAAATGAATTGACAGTGCCCCCGAACTGATCCAGCTCCTGTCCATGCCACTGGAATCAAGCTATCCAGGCTGAAGAGGGCTGAACGCCCGAAACCGGTCCTTGGATGCTTGTTTCCAGTCCAGGGAGGACCTGGCTTGGCAGTTCGGGCTGGGCTGTTCCCATGGGGCACAGGGTCAAGACTGATTTGCATATGGCTGGGTTCAAACTGGAATGGCATGGTGAGCAAAAAAACGATGGATTTAGGCCCAGATCTCTGTACTGGGGTGAATGTATGACATTGTTCTGCATTCTGTCTATCACCTGTTGTTTTTGCATTTGTCACCCCGAGTGGGACGGGTATGTTCAGACTTGAGTCCCGTGCTCTCCATGCAACTGGAATCAAGCTATCCAGGCTGGAGAGGGCTGAAAGCCCGAAACCGGTCCTTGGATGCTTGTTTCCAGTCCAGGGAGGACCTGCCATGGCAGTTCGGGCTTGACTGTTCCCATGGGGCACAGGGTCAAGACTGATTTGCATATGGCTGGGTTCAAACTGGAATGGCATGGTGAGCAAAAAAATGATGGATTTAGGCCCAGATCTCTGTACTGGGGTGAATGTATGACATTGTTCTTCATTCTGTCCATCACCTGTTCTTTTTGCATTTGTCACCCCGAGTGGGATGGGTATGCTCAGACGTGAGTCCCGTCCTCTCCATGCCACTGGAATCAAGCTAAACAGGCTGAAGAGGGCTGACACCCCGAAACCGGTCCTTGGATGCTTGTTTCCAGTCCAGGGAGGACCTGGCTTGGCAGTTCAGGCTGGACTGTTCCCATGGGGCACAGGGTCAAGACTGATTTGCATATGGCTGGGTTCAAACTGGAATGGCATGGTGACCAAAAAAACGATGGATTTAGGCCCAGATCTCTGTACTGGGGTGAATGTATGACATTGTTCTGCATTCTGTCCATCACCTGTTGTTTTTGCATTTGTCACCCCGAGTGGGACGGGTATGCTCAGACGTGAGTCCCATGCTCTCCATGCCACTGGAATCAAGCTATCCAGGCTGAAGAGGGCTGAAAGCCCAAAACCGGTCCTTGGATGCTTGTTTCCAGTCCAGGGAGGACCTGGCTTGGCAGTTCGGGCTGGACTGTTCCCATGGGGCACAGGGTCAAGACTGATTTGCATATGGCTGGATTCAAACTGGAATGGCATGGTGAGCAAAAAAATGATGGATTTAGGCCCAGATCTCTGTACTGGGGTGAATGTATGACATTGTTCTGCATTCTGTCCATCACCTGTTGTTTTTGCATTTGTCACCCCGAGTGGGACGGGTATGCTCAGACGTGAGTCCCGTGCTCTGCATGCCACAGGAATCAAGCTATCTAGGCTGAAGAGGGCTGAAAGCCCGAAACCGGTCCTTGGATGCTTGTTTCCAGTCCAGGGAGGACCTGGCTTGGCAGTTCGGGCTGGACTGTTCCCATGGGGCACAGGGTCAAGACTGATTTGCATATGGCTGGGTTCAAACTGGAATGGCATGGTGAGCAATAAAACGATGGATTTAGGCCCAGATATCTGTAATGGGGTGAATGTATGACATTGTTCTGCATTCAGTCTATCACCTGTTGTTTCTGCATTTGTCACTAATATTAGTACATTATGGTTTGCCATTGCTTGTTTTCAGTATAGGATGACTTCTGCCTTATTCTGACTATTGGGTAACAGCCTAGAGAGAAGGCTCGAAGCATTTTTAACATATAATCAGCAACAGCAGGTCCTGTTAATTTAACTACTCTCAGAGGGCAAGTATTCAGCTGAAACTTCAGTTTTAAGAGCAATATTGACAAAAACAATATCTGAAATCCACATCCAGTCAGGAGGTGATACATGCATTTACATACATGGTAGCATCTGGCACTTGGTTAAATTGTTTAAATCATTGCCTGTTTTCGTGAAAACGCAGGGTATCTAAGAATAGAAGTCCCAAATTGACAACAAAGAGTGGAAATTCGAAAAAAGCAGTAAATTCCTACACTGGTAGGAAGTAGGTGTAGCATCTTCTCTAGCTTTGGGACCCGTCAATGATCACACCACACACATCGAGCTTAGTATTACATGTTTTTATTAGTGCATGTGTCACCGTGAACTCAACACTCTAAACCAGTCTTTACTGCATTCTGCTCTAACACTTACGTCACAGCTCTGCAGAGTCAACAGGAACCAAAAGGGTTTTGTCATTGCTAACTAGCAAGACAATACATATCCCCGTCTGTTAAATAAAAAATTTCAATTAGTTTTACAAAATATGTACACATAAATAATTAAATATCTTCAATCAATCTTTTTGGTGCTGAATTACTTGACCTGATCTTGTCATTGGAAGCTGTGAACGGTCACCATCAGTGTCTAGGGTCTTTGCTGATGACAGAGAGACAAAAGCAGTCACTGATGTTTCAGACCCAGTTCTCTTTCAACATGTAGATCTGATGAATGGTGAGTTAGACCCCCAAAATTAGATGAGTTTATGGTAATCGGCTTTCCAGTGTTCTGGTCAGATACCATGTGTCACCTTGGTAGATACCACTTTAAAATGTTTCTCATCAAATGGGGTATCTGACTTTCTTTTCTGCATATGGCGTGCGAGCACTCGATCTCCTGTCTCAAAGATGTTGTTCTTCATGTCGTCTTTTGTTTATGAACCAAGTCCTTCTCATGAGTTGCTTTCTCAGCTTTCTCTCTCTGGTTAGTCCACAGAGGTATCTTGGTTGTCATTTCTCTTCCGAACATCGATGTCACTGGACTTTCCCCTTGTGGTCGAGTGAGGTGTTGAACAATAAGCTCTCAGGGTAGAAGTTAACACCGTTTTTAAATCGAGCTTCTCAAGAGTAGCATGCTGCATTGCTTTCTTTAGCACACTCATAAAGCGCCCACTAAGTCTGCGGCCACAGATATGTGCTCTTTTGATGCTTTATATTCAGGTGCTCAAAGAAATCTTTGAACTCTTGACTGTTAAAAGGTGGGCCATTGTCAGATTTCAAAATGGCTGGAATATCCCATGTCACCAAGATGCCATCCAGTCTCTGAATGACTCGGTCTGGAGTGGTTGTTTAGAGATCTTCAATTTGGTGAAATTGTAAATATTAATCTACAACCACCATCAGGTGAGGTCCTTGGCAAGAGGACAGAAAAAGTTGATGCCTACTCTCTCTCATGCATGCTTCATTAGTTCTGACTTGCTTAAGGTGTGCTGAGTAACTTTTGTAGAAAGGCAGTTGCATATATGCCAGGCCTTTCATTCAATTTCAACCTGCTCGTCGAGATACGCAAACCATACTCGGTCTCGAAGAGCTTGCTTTGTGGCAATGATTCCAAGATGTAATTTGTGGGCCACTTCAATCATCTTCTATCACAGACTCTCCGGAATCAGGATTCTTGAACCTCACAGTACAACTCCTTCCTTAGTTATGGACAGTTTATCTTTGACATTATTGTATTTTTGATATTCATCACCACTGGTGAGAGGTTGAGGGTGTTGATTCTATGACTGGTGTGCAATTATATCTTTCAGCTTTAGCATGTCATTATCATGGCTCATAATAGTGAAAATCTGGGCTAACGAAATGTTAGCTGTAGAGTTTGATTTTACATTGAAATTGATATAGGCTTCCACAGTCTTAGATGAAGTACTGTGACCTTGTATAAGCATTCTAGAAAAGTAGTCAGCAGGGTTCTGATCTTTCCCTGGATGATGCCCAATGTTATAATTGTATTCTTGCATTCGTAGTCCCCATCGTTTAATGCGAGCTGGCATCTTGGCCTTTGGATTGCCAAATATAGTCAGGAAAGCTTGAAGATCAGTTACCAGTGTAAAAGACTTTCCATGCAGGAATACATGGAAATGTTCACAAGCCCATGCCATGGCTAAAACTTTCTTTTTCATGTTGTGAATAAACACGTTCTGTTCGGGACAAACACATACTTGAATATGAGCAGTTGGGTGTCTGCTGGGCTGTGGAAGAATTGTGCCTAACCGGAATGGGCTAGAGCCAACAATGTCTGTATGAAGCTTCAGATTGAAATGTGCCATTTTGGTAGCATTCTAACATTCTTTTTTGTCAAGTCTCTCAATGGAGCACTTCACTTACAGTGGCAAGGTCTTGTATGTATCTGGAACACAGGGCTTAATTTGTGTCGGTGCTTGCCGGTGCTTAGCACCGGCACCTAATTATCAGGGCCGGGTCTACAGTGAGTCACGCATTAAGAAGTGCACGTCAGTTATAGTAATTGATTTCGTGTGTGCATGTGTGCTGCTGTACTGTAAATGCTGCTGTCACTTAGTTGCCCGGGCCGTACTGGTTGTGTGAGATCATGTAAAACTTACTGTCTGAAGACGACTATCCGATTCCAGATTTCTCCTTACTCTTGGTTTTTTCACTGACAAGACTTCCGGGATCAGTGTTGCCAGCCCAGTGGGCGGGACACTGAGTTGGGCAGGGCTTTGGTTTGCCTGGGCCGGTTTTCTTCTGCGGGGGTTGGGACTGTGCGAGGCAGAGGCAGTGACGCGTGCGCAGATTTTGGCAATTAAATGCGCGCGCATTCACTTCTTTAATTTTGCCACAGCACGCCCCAGAATACCCGCACAGCCAAGGCCGGCCGCATCTCGTCGTCCTGCTCACCACAGAGTAACTGGTGGCTGAACTTAAATGCCGCCCTTGAAAGTAGCTGGAGTCCGACTTGGACGACGTTGGTGGAGTAGACGTAGACTACTACTGCTGCAGTACTGTACAATGCTCACCAGGTGAGGGCCGGCGAGGCATGGCGGCATTTATAAGTATCATTCCTCTTTCACACGCAATCCAGACATGTCAGTCATTCCCTGGTTTCATCTCTTGATGTTCGATGCGGCAAAATGTCCATGTTTCTTCCCCCAATGCGTATATATGAGACGTTAGTGCCCATTTCCGGCAGAGGTTGCACATAGCTCAGCTGGGCCTGTACATTTCCATCACACTTTACACTTTCGCCCTTCCGCTAAAACGTGCACTGTGCTTCCTGCAGGACACGAAGAACAGTTTTGAATCGTTAACAATTAGACCGACAGACACCGCATCTACAGACGCACTTAGGACGGCATTGAACAATGTAGGGCACTGTGCAAGAAAACTGTGAGAATAAGACGTATGATGAACATTTAATTTCTTTTGAATGAAGACTAAAAAAACCAACACATTTTTCATACACTTGAAAGGCCCGTGCCTTCCCAGCATAGGCCAGCGGTCGAATCCACTGGCCCCCAGACAATGAAAAATTAGATCTAAACTTTAAAACCGTTATTATTTCATAGTAAATACTTGTTAGCTTGAGCAAGGGATGTTAGGCTACTTTTTATTTCCAGAGCATTTAGCTATAGTAACCGTTGTTTAATACCTATCTCAAAACATGAAAAAAATATCTTATTCAAACTTGCTCTTGCAATAGTGCAGAGGAAATCCAGCTCTTTTATTTCATAGCCTTTGGGAGGTACAACTTGTCTCTTGTGTATGGATCTGACCTTGCAGCAAACAGGGCAGGCTATGGAACGGCTCAGGCATGTACATTGTCTTATTGTTGTCCTGATTGTAAACAGTGATTTGCTGCCACTGACATTTCTACCTTTTAGACTAATGCCTTGCTTAGTTTGGTTGTGAATCTCGCTTGGATAACAACAGTACCAGCAAGAAATACAGTCGGCACCTGCTTTGACACGGAGTTCTTTAACCCGATATCTTTTCTGTTTTCACATACACTTTTGTTGTCATTAGGGTTATTGACGATCCCTTTTCTCATTAAATGAACTTGATGCACCCTGACCCACCAAAAAAGCAGACATAGACTAATAAGCAGGTACTATTTTCGTGACAAACAAGGCAGCAGTGTTTATTAATGCGGCGAGGCGTTCTCTGCATGCTGTTTTTTATGCACTTCAGGGTTCAAGGTTCCTTGTTGGCATTTTGAACAAGGAGATTTACTGACTATTCATTTCTCCACCATAGTCATTGATATTATGAAGTGTCTTTCACAGGATAATCACTGAGCAATTGTAGTCTGTATAGAAATACAAGACTGCAGATGCCATCAGACTTAGAGACAAAGATTGGAGTACGACTTTCTTGATGTACCTGTCTCTGACTAACTAATTTGATTTTAATTGAAATTGTAGATTGAATAAAATCTCCAGGGGAAAGATATGGCACAAACATCATCAGAGTTACGCTTACTGGGTCCTGAATACAAGTGCAAACTGCGCACTTGCTTTATTTTGTTGTTGTTTTATATAGCTCAAACTTGACCAGAAGCTATTGGAGTATTTTACATGAGCACCAGTTACATTACTAAAGGGCATATTCATTTTTGGTAGCCACAGTAACATTAAACGATTTGCCCGGAATTCCAGGATGTTGAGCTGACGCCGAGACTTGAACCTGATTCCTCAGCTACAAACAGAGCCATATTAGCCGTAGCAGGCGTTTCCTTGGTGGGCTGCCAGGGTGGGGGCTGGTTTTGCATCCCTGGGGGGCGTTTTTGTTACCAGGGGGCTGGGTCTGCAATATCTCCTCCCTGTAACAAAAGCAGCAGCAGTGTTTTCCACGATTACACACCTTCTCCCACCTTCTCCTGCGGTTTGAGCTCCCAGTCCGGCCCTGACTACAAAGTTAATAGCTGATATCACAGAAAAGTATTTTTATGTGGGTAGCTCAGGGGGTTACTGCTTTTGTCACATAGATTGTTTTGTTACTTGCAATTCATACATTTTAATCCTAATCTACAGTAACCTTAAAACTGTTATCAAAGACTTCAGCTGCATGTAAAGTGCTATGCTAGAGATGGCCACCACAATGCCAAGGACAACACAATAGGCCAATAATTGGTACCATTGCGTGAATGCCACCTTTGTGTCAGGTCTAGACACCATTAATACTATGGATGCCCAAAATATATTAAAAACGGTAATCAGGGTGGCACCATATATTCAAGGATGCACTCGGTTTGTCAATGGTGGCCACCATTATACAACATGTGGCTACCTCAATTTGACAATGATGCTAATATCCGAACACTGGCCACCACTGGGTCATGCCACCATTATGCCAGGGCTAGGCATTATAATGCATGTGAGTATTGTCCGTTCCCTAAATTGGCACATAGAGCACTGGAATGTTTCACTTGTCCCTTTTCCATGCACTTGTCATTTTAGCTAATTTATTCCCAAATTTGTGCTTTAAATGCACTTTTAATTTAATCTTTTTCAAACTTTTCACAGGGCAGGGGAACCTTCTATCAAAACCTTACTTGGAGCAAGGCTCCCTTGCTGAAATTCAGATCGGGTATTACATATGCCTTTCATCAGTGCCAGTTGAGGATGTGGGCGGAGCCAATGGAGTGTGGGTGGAGCCAGGTGAAAGTGGGTGTGGCCTCCCCAGAAAATGTTTATCACCTGCACTTCATATTTTACAAATTAAGCACTGCTGGAACAGTAACTGGTCATGCCAAGAAATGAACACACATTGGAAACATCTTGTGGGGATCAGCGTTTAACATCGCTTGTACTTTAGCAAGATCAAGTGTCATACCCCGATCCTAAAAGATATGGGTAGAGAATTCTAGCTTTGTCTTATGGAACTCACAGTTGTCTGCATTCAGAGTCAAACTTGCATCAGCAAGTAAATGGCATAATTGTGCAAAAGCTTTTTGTGCTCTTTTTGTGTGGCTCCAAAAACCAATATATAATCAATATAAATGAACGCATTCATGACAAGCTGTCTAATACATTGAATGACATCTTTAAAAACTTCTTCAACTGATGACACATCAAAACTTCATCTTTTGTATGGAAACAAGCCAACATGTGTAGAAAAGGTTGGCCTGTACCTGCAATGTTCTTAGATTTACAACTTATTATAACCTTTATTCAAGAAAGACGAGAGAAGACCTTTGCACAATTTATTTGCGTTATCATGTCAGCAATGTGTGGACCTGGATGTCATTCTCGTTCAATAATCTTGTTTGCCTGAAGCATGTCAACTCATATTCTTACGGCTCCTTCACTGTCCTTTTTTGGCACTAACATTATGGGAGAAAGCCAGGGCATGGGACCAGTAGAACGCTCAATAATATCATGCTTAAAGAATAATTCAAGTTCTTTTTCAACAGCGTCTTGTAAATTAAAAGCAATTTGCCTATGTATTTGAGCAACAGGAAGACCGTCCTCATTAATATGCAACTATACTTTCATAGATTTAAGCTTTCCAAAACCATGAAACAATGAAGGGAATTGACTTACTATTTCATGGTGAGCATTCATGTTCTAGTTCATGAAATCAGTCCCCTATAAGCAGCTGTGCTGAAACTGAGTAGACAGCACTTCTTTTTGCATTGTACGTATCCCCAAACACTCAGTATAATGTATACCCTTATCTTGCGAGGCAGCACATTACCTTTATGTATGGCCTAACCCACAGCTTCCCGGCCAATGACATTTAGATTCTCTGTACTGCATTAATTATCTTCAACTGCTTCACAGTGGCTAGGCATGTGCTTTGACTTCACGTGCATTAAGCGTTGATTCCGTATTTCTTCTATGACAGCACACGAAAAAGCATAGGCAGTTTGCTTAGACCACAGCAAACTCTCTGGGAGAGCACTGTCGATTTTCGGGTTCCTCACCCCCTATCTCATCACCATTTGTAGTGTGTCCTCTAGCCTGGCTACCCTCCAATGACTACTGAACACCTGGAGCTTAATATTACGTCTTTATTTGTGTGCTTGTAACTGCAAACTTAACTTTCTAAACCAGCCTTCATTGCATTCCGCTCTAACACTTATGTCACAGCTCTACAGTGTCCATCAGGAACCAACAGGGTTCTGCCATTGCTAACCTAAAAGACACTGTAAAGCGGAGGAGTTCTGTAAAGGTGTGAGCATCCATGCAGTTAGAAAACTTCTCTGACATCAACACTCACTCGTTGTTGTTATGTGTATTTGTAAAGTGCACTATCACCTGCAACTGTATTCTTGGGCTGTGCAGGTGTATGAGCCTAGCCCTGCCTAGGGTAGGCTGGTTAATTGAAAAGCCAGGTCTTCAGCTTCTTGAGGAATTCAAGAAGAGATGAGGTGGAAGCTCTGATGTGGAGAGGTCCCTTGTCATAGAGAGACACTTGAGAGAATGGGCCACAGATCTAAAGGTGCTGCCCTTGTTCCTAATAAATATATGGAATGTAAATGTTCTCCTGTTTATTGGAACCAAGATTTGCTTTGTTGTCAATACTTATGTATATTCAGTGGGTCAAATGTTTTCTGCCCTTAGAAGCAGAAGTGTAACGCAAAATGTTGGCCTCTTCTGCAGAAAGTGATGAGGTACCCCTGAGTTTCCCATATCTTACGTGGTACATTGGACTTGGGCTGAATAACGACCCCCTGAATGTTTGAAAACCCCATTAAACAGTGGGCTCCTGCACTGCTGAAGCCTGTGTAACGCCCTGCATGCAACATCCTTCATTAAGTGCTGCACTCACTGGTGGGGAACAAGGAGACAGGGGTCTATCTCTATAAGAAGACCCTCTGATGTCTAAAGGTGTTTTATGTTGGCAGCTGTTGTAATCTGCGCCCAAATAAGGGTTATTTACATGACAGAAGATAGTTGGAATGATAATGAATGCAATTGGTGAGTGCCTCCAATTTACTGGAAAAACTGTGGTGAGCCTATCAGAGTTCAACATAATTAAAGAGTGCCCAGTCATTCAGTGAGCAAAGATGTTCATATTTTACTACAACACAAAGTAGTCCTCATTTAGACATTCCAACCACAGCTGTTTCATAGCCACTTTTGGATGAACAGAGTATTGTTGAAACTGCACTTGTCTTGGCTATCAAATGGGTAGACTGCCAAGTGCAAGTTTACTGAACACACTATGATATTGAAGTTACCTGTTAAAAAGATGGACATTTTTGGCTATATTTAGAGCTCAGTGGGTGCGGGAAATCTGCCAAAAAGTGTAAGATGTCCAAAACTCTAAAAAAAAGTCCCATGTCACTGAAAATACTGCTGACTCCACTCTCTGGTAAAAAATACAGCTACTGAATTTCTGATGCTGCTGCTGTAGTGTAGTTCCTATATTCCCAATAGACTCTGCGCATTGGAATAGTATATCCTATAGATTTGACGTAGGACTGAGGTCTACTAGGTCTCTATCGGATATACTAGACTTAATTGTGTGCCAGCTAGCTCAGAGATCACTAGAAACTTTCGAAGAAGGGATTCATTTCTGATAACTGCATAAACATGACAACTTTGTTTCCCAAGAATAAGAAATGTATCTCTAGAGTCGCGGAAACAATAGTTATTTTACTCAGTCAATCGTGCATGCTTCGTTTCACCAGAGGTGCAGAGAAATAGAGAGACGGGCGTTTCCAATAAAAGGGTATTTATTGAACAGTCTTCTTTCTCATGCAGAGGAAATGAACTGCTACAATCGTAATACTAGTTGCAAAGTACAATGCGTACAGTACGAAGAGTATAAAAAAATAATACTGTAAAAGCATGATATGGTTTCTAAGCCATAAAATACATAGAATACATACATTAATAAATAAAGACTAAAAGTACTCAACTGGTGCTTCTAAAATACGCCTCCTCTGGTGTACCTAACCTAGGTCTAGTAAAAGGGAAGAAGTAAGTGAGGTGTAGCTTAGTTTCAATATTCTTTTGCCAATAATCTATCCAATAATTCTCTCTGGGTCTAATCAGCTCCGTACCTTGGTTTAGAATGAAGGAGGTCTGGTATCTCTCTCTCAGGACTCGTTTCCCAACAACCCGCAAGGGTAGCTTGGAAACACTGGAGCTGGATTTCTCGGCAAGAGAAAAGATAGCGTCTCTCTCAGTGCGTCTGCTGGAGGGTCGGCTTCCTTCGGCACTTGTTGTAGCAGGGCGTCGGGCAAGAACATAGTCGAACTGCTCCAAACCACCGTGTGTTTGCCTGGGCAAGTGTGGGCATATTTAAACCTTGAAGGTGCCTAGTTTGACGTAAGGTTGGACATAATAACATCATCAAAGACTCAGTTCTTTGATAACTCCATGAGTTCTTGGATAAATCAATAATCAAGCAAGGGGAAGTCCCTGACTGCTGAAGGCGGGTTTTTCCAAGAAATCGTTGTGGATTTTCAGAACTAGTGGAAGTAGCCATGCCGTATTTGGACTGCATAGGCTAAGTCTAAATATGGTTATGATTTCTATGCCTATATAAGGATAGGGTGATTTATACCTATATATGGGCATGAATCGGAAAAATTACACTAGGGTCCTAAATTCATATACAACACCCACTCCAATTTATTATGTTTAACATTACTGAATTATAAGCACTAAAACATATCTAAAGCATGTGTTTACAATCCCACCCAAAATACACGAAATGCATTTGATAGGGTTGCACACAAAAAAAGAGCATTTGTATAGTACGCATTTAAAAGCAATAGGCGTCATATAAAACATGACCTATTATGTTAGCAAAGCTAACTGAATGAATCATGTAATGACCTTTATGAAATGGCTCTAAGTTACAGAATAAAAGGTCGTGACCATTCCATAGCAGAAATAATATACCGTTTTTATTTTGAGGACAGGTCAAATATCGTCTCTTTAGGAAGTATTTAAAGAATTTCTTGTTCTCTAAGAATAGGTCTACTTTAAGCAGATTACTTTGTGCCCCCAATTTTTATTTTTTTCATTTTCAAGTTCTTTGGGAAAAAGTCAAAATTAGCATTAGAAAAATAGAGTTCCAAAGCTTTGGAAGGTTTGTTATGAAAAGTGAAGGCCAAATTCAGAGTTCATGGAACGCTGTGTGCAGATTTCAAAAGTTATTCTCTCTGTCGGGAGAAAACATCAAATCGTCTAGGCTGACAAAGAAATCGTCTACCACAGTAGGTGAAAGTGGAACTACTTCATTAAGTAGATCAATTGTGCACAGATGTGAAGCATCGCCGTCAGCGTCAGCCACATTAGAAATGTTCAAATCAGATGGTACCTGTGTGCCTGTTGATCCGCGTATCTCACCTCCTGTTGGATTTGCCGGTGAGACCTCAATGAATGCCGTCATCAGGATAGGTAGCCGTTGGGGGCAACACAACATGTGAGTGGTTACCAGAACCAGTAATGCGTCTGCATCCGTTGGCGCAACCGATGGTAGTGTTAGACAAACATCTAACACACATTCCATCTCCACAAAGCAGGCATCGTAGAACAGGTAATATGCAATCTTGCCAGATTGGTCTAAATGAAAGAAACCAAGTAGTATTCAGATCTCTTAAATGAGCCAAGCCAAGGACCTGTGTTATTCTGTCACGGCACCTCATCGCCTGTAGCCCATGTTCCATGCCGGCTTGGGAATCGTTGGTGGCCGGATTTGCCATAACGGAGCAGTAGGAATAAAAACAAGATCCCTGCTACGAGTCCCAAAATGAGAGGCAGGCCGCCGAACACAGAGTGGACGAAGTTAGGAAAAATGCCCAGGACTGCTTCAAAGGGTGCTAACAGTCCCGAAAAAATCGTCTTAAATACATGTGCAATACCGCTGGTATCAGACATGTTTGAGATTTGACCTAACATTTCTGCGAAATGTACTGGGCAGTTTGTTGATAATAATGCATGTATCGCTGCAGAAGTCCTTGCAACTTGCAGATCATACATTTCTCTAGACGAGGTCAGGGGCACAGTTTTTTGCAAAAGAATGGCTTTCATTCTGCTTAAAGTATCAATTCGTGTCGAAGAGATATTCAGTGGATGCCATAACGCCGACTGCCTGTCTGACTTGCTTTTTGGATACTATACTTGCATACAACAAGTGACCCTGGCTGACACACTAACTAGATACGCTTTTCCTGGCAACATGCCACAACAGCTGTGATCATTGACCATAACCCAGCTGCCTGAAAACTGGTTCTATCACCGCTGCTGGTAAGCCGTGCAGGTGGCAAGAAAGGTTATTTGAAGAACCCTCGCAGGCTCCATGTAAATTAATACAAGTATACCGCTTAGTGAGGTTTTATAATTTTTACTACTAAGACACACTTCCTTTCCCCCACTTCAACATTTGTGTGTGTATGGTAAATTCCAGGTCGACTTAATGTATCCTTTACCCAACCTTTCATACAGGCCTGCTGGTGTATGTTGTAAGCAAAACTGAAATTGGAAAATCATCACTGGTATCGTGATGGTGCCCTGTATTATCCATTCCAAGACAGGTTTCTCAGAAACGGTTAATGATAATCTTTTCAGTTTTTCAAGGCTCAGCACCGTATAGTCTGCTCCTTTTCTGCCAAGGAGATTTGTTTATCTGTAAGGTTAAAGACAGTAAACAATGACCTGGTATTGATTAGACACCATGGCACGTAGCCTGAACGCAGATTTTGTAACGTCCAGCCTAGCAGCATTATAGAACGTAATTGAGACTGGCTATGTTGTAACATTAGCAAGTCCTGCTCTAATATGTCAATGGCATATGATACAATGCTGTCCAAAGAATAACTTCTGGAGGACAGAGTCGTTAACCCATTGTCCACTACAGAGAGAGCTTTCTCTAAATTAATACAATCAATTTCTCGTATCTTTTCTGCAGTTTCCATTTGCGAGATTTTCCATGCCTCATTGTAAGCAGAATATATACCGGCGTATATGAAACGTTTTTGACGTAGTTTAGGAGGTCCAAGTAAGAAGTCTCGTAAGTCAACGCCTTCTTTAAGTAAAGTTAAGGGTTGTTTAATTTCTGGAAGTGTGGATTTCTGTAGCCACTCAAGGCATAGTTTTCCTACACTGTATGTTGTAACTTTCCCTGGATGTTGTCTCTGGGAATATCTTGGATCTGGACTGTTCATTTTGAACCCTTGTGCTTTGTTCAGGAATCTATCTTGACAGTTATTCGTGTCTGTGGGCCAGATGAACCATTTTTTCCAATCAGGATAAGTTCTGTTCTGTTGTAAAATCTGTTTTATGTCTACCTCCTTTTTTGGCTTTAGGTATGAACGGTTTGTTTAAATCTTTCATCTTAGCTAAGCCAAGACAAGATGTTTGTTGTACAGTGTCATTTAAAAACATTATTTGTTCTGGGATAATGCAGGCCCTGAATAAGGCTTCTAAATCTTGCACCTGCCAGTATTTTGTGCCCCAAACAGTTTTTGTCTCAATGTTGTCTTTCCAAAAGTTAAAACCTAATGTAGACAGCTGAGCATAAAAGTTCGTAGAATAAATTTGTTTAGTATTGGTCAGCATGTTTTTCATTCCTGTCTTATTCACATTTTTTTTAAAAAACGTTTCTGGATTTGTGACATTAAAACCTGAGAAGTATGGAAACTTTTCATAAAATGTTTTTGAGCTGCCCTTTGGCGGCGTTGGACAATGTTCCCATTAATTATAAGTTAAAAAATTTCTAGTGTTTGCAGATTTGTGCATGTAATGGTGACCATAATGATTAAAACAATACATTTGTTCATAATCTGATGAACCTTCTAAGTATTCATGTTTTGTGAATTTGGTTGACATTTCTAAATATGTCATCATATTATTAACAGTTTCAAAGTCCTAATCATCAGAAAATGTGCTGGGTGAAACAATGTCACTCAAAGAAACCTTAAACTGGTGTAGATTCTTCAAAAGCTCCACCGGGCCATAAATGTCATAATCAGTTGTGTCCCATGCTATACCACCAGGTATAGGAGCGGCTGTGATGTTCACTGATGACAGGTCTCTTCGTTCACGATGAGTTGAGTTGTGAGGTTTCAGGAGCAAGTTGATGTTCTTACTTGCTGTGTCCATTGTACTGTATTTTCCATCTTTCCCAAACCTAAAACAAGAATGTGCCAGAGAAGGAGAAAAAGTACATCTAACACAATCCAAAATTCAACCCATGGTGAAACCAGGTATGTATTTTCAAGTTGATGAAAGAGTTGTGTTATTTTTTCTTTGAAAGTTTTATTTGCTGGCTTGGTTTCAGGTTCACTGAGATCCTCAGAAAATGTTTCAAAGTTAATGAAATAGCCAGAGGCAGTTCTGTCAATTGTTGGGATTGCATCCAGATTTTTCGGAATCGCCGGAGCTGTTTCTTCCTTTGTCATATTAGTATAATCAGAGGCTATATCATTGTAGAAAGGTGTTTCTTGACAAACTGTTATTTGGGTCTCAGGAGGCACAAGTTCTATGGCTTTGTTGCATAGTCCTTTTTTTCTTACTGTAGGTTTATCAAAGGTTTATAAGTATTTCAATTTGAACCTCTTGGAATGTAGCAAGATTTGGTTGTCTGCTACATCTTGGAAGTCCACTGGGCCTACTACTTATTATCGGCCACATGATGTGGTTTGACCAGGTCGATGGACACGATTCAGTTCTCCCTTTTTCCAGCAAGGGGCGGTAGTAACGCTGATCTTGTTCCGTGGATTGCTAAGACAGGTACTGCTTTTTTGTAAGAAGGCCCAAATTCCTTCTTCACCGCGATCTTTTCCCTGACTAGATCCCCAATTTTGGAATCCAGACAGGTCTTGCTGGGACAGGTGGTTTTTCCTCAGTGGTCGTTGGCTTTTGTGTCGTGTTACTCAGACTTCTACTTGTTTCATTTAAGTCCTGTAAAACAGCCAAACGGTCTTTGATATCAAAGGGTTTTTGTTTCACCACTGAAGTTTGACAATCAAGATCCTGGATGAGCATTCTAGTTCCAAATAGTAATTCATATGGAGTGATTCCCCCCAGAGAATTTCTTGGCAGATTATTAAGACTACGTTGGACACTTATTAGATGTTTGACCCACCCGTCACCCGAACCTAATACCCTTGCTGTTCTAGATTGCTTTATGTCTCAGGTTTTTCTTTCCACTACCGCATTTCCCTCAGGATGGAATGGACTTGAATTCCGCAATGCAACGCCCAAGCTGGCCATGGCCTCCTTGTAAGCTTTGGAGCTAAACGCAGGACCCTGGTCAGAATGTAGCGTGCCGATTGCGAATGTGCCGATAAAGACTCGTAAATCTTTTATAACAGTTCGGGCGTCAGTCGAGCGCTGAGACCACATCCAAATGAATCTTGTCCTAATAGTTGTGGGAGCGCATTCGTCCATGTTGACGTCTGTGTGTAGAAAGTCTAATGCTGTTTAACAGTGGTGTCTGTACTGGGCTGGCTACACTGTAGTCAGGTACCTGGTGGCTTTCAAAGCTATGATCTCTGTAACAGGTATCACAGTTAATTCTGAATTTGTAAACTTCGACGCTCATTCCCGGCCACCAGTACATCTCTTCTAGTTCTATTAGAGATTTTAAGATCCCTTGATGTGTCAGACCCTCTCCCATATGTGCTTCGTATACCAAAGCACCTCACTGGTTCCTGTTTAGAATTACTCTATCCCCCACTCCAGGGATTCAAGCAAAAGGAACGGAGTTTGCATCAATTATGTATGTATATCCGAGTGGATAATTTAGAGGTAACGCTGCATAGCTGCCTTTCATTGAGGCATTCACTGCTAGCATTGTTTCACCGTCTATTTTCCCAGCCTCATCAGCCAATGAATTCCCTGCAACGTGAACGCCTTCACGTTGATGACTCAGTGTATGAATCACGTGAGTCTTTTGTAGTTCTTTTTGTAATAGAACTACTTGTTCCCAAAGCATTTTGTGCCTAATTTTGCCACCTTTTGCGTCTTTGAAACCATTTTGAACCCAGTTCTGCAGATATTCATTGTAAGACTGAGCGCAGTAATACGAATCGCACATTATGAGTGTGGGGAATTCGCAATCGGTATTTTCAATCGCCATCTTGAAAGCCTGTAGTTCAGCTCGCTGAGCTGTCCAGTCTCCAAGTGATTGAGTTTTAGTGACCATAGGTCGAAATGTACCTTCGCGCCAGCGACCTTTAACAATCGTGCATGCAGCACTATAGGCTTGTTTACCCCCAATTGCGGGCTGTGCTGATCCGTCTGTATAGATTATACATCCGTAATGTTTTAGAGGTAGAATTTCAGTCGGCAGAGGACATTCTTGTTCGTATTTGAAAAATTCTTGTGTCTTCAAGTATGGGTCAAAAACGTATTCAACGTCTGCTGCAGCAAGAGAGTTAAGCCATTGTATCCATCTTGGATGTAAAGCCTTAGCATTTGGAATGCTTGCTTTTGTCACAGCCTCTAAGGCAGGTACAGGTGTAATGATCATTATGTGTTTACCCTGTGCTACAGCTATCTCTTTTGCTACTGCAGTTTGAACCGCTGTCAGAATCTTTTTTGTAGAAGTGAATTTCATTTCAGCTGGTGTGTACAAGTGTGATTTGTACGCTATGGGTACCTTCTCACCTTTATTTAAGGTCAGGTATGTGAATCCGCATCTCTCTGGGATGATTCGGATTACCAGATTGCGCACGTTGTCGCGTGTTTGTAACTGTATTTTTGCTAACATGTCTGTTTGCACCGAACGTAAAACTTCTGTGTGTTCTTGAGTCCAATTAGTTGGTTTGAAATCAGGTTTGATTAGTTCGTAGAGAGGTCTAACCCTTTCTACGTAATTTAGAACATAAGTTCTTCCAAAATTCAGGAAACCTAGAATCGACAGTAAGTTTTTCAGCGTTTTTGGAGGTTGGAGCAGCGCACATTTCTCTAGAAAGTTGACTGACAGGCTTTTACCTTCACTTGATAATTCGTATCCTAAGAATAGGACGTTGAGGTGGGCAATTCGTGATTTTTTTAAATTGAATTTGTACCCTTCAGAAGCGAACCCAAGTATTATGGTGTTCACTCTTTTCAAGTGCACGTCCAAATTATCATCTGTAAGACAGATGTCATCGACATAGGATAATGCCTCCTCATCATACGTTTGTAGTAACTCTGTTACTCTGGCTGAAAATAAACCTGGACTATTCTTGAATCCCTGTGGGAGATGGCAAAATTGTCGCTGTGTCCCCATTATTGAGAAAGCGGTCAAGTACCTACTTTCTGGTGCAATGTTTTGACAGAAGAAACCGTTAGAAATATCGAATGTGGTTTTATACTTTTTACGCACAATGTTATTCATTAGTGCTGCACTGTGTGCATTTTGTACTGCAAAAGCTTTGCAACAAGAGTTTAAGGGGGTCATTAGGATGACGGGCAGACTTAGTCCGCCCAACATCCCATCGGGGAAGGGACTGCCCGCCATAAGGGCGGGGGTCCCGTGGGGGGTATTACGATGCGCCCGCCACAGTGGCAGGCGCATCATGCATGTTTAAAATTGTGGCGGGAGGTGCTCTCAGCACCGCCTGCGACAATGCTAAACATGCTTGTGATGCATTTGCATACACAATGCGGCAGGCACCGCGCGGTGACTGCTGCATTGTGTAGTCCAATGCAGGGGGGTAGCACAGGTACCCCCCATGTGCACCCTCCACCTCGCCTTCACCATGGGGGCCTGCAGGCGGCCCCCAAAATAAAGAGCCGCCTGCCTTTCCTGAAAGGCATCTGTAAAAGCCCATGCTCATATAGCTGGCGGTGTCTGATAGACACCGCCACCATATGAACCCTTTTCCGCCCCGGACGCAAGGTGACCGGGGCGGAAAAGCGACGGACGGTCTTTCCGTCGGCCACGGACACTCCAGCCATACTAATAAGGTGGGGGGGTCATTTCGGGACGGATGGCGGGCGGTTCGCCCCCACCACGCCGGCGGTGGCTACTGCCGGCCTGGCGGGGGCGAACCGCCCGCCATCCTAATGGGCCCCTTAGTGTCTGTAGTCCAAAACTAGGTGATATGTATTGTCTGGTTTGGAGACAGGAAACAAAGGAGTGTTCATAGATGAGGTGCATGTTTCAATCACCCCTTGGTATTTAAGTTGATCTAAGTTCTCCCTGACTTGTTTTTTAGCTTCTTGCTTAACTGGATACTGCCTTTGTGCAGTAGGTTGATTTTTTAACTGGATTTTATGATGAGGAGAGTCCTCATACCATCCTACGTGATTTTTGTAAAATGCTGGAGCCTGGGCTACAGTCCATTTTCTGGCATAGGTGTATTTTTTATGAATTGGAATGTGATTTGAGAAGGCTGGCATAATTATCTCTTCAAGAATTCAATGGGGGTGAGGGGTGCACACCATCTCTTCATTATTACTCAAATCTTCTCCTGTTTTATTTATTTATTGCGTGCAGCTTGGTTGGTGCCCTACCCAAATGGCACGTATGTACGAACAAGATTTGAATTGGGACAACATCACGCCCCGACCAAGCGCACAGCTCAACTGCGCCTCTGTGGCAATCATGTAATTATTCCTTATTTAACCCAATAATCCTATTAATTCATGCTTTTCACCCACTTATTTCAGCTTTTTCCACTAATAAATACATCCACACGTGAAATGGAATTGCAAATTTTTCTGTTTTCTAATGGTCTAGGTGGGCCATCCGATCCTCTTCCCAGAAACACGACTGACTCAAATTCATCCAAGACAGTTTATTTATTCATATAAAAACCCAATGCATTTCGGGACGAAGTTGCCCTTCATCAGGGGTCACTGTAATAACAAGCAAAACAATAACTATTATTCCTTTTAGCCATGATTAAACATAATATATACAATTACATACATGATCAAACAATCGTATTCGTTGCAAAGTACCAAGTATGTCTGCTCCCATGGGAACTGCCTCCAGCGGTAATCTACCACTCTGAACCACCACCTCTGTATTCAACGGCAGCTATAACCTCATTGTATAATGTGTTTAGCACCCATGTATACCCGCAGGATTAAACTCCATCTAGTTTTGAGCAGTAATTATACAGATCATTCCTCAAGGGACGCATGCTCATGTTCCTTGTTTACTCAAAGATGCTTACCCTTTTACCTTGCTCTCACCCTTCAACTTACTCTTACTGACACCCTCACATCACCTGTCTTTCATCCTCTCATAGATCCCATCTTGAGTAAACAAGGAACATGAGCATGCGTCCCTTGAGGAATGATCTGTATAATTACTGCTCAAAACTAGATGGAGTTTAATCCTGTGGGTATACATGGGTGCTAAACACATTATAAAATGAGGTTGTAGCTGCCGTTGAATACAGAAGTGGTGGTTCAGAGTGGTAGATTACCGCTGGAGGCAGTTCCCATGGGAGCAGACATACTTGGTACTTTGCAACGAATACGATTGTTTGATCATGTATGTAATTGTATATATTATGTTTAATCATGGCTAAAAGTAATAATAGTTATTGTTTTGCTTGTTATTACAGTGACCCCTGATGAAGGGCAACTTCTGCCTGAAATGCATTGGGTTTTTATATGAATAAATAAACTGGCTTGGATGAATTTGCGTCAGTCGTGTTTCTGGGAAGAGGTTCAAATGGCCCACCTAGACCATTAGAAAACAGAAAAATGTGCATTCCATTCCACGTGTGGATGTATTTATTAGTGGAAAAAGTTGAAATAAGTGGATGAAAAGCATGAATAAATAGGATTATTGGAATAAATAAGGAATAATGACATAATCGCCACAGAGGCGCAATTAAGCTGTGCGCTTGGTCGGGGCGCGATGTCGTCCCAATTCAAAACATAATTATCTCTTCACCATGTGGGCACTCCCTGACAAATTCAGGGGGCCAGTCTTGTTCAGCTAGAAGAATGTCATAACCCTTAGATAGCTTCTCCCAAAAGAGTGCCTTTATTTTTCTAGTTATGTCCTCCTCCATCCGGAGTGTTACTTCATATAACTTATGGGGTACACTAACCCTGGTGTCAGCAGTTTCAACTTGAATGCATTCATTCAAGTCCACTGTCTCCAGATGATCCTTCAGGATCTTGTGAGCTATGGTGACCTCTGCTGCACTCTCTAGCATTGTCTGGGCCCACTCCCCATTCTTGAGTTGCGTCCTCAAGATCCTCGGCATGTCTGATCTTTAGACTTTCTACCTTCTTCTTGGTGAATTGAGTTTTCTTATTTTTTGGAGCATGCTGTTCGTCTTTGGACTTCACGCGTTCTTCTTTTTGTTCTGATCATCCTTTTCTTTCGGATTTCTGCAAGGAAGTCTGAAAGGTACGAGAGGAACGTGTATCAATATCTTGATATCTATCAGGTTTTCTCAAATTATCCCTATTTCTAAGGTTATATCTCTTTTCAGAGGGCTCCTGTTGAGGAGACCTTCCTCTGGACTGGGAACGCTTCTTTTTAGGAAGTGTCTGTTTGGTGTTTTCCCACTTCTTTTTAGGAGTAGTGAGATTATTTTTAAAAGCTCTTTCAGGATTTTCAGTTAGTTGGGGTTTTACTGGTTTCCCACCCAAACTATCTCTACCTGGTTCTTCATAGGATTTTTCGATAATTCTGGCAAGCTCATATGGTTGCTCAGTAATATCTGTTTCTTTTAGCTTTTGGCGGATTGCCACAGATGCTCCTTCACCTTTAATGTTGGCTAACAATATAGCTGAGACCTGTTTGAAATCTTTCAGTAGCTTCATACCAAGATTTAAAGCAGGTTCTGGTCCGTATTCATTTTGAATCGGTCTTAGGATGTCTGGTATCACCGCCATGGACGGGATACCTTGTGTTTTTGTGTAGATTGATGCAAAGACTGTACCCCAAGTGTCACAGTCCTCCACGTGTGGTGCAATCCCCATTAGTAAACAGATTGTCAGAATTCTGTGTTTCCCATGAGGTGTACTATCAAGGAATGCTGCCTCTATTTGAGTAGTTTTTTGTGCTTACCAGAACGGAAGTTGTTCTCGTTTGGCGGGCAAATTACAGATTACTGACTGTATAGTCTGTGGTGTAATTTTGTTTGTGTTCCCCTGATGAGGGGTGTGCTGTGGAATCCTTATAGTAGGTTGGATTGTTAAAGTCCGCATGACATATTGAACCAATTGTCTGTGTATTTTTATTAACTGTTTTAGCTGAACTAATAGTTCTGGACCTGTCATTCTTTCAATGTCAGGATGTGGTGTATAGCTGGCTAGTACCGGCAATGTTGCTCCTGGTCTACCTAGTGGACCGATCCTGGTAATGTGATTTTGATGTTGTAGGGCGCCATTAAACCAGAGCTGATGCTCTTGGTAAGTAAGTGGAATTTCAACGTCCTTGAAAGGAACGTATTCCGCTGGAGGTTCCTCTACTTTGTAGTAGTGGAACTTGTGTGTTACTGGATTTGCTGCAGGAAACAGAATCCATGAATAGAATACCTCTGTCTGCCGAAATTCATGTGCCTCTATTACAAAGATTACTTTACCACCTCTCGATGATACTCCATTTTCTATACGTTTTATAGTGATTGTTTTCCTTATATTTACCAGGATGAGTATAGCATCCGGGTCATTTTGTTGGAAATGTGTGTCATCTAAAACTACCCAAGCAGCTGCTGAAGCTCTCTCCCTTTTGTCGTCACTATCCGTCATTTTGTTGACCAAAAGTTTGCAGAGTAAGTTTCAAGGAAACAAAGATTAGGTGCACAATATTTTGGAACACTGTATCCTTCAACGTTGAACAAACCAAAAACTAATACATAGGATTTTCGTCCTACTCAGTTTTGGTGGATATTATATTCTTTTACCCACTCCAGACGTCTTTTGGAGTATTTTACGGGAAAAAGGGGTCTGTGTGAAAAGCACTACTGAGTTACTCTAGTATCTAGCGTTAAATTATCGCCTTAACAAACGTTGGGCACCATGTAGTGTAGTTCCTATATTCCCAATAGGCTCTGCGCATTGGAATAGTAAATCCTATAGATTTGACGTAGGACTGAGGTGTACTAGGTCTCTATCGAATATACTAGACTTAATTGTGTGTATGCCAGCTAGCTCAGAGATCACTAGAAACTTTCTCGAATACACAAGAAGGGATTAGTTTCTGATAACCGCATAAACGACAACTTTGTTTCCCAAGAATAAGAAATGTATCTCTAGAGTTGCGGAAACAATAGATAGTTATTTTACTCAGTCAATCGTGCATGCTTCGTTTTACCAGAGGTGCAGAGAAATAGAGAGACAGGCGTTTTCAATAAAAGGGTATTTATTGAACAGTCTTCTTTCTCATGCAGAGGAAATGAACTGCTACAATCGTAATACTAGTTGCAAAGTACAATGCGTACACTACGAAGAGTATTATAAAATAATACTGTAAAAGCATGATATGGTTTCTAAGCCATAAAATACATAGAATACATACATTAATAAATAAAGACTAAAAGTACGCAACTGGTGCTTCTAAAATACGCATACCCCGGTGTACCTAACCTAGGTCTAGTACAAGGGAAGAAGTATGTGAGGTGTTGCTTAGTTTCAATATTCTTTTGCCAATAATCTATCCAAGAATTCTCTCTGGGTCTAATCAGCTCCGTACCTTGGTTTAGAATGAAGGAGGTCTGGTATCTCTCTCTCAGGACTTGATTTCCCAACAACCCGCAAGGGTAGCTTGGAAACACTGGAGCTGGATTTCTCGGCAAGAGAAAAGACAGCATCTCTCAGTGCGTCTGCTGAAGGGTCGGCTTCCTTCGGAACTTGCTGTAGCAGGGCGTCGGGCAAGCAGATAGTCGAACTGCTCCAAACCACCGTGTGTTTGCCTGGGCAAGTGTGGGCATATTTATACCTTGAAGGTGCCTAGTTTGACGTAAGGTTGGACATAATAACGTCATCAAAGACTCACTTCTTTGAAAACTCCATGAGTTCTTGGATAAATCAATATTCAAGCAAGGGGAAGTCCCTGACTGCTGAAGGCGGGTTTTTCCAAGAAATCGTTGTGGATTTCCGGATAGTGGAAGTAGCCATGCCGTATTTGGACAGCATAGGCTAAGTCTAAATATGGTTATGATTTCTATGCCTATATAAGGATAGGGTGATTTATACCTATATATGGGCATGAATCAGGAAAATTACACAAGGGTCCTAAATTCATATACAACACTGCTGTCTATGAAATAATGTTCTATCCAGTGGACTACCTAGTGCTCGTAAAGTATGTGTTTTTGTTTGAGCATACTCCTTGCTAGTTTTACTCACAAATTGTTAGATGACAATTTTGTTGATTCACCAGTTGTGGCATTTGCTTCAAAGTGTGTCTGCTCGGGGGTAGTCAGAGCATGACATCATCAACATAAAAGTCTGGATTACTATGTGAAGAAATAGCCAAATAAAAATTTCTCCCACTTTTTCAATGACATCACTTCAACGCTATCCAATTTCAATAATTCCCTAATTATAGCTTCCTCCTCCACATTGCCATCTAGAAAGGGTTTTGTGGTAATCCAAACAACCCACAAGTAGTATTAAGAAATAGCTTTATTGGAGCATTCATACAGCAGGAGAGGCGCAGTGCAACTGACACTGGAACACTGCTTAAAATGTACACCAAGGATAATTATAATGGGAAAAATAACATCAAATGAAATGAATACAAATTCAGGTTAGTCTGATTGCTGTATATACACACTAGCATATAATGGGACACCAATCACTTAACAATCTATAGTCTAACTACTATGTACCTCCATTCCTTATATCTAAAGTAAATAAGGAAAGAAATAGCCGAAAAACTAAATTTCATTACATTGCTAATACATTACACAATTTTCAAATCTATTACATAGAGCACTATTCCTTTTTCTAACCACTACAGTAGGTACAGCACTTGAAATATTTGAAGAATGTTCGGGCACTTCAATATTCTTTAGTTTTATGGTATCACTAACAAAGTGAGGTTCAATGCTACTGTAGTAATTACTCAGTAATTACAACAAAGAATATACTTTTTCAGAGAAATGCCTGTTCTACTAACTTCATGTCCTAAATACTGTACTTCTGATGCAGAAAATGTGCACTTGTCATTCCCTTCTCTTCCAGAACCATTAGAACTTTATTCATTGGCTCACGCTGTTTTTCAGCAGTTTCAGAGTTTATTAAAATGTCATCTTGGAATGCTACTACCCCATTAGTGTTCCAAAAGAGTCAATTAATCAATTTCTGAAACACTAATATTGGTGGACGACAACCCAAATGGCATGCTAACATACCTACATGTTCCTTCAGGAATTATGAATATTATAATGTGCCAGGAATCTTCTCTCAGTTCAAATTGATGGTACGCTGCTTTCAGATCAATGGTGGTAAAGTATTTAGCACCATCTAATCTTGCAAGCAATTCTTTAACCTTGGCTATAGGGTGACATTCTACCACAGTTTGCTTGTTGACAGACCTCAGATAAACACACAACCTAGGCTCCCCATTTAAAACAAAAAAGAAACTATGGGAGAAAGCCATTCAGTTGCATCAACTGGTTCAATTACACCTTCTTCACGTAACGTTTTGATCATTTCATACCAGTCATCTCTCACCGATAATGGAACATGTCTCAGTTAGGGTTTAGTTGGTCAAGCAGTCTTCTTCAACTGAATTTTATGAGAAAACCCTTTCACATTCCCTACTTCATTTCTAAACACACTCTTATGCTTATTGAGAATACTCTCCTGGTCATTACTAACGCCCTCTTTAACACTTTGTGCCATCAACATTTCTTCTGCCATTCACACTTGTACTTTTGAGTTGGGATTTAAAGTAATGTTGAATTTTCTTTGATGTCTCCAGTCAAACACTTGTAGTAGACCATCTACAGCAACATACACTTTCCCCATAATGGTCTTGTGTTTGAAAGATATTTCAGAAAATAAATACCCTATAATGTCAATTTTTTCCCTCACAAACCATATACTCGTACTTAATTTGGTTTCAGAATTTAGTTTTCCCAGTTTTTGTTAAGCAAAGAGTCAGAAATAATTGAATATGGAGATCCAGAATCGACAATACCCACTACATTTTTCCATCAATAATGATTGCACACAATGGTGGTACATATGGCCCATTATCATTTTTATTTGTTGCCATAGTTTTACACACTACTTAAATATTCATACTTTCATTCATGTTTCCATCTTGAGTTTTTCCCAGTTCTTTCACAAAAAGCACAGTATTCTCAAAAACTGTTTCATCCTCCTCAAAATTTTCCACATTATTTTCTAGTAAACTCAAAAACCTTTTGCTCGTACTCTGACACATTACACCAACATTAATATTCTTTTTACATTTGAAACATTCTTTACCTCTAGTCCGACAAGTTTTAAATTGATACAAGTGTGATTTTGAACCACAACAGTTACACTGTAAACTATTGCCTCTAACATTAGGTACACTTGACTTAAATAATTTCCCTTTAGACAATGACAATTTTTACAATGTTTTAACAACCAATGCAGCCACTCCAACAGATACATGCTCCACATTAATTGTATTAAATGAGGTGATGGACGATTCAACACTTTTTGCAATTTCTATAGCTTCCTGCAAGGTTGGATTACACTAACGCAGAAGCTGTTCCTGAATTTTCTTGTTTAAACAATATATTATCAATTGATCCCTAATATAGGTACATATGTGTGTACCAAATGCACAAACAGCAGCAAGTATTCTTAAACAAGATTCATATGAATCAACTGACTCATCAATTAATTGATGACAAGTGTAAAAATTAAATTTTTTAAGACAGTTTGGCTCTTCTGTAAATCTCTTTTTGAGTCTATCTAGAGCCTTTGTAAAATAATCATAATCCCCTGCTTCCATTGCCTGTGGGGTACATAGAACTACTGATTACTACAATTTGTCAGTGCCAGTATTCAAAATTCAATCCTTTCTGTAAACCTTCCTGGTACTGCGGGACACATTGTCAAGCAGTTCCCACAGAGACAATTGACATAGACATGATGGTGTTAATTTCCCGCAATTCCCACATAGTATGTCATGCCAGCTGTGACCGCAGCATCTAGTTGTTCTGCAATCTTTCATCAGTGCCTGCATAGGCCTCTGGAAGTTATCTTCTCAGGTGGAACCTCTCACCCTCGCTCATGTCACACCTCTCCTCCCACCGATGCTCACACCTCCACGGCACCACAGACCAGGAAATATTTGTCACACCCATCCTCGTGCTGATGTTTGTTCCTCCTCTGCACTGTGGACACCAAAAGATACCACAGTCCTACCACTGCACTGCGGCCAATTTCACCTGTGTGCCTTAAAATGGACAAGTAATCACCCCAGAGCAGCTCAATCTCAACAGAAATTGGACGTCGAGCAAAAATAAAGTGGCACACTCCTTATTCTGACACAATTTTCAAGGGTATAACTAGATGCCTCAAATGATAGCTGCTTAGCAGGAACACAAACAGCTGAAGTCACTTCCACAGGCTCTGTGTCTTCACACTTGTGCAGGTAAGATAAATTGCATGAAGGAGACTACTTGGCCTATATATATTATTGTATGGATCCCTTTGGGTTTGAAACCCGTCTTGCCACCAAAATGTGGTATTCCAAACAACCCAAAGTAGTATTAAGAAAGAGCTTTATTGGAAAAGCTATACTTCAGGAAAAACATAATGAAAACAGTAACATCACATTAATAAATATCAGGTTAGTCTGACTGCTTTACGTACACACTAGCTCATAATGAAACAGCCATCACTTAACAATCTATATTCCAACTTCTACATTTTTTTGGGTCTGGAGCTTGACTTTGTGAGCTTAACGTGAGCTTTTTTTAGAAAGTCTGGAAATGTAGCAATGCTTGAGCACGGAAGGCAGATACACTTTGAAAGTGATGGTACATACATTTCTAGCTTAGAAAGGTTTGACCAAGTGAGCCAAGTGAGAGAGCCTGGCTTTCTCTGGAGAGGGGGATTCTACCCAAAAACATTTAAAATATTCAGCCAGAATTTGAAAGATTATTTTCACATAGGTTGACTAAAAATCTAGAGATCTAGGTAGAACATTTTTTGTGCTGTGCCAGGTATTCTTTACTATCACTAGAGGCGTTTTGCCTCACCTTTCCCGAGAAATCATTGAAAATAGTTGATTTGTCAGCTAATGATTAGCTAAAGAGCTATATGTATCTCAAGTAGTTGAAAAGTAGTTAAAAAATTGGATTATGCATTGTCATATGGCACATCATCATATTTCTTGACTTAGTTTTTATCAACCTGACTCTTCTGTGTAAATGACTACATTTCCATTTAAAAGGGGTATGGTGCAAAAGTAATGAACATCTCATATTTATACACTGAGGACTCCAGAGGTTGTCAAACCATACAGTTCAATTTCCCCAGTGTAGACAATGTTTGTCATGCCAGGACTCGCATCTGTTCCTCATGGCAGCTGGATCATGTGTCTGCTAAGCCCATCAGAACAAATGGTGCTTCCTTGTCTTGCCGATGCTAGTGGAACTCAAATTTTGCCTTGCTTCAACTTAGCAAAAGGTAGTTGATCCTTAGTTCTTGTTGAGTTCAGAAATCTTCTGCAGTAGAATATTTTCATATGATTCAGACTACTGCCTCTTCTCTAAGGGTTCACCATTAGAGATGTATGTTCTCACTCCTACCGGTATTTTGCATTGTCTAGTGAACATTGTAAATCTATGAATATCCACAAACAATTCAGTTTTTGAGTCCTGACAAACAGCTCCGAGATGAGAGAGTGCAGAAAGAAGGGATTTCCCCACCAGGAAAATAATTTTCCTAGTGAATGAACCATGCAATTGCATATAGGAAAGCGATTTTCTGAGAGGGCACAGTGCAACTCCAGTTTCTGATAAAGGACTCCCTGAATAAAGTCAGATGTCTTCCCAAGAAGTACACCTGGAAACCTGTGACTAGTTCAGCTTCCCAGATGTACTCATGAAAAGCTTTGTCAATTGCAAAACAAGTGTAGATGTATATTCAAGTGTAGGTTTATATGTTTACACGTACATCTATATGTTTTATGGTTTGGCTTGGCAGGGCAGCTGTCGCTGGACAATTATGTGAGAACACCAACAGAGGGGCTTTGGCTCTGCCAACATAGTGGGAGCCAAGAGAACATGTTTTGATTGGGCAGAAGTTGTGCTTCAAACAAAAAGTGCTTTCTCCTAACACAGCTGTGATCATTTTGTTTATTCATCCAGCTGCCTGTGCTTGAACTTTGAAGGAAATACGCATGCTATTAAATTGTCCTAGATAACTAGATCATTTATGGATTGTGTTTCTGGCAGGAGCACATATTGGAGGAGAACAGTTATTAACCTACATGGAGTTTAAGGTCTATCTTGACAGTGCAACTCCCACCTAAATATTTATAACCTACAGCAATATTATTCTACAATTCTTTGTGTCTACTCAAATATATATTATTTTTTACACTATTGTAATACCTCACATTATCATACAACATTCTTTTAAAGCCAGACCTACTGGCATTGCCAATGCATATTTGTGATGCTGTCCCTATAAGCCTTGTTTCTGCAGTGCCACGCACCCCATCCAGAGGGGCGGCGATATGTGCTGCAATTTACTATGACAGGGTATCTAGAGGAGAGGAGTTGGCCTAACGGCTAGGGCGCTCGACCTCGGACCTGGAGATCTGGGTTCGAGTCTCGGTAACGATGCCAAAAACCTCCTGTGATTCTGGGCAAATCACTTAATCTCCCCGTGCCTAAAATGAATGAGTGTCCTCATGTAACGTAACTGGTGCTATGTAAAGCGCTCTGATACCCGATTCAGTTCGGGTCTAGTTCGCGCTATATAAAACTCTGCAAAAAAATAAAAAATCTGAATGTTTGGATCCGTTGACGAGCTGACCACCTTAGGCTCTCCATTATCACTTTCATGTTTCATCATCCCATACTTTCCTCTCGCTCACTGCCCGCGATGCTCAAAATTTCAATGCATTGGAATCCAGAAAATCCATAATGATGGTTCAGTAAACTAATGCATCTACTACAGTATGTGGGTATGTGTTTTGTGGTAACTGATTCTTGTCAAAGTGGGTAGGCACAGCCTTTCATATTTGAAGGCAACTATAAACATCTATTATCAGTCTAAACAAAATGCTTTGGTGCTGAAAGGTATTGTTACAAATATGCGGTTATATTAATAGGTTTTCTAACAGAGACGCATCCTATCATATTTGGGGATTGTGATTATTTTTCTCTTTCTTCCACAATGTTCCTAAAGGCATCAGCCAGTGTGCCAGTTGCCAGCATTTACATGTGAAGCTGCAGCAAACTCTCTGGAGCTTGATTATTTAGTATTTCCTTTCAGTTGTCCAGTATAAAGAAATGCTGCTGCACTCTAATCAACAGCTTTGTATACAGTCAGGATCAGATAGTGATTACATTGAAATATCATAAGCTATTATAAGAGGAAACCTGCAACAATAAAAAGGTGTTGCTAGGCATAAACTAGTATAGCCCGTAGGACTGTAGTGATGTCTCTGTGTGTTCTGCTGCCCCCTCTACCATGAACTCACTCAGCGGGTGCGGTAGTAAGGAGGGTCAACTATATGAACAGAAGATGCTGCAAAGCAAACTGGATTAACAATTAAATTATTATGCTGATGATGATAGTAAACTTTCCTGTTTTACATTAAAACAATGACATACATTAGTATAATACACTTTTAACGTATTCTCAAGATTCTGTTCCACTGATATTGTGGATTCGATATTCAGGGGGTATACCCATTGTGACGGTGTTCCATTTTATTATATTATCTAACTTAAATATTAAGGATAGAAGATTGAATTGTGTGGTGTACTGGAGTGCAGCCTTAGATGGGGTGGGTAGGCCTAACATTTTAGATAATTCTATTAGCCAAGTTGTATTATGCCTGTTAAAACAGTTTCATGTGCATAACATTCACACCATATTGGAGCTGGAGAGCTCATATGCAGGATATCTAGACAAAATGGGAGAAGGTTCTGAATAAGTTCAAACCAACTTATCTCCACCTATGGTGGTGGATCAGTGGAACCGGCAAGTAAAGACTTCAATAGTAAAATACTCTAGGTTCTGCTGAAGTGTGCTTATTTTTGTGGCTAGATCATTACTAAATTAAGACAAAGTTAGCAACTCAAAACGTTAATTAACTTGAGAATGGCAGGCTGTCTTTCTCTAAAATGATGGCTATTACCACCGTTTAGGCCCAGCACAAAAGATAACTTAGGGTTGTTCTTTGGAATGAGAGTGTGAAGATAGCAGGTGTGACAAAAGGCAAAATAGACAAGCTAATAATACTTGATTTGGCAGAGGCATGAAAGCTATTAAATAATTTAGAAGTGCAGTTTAAATTTCAAGTGCTGCATTGGTTGATGCTAAGGGATTGAAGGAGAATGCAGGGAACCTTAAAACGTTAAAAGGAAGTGATTTAATTCAGATCTCTAGGAATCCATGACTCCTCAGAAATGCTTGGCATCTGCACTGCATTCCACGTGTTAGTCAGGCTGCAATAATGATATAATGCTGTGTAAGGAAACAGAGCAGCTATCTTCAAGGTCTTTGGATTTTATTAGAATTATGTATGTTTTAAAATACCCCATGCTGTACATTATAAGGATATTGCAAATCACAGAGAAGTTCCATGACCATAAAGGACCAAGGGTGAAGGTCAATTTCCTTTGCAAGGAAATAGAACTCTGGTTTAGAGGGCAATTTATTCCTTATAATAGATGGACGTACTTTCACCCTTCCAAGAATCTGAACTGTGAAATTCTACATACCAAAAACAAATTATTCATGTTTACAAAAATAATTAATTCAATGTAAGTTAAGTTAAAACATGCTGTGGGTCAGATTGTGTGAAAACATGATTATTTTTGTTTTAGAAAAAGGTAACAGAAGAAAGAAGAACCTGTTCCCTATTTTTTAATTTTAAACTGCAGCTGTAATTATGCTCAGTGACAAGCCTTACACCGCGGCAGCTGACTTTGGTAGCGGGCATTGTGACCTCAGAATTAGGGATGGGCGGTGACCGTTGCTCTGAGGTGTAGTTCACTGAGTTTTGCCGACATTCCGCGCTAATCATAGAGCGTGGAGTACTGAAAAATTCCCAAACCGGCACAGAGTGAAGTTTTCTCACACAGCTCACCAATGTCAAGTTGGTGAGCGTGAGCAAGGAAAAGCATACACTAAACCACCTCTTGGCAAGACTTCTCAACACTGGCGGTAGTGGCAAGTCGCTACCACTCACAATGACAAACCTGCTGCTCAGGTTGAGGAAGCTGCCACTTCAGTAGAACATCTACTTGAGTGGCAGAAAGCAGCATCATCCTCTTTCACTGCGAGTGGTGATGTTCACACTGATTTTACAGTGTGAGACAAACTCCCGGCGCTAAAAGTCAGCACGAGCTGCTTAACTTACCACTTCACAAGAGTTATGCGTAGTAGACCTCTGCAAACTCCTCCCAGACCTATTCAGAATTCAACTGTAGTAACATATTAAGGTGTTTTGTCAAAATACATTGGAAAGAATATCGTGAGAAATATATATCATATCTTAAATAGAGTGATGTCATAAATAGTTTGGGTCACAGTATAGATATTAGATTCTCTTTTTTTAATATTTTTAATGTTATTCCAAATATTATTGTGTTATATTGTTGTAGCCTATGTCATTTTTAAGTGTATTTGTTTTAAAATCTTTTCCTTTTTGTATAATAATTTTAGGAATGGTATGTTGGATTCATAAGAGAATAGAGTAGGCAGGAATCAAATTTTTCAATCTTAAGTGTAATTGTTACATTTTTCATGTTTTTTATTGATTATTTTTATAATAAGTATTTCCTATTAAATTATGTTTTTAATTGTATAAGTTTTAGTTTTTTAAGTTAGTGCCATTCAAATGTGTCTGTGTAATGTTTAAATATTATCATATTTGATACATTTCTAGGTAGATTTTTTGTATTTACTGTTTCATTCAACGTTTTTGTTCCTGGTAATTACAATTAAAGTTTTTTTCTTTTCAACTAATATAATAGGATTTAATTATTTTCATTTGAGTTTTGTAACTTGTGAATTTCTGTTCACATTTGGAGTTTTGCATTTATGTAATTAAATGTTATAATTTAATAAAATGGCTATTTTTAAATATTTGATTTTTTAAATTCATTATATTTATTAATTTGAAATGTATAGCAAATATTAATTTAGATTTTTTGATAGTACTCTTTATTTATTTTTTATGTTGTGTAATTTATATTTTGGGCTAACTAAATATTGGATTTCTGTAGTGTACTCTTTTAAGGGGTCGATTCCGATCCGGTAAAAAAACGTCCATACGATTCGTACCCGGAGCCCTCTCCGTACGACTCGTACACACGCCGTACGACCCGACGAGTACGATCCGGACCGGGGTATCAGGACGTGATCCGTACGGTCTACGTCAGGTAAGGGCAATTCGTACGGAAAAGCGCACAATCACATACACACCGTACGGTGCGTACCCCCATGATCGCAGGGGTACGCACCGTACACCCAGCGTACATGGGGTATGGTGCGTACCCCCCATGCTCGCAGGGGTACGTACCGTATACCCAGCGTACATGGGGTACAGTGCGTACCCCTGCCATCATGGGGGGTACGCACCGTACCCGGGGGGGGGCGTACCTGTTTCGTCGCAAACTCTGCTTTTACGGCTGTTTTCAGCTCCCGTAGAAAAAAGGCTGTACAGTGCGTACCCGACATGTATCGTACTTGCTGGGTTGTATAAACCAGCCTCGAACCATACGGATGTTGCTTACAGCGGGTTCCGACGGAGAGTCGTAAGGGGATTCGAGTCGTACGGTCTCTGTACGATTTGTACGGAGTCCGGCTCCGGGTACGAATCGTACTTCGTCTTATGTACGGCGGACGTTGCAGGGTACGATTCGTATGGGAAAAACTCTCCGAACCGCTATTCGGAGCGGTTTTTACCGGATCGGAATCGACGCCTAAGTGTTATGTCTATGATTTTAATGTGAGAGTAGTTCATTTTTAGATCTAAAAGTGCAGCACTTTTCCTTTTCCTTTTTTTATTGTTTGGAGTGGAAAAAGTATATCATACCCCCTCAAATTCCAAAGTAGTAAATTTGATCCCCCTAAATTACAACACTTCCCCCTGTAATTATTTATGCAGCTTTACAATTCCTGTCACTTTGATCAGTCTTACTGAACGAATTTTTAAAACATTTAGGGCCTTATACAGCCACCTCTGTGAGACGGCTGCAGCACTCCCCACCGCCCTTGATTACAATTGTATTCGAGCAGGCAGGTGCTCGACGGGCTTGGTGGTCCTCCTGTCGGTGCAGCGGTAGTGGGCCGACAGGAGGACTGCCAAACTCGTAGTAAGGCCCTTAGTATTTTTAGACTCTGTGGTTTGTTAAACATCGGCATGTCTTATTGTAAAAGTTACGTTTTAAATAATTCCATTTGTTATAACATATTAGAAGTAGTTTTTTTTAGATGCATATTAAATGTAATAAATAAATAGACATAAATATAATACTTTACCCAATGTGGTTAGGTTTTGAGTTGTGAAAGTAAATCTGACCCACCTCCTCCGCAATTTAGCACTAGGCTCTGTGTGGTTTAGTCTGGATTGCGAAAAGCACATTTGACTACCCACCCAAACTACAACACTGTCCCTAATGTGAATAAGATTGGATAAGGAATAGTTCCTCAAAACCCCTCAAAGCCCAATACGTTCCGCAATTTGGTTAAGGTTGGAATGGGAATTGTAAATGTGAGCCAGCCAAAATCCTGTGCTTTCCCCAATATGATATGTGGATTGAAATAGTAAATATGATCCCCCTTCCCCAAAATCCAGTATTTGCCCGAGAGTGATTAAGTCTGGAGTGGGAAAAGTAAATTTGACACTCCAAAGTCCAACATTTTCCCCAATGTGGTTAGATTTGGAGTTTGAATAGGTAATATGACCCCCTCTAAAAGTCCAACAGTTTCATCATTGTGGTTAAGTTTTGAGTGAGAATGGTATTTTTGACCTCTTCAAAGGCAGCACTTCCCACTCTGTGGTTAAGTTTGGAGTGGGAATAGTAAACGTTTATCCACTCAATCACAAACACTTTCTCCAGCTTGATTGAGTTTGCAGTGCTAACAGTAAATGTACCTCCTTCAATTCTTTCCACAAAGTGGCTATGTTTGGAGTGAGAATGGTAAATCTGAAGCCCTCAAAGAGTCTAGCACTTTTCCCAACGTGATTAATTTTGGAGTTGGAATACTAAATCTGAATTTCCAAAGCCCAACACTTTCCTGAATGTGCTTCAGTTTAGATGGGGGACAGTAAATTTGACTTCACCCTCACCTCTAATGTACCAACACTTTCCCCAAAGTGGTGAACTTTGGATCTCTCTGGCATTAATGGGCAGGCAGCTGAGGGTCTGTAGGGAACCTCTTACCCTCCCATATACCCAGGGTGGCCTAGCAGCACCAGATTTTGAGCTATATCAGGTATGTGCTTAGGCGCATTTTGTCCACTATTGGCTACATCCCCAACTGCACAATTACGCATACAATGATCCACACACACTGCTCCGCTATACACTGTCAGGGCACTCATTGGTCAGTAGCCTACTTTTGTCCACTCTTAGACCAGCTTGGTCAGTAGCCCACTTGTGTCCACTCTTGGACCAGCTTGGTAGCCTGTACCCAACAAGTCTGGGGTCTGCACCCGTGCAGATTGAAACTATTGGTGCTCCATGTCCCAGGCACAGCCTCAAACCCATTACTCTTCGATTCAGCTCACACAGGAGTCACAGGTCCTCTGCAGAATTGGAGATTGGAGGTTGCATCAGATGGGAAATGCTTATTCCGATGGGAAATTCCTTGATTTTGCATCCCTTATAACCACCTAGGATTGTAAAGAACTGGACAGGTTCACAGATCTTCAGCTACATGCACTCTGCAAAGCTCAAAACCCCTCTTTAGGTCGAGCTTAGGCAATGCTTGCGCTGTCTGGAAGATCTGTTATGTGTACTTTGTGGGCTATGGAGATCAGCCCCAGGACTTGTCTGCTTCCACTTTTTCTGTTCAACCGCCTCTATTTAACTGTCTTACTTATTTTGAAGGTTTTGTATAGCGCGAACAAGACCCTTGCGGGTATCAGAGCGCTTTATAAGGGAATTGTAGTCGATGGACATAAACAGAAAAATGATATAAGGTGTGCTAATACAGAAGTGGAAACTATTTCGAGGCTATTACAAAATAGCAGCTATATACACGACTGTTAAAAAGAATAATTTGAGTGAGGGGTAGGTGATAAACATATACATAAGAATACTATAATTTACAGACTAGCAAACATATACGTGTCTCTGTGAAGAGTTCAAGTGAATTTGGCCATGAGAATCGCTTTCACTTCTTATTTGAAAAATGCAGCTAATGGGTTCTGTCTCGTTTCTACGGGCAAGGCATTCCAAATCCAGGGAGCCATTCCTAAGAAGGTACGGTTGTAAGTTTTCTTCTTAGTAAATTGTTGAGGTTTCAGGAGAAGATTGGAGGAGCTCCTAGTGGTTCTATTAACACCTGGTAGTTCCAATTTCTCCGCTAGGTATCTTGGGGTATTGTGATGCAATGCCTTGTGTGTCATGCAGGCGATTTCCAGATGGATTCTGGCCTCAAAAGGTAGCCAGTTGAGGGCACGAAGGTCCGGGGAGATGTGACAGTTCATTTTAGAGCCTGTGATGACTCTGGTGGCTGCATTGACTGAGGTTCTTAGAGGGGCCGTCATAGATCTCGGAAGGCCGCAGAGAGTGACACTCCCATAATCCACTCTGGGGGTTACTAGAGCTTGAACTTCCTGTTTGAAGACATCTGCAGGTATGGAGGGTTGCATTTGTCTCACGGTGTTAATCAGAACATGTGCTCCTTTATTTGCAGTTCTGATGTGGTCCTGCATATTTAGCTTACTGACCAGAATAATTTACAAATGAGAAGTTGAACTTCGAGTGCTGTTAGATGCTTCATCCACTCGCGTATGATGGTAGTTTGGTAGAGGGGAGCAATTAGGAGTGATTCGGTTTTGAGGGAGTTGAGTTTCAAGTGGTTTTCTTGATAGAAAATGACCAGTAGAGGTCAGTAAAACACCAGAATTGCTTTCTGCTTAGGGACTTTCTTTTTTATTTTTCTGGTAACTGCCTCTATTTAACTTTCTTGATACAAAATGACCCGCCTTTAGCATTCCCTAGATTCCAGGCCATAGAAACTTGTCTTCCACGAGCACCATTAGACAATAATATTTTTTTTAAATCTTGTATTTTCAGTGATAAGACCACAGAATGCCCTGATTTTATATTAAAAACAGAGCTTTGGACAATAAAATTTCCCGCTGATAGGAAGTATTTCTATCCATGTGTTCTCATACTTTGGTGCTTACGTTCCTTCCATGCTAAAAAACAGTAGATGTTTCAGCACCCAGGCTAATGTGCAGCATAGCTAAGAACAGATAAGCAGTGTTCCCGCTAAAGTGCGCGTGTGTGCGCCCGTGCACCGCTTTGACCCTGAGCGCGCAGTGTTCTACATGAAGCGCGCACAGAGCAGAGCAGATCCCTCGAGGGTGTTGGTGTCGCTGGGAGTGGCAGGGCAGGGAAGCTTCCTTTTTATGGCAGCCTGTGTGCTGTGCTCGCATTCAGAACAAGAAGCTCCTATATTTGCTGCATTTGTTTTCATAATGGAGCGTGACTGGGGGCTGATTGTGGGCCATGGTGAAAATATTTCTGTTAATTGCAGCACATGAATGTGCTGTAATTAACAGGAATACTTTCCAGGGGCAAAACACAGGCCCCCGCAGCCCACGCGGTGCGGGGGGGCCCCACGCTCCAGGGACCCCGGCCCCCCTCTCTACCAGCAGAGGAAGACTGTTGCGCACACGCCATGTAAGTTACGGTGACAGACAGCCTCTATTTTTTAAACGTTTAAATAACAGGGGCGTAATACCACAGGCCCCCACAGGGCCCCCCATGCTCCAGGGGCCCCCTCAAGGGGCCCCCACGCTCCAGTCCCACTCCATGCCCCCTCCTCTCACTCTCGGCAGAGCCAGGCAGGCCTATAAACTGTGCGCGCGCACACCACAGATGGTGACGACGTGACAGCTTCTCAGTCAGACTCTATTTCACCATTAATTATAGGGGGTATTAACACAGGCCCCCACAGGGGCCCCCCCACGATCCAGGGGCCCACTCACTAGTCTCAACAGAGGCAGAGGCAAGCAAGCCTATAAACAGTGAGCACACACCACGGACGGTGTGACGTGCCTCTGGCTCGGCGGCCTCTATTTTAAAAATTATTATGGTGCCGTGTGCTGTGGGCACGCCCTGCCGGCCTGCCTGCCAGAGCCTTTTTTCATTAATTAAATATTTGGTGCGCACTGCGCAGTAGCTCTCTGGCATGCACGTAACATATATAGCACAAACTTAGTTACACAGGAACATAGTGATGAGTTTGTTACATAGCGCTTGCAACCTCCTAACTTCATAGCGCTACAGAGTTTAGTTTCTTTCATAGCGCTTACAATCAGAACATCTTATATTCGTCTCGCTACAAATGTAAACTTTTACTATGGCCCAATTCAACATAACTCGTTTTAGTGTGTGCAGGCAAAAGCAATGTAAGCACTTGCACTTAGGTAGGCACGCAGGACGCAGCAGCATTAACCTACCAGGCTTGCTCTGTAGCTACGTCACGTCAGACACTGCATTTGTCCTCTGCGCAAGTGGTCAATCCTGGAGCGACAGAAAGGAAGAATCCACGCGCTCAGAATCCATCATCTCGTATTCAAATAGGGCGCTGCATTAATGAGGGCCTGGGAGAATGAATGTTGGGGTGGCGGCGGGTGATGGATGCGCCACACATACGTTTTCAAGTGTAATGACACTCATTCCTATTAGCCCTCGCCGCTTTTCCTCTCTAATGCATTTACTAATTCATCAAATCTGTGCCTCACCAGTATATAGACTACACTACTTCACTGGCGTGATCCGCCATACCTTCGTCTACCAAAGGGAAAAAATAATTTTAAAAGTACTGTAAATGTCACAGAACATATTCAGCATTAGAAAATTATAAAAGGGGGTAATGAAAGTGACATGGCGTGAACCAATTGGTTTGAAACACGCTGCCTCATTTTCCTTTACGATACACAAAGCCTAGAATATTTCCTCATAAAATTTGTCCATCGACCTTTCTGTGCCTTTGCAGCCATAGGAGACCACTAATATCAGATGCTATTTTGTCAAGATGGCATTTCGTGAAAGAGTCTATCACGAAAAAGAAAGACTGCATACTTTTCCCATAAACCATCGCCTGCAGAGTCTGCACGTTGCATTTTATTTTAAGACTAATCTATTGCGAGCAAAACTTGCTTAGCTTCCGTGACTTATTGGTGCATGAGCTTGTGACTGCACAACATCAAATCAGCGCGTTTATTTAGTTGTAGGTTCATAGATCCGTCCCCAAAGCTGGTCCACGGTGCCAGGCAGCAGCAGAGGCCTCGATGGGCAGAGAACACAGCTCCTGGGCTTGGCATTATCCCGGCTCCTTCACGCCCCCCTCACATAACAGCAGGCCAGGCAGCAGTGCAAGCTTCACACACATACACATGACTGGCGCCATATGGCAAAAGCAGTGCTGCACATACACATGCTTTCACAAACATACAGAGACACACACACACACATCAGGTACAGTACAGCAATATCAGAACAAGCTTCACACACACTCTCGCTCACTTACATATGACATGTACAGTCAGGCAACAGTAGCACAAGCTTCACACACACACACATGACTGGCACCCTCTGGCAAAAACAGTGCTGCACATACATGTACTCTCACAAACATTCAGAGACACACATCAGGTACAGTACAGCAATATCAGAACAAGCTTCACACGCTCTCTCGCTCACTTACATATGACATGTACAGTCAGGCAACAGTAGCACAAGCTTCACACACACACACACACACACATGACTGGCACCCTCTGGCAAAGCAGTGCTGCACATACTCTGCTCTCACAAACATACAGAGACACACATCAAGTACGTACAGCAATATCAGAACAAGCTTCACACGCTCTCTCGCTCACTTACATATGACATGTACAGTCAGGCAATAGCAACACAAGCTTTACACACACATAGCAGGTACAGTACAGCAGCTCATGCTTCATACACACTACATGTACAGTACTGCCACAGTAGTGCAAGGTTCACACACACAAAATGGTCACAGAATTGTCTCAGTAAAAGAAGCGGCAATGCAACCTACACATACACACAATCACAATTACATATACACATTATAAACGGTACAGTTGTGCACGTGTCGGTCAGTTTAAGGAGGCAGTTGCTAGAACTTTTTTAAATTTGTGACCCCATGTCTAATTGGTTGTAAAATAATTTTGTATTAAAGTGCACTCTTTTTAAACATTTCCACAGAGGGGACAACCCCCGAATCCCCTTTTGTTGATCGGGCTTGCTTGCTTTGCTTTGGTTCCGATGTAACACTCAGCCCCAACTTTTACGCCCTACTACTTTCAAAAGTCACCAGCCGCCACTGGAAGTGCCGGCCCATAAATCCGCGCGCCCATCATTAGACACGTCGGCCATTATCAGCCACCATTTATTACAATAAGGCAGAGTTAAATGTACCCCAAGGAAGCGCAGTAACTCGAGAACCAAATACAGCAATTATGGATAAAATATGCTCAGCTGTAAACTGCCATGGCGGCGGCATGGGGGCATTTAAGGCACGCCCCTGGGTGGGAAGGGCTGGAGTTCTTGTTCTGTGGAGGACGTGTGGGTGGGACATGGCGGGCCGCAAGCACTGGGACAATCTTGGTCGATGGTTTTTGAGACGTCAGTGAGCCCAGATCAGGAAATAAGGTCATTTCCTCTAGAAGGTCACTGGGTCTGGAGTAGAGTTGGCTCTGTCCGCCTTTCAGGGGCGTGGGTCTCCTTGGCACATCTTCCAAATTCCTTACTTTAGGCAGGGCCGCTGGTAGAATCCGATTTTGTGACAGTGACTTTTTACCGCATAATTGTGGATTGCTATTTGCCACATATTGCATCAACTACAGTCTAATCTGCCGATTTTGAAAACATTTGTTTCTAGCTTGGACAGATCAAAAGTTAATGAAAATGCGAAGATGTTTCGGCGCAGCGCAAGGCTTTTCACAAAGGTCTGGTAGCGCTCTTTCAGTTGCTTATTGCTATATTGAGGTGTTAAACTGACGCTAGTCTTGTTTTTGTCTTCGTAATGGTCCGTGGGCATGGCAGCGCGCAGTTGTTGTCTATGAGCCTGCGCGCCGCGGTCTTCAGGGTGGGGGCAGGGCTGGTGACAAATATATGCAATTTTGTCATGCGCATTGTAAAATGCGTGTGACTTTAGTACAACAGACTTCGAAGAACGAAGGGTGCAGCCGCCGTTCGTTGTACCGTACTAGAAGAACAAAGAGTATTAGCCCTTGCCTGGCCCTGCCTTGGTGGCTAGCCTCGCCCAGGCCCCAGTGTCGCCCGGTCTTCTGCTGCCCAGAGCCCGCCCCGCTCTCCTTCAAAGCTGCAGGCCAGCCCAGGCCTAAGGAGGTGAGGAGCGTGAGCGATGAGTATGTGTGTCGTGTGTCGTCCTGCTGCTTAGGTCGGACACTCGTTCTCGGAGGATGTAATGATTGAAGCCTGCCGGCTATGCATTCTCAGGGCGGTGCGGCATTGGTGGTATAGGAGAGGCGGGAACCATTAAGGAAATAATATCCCTTCGCAGCAGTGCTTCCAAGCTGAGTACCGGCACTTCTCTATCAAACAGAGTACCGGTACACGTGAGCATAGCTGTGGATGTGCCCACATAGAGGATGGCAATCAGAAGGCCAACTCAGCCTCTCCTCCAGCATGGGCTCAGAGAGATCTGAAAACCCTCACCCACTCACTCTCCGGGTGTCTGCCATGCTTGCCACACTGTGTGCATTTTCAGCAACCAAACAAGAATGAATGCGAGGAAAGTAAAGGACGTCGGTTAGTGCAACTTATGTGCTATTAACAAAGTGCTGAATTAGACACTGAAATCCTCCAAGTTGACTGGAGTTAGGTAGGTATTAGCAGTGGGTGGGTGACAAGCTACACAGCATTTCTAAAATAAAAGAAATAATTGTAATGCCATGGGAGGGGAGACAGGAGAGAAGATGTGATTTGTGACTGAGTTCCCACAGACTATATAGTCTGACTCAAAAAGGTCAACTGGCTTCTTTGAGGACTTTCCATTGTATCCTAGGTAACTAACTGAGTTAGTATATTTGCGTAGCGCCTACATATGCGAAATAGGTGTCTAGGTGCTGGTAACCTAAAAACTGCATATTAAAATGAACAGCCTTTGAGCAGAGGAGGAAAAAAGTAATATTCTAGACTCCGTAGCTTGGCAAAAAAGCAAGACCTTCCTCAGAATAAATCCCATCTGTGCAATAACAAATCAGATGAAAATGGAGTCAATACATAAAGAATAAAAAGAATAGAGACGTAGTGATCAGTAGTTTTAAAGAGGTCAGACAATTCCACACTGGAAAATGTTGTAAAAACTGTGTTCAATGTTATCCTGTGGAAAAAGTAAAACATGTTTTCTCTACATTGTTGGCTGTAACATAGGGGCTGTCAGTGGCTCACCAATGAGTGAATGTGGTCAGATAGAAGTTTGTAGGTAGTACAGCTTAAAGAGCTTGTCATTGAATGTAGAAACTTTTCTGGAGGTGGAAATATTTAGGGAGGAGAGCTTGGAAACTGTAGCCCAGAAGTGTCCAGTGAAGTGTGACATCTTTGCTGAGCGCCTCCTCAAAGATATCGGAGGGGAGGAACCATGAAGATAAAGCAGCAGATGTTGCCTTTTCTTTGGGAAGCCTTGGCAGGTTTTCCTAGTCTTCAAGGGGAAGTAGCAAAAGTGATCCATTCAAACTGGTCAACTGGAATCCTTTCAGAGTGCAGAGGTGTCCTCCAACGCTCTTAAGACCTTCAGCACCATCATCCTATAGGTGGTGTAGGGAGGGAATCATGGTGGGGCAGCTGGGGGTCGCCCAACAATAAAAGTAAAACATAATGTAGGGCGGTACATTCTTCACCCGCTCTCCATCTCAAGCCGGTCATACACCTGAAGGAAATTTGCCCGCATATACTATAAAATCAATAGATCAATCTACATGCAAAATGAAAGCCTTTCCAAACTATATCTATATTTTAGTGTTTCTACTGGTAGTTGTCTAATCTCACAACAGGGCTCTAACGGAGTCAGTATATATTGGTGAACATCATGATCCCTGTAATAGGTAATGTTTCCTTATTTCGCTTACCGCTTTAACTTGTTTATCTACTTTAGTTGATCATTGTCGTACTAAATCCTATTTTACGTCGTCAATGACATAATAAAGTCTTTAATGTGGATTTAAGTTTGGGTGATATAATGTTTGCTGTGCTCTCATTTCTCACGTATGTCTCAGTCATGTATTAGTTATTCCTGAAAGACATTCCAGCAGTTTGGCCATATACCCCCCTCCAAAACTTAGATCTGCCTTTATCCAATGCCTCAGAGCATTCTACGAGGAGCAATGTGTATATATACCTATCTGTGATAAACGGGGTACTTCTACCACTTGTGAGTTTAACCTGAGGAATTGCTGGACTGAGATGTCGAGATGATATACTGTAGGTGGTGGGCTGGGTCGCCAGGGGGTGCCCTCCATGTGCTTTGCAGGGGGGCCCCCTCAAGTTTCGTTACAGCACTGATACTTTCACAAATGCCCACTATAAGTCCGCAGCCTCAGTCTTTTAAGGAATGAAATGCAGCAAGTACAAAAGCACGATGTGTGCTTTACTGTTGTGCTTTTGAACTTGATGCATATTTTTTTTGTTAATGGAATATGGCTGGGGGCTTGTAGGCCACTGTGAAAATATTTCTGTTAGTTGCAGCACATGATGGTTCTGCGATTAACAGTAATACTTTCACAAATGCTCACTATCAGCATGCAGCTGCACTCTATTAAGAAATGAAATGCAGCGAGTACAAAAGCATGATGTGTGCTTTACACGTCATGCTTTTGAACTTGATGCAGTTTTTTTGTTTAAGAAACACGGCTGGGGGTTGATTGTGAGCCTTTGTGAAAATATTTCTGTCAATTGCGGCACATGATGGTGCGCTCTCACTCCTGCTTTTCTCAGTGTAAAACAGGTGCTGACTGAACTCTTCAAAAAGAATTTCTTTTGCAAGTGGCTTTATATATATGTACATATAAAGTATGATCTTATATTGATTTAAAGGACCTTTAGACAGACTTTCTGAAACATTTTAAACTTCAAATTTATGAAGGAAGCTATGGCCCTGTTTCTCTCAACATGGAGATATATAAGTTCCCCTGAATAGAGTTGTTATGGTTAACATTCTACAGTTTACTTTTCATACTGGAATGAGTAAGAATAGAATGGGATTTCTGCCAGTGCTAGCCCGCCTTTCTCCAGCTTCATCCTGAGTTTCTTCCATGAAAAGCCTAGTTGCTTTGGAAGATCAAATGAAGCTAGCTATTCACCCGTGGATATTGGAGATATGATCTTTTGTGAATGTAAGTGGTATTGTGTTTAATAGGTAAGTTAGTTTTGGCAGGATATTTATCTTTTGGTCCGGCTGTATTTTGTTAGGGGCAGAATATGATATTTATTGAAAAATTCTATTATGCGCCTAATTCTTCTAAAAAGATGTTTTATTTGCCTCTTGGATCTGAAGCAAAACAAAATATTGATGTTAACTGGCTTACTGATTGCCAAGGCTTTTACAATTTTCACATTCTGCAGCACTTACTACAAACTTTGTTATGAGTCCGTGCTTCCTTTTTGAAGGCGATTAATTATACAAGTGGTTTTGCTTCTCTGTTAAACCAACCAAGAAAAATACGCTGTTGTTTCAGTAGCCTCACTGGCAAAAGACGCTGCCTAATAGTCAAGTAACTGGAAGAGCATTAATGAAAAAAGTATAATAGTATTTATGGACGAGCAGAAAAAAGGATTTACACACATATTTTTCTTGGTTTCTTTAACAGAGATCCAAGAGGCATACAAAACATCTTTTCCGAAGAATTAGGCGCATAATTGAATTTGAAACACTTCTCCCAGTAAGTGGACAGATAAAATGTTTCAATCTACAGCTTGAATGAACAATCCAGAATGTTACTGAGTGGCTCTTTAAACTCCCATACCCGCACAGTCAAAAAGGAAAGGTGAATAATAGGCAACTTTAGGGTGCTGGTAACCAACTGAGAAGAACTATGAAATAGGACACCCATGTTGCTCCTGCAATCCGTAAGTAAGTAATCCTCCCTATTTTGTTCCATTAACATGCTTATTTTCAATAGCCAAAAAAAACATTACTAAGCAAATCCTCATTGAACTATATTTTTTACTTTTAGCAAATATAAACCATCCTGGTAATATCCTGAGTAAACAACCGTAATCCACAGTTAAGGTACCATAACTATACAATAAGTTGTGTGATCAAAAAGTGTTATGTTTGAGAAGCAAATATTAATCTTTTTAAAAATGTTAAACTCTTTCAGATTACACCACATCATATGCCCTGAAGAAAATCCCCTGGTATCACTAGGGATTAGAAAAGCGTCAGCACTTTCATACTCCATGAGGGTAATGTATTCAGCCCAAGTGGCATAATAGGGAGATGCAACTCTATATCCCACCCATGCTCAGAGCTTAAGCCCATGGAATGAGGTGATAGAGCTAGATTTCATCAAGATTAAGCATCCCTCTGTTTTGTGTTTGAAACAGATTGCATTTAAAATGGCACGCAGATTTTGGTGCAAGTGAAAACACATGCACATAAAATATGAAATGAGGCCTAGTCAAATGCTTTTTCCAAGGGGCACTTTTGGTGCATTCAAAGTGAAAGACATGAAATGAGGCCTGGGCAAAATGCTTTCAGTCTGAAATGCTTGTGCTGAATTAACATGTGTTTTTGCAGTGTAGAGAAACTCGTCATTGCAGTTTCCTTTTTAGTTTGAAGATAATCATGGTATGTGTTCTCTCCTCCCAGCTTCTTTTCCTTGTAATCTACACTCCCTGTTCCTGTCTTAAGAGACTTTGGCTGTGTTGCATATTTAGACAATGCATATTCAGTTCATAACACATCTTGTTATAATGTGTATTAATTAACCATGCACCAACACTACACGCGGGACAAACACATTTTGCATGAAAAGCAATCTAAAACATTAGAGCATGTTGCTAGGAGTATGTATTAAGGGGTGTGCGCTTTGAAAATTTGCACTGGTGCATGTTTATGCTATGTTGCACGTTGCAGATTTTTGCATGTTGTGCACACATGATAGAAAAGCTGCTTTAAACTAATAGCTTTTGCTAGGTAATAACTAATACAGGGTACTAGTATGGGGAGGTACACATAATGGGTTTCATTTAATAATTCATATTATTTTGTATTTGTTTTGTTTTAGGGCCCAAAATAAAATTGATGCCTAAGAATCCAGCATGGCTGAGAATTTTTCTAAAATGACAGACACATGCGCAGAAGATTATGCCAGCTGCCTCAAGTGAAGACACATGGGCGAAGGCTAAAGTGACCTGTACACTCCTGTCATCGTGCCAATGTACCAGTGTTTGTGGAAAAATGTCATCCCTGTGTGCGATGTGAAATGGAGACAGGAAATTGAGTGATACATTTAGTTAAAAGAAAAGTTCTTACTGATGCATGTTATGTATTTTGCTCTTAGCATTAAGCCCCTATTGTCAGAACTCGAATGGGTTGGATTTGCAATGAGAACAGGATGGTGAGACCCTCATGTCATCTATGCTTACCAATCACAGTGCAAGTTTCTACTGAAACTGCAACATTATTAGTATAGTCAGCCAAGAATTAGAGCATAAAAAATGACCCCATAGGGGGTGTGTCAGCCTTAGAGCCTTAGAAGTCTTAGAGGGAGGAGAAGAGAAGAAGCAGATCTGACACAGGCATCATATGGGTTAGGTACGTGAACGTCGCGGGTGCAGCCAGGGACGAGATTGTGTCCGAGGAGAGACAGAGGGAGGTGGGGGTTCTTGCTCATATTGTTTCAGAGAGTACTTGCACGACAATTTTTGGCAAGGCAGATCACATTCCTTTGTGGTCTTGTGAAGGGCGGGCAGCCTCTCTCAGATGACCAGATCAGGGCAGAGAGTGCAGCTGATAGAACTGGTTTAGATTTAAATGCTAAAACTCTAAGTTTATGCTTTGACTAATTAACTAGTTTTGAAAAGATTTATTTGTCTCATGCATTTATTTCTCTTTATGGGTGATATTTGCCAATTATAAATTATTGATTAGCCTTGCAAAACTCACTCTTGAATTATATTTTCCTGAACTTTTAAAGAATTCTGACTGACATTTGATGCCTCAGCCTTCCTTTTTGGAATGCTTTGTATACAACCTATAATGTTCTGTATTAATTCTATTTTTCCTGTTTTCCAAATTCTGTAACCTGATTGATATTTGACTAATGAATAAAGGTTCCGAGAAATTTTACTTTTAACTAGAAAATAAAACCCTTTAAAATACTCACAACTCTCTTTATTGGCTTAAATATTATTTGCATTTTAATATTCCATGTTTATGTAAAGTCTTCTGAAGGTGATACATGGTGGCAAAGGTCCTGCACCTATACAGCGGTATAATAGAGGTAAATGAGAATTTGCATTGGGAAATTACCGTGAAATTACAGCTGGATCAGAGGCACTCAGAAAAAAAGAGAAATTCTGTTTTCTTTGAGTTCCTTGAGAATAATGGTTCGGTGACTTAATGGTGTAATATAACATTGATATTTTGTTGATTAATGTACTGATTGAAAAGTAGTACTGTTCTCTGAATTTGTATCAAATTATTTCTATTGTGAGAAACATTAAGTGTATTGTTTTTTCAGACAATTTGTGATTTATAATAAGTGTTGTTGAACGTTAAGAATCTGGCGAAAAATAGCCAAGACTTGCGAAATAGAAACATTGTGGTCCTCTCTCTGCCTAAATAAATAGCAGGAAACAAAACAAGTTGGCCAGACTCTCATTTTTCTAAAACTTTTTATATCATGTCATTTACTCATCTATCTTTTCATTTCCAGCGCAGTCCGCTTTAACTACAGTGGCCACGCTTATTTATTTAATTTACTGCGCAGTCCACTTTCACTTGTGCAGCTGCACTTATTTATTCATTTAATTCACAGCACAACCGCTTTCACTTTAGGGGATGCACTACAAAAGCTTTCTTTCTTTCTATTACACTTTGTGAAAAAGCCCTCCATAGGCACCTTCACTTTAATGATTTCCGCGCCCCTTTATTTAGACACTGCACCCACACGTATGGTCTGGTTCCTGGCACACATAGCCTTGGCTGCAGTGCACAGAGACCTTACACTACCGCACACAGAGGAAAAAATTTAGATGGAAAATTGCATATAAGGTCCCAAAGGCGAGACCAATTGCATTGCAAATTTGTGTTTTGGCAGGAGCCTTCTTTATATAAGGCCTTGGAGACAGTGATCATGAACACGCCCAATAAACATTTAGCCACTATGTTGTACACAACCCTGCTTTCTGAGGTCCCAGTGTCGTTTACTGGGGCCAGATTGGCCTGGGAGGCAGAAGATCAGGGGACCAATTTAAAACAAGGTATGGACATATTGTCTTTCGGTGGTCCGATGCCACACTAAGACACTCTGTGGAGTAGCCAAGTGCTTTACAAGTACTCATTTTCATTTCATTCGTTTAATTTAATTTCATATTGCTCAACAGACAGGAATGCGATCCCAAAATGGCTGGTGATGCCTCATTCACTTTACATTTCTGCACCCCGTTTGGCAGACACCTTATTATTTGGTAAGATGCAGTTTGAGGCAAGATTACATCAGTTGCTGGACCCCGGAAGCAGATTTCATATGCCTTGACATGGAGTGCCCCTCCAAAGGCGAATATTGGTCCAAGATACTCCCCATCCTTTCTGAGATGACTGATTTATCACTGGAGCCCTCAGTAAGTAGGGCACTACTGGGCACCAAAGTCCAATGTGGGGTACAGTGTCGTGTGTCAAACCCTCTTTGTTGGCCTAGAGACATGTGTTATGCGGCTGGGATAGGAGCAATACCCTCATTGTCTGGCAGTGGTGGCTCAACATGGTCTACTGCAATGAGCAACTGGAGCTGTATTATTCGATCATTCCCCAGTAAGTAGGCCGAAAACGTTTGGGGCCTCCAAGAGTCATACTATTGCTAAATGGGCCACTAAAAGATTGATTATGTCTAGGAAGTGGTGAGAGGAATGTGGAGCAAAGAGAATGCTTCACCTGGATTGGCAAAGGGACCGGCCAACTGGGTATGGTGGAGATGATGGCCTAGCTGCGGGACTGTGTTTGTGGTTCTGGCCTCTGAGTACCAACCTGGGGTTGTTGTTAAAACACTATCTACCTGTCTGCTCTGATTTTGTATTCTAAAGCATTCCCGGAGTGTGTTAATAATGAATTCAATGTATGATGGTGCTGGATTTCATTGTTCCCCGCACCTACTGTTTCGCCTCATGCTATGTTTTGACAATGCAGTTGGTCACTCAATTTGAGTTGTATAATGCAAATTCAAAAAACAAAGTTTGGAGTTGGAATAGTAAATCTGAACCCACTGATCCCCAAAGTCCAGTCCTTTCCCCAGTGTGGTTAATCTGGAGCTGGAAAAGAAAATCTGAATCATCCCCAAAATTCCCCAGTGTGAGTATGACTTTAGTTGGAATAGTAAATATGACGTCATTAAGTGTTACCGTGTATTTTATTTTTATTTTTGTATTTTGACTATTAAAAAGGTATAACCATTTATAGCATTCATTTTTTGTTTAATGTAGTTTGGACAAAGTATACTTTTTACATTTTTTGTTACAAACATTATCTAAAGAACAGTTTTAATGTGAAATATTTGTAAATATTTACAATTTTGGTTCTTTCCATTAAAAAATGTTTTTATTTCAGAATAATACAATTACACATATGATATAATTGTAGTGTAGATACATTTTTATTTTAAGTTATACAATTTGTTAACATGTTGAACAGTAATTCTTTAAACATGATCTTATATTACAAAGTGCTTTTAAAATTGGGTTCTATTTTTATTCGTACCTTTATAATATATTTATACATGAAACATTTTTGAAACTTTTTTCAAAGCAGATTAAAAAATTATATTTTTTAAATGCTTATTATTTTATAAACATTATTAAATACAATATCCTTTAATATTGTTTTCTATGAGGTGGGAGTCTTTTTTCACTTTTCTGCCATTTTTTCCAGGTTCTTTCAGTCTTTCTTCATCATTTGAGACAGTTTGTGAAGTTTTCTTCCTTGCTTGTCTCCAGTTCAAGGAAGAATAGGTTAAATGTATTTTGGTGGGGTGTATTTGCATGGAGGAGATGCTTAAACATAGTTAAGGTAGTGTTTATAATTGGATGGTATTTTAGTGTATGTGTGTTAGTTTACAGTATTTTGGTGGACCTTGTTGTGACATATAGGGGCTCATTACGATGTCGGTCGGAAAGCCTTCGACCAACACCGTCTCTGACTTGGGACTGACCGAAAGGTGATTGGAGGTTCTGACCGCTGGATTACGATACAACCGAACACTGTTCGGTTCACTTCCCATTAATGCCTATAGGAGCTTGTGTTACGGCCGTAAACCAGGTGTAACACAAGTTCCTATGGAGTAACGGGGGTGTAAAGCCCTGCACCCTGTCACAGTCAACCCATGGTGCCTGCCACACAGTGTAGGCTTTTACTGGGGGGTTTCCTAAGGTACCCCCTCAGCCACCAACTATAGAACGTGCAGGCAAGGGGGCCCTGCTAGGGGCCCCCAAAGTCACTTTCCAACAGCCTTTCCATATCAAAAAGGCCGGCACGGAAATGCTGTCAGAATCTGACATCATAATACCAATGGCTGAAACAACCAGATAGTAATACAGATGTTTGAGGTGCCCAGCTTCTGCAAATATAATAGAGCCAATTTACATTTGTTACAACCTAATCCCCATAAAATAGGAATTTAAAACTGTTTCACAAAACAAGAATAAAATCCACACAAAAATACAAAATGAAGCAGAATTTGTAGAGCTCCTTCCTCACATGGGTTGAGGAGAACAGAGGCTTGATCACACTCTCCTTGGGGAAACATAGCTGCCATCCAATGATTCCTAGATGGAACTAGTCAAAATGGACCTTTACCTAGCATGTAAAGCAAAGTCCAAAAAAGGCTCTACCCCAGGGGGAGGTTCTGATCTCAATGTATTCCTTAATCTGGGTTTTAGTGAAATCCAGCGATTCTGATCCTATTGCCTTAAAGCCAAAAACTATTTTCTCAGCCATGACTTTTCAACCTTGGGTAGACCTGTCTGTATTTTTTATAATAACTTTTAACTATCAATCTGAATTTTTGTTGTGTGAACTATTTTTTTATTCAGATAGATATTTTACATGTGTTTTAATGATATTTAGAATGAGTATTAATACAGTTTCAGTGTTCATATTTTAAGGAGATTAAATATTGTTCTTTAGTGTAGTTTATTTAGATAGGGTGACTTAATATCAAGAGACAAAATATCGACTTGACAAAATATCGATGCCAAATTATCAAAAACGACAATATCGACCACCAATACTTAATAAACAAAACACTAAAATATCAAACCCACTATATTGAATACAAGAAATATCGTTGCTGACTTTATGAAACAACAAAATATTGAAATAAAATATATCAGAAAACATTCAAATAACAAACAAAGAACCATTATTTTGCATCTCAAAATATAGACATCCAATATTATCGATTCATTAATAAAATCGAATAAATGAAAAACACTTTATTATACATATATTCATGTAAAACAAACATTTTCATGATATAAACATACACAACAAAATTAATAAATATAAATATATACTTTATAAACACATTAACACCCAAATAAATGAAATTTGCAAATATCACTTAAATTCTTAAAAAATAAATACTTGACACATATAATTCACTACATATATAACATTTAATTCATTATAAAACACATTTCAACAACAGAATATACAAACAAAAATACAACTCCTTCATTAGCATCTTCCATATAAGGAAACCCACTAACAACAGAATTCAAAATTTGCGCAACAACAAATAGAATGCTAGCACTAACAAAAATAACCAATCACATAAATGAACGAATTAATTTACCGGTATAAAAGCTAAAAAAAGGTGTGTTCATTTTCACTTCAACACTACAACAAAAAAGAAGAGGAAAGTCTACCAGATTGCTTCCTGATCACAACATTTCTTTTCAAAACAAAGCTTTGAAACTAACAATAAGTAAATAAACTTTTTTAATAGTCCATTACTGCTAACATTCTCTAAAAAATACATCTCAATCTTAATGAACTAAAATATATTTTTTATTTATTTATATCTCCACTACAGAATTTTCCAGCTGCAGAAAAATTCTCTACAACAGCTAAGATAATAAAGTTAATCAAAAAGTAAGTATATTAAATAACTACTTTAAACATGAACCCACGTTTAGCAAATTAAAACAAACTCTTTCCCAATTCCCCTATCACCTACAAAAAATTTATTAAAATATCATAACTTTTTTTTAATTATATCAACAGATATATCTTCAGCATTCCGAAAAAAACAACTTCAACACATCAAAAGAACATTCTTCTTAACATCTAATTCAACATTGTAAGTATATTGCAACAAATGTATATTTTCCAAACAAAATAATACACTGTATTATATTAACTTAATTCTATATACATTTTCTGTAGCATTAAAGTTACCACCATGACTGAAAGCGGAGAATTCGTTGAGTCCCAAAAGGGAAAAATGTTCCTATGTTATATGGTTTATGTATATACACAGGAAAAGCAGAAAGATTTAAAAGTATTCTGGAAATGTAGCAAGTACTATTCCAACAAATACTACGAAAGAACCATAACCCAAGAAACTACTGTTTTATCTGTGAAAGAGCACAACCACCCCCCAAATATAACTGAAATTGAAGTTAGGGAAGCTCTAGAAAATATTAAAGAAGCAAGCAATAGTAAAGACAAATCCACTAGTGAAATATGAAAAGAACAACTACTTAAAATACCCCAACACGCATCTGGACAATTACCATCCATAGATGCATTGAAATAAGTTATAATTAGACAGAAAAAGAAAACAACAACTACCATACCTGTCCCTAAAACATTCCAAGAAGTACTTATCCTACCTGAACTAAGCATTAGCCATAATAACGAGCCATTTTTTTTCTTTCACAATGAAAACATTGAAAAACGTATAATTATTTTGCCACAGCAAATAACTTAATAAAGCTCCAGCAATCCAACACCTGGATGATGGATGGGGCATTTAAAATATGTCCCAAACCATTTTATCAACCATACACAGTACATGCTATATATCAAAATACTAATATTCCCTTCATCTATTGCTTACTCCCAAATAAAAACCAAATTACCTATCTAGAAATTCTCAACCAAATAAAAAAAAAAATTCCACAGAAAATAATCATGGATTTTGAACAAGCCATGATTAACGCAATTCTGAAAACATACCCTCATACAGCTATCCAAGGGTGCGACTATAATTTTAATCTCCAAAAGTCAACACTAAGGAGGTCATTACTATTGCGGGCAGATTGCCACCGCCCATATGGCGGTGGCGATCCGCCCGCAAAAAGTCACCACCCGCAACCCATTTTCCCTGTCATACTACTATGGCGGGGAGGACAACGGCGGACGGGAAGACCTGTTATCCGCCAGTAGGCAATCTGCCCGATTGCCTACCGGGTGGAAAAGCGCAGCAATAAGGTGGTGGTGCCTTGCAGGCACCGCCATCCATATTACTTTAATGGCGGAGATGTGCCTTTCCATGGTGGAGATTCCGCCATGGAAAGGCATGCGATTTTTTATTTGGGGCAAGTTTGCGGGTCCCCCCAGGAATTGGGGGGGTGGGGGGTGCACAACGGTGTACCTATGGTACCCCTCTGCATTTTCATGCACAGGTGGCAGGCACCGCGCGGTGCCTGCCACGCTGTGCATGCAAATGCACAACATGCATTTCTGACATTGCGGAGGGTGCTGCTTAAAGCACCACCCGCCACAATGTCAGGAATGCGGGATGCGCCCGCCAGTATGGCGGGGGCATCCTAATGCCTAATGCGGGACTGCCGCATACATAGCGGGCGGTCCCATTTCCCGGGCCTTTGGCGCACGCCATACTAATGAACCCCTAAGTGTTCAATATGCAACAGACAGCACCTTAGCATATCAAATAAAAAAACTTGTAGCCCTAGCCTATGTGCCTGTGACTGATGTAGTAGAACACTATAACCTACTAATAGAGAGTCCCTACTACAAAAGAAATGAGGAGAAATTAAGCCCACTACTTGATTACTTCAAGGACACATGGGTAAGGAGACTACATCGATCAGGTCACAGAAGATTACCTAAGTTCCACATTCTGTGTTGGAATGTGTACCTTAGTACCCTAAACAAGCAAGCCAAAACTAACAACGCCATTGAAGGATGGTATAATGCCTTCCAAGTAACAACAGGCAGAGGTACACCTACACTTCACAAATTACTACAATGTATCCAAAAGGAGCAAAGTTACCAAGAACTACGAATGCAACAATCCATTACACTAATAGGACCAAAACTAACTAAACAAACTAATAAAATGTATGACCTTTTACAAAGTCGGGTTACACTATTTCCTAAAACTAGAGTCCTAGAATACTTATCCCTAATCGCAAAAAGCATTATTTAACGCAAAATTAAACAGTAATTAAAACATTTTCTTCTAAAATACAACATATGCATGTATATAAATTATTTTTACATTTTATAAAACATTACTAATTTGTCAAATATATATAATTTAAAAAATTCAAAATATATATTGACAAAATAATAATATTTTACAAAATATGACACATATTAAAATATATTGAAATTACATTTCCCTCCCATATAGCATTTTAAAATTACTTACAGTTGTTGTAGCTCCAAAGCTAACTGAACACAACTTGCATTCATCCAGTCATCGATTTCTCGAAAATAATTTAAAGTAAACCCCAAAAAAAAAGCAAAAATGCAAATGTCTCCAAACACAAATGCTCTTTTGATAAATCCTATTGGCAAGTCCCATAAAAACCCCGAAAATGTAGTATAGCTAAAAAACGCTCCATGATAAAACGAAAAATTAAGTCTATTAAATAAAGATTAGTTTGCAGAACGAATACACACCTCTTAAAAAAAACAGCAATCTTCTCCAAAACGCAACGTCGTAAAACGAAAGTCTGTAAAAAAAGAAAAACATACCTACCCACACAAAAATATACATTCACAACTTCAAAATACTTTTAATAACTGTTTAAAAACAATACACATAAATGTATCGACCTATACCGCACTTGAAACACTAGGCCTCAAACACCAATTCTAGTCAAAAGTAAATAAACCGAACAGACACCTAAAGCACACCAAAAACACAACTATGTAACACTAAAGACACCACCTAACTACATCCAAATTAAATTAAAACTTAAGGGGTCATTTGCATGGCGGGCGGACTTATCCGCCCGCCATACCCCTGGGAAATGGGACCGCCCGCAATGCATGAGGCGGTCCCGCACATCCCATTAGGATGCGCCCGCCACACTGGCGGGCGCATCCCACATTTCTGACATTGCGGTGCTGCAAGCACCGCCTGCCACAATGCCGGAAATGAAATTTGTGCATTCGACAGTGCAACGTGGCAGGCACCATGCGGTGCCTGCCACGTTGTACTGTCAAATGCAGGGGGGTACAATAGGTACCCCCTATGTGAACCCCCACCCCCCAGAATCCCTAGGGGCCCGCTACGGGCCCCCAATGGTGAGAACCGCCTGCCTTTCCGTGGCAGCATTGCCGACACGGAAAGGCAAAACTCCGCATGCATCATAATATGGATGGCGGTGCCTACCAGACACCGCCACCATATTAACAGCTTTTCCACCTGGTAGGCAATCAGCGGATTGCCTACTGGTGGAAAACCGGCGGACGGTCTTTCTGTCCGCTGGGGTCCCCCCACCATAGTAATGTGGCGGGGGAATTTGCATGCGGGCGGGCAAAAATGTTGGGGGGGTGGTGATCCGCCCGACATACTAATGGGCCCCTAAGTTTAAACAAAAATAAATGAATCTCACCTGGCTCACAGCGACGCAGCTCCCAACCACGATCTAATCCCTGGAGAAATGACCCAAAAACGACAGGTAGCGGTTACAAAAGTGGTCCCCCGAACAAAAATGGCTGAATAAATATAATTGATAAATTTAAATAACATAAACACATGCACTAAACTTACAAATAAATAACAAATATAATTTGTAAAAATTTAAAAAACGTTTATATACATAGAACAAATATTGTAACATTTTTCCAACATCGTTAATTTATAATAATACATAATATATCATATATATAATAATTAATATTATAAATACATTTTTGTATTACTTACTATACATTTAAAATATACGCATAAAATATATGAAAATGGTAAATAAATACATACCTTTTGTCAAAAAACAGAAACGTAAATAATGTAATTATTAATATTATTAATAATAAACAGCTTAATAATTTTAATGAAAAAAATCTTGTGTATATTGAAAAAATGTTCTATGAAACGAGTATTATGTTTTGTTAAATACAAGTAAATTATAATGCAATATTCTTTTTACAAACATAATGTAATTATTATTAATTATATACATATGAATAGTATTAACAAGAAATATTTCTTGTGTATATGTAAAGAATTTCTGTAATAATAATAATATGTTTTGTTAAATACAAGTATATTAAAATGCAATATTCTGGTGACCAATATTTTTATTTTATTTTAGAAAATGTGAAACATGGAAAAATAAACTGATAAGTAATATACCAATATTATTTTGTATTAAAAATATATATGTTATCAATTATCCATACATGTGTGGTTAAACATAACAATGTATAAATTATATATGTGTAAAAATATATATTGTAAACATTGTATTATGTTCCAAAAATGTAATGCCAAAAAATAAATGTTGTAAATATTTTTAACATATGTCTTCATCAAAATATCTTTTACCTAATAAAATTTAAATTCTCATCTAACTATATCCTAATAAAAATAACATATTTGCTCACCCTATTTCAAAGTCTAATTATTTACCAATGTTTGTATTTTTATTAAATGTTTATTAAAAATACATTTATTTACCAAAAATTCTATTGTACATCAATAACAATTTCCCAAAATATATATTAATATTTATTAAAAAAGATAGCAAATAAAAATATTTTACTATTCCCACTCCAGTCAGTAATAAATCAGGGAAGGTGCTGGATAGTAAATAAATATAATTTACTATTCCCACTCCAGTCAGTATTACAGGAAAGGTGCTGGATAGTAAATAAATATAATTTATTATTCCCACTCCAGTCAGAATTAAATCAGGGAAGGTGCTGGATAGTAATTAAATATAATTTACTATTCCCACTCCAGTCAGTATTAAATCAGGGACAATGCTGGATAGTAAATAAATATAATTTACTATTCCCACTCCAGTCAGTATTACAGGAAAGGTGCTGGATAGTAAATAAATATAATTTACTATTCCCACTCCAGTCATTATTAAATCAGGGAAGGTGCTGCATAGTAAATAAATATAATTTACTATTCCCACTCCAGTCAGTCAGTCAGTCAAAACACTTTATTTGAATAGTTAAAATCATAAACAACAAAATTAAAAACATTTCATATATGTACAATCAATAATAACAATCAATATGCAATATGCAATGAAAATCCATGATTACATTTTAAAAAACTGATAAAATAAGACAGGATTATTGTGGGTGGCTGATCTTTTAGTTTTGCAGCAGCCACCAAAAAGCTAGCAACACAGAAACTGTCGCGAGTGCTACTTAACATCTGTAAATAAGTAAGAGCGGGTCTGACTTGTAAGAAACCCTCTTCTCTTAAAATTGGTACTAATATTTTTCCGAATGTCAGAGTAGTACTCACAAAACATAACAAAGTGCAAAGTGTCTTGTGTAGAAAATGCTCACCATGACATGGATTAGAATTTTCAGGTTTGCCCCAGGTAGAAAAAACGCCAAGGGCTAAATGAATTAAATTAAATCGAAATCTAATCAAAAGCTGGCGATGAAAAGGTCTGGTTACTATTTTTAAATATGGCTCAAGTCAGGGAGTAGTTAATAACACATAATTGGCTTTTACACACGGTATCCTTAGCTCCTGCTCTTCACGTTCCAATGTTAGCATATTTAAAAAACTAGTCTTTGTCCAGCTTACATCCTCCCTTTTAATACAATCCGGTGATGTGAAGATCTCGGGGCGCCGTATATTTTGTGAACATTGATCTTATGTACACAAGCCAGGGGACCCTGTTAGCTTTATCCATAGATACACAATCACTTAGGATCAGAAGGTTCAATGTGATTTCTTGATTTAGCCAAGTCTTTACCCAGCAAATCTGAGGGGCGACTTTCAACTGATCCATAACATATCCTAACCCTAATTCCGTATGAAATGAAAAGGTTGGGGTAGACTGGGGTACTGCAAGAAGAGATCTTAAAAACTTGTTTTCCGCAACATGGATCTTCTCCTGAGATATATAGCCCCATAAAGAGGAGCCATACGTAGCTATAGCCAAACATTTGGATTTATACATTTTCAAAAGTGCCTCCATTGGTCTTGCCCCCAGCCGCTTAGCAAAACCCATAAGGGCTGAGGTAGACCTGGCTACAGCATTACTTTTGAGCTTCTGTTGAGGACCCCAGGTACCTCGTTCATCGAAGAGGACCCCTAAATATGTAAAAACGGGCACCTTTGTTACCTCAGCACCATTAGAAAAAAGGATTTTAACTTCAATTTTCTACAGTATTTCCCAACCACCATGACATGTGACTTCTTGATGTTTACTTTCAGGTCCAAAGACCCCATGAAATCCCCAAAGGAACCCAACAGCCTCTGGAGACCAAGGCCAGTACAGGCCAATAAAACAGCATCATCTGCGTATAGGAGAACCGGGATTGCTGAGTCTCCTATACGCGGAACATCCAAAGAGGTACCCCTAGGGACTTCTCCAGGGCATTATTATATAAAGTAAAATGGAGGGGGGGCAGGATACATCCTTGCCTGACACCTCTCTTAGAGCTAAAGTTACTAGTGCATCTACCATCCCGTGTAACCCTGACTGATGCTAAAAGACCCCGATGCAAAACAGCAAAAAAATGAACCAAAGGTGGGTCAATGCCTATATCCAACAAAATTGACCAGAGTTTTGCCCGATAAACCAGATCAAAGGCCGAGGAAAGGTCCATGAAACCCATATACAGTGACCCTTCCTTGGCCACTGTATATTTACTAATCAGGAGCTGTAAATTCAGGCACTGATCTAGGGTGCTTCTCTTCTCTATAAAGTCATATTGAAGATTAGAGAGGACCCGTCTGCTATCTAACCAATCCCTGAGTTTATGCAAGATGATTCTACCCAGGATTTTTACTGTTGAGTCTATCAAAGAGATTGGTCTATAGCACAAAGTGCCCCTTTTTAAAGACCGGGATATTAATAACGGATGTAGCCCAGGATACAGGGAACCCATTTGAACTTGAGGCATTATAAACATTAGTTAGAAGCTTAGCCCAGAGTTTAGGAAAATTTCCATATAGGTCCGCCGGGACCCCGTCCGGGCCTGGGGCTTTGTTTTTTTACATTTCCAGGATTGCTCTTTCTACTTCAGCCACTTCAAAGATTATGGGAGACAAAGGCTGTTTGAGAATATTGTTGTCTTCCGGAGAAGCAAGGCCCTCATTACCATAAATCTCCCTAAAATGTGAGAGCCATTGATCATCTGGAATGACACAATCCAGGGTTGTGTTCTCTTGCCCTGAGAAAAAAGGATGGTTAATAGTTGCCCAGAATTTACTACTATCACGTAGAACTTCAGTTGATAGGAGATTGTTCCACGCCTCATCTTTAATTTCTTGTTTACGATTGGCAATAGCCAATTTATATGTCTTCCTCAGGCTAGCAACAGAATCCCTGTCTCTTGGTCTTCTCTTTAGGGCTTGAAGAAGAGCACCATGGCCTTTGGAACAACTACTATCAAACCATCTTTCTGACTGGTTAGGTCTTTCTTTAATTTTAGCTTTTAGGTCATTTGCAATCTGGCTACATATGGAGACATGAGCGCCAATAATCTCCATGCTAGGAGCAGAACTATCTAAACATATGGGCAGATTTGCATCGGCCTTGATAAAAAATCCTCAAAAGTGGCCTCAGGGACCACCCTAGACCATTTAAGCCTCCTGCCTTGGTCTTTTGTGGTAAGGTGGCTAGCACCCAGAGTCAAACTGTCCTTCAAACCAGTAGCTTCTCCTAGATCCCTCTCCAGGATAACCAGGTTATGGTCACTAAACACAGAGGGTACAACTTTTTACTACATGACCCTGGATAAAACACAGGAAGACAAAAAAATATATTCAATTACAGATCCTGTCTCTTTACCTTTAAATGTGGGGACCCTCTCCTCCCCATCACTAGCACCTTACTCAAAAAGATTCATGTTAGCTAGGAGGTCCTCTAGGGCCTCTCCCTGCCTACTGTGTTCAAAATGTGGAACCACAGAGCCGGGAGGCCCCTGGTGATCATCTAGATGACAGTCCTATCTACATGGGTGAATATTACAATCGCCCATAAGGATAATATCGAATGCAGTGTTGTGTTTTGTTTTATATTCTGACAAAAAACTATCCAGGGAGCCGAAGTGTTGATTAATAAGCTCGCTCTCTCTGGCATTATAAAAATTGATACATAAAATATTAGACAAATTTGGGATAGCCCAGTCCAGAATTAGAATGTTGCTAGAGCCTGACTTCAGCATTTTTAAGGAACCTTTTCAACTTTAACGAGATAAGGAGGATTAAACCTCCTTTCGCTTTACCGACTGTCCCTGGAACAACAAAGCTTATATAACCATCCAGGCTAAAATTCTTAGATGTATCACACGTTTCCTGACGGGCAATAATGTCATATTGTTTTACAAAATCCAGCCATATATCATCATTTCTCTTGGGTCTAATTCCTGCAACATTCCAAGTTAAGGTCTTACATGGTGTTACATGAATTGACTCCATGGATTGCTCCACTGAATGCTGGGCGGTATCTTGTAGTCAATCATTATCCTCCAAGTGTGTCAGTGGAGAGAAGTAATTAGTTAAAGCTATGTCAGTATCTCGTTGTTTTAAGGAGTTAGAAATTGATTGTAGGACTGTTTTAACACTATCCAATCTCTATGGAAACTCCACTACTATTTTGGGCTGGGAAATATCATGCAAAAAATTAGGTACGAGCAAGGGCCTCTTCTGGCTAGACAATAGTGGGTATGTAGAATGTGTGTGTTTGTATGTGCGGCTACTGGAGGGGAGAAATAGCCCTATGGTACTGGTCTAATACCAGAGTTTTCTATCTATGAGGCATCCCAGAACAATCTATCTGCCACATTACGTTTATTAAAATCGACTACCACACAATCCCCTTCAATACTCTTGGGGCGACGGTGCTGGATAGTTAATACAAATAATTTACTATTCCCACTACAGTCAGTATTAAATCAGGGAAGGTGCTGGATAGTAAATAAATATAATTTACTATTCTCACTCCAGTCAGTATTACAGGGAAGGTGCTGGATAGTAAATACATATAATTTATTATTCCCACTCCACTCAGTATTAAATCAGGGAAGGTGCTGGATAGTTAATACAAATAATTTACTATTCCCACTTCAGTCAGTATTAAATCAGGGAAGGTGCTGAATAGTAAATAAATATAATTTACTATTCCCACTCCAGTCAGTATTACAGGGAAGGTGCTGGATAGTAAATACATATAATTTATTATTCCCACTCCACTCAGTATTAAATCAGGGAAGGTGCTGGATAGTAAATAAATATAATGTACTATTCCCACTCCAGTCAGTATTAAATCAGGGAAGGTGCTGGATAGTAAAAAAATATAATTTACTATTCCCACTCCAGTCAGTATTAAATCAGGGAAGGTGCTGGATAGTAAATAAATATAATTTACTATTCTCACTCCAGTCAATCAATCAAAAACAACTTTATTCGGCTTTAGAATAAACCATAAAAGTTACACATTTCCATATTACAGATAAAACATACAATACAGGGGAGACAACCCCATTGAAATATATATATATACACAGTACAGAGTTGATAAAAGCCCAATTGCTAAAAATCAACTACATAAGATGGAGAAAAGGGAATCCTACCATCATCAAGGGGGAAACAGACTATCCATACATGTCCTGAGTTTAAATGTGGATTTCAAGAAACCTACTGTAATAGGTATACAATCTGGTTTCAGCAGCTGTAAATAAAAAAAAGCTGGGTGGACCTGAGTAAAATTCAACTTTTTTAAAAGAGGTATTCAAAAATGACTTCGAGGTACTTCCTAAAGCTTACAGAAAAACACAAAGGGCTCCATTAATGACAGGCGGATCGCCCCCCACCAGGTCGGCGGTAGCCACCGCCTGCCCGGGCGAGGGCGATCCACCTGCCTTGATTCCAGCAAAGACCCCCGCCATATTACTATGGCTGGGGGGGTCCGCGGAGGATGGAAAGACCATCCCTGCTTTTCAGCCTGGTCGACTTGTCAATATGGTGGCGGTGTCTGCTAGACACTCCAAGCCATATTTGGATGTGGCCTGGAACATGCCTTTCGGAAAGGCATGCAGGAATTGCTTGCGGAGGCCCTGTGGGGCCTCCAGGGACTCTGGGGGGTGGGGGGTACCCCCATGCCGTTCCATGCACAACACAGGCGGTGCCTGCCATGTTGTGCATGGAAGTGCACAACATGCCTTCCTGGCATTGTGGTGGGCGGTGCTGAGTGCAGCGCCTGCCTCAATGTCAAAAATGCAGGATGCTCCCGCCACTGTGGCGGGCGCATCCGAATGGCCCCACAGGACCCCCGCCCTTATGGTGGGCAGTCCCATTTCACGATAGGATGGCGGGCAGACAAAGTCCGCCCGCCATCCTAATGACCCATAAAGTGTAGCAAATCCTGTGGAGACATACTGTCGCGGCCACAGGATGCTAACCTGTGGCTGCGACCACTGCAGCTCCCTTTTGGTACAGCAAGTAATAAGTGGAAGAAGACTAATCAAAACCTAGACAATAAAAACGTTCATGGGTTGACAATGGCCACAAAAGATATGGTTCTATGGAGGGGGTTGTTTTAAGCATCACAAATGTACGGACACTTGATTTTCCAATTTCTAGCTCGGCTCTTTCAAGCTTTTTTAAACTGATGAAGGTTTTCTTTAAAACTCCACATCTTTTGGGGTGATGGAATCAGGCTTTAGAAAGAGATCCATGCGCCCCAGCTCTTCAAAACACCCCTTGATGTATTTCAGCCATGGTATATGTATCATGTGTTCAAGACTTATGCTCTCCCTTCGAATCTGGTGGTTAAGAGCTAGGTCTTTATTTAACCAACATTTAAGCCAAAACATCAATGGACGCAAAGCCAGTATGTCACATAAATATGGCATCCCCAATTCTTCATGAACCACCAAGTTTGGTTTGCCACTAGGTAGCCCTAGTAGACATTTTAAAAAAGTGTTCTCCACTACCTGCAGGGCGTCTGTTGCTTTATACCCCCAAATTTCACTCCTGTAGCTGGTGGTAGCAACACTTTTAGACTGATACATTTTCAACAACGCCGCCATTGGGCGATTACCAATTTTAGCGGCAAAGTTGAAAATAGCAGCATTCACCCTTGTGATGTCCCCTTTTTTTCTGTATGAGGGGTCCCCAATTCAGGCGATCATCTACTAAATCCCCCAGATAAGAGAAGATCGATGTCATTGGCACTTTCTCCTTGCCCACTTTGAAAGGGTACTGTATCTTTGACCGAGTCCCAACCTGCAAGATGTACGATTTGAAGTTCTTAATTGCCAAATCACGTGCATCCTTAAAAGTTAGAAAGTTGTGAAGCAGGGACTGAAGTCCCTTTGCTGTTCTGGCAATGAGGGCAGCATAATCTGCGTATAGCAGGACGGGTAGACCTCGTTGCCCCACATATGGGAAAATGACCCCTGTGTTTACCAGAGTTTTACCCAAATTGATATATAGGTTCAATAAAAAAGGGCAAAAATATATCCCTGCCGAACCCCCCACTCGATTTTAAAGTCCCTTGATACACGAAGATCCTGTCCATATCTAATATTAGCCTTGGTATCCCTGTGCAGATCCTCCAAGAAGTTAACAAAATTGTCCTCCACCCCCATGGCCCTCTTGGATCGTCACAGCTTTTCTGGGTTAACACAGTCAAAAGCAGAGGAGAGATCCATGAAGGCCATGTAGATCGTACCTGGACGGGCAATTGTGTACTTCCCCAAGATCATATGCAGGTTGAGGCATTGGGCCAGAGTCGAACATCCTCGGCGAAACCCATTTAGTATATCTGAAATGATCTTAAACTCTTCTGCCCAGGAAGATAATCTTTCCAGTAACACCCGTCTACAACCTTTACCACAGAATCAAGAAGGGAGATTGGTCTATAGCACAAAGTGCTATTACGATCATCCTTCTTAAAAACCGACAATGGTAGAGGTGGCCCAAGAAGCCGGACATCCATCTCTGGCTGCCGCGTTAAGCACAGCTACCAGTACAGGGGCCCAAAAATGTGGGTTTTTATTTGAAAAGGTCTGGTGGGATGCCATCCGGACCGGGAGCTTTATTGCATGTCAGCACAAAGCTCCCTGCCTCAACCTCCTTCTGCTCAAAGGACACAGGGGCAGAAATAACAGCCGTACCCCCTGGTTTTGTAAATGATCTATAGGACACCTAAAGATGGATTTAAAATGGGCCACCCATTCATTCTCAGTTATATGGACTCCTTGTTCTCCATCTCTGTCCTTATCGAACAGTGGGAGATTAACAATGCACCAAAATCTCGAACTGTTCCCTAGGGTACTTGACTCCAACAGGACTCAAGTTCTCCTTGCGGGTGGCCAAAGCCCCTTATACTCAATTCAACGGGCATCAAGTAAGGGTTGGTTTCTTGGACTAACTTTTAGGGCTTCCTTCAATTTTCTCGCAGCTCTAGAACAAGAAGAATCAAACCATCTGGGGTCAGTTGACACTATCCTATGTGAGGGAGCACTTAAAAGTTCCCCAACCTTGATAATAATGGTATCAAAGGCACTGAGAAGGCCCCCCAGAGAGGAGCCAGGTGAAACACAAAGTGCCAATTCAGTTGCACAGGAAACTTTTACCTCACCATAAAAAGTGTCCAGGGAAATCTGCAACCATTTTAGGCGTCGCTTTCCATCTGTTGGTCTTAACAGGCCCGGTGCTACCACCCTATCTTTTATTAGCAGCAACCTACCTCCCATGTACACGCAGAGGGGGTTGTGGTCGCTAAAGGCACTATCCACAATTGTAAACCCACAGAATGGAGACTGAAAGCCAGAAGAAACTAAAATGTGATCAATAAAGGATCCCATACCTCGCCCTTTAAAAGAAGGGACAGAATATACACTATGGGAGGCAGACAAAGACATAAATGAAATCAAATCAAATTCATTGACCAGGTTGTTCTATGCATCCCCCTGGGTGGAATGTTCAAAATGGAATCCCCGCATCCTTGCACATACCAGCTCAGCCATACGCACAAGTTTGGGATCCCCACAAGGGTGAATATTAAAATCACCCGCCACCATAAGTTTGTGCGCACTCCAGTCAGTATTAAATCAGGGAAGGTGCTGGATAGTACATAAATATAATTTACTATTCCTACTCCAGTCAGTATTAAATCAGGGAAGGTGCTGGATAGTAAAAAATATAATTTACTGTTCCCACTCCAGTCAGTATTAAATCAGGGAAGGTGCTTGATAGAAAATAAATATAATGTACCATTCCCACTGCAGTTAATATTAAATAATTTAAATTTGTAATGTTGAAAATATCAAATAAAATGTCATTTTATAACAAATATATTAAACTATTTTAATTACCCACAATATAGATTTCAACAACACATTTTATGTTATAATTATACTGCAAATGTTATTAAAATTAAAACATTTTGTAACATTCCTAATTAATCTATTAATTAATTATGAATTCAAAAAACCCATTGTTAAAAATAACACATTTTGTTATATAATCCAATTATATATAACAATTAAATAGGTTGTAAGATGGAACAACTACCACTTGAACAACTACAGTCTAAACAACTACTCCTTAACCATTACTTAGTCTAAACCACTACAGTTTTAACAACAACTATCTTTTACAACTACTATGCCTTTACCTCGCTTGCCTTTACCCCATTAATGTATCTATTTAACTGGTAAGTATAAACGTTTGTGTGTATGTATATGTATATATGTTTATATATATATATATATATATATATATATATATATATATATATATATATATATATATATATATATATATTCACTGAAAAAACCATAGGTTATAGACCATATATAGTTAGGAATTAGCATTTACAAAAACCTTAAAAATTCACTGAAAAAACCATAGGTTATAGACCATATATAGTTAGGGATTAGCATTTAAAAAACCTTATTTTACTCACACAAAACCATTGAAATTCCATATATAGTTAGTTGTACTAACTATATATCACGCACCCGCAATCCACTGCTGATGATGTCACATATTACATCATTCATGACATGGTCAGTGACATCACTGATGACATCACTGATGACATCTCAAATGACATCACTGATGACATCACTGATGACATCTCAAATGACATCACTGATGACATCACTGATGACATCTCAAATGACATTACTGATGACATCACTGTTGTGATAATACGATGAACCTCTTCAGACTCTAATATAACCTTAGATACACTCAGTGTAAACACAGACTCACAGATTGTCACTCATCCATGAAGTTACACACACACCTAGACAGTCATGCAAACAATCAATCACACCTCCATTTCCTTAACTATACAGTTAAACACACCTTACTTACTTATTCAAACAAATACTAAAACATATTTACTCACTTATACAATCCTGGATACAAGTTCACAATGATCCATACAGCCACTCACACATTCACTGGCTCTTATGCACAGTTATTTATATATGTCAACTCTCACATGTACTGTATTTTACATATGTACTTAATTTGACATGTAGCACTGAGATATCTATTCACTCACCAATACAGTCATGCACACAGTCAACCGCCCATACAGCTGTTTCCAACATGCACTTTTGAACCCATACATCTATGCACAGAGTCATACACTTCCCAGCCACTCACACACACACTCAGTCTCCCATACAAATGCTTGGGCAACCAATCAATAACCTATATAGTTACTCATATAGCTACTGATCAACACATGCAGCAGTTTACAGAACAACAGACATAATGATGCACAAATTAAGACAGTTTAGTCACTAACCCATGCACTCAGTGAGACACATTTAATCACTCACTCATACAGTCAGTCACGCACCTACTAAATCCTTCATCCAGACACTTCTACATCTACTCATTCTTCAATATGTAAAACATATTTAAACTTTACAGAAACACACAGTCACTGGATGATGTCATCAGTGATGTCATCAGTGATGTCATTTGAGATGTCATCAGTGATGTCATCAGTGATGTCACTGACCATGTCATGAATGATGTAATATGTGACATCATCAGCAGTGGATTGCGGGTGCGTGATATATAGTTAGTACAACTAACTATATATGGAATTTCAATGGTTTTGTGTGAGTAAAATAAGGTTTTTTAAATGCTAATCCCTAACTATATATGGTCTATAACCTATGGTTTTTTCAGTGAATTTTTAAGGTTTTGTAAATGCTAATTCCTAACTATATATGGTCTATAACCTATGGTTTTTTCAGTGAATTTCATTGGTTTTTTAATAGCTAATATCAAAACCTTTACAATGTATTATTCTTTAAAAAGAAAAATATTTTTTACATGTTTTTTATACAATTTTTTTTTTATTTTTTTTTGTTTCGCTCCCAGTACGCGTACCGGTTAGCTTCCCGTTAGCTCAATCCGGAGGCGCGACCCGGTACGCGAACTGGTAAACGTTCCTTTAGCGCACCTCTCGCGTTACAAAACAACATCGCGACGCTTCGCGTCAGCATGACGTTTCGCGTTCTCGCGTAATACGTCATATTACGTGCTACGTTCGCGTACCCGGAAGCGCAGCGGTACGCGAACCGGAAGCGATCCGCGGCGCGGCGCCGACCGCGTAATGTAAACATAGCAGGTCATGTGACTCGATAATAACACTTTTCATTGGTTCATTTCACTTTTGGTTTCCTAATGATGTAATACAAGGTCATGTGATCTAAAATGGACACTTTTCATTGGTTTAGAACTTTTGTTTTTCCCAAATGATGAAAACCCCTCCTTCTTTCATCACTCTGACTTTCATCTTGGTGAGAGAAAGACCCTTTATTGAGACTTTGTGATGGCTTCATTAGTAGCTTCAGCTGGTGCTAGCCCACCACCTCCACCAAATCCAAGAAAGAGAGGACCACCTGCAGAAGTAATTCTGCAAGAAGAGGAAGAACAGGAAGAGGAGGAAGAGGAGGAAGAGCATGAGTTTTTGCCAGAGGAGCCCAGGAGGTACAATCGACAGGAGAATTATATCTGGCAATTCTACAGAATTCCTGAGGGGCAAAAGAAAGTGAATGCTCGTTACGTGTTTTGCCGCATATGCGGTGACAGATTGTCAAGGGGCACTGATAAAAAATATAGTTATGGCAATCATACTATGCATCGGCATATGAGTAGGTGGCACCCAAATAACTATAGTGCTGCCCAGCTACGTGACCAACAACAAAATCCCCTCCAAATGGCAAGAAGATCGGTGGTTCCAGAGGTGTCGGGACCAGAGGCGAGGGAGGTGATTGCAAACATCCAAATGTTGTTTGGGCACGTAAAACAAGTGTGCGTGGAATGTGGCGCTTTCATCTGCTACAGAGAAAGTAGCATCACTTTGATTTTGCGAGCAATTCAAAATCATATTAATGTTTGCACAAGACGCACCAAAAAATAAATTCTTTTTTTTTTTTGCTCCTGTTGAGCCCTTTATAATGGATCGTTTTTGTTTCCCCCCCCCCAAAAAAAACCAAAAATTTTTTAAAAACGTTCAGAAAATACAAAAAAAGTAAAAAAATGTTCAAAAAATACTAAAAAAAATATAAAACAACAAAAACATAAAAAAAAAAGTTCTTTTCAGAACTAACTCCCCATTATAAAAAAATTGGTAGAATATTTGGAACTCTGCCAACCTGTATTTCTCTTAGTTCGCTCCCGGAGCGCTACCCGGTACGCGTACCGGAAGCTAACCAAAAAAATATTTTTTAAAAAAGAACAGTAACTATAAGGGAAGGAAATACACAGTTATGTTAAAAGAAAGACAGCTCTAGGGAGTAAACTAAGGATACTGTTACCTACAATCCACTGTTGATGATTTCACATATTACATCATTCATGACATGGTCAGTAACATCAACAGCAGTGGATTGTAGGTAACAGTATCGTTAGTTTACTCCCTATAGCTGTCTTTCTTTTAACATAACTGTCTATTTCCTTCCCTTATAGTTACTGTTCTTTTTTAAAAAACATTTTTTTGATCAGTCATAAACAGTGACATTAATAGAAACAGAGAGAGTGAACAAGAGTGAAGAACTATGGTCCTCCTCAGCCACCCTCAGAAAACCAAGGGGGTCAAGATACATCTACCGTGCCCCCTTCTACCTATTCTGAACATTATTTGCCCTCCATCTTGTATCTTGATTCGAACGAAACACAAAATGGTGGACTGCCATAACGCTGCTGGTTTGCGAACCGGGCAACTTCCCAGGAAGCGGTCCCAAAAAAAAAAAAGTTGGGAAAGTAATTCACAGACACTAAGAGTAATAGAGATGGAGTGAGTGAACAAGACTGAGGAACTATGAGAACAGAGGGACTGAGAAAAAGAGTGGAAGGAGTTGAGTAAATAGGTAATAGAGAAAGGAATGAGGAAAGTAGCAAAGGCAGGAAACTGAGGATTAAAGAAGTGAAGCAGTGGATCTAATAGTAGGTGAATGTGATAGAAATGTAACGAAAAGAGTACAACTATTTACCTTGTAATTGCCGTTAAATTAATCACATTTTATTTCTATACTTTCAATCTGTGAAAGAGAGAACCAACATTTGAAAAAAAATTAAAATATGTATTTAAAAATTACAAAAGACAAGGGAAAATATTGAAGGACAAATAGTTTTTCAACAACTTTGACACTGACAGAAGCTTCTGCTTCTCCAGGTCCTCTACACAATGCTAAAGATATACATTTTAAACTAACAGTATCTTGATGCAGATGAAGTGAGGCCTATCTTAAAACATGGTGCATCTTTTGCATTGCTCTTGTTTCAGAAAAGTGTCGCTTCAGTATGCCAATAACATGTCTCCTATCCAGAGATTTGTTTGAGGTGAGGCCTACTCAGAGTTCAAGATGAGATTTACACTTGTTGAAGTGTACAGAGGAGATAATATCTGTGAAAGTCTACTAATGAAGTGAGTCATGTCCACTGCACTCTTCAACAAAGTAGAAACCTCCTATGTTTCCCTGGACAGACCTAAACTTGATCTGCACAATGTGATTCGTAATGATAGGAAACTCAAGTGATGTAATTGAAATATGTGCAATTTATTTTGCTCATTTCACAATCACATCACTTGTGTTTCCTTTGCTTAGGTATCTCATTGTGCAGATGTAGTCCAGCATATGAAAGAATACGTAGAAGTGCAGCACTGCATACAATAAATTTAACACTTACAGAAAACTCACCTTCTCCATGCCTCCTACACAGTTCTACATATACATCATAAATGCAAACAGTACAGAATTAATTATACATGTTAAATGGTTTATTTTTGCTGTTCTCAGAATGTATCAAAATTCACTAAAAACAGTGACTTGAAGGTATTCATCATGTAACAGCGGGGAAAAAAAAACACAATCAAAATGATTGTGTTTAAAAAACCCATACAACATCAGAAAATAAAATTCAGAACTCCTTAAAGTTAACTTACTTTCCATGACGTCCAAGGATGTCCTATGAACAGCTTACACTCTTTTGTGCTGTTATTACTTTCAGCCCGCCACTTTCTGAAAGAAAACCTCCATCGTTTTTAAAAACACGTTACATGCAATAAATGACTTCTTGCTCTCTACCACTATTTTCCACAAGGCCAAATCTAGTCAGAGATATTTATAACTCTTGGATTTCTTGTAAGCCAATCCCATCATTTGGCATTTCCGCAACTTTCAGAATTAAAATGTTGAAGATCCTTTTCCCAATCCTGGAATAGTAATATCTTCCCCTTCTTGGTCAGTCATGTTCTACATTTCCTATGACACTGATACTGCTTAATATGAAGCAGACTTACACTACCTCTATGAGTACTACAATTATTTAATTCTCTACATCACTTTTAATCACAAAGCAATGTAAAACAGTAGACAGCATTGCAGACTTACATTCCCTCTACTCCATGTTTTGATTGGCTGCTTCAATTAGCTTATGAAAAGAAACAGTTTTTCTGAACTCATTTAAAGTGCACATACATCTCCATGATGTCCAATCCTTTGATTAGAAGTTATGTCTCTGAACTACACTTATCCTCAAGGCCAAATTGTGTAGGAGCCATTAGAACTTCTTGAAATTCCACAGATCATATCCCGAGATTATTTTCCTAAAATTTTGGTTTTAAAAACACCAGGTAAGAGTTTTTAAGGTCATACGGCAATTTTTTTTTGAAAATTAAAACAGAATCATTGCAGAATGACCAGCCATTTCTAGACTTTAAATAAGCTGTGTAATGTCCTGATGATATTGAAGGGCCGTCATGATATATAATTGCTGTAGTTACAAAAGTCCTTCCTGATATTGACAACTGCGAAGCTACAAAATTTTTTATTAAAGTTGTCAATTTTGTTCCATCAGGCCTACATCGTTGGAACATTAAAATGACGTACTGGCCATATGTTCGTATAAATAATGTGGACATCATTTCAGATTTACATTGGCTACACTCCATGCTGTGATTAGCAGCTTTTACTAGCTTATTAAAGGAGACTGATTTACTGTCTGGCAAAGTTAAATATATAAATCTTTCTGAGTCTACACTAGTAGTACTTGATACCATACAGTTCTCGCAGTCATGCTGCCATTGATAAGAAAGCCCAAACAGCTGATCTACATCTACACCTTCAGCATGTAATACATCAAGCATATACATTAAAAACTCCTGACAATCTTGCTGAATAATTTGAGAGAATTGTGTTTGCCCTGATAATCTGTCTAACAGGTTTCGAATTTCAGACACACTTTCTATTTTTGTTCTATCTGTGCTACATTTCTCTAACACAGAATTCAACAAACTGCAAAATCTTTGATCAGAATTGACCACAATCTCTTCTTTTACATTTTTTAGAGAAAACAAAACATTCATTACTACATTAGCATAGCAGTTGACACCAGAACTGTTTTCAAACTGAAAACCAACAACATCTTCAACAGAATCCTCTTTGTTTCTGCTTGTAATTTTAGGTTCATTCACTTTTTGTCTTTTTGCTACAACCTCCCCAGTATTGTTCTCATTTCTTCGTTTCCGGCCTACCAGACGTTTCTCAAACAAAGGAAACTGAGGCAAATGTGGCGCATACTCTCTTCTTAACCTATTGTATTCCTTAACACAATCTAGATCTGCACAAATGTTTCTGACATCACACTCAATCAAGTACAATCCCGATAAAGTTCTAACTCGTGACAATGCCACATATGCCATACCCTCCTTGAACACAGAACTGCCAATATTCACCAATGCAGTGTCTACACTTAAACCTTGCGATTTATGAATTGTCACCGCATATGCCAAGCAAACAGGGAACTGCTTACGGCGAACATATAAGTCTTTTACAAGCAAAAATCTAGCAGAACAACGAGCAATTAGCTGTACTTCCTCAATGCCATCAAATTTAATTTTTAAAAATTCAATTCCATCTCTATTTCTGTATTTCACAAAATCAACAACATTACCCATTGATCCATTTACCAGACCTCTTTCAACATGTAAATTCCTTCTTAAAATTATACGGCAGTTCAAGCACACATTCAGAGTCTTTTCAAAACCTGCAGTTTTAGATATAGTCTTCTCTAATGAATCCAATTTTGATTTCAGATTCTCAGACAAAATAATTGTTGATCCCATATGCTCTACTCTATCAATAGCTTCCACTTTCACAATCTCTTGCTTTTCTAAATGCAACATTTTGTTGTTAAATTTGGCACATTCTGCAAGAGTTGGCATCAAACATATTCCAGATTTCTTATCAGTAATTTTCTGAAAAATATTCTCAGGCACAACATCTTGTTCTGGATATAAATTTGACAGTAATCGTGCATGTAAAGCTTCTTTCCCATGCTCGGTCACTTTTCCAATTCTAACATCTTGTAGAATAGTCTTGTAAACTTCATCCTTTGCCTGACGCATATTTTCATGCAGTTCAGCATAATTGAAGTTTAACCATATATTGACGTTGCCAATGCTGCCTAGGCACTTCCTGGTATCTTCATGCGTGAGCATTTTGAACACAGGTTGCCCTTTCACTGGTGTCAGCTGCAGAAGATCTCCGAAAACAATGATGTGTTTGCCACCAAATAACACATCATACTCTGTTTTGAGAACTTCTTGCATCCTCAAATGCACAAAGGCAAGCATGACATTGGAAACCATGCTTACTTCGTCAATGATAAGAAGTTTCATTTTCCTCAAGATTCTTGAAACTTCAAAACAAGCATCTCCAGATAGCTTGTGATATTCTAATTTGTTGTCATGCTCCACTGGCAGCATCAGTAAACGATGTAAAGTAATCCCTTTAATATTATGTGCTGCCAGTCCAGTTGGAGCAGTGACAACACAAGACAGCGATGACTCTGTCCTTTCCTGCAAATAGCATGAAATTGCTTTAATGAGGAAACTTTTTCCAGTTCCCGCTTCTCCACTCACGTACAGTCGGACAGGCTTCAACGACGTACATGAGCACTCTTTCTTATCATGACTTAATCCATGATCAATTTGCATGGTAACTTCGTCATATATTTTCCTCTGCTCAACGTTGAGTTGCCTTTCCAACTCTTCTAAGTTAACCGCATCCTCTTGAGCATGTGCCATGGCTCTTTCCACCTCATTCATAGCAGTGGCAGCTTCATTTTCAATAAGAGGTCCTCCTAGTGGATCCTGACTCAATGAAGCAGAACTCTGACTGTCCTGAGAACTGTCTCTGGCAATCTCGGCTGCAATCGTTGCTTCCTGCTCAATTTCCGCATTCAACATTTCTACATATTTGGGAAAAGCAGGACATTCTATGGTCTCCTTGGCGGCATTGAAAGAGTCTTCATAACAGAGGAAATCTCCAAGCAGTTCCTCTTCTGCACGCCAAGGCTTGAAAAGTTGCAAAAGTGCTAAATAGAAAAACTCCTTTTTTTCAGGAGATTCGCCACTCAATTTTCGATGGTTTATCAAGTGGCATTTTCTTTGCTTCACCAGACATCCCTCACTTCCTATTACAGCATACACTCCTTTCTCAGTATCTTCTTTGATGTTCCTCTTGAACATGTAATTTTGCAGAACCTCATACAGACAAACATTCTCTAGGTGACTGCTTCGATTTGGATAATATGTATCCAACATGTTTGTCTTCAAAATGTCGGTACTGTTTGGCTCCTTTTCCGCCAAATACTCAATTTCCCGCACAGGTTTGAGAACTCGATTACGCGTTGCAGCAAGACCAAGACTCGCCCAAACGATACTCCTGGACTTGGCATAGAGACTTGCTGAAGACAACCGGTCAGAACATTCGTACGCTCCGATTTCTCGATGCGACAACATCTTCAGACTGAAACTGTACAACTTCTTGCTGAGGCTCTTTTCATGGGAAATGTCCTCCCACATATCCTTCAATTCTGTCTTCTCTTTTTTGGTGATGTAAGACGTCACATACCGAGCCACAGCCATACAGTTATCAGCCACAAACTGTATATCCATGTTAGCATTCCACATGGACAAAATCACCGGGTTGTAGTCGTTGATGTACTTGGACTCTTCGTTCCTCTTCAAATTGTAAGTGTTTTTAGGTGATTTCTTCATGACATTGTGTCGCAGCGAAGACATCAAACTGTTTACTCTTCCTTTAGAAATCACCGGTCGTGGAAAGCCGAAACGACATTTAGTGTAGAACTTGTCCTTGTTTCGGAATTTACGACGGCAGTACTTTCCACATCGATGGCTTTGGAAACGCAGAACTTTTTCTCTTAGGCTTTTCTTCTCCTTTGCGTTTGGAACAGCACACGTAGAATACTGTTGGATGAAACTCATCACTGAGTCATCTGGATCCGTTCCAAATTTAGGTGCATCCTTGATCCACAGCAACATATGTATATGAGGAGCACCTCTTGCTTGGTACTCCTTTCTCCAGAAGAAATCCAACACCTCTCCAAGAGGTGGATTCTTCTTATTCATGATGAAAGACATCATAGCTTCAAATCTATGATTGAAGTACCTACATACATTGACTGGATCCAAAGAGCACAGTTCTCCGGGTGTCTTGAATTCGATGTTTTCTACGTTAGCATTTGCCTCTCGTAGAAATTCAAGTAAGTCTTCCCAGCCATACTCGGCACAGCTCAGAGTGAGGAACCATGTGGGAGTACCTAAGTTCCTCAGCATACATTTTAAATCACCATGACGACGGTACCAGTACTCATTAGTACCACGCTGACACGCCATGAGATTAATCAGGTGAGAATCCAAAATACTATCTTGGACATTCACTTTATCCATAAAATCACTTGCCGAGATGTTTTGCATGTGTATACCACTTTTCAAGATGTGGTTCACTGCATATGACAGTCCAGACAGATCGCTTTCAAACAGGAGATGAAACAAATAAGGAATGCATTGTCGAAACCTAGCATCTCCTGCATACAATCGCAAAGTCCGGTATTCAGAAGCAGGAATTTGATGAGGTCGCTCATCATATCTTCCTCCCTGACCTGTTGGAAAAAGCTGTGGGAAACACCGAGCTTCCAAACTTTCCTCCCAAACACTAATGGGACTCCCTTTGGCTTGTTTCATTTGAAACAACTCAATAGCATTCCCCATGACTTCCTTTGAATGCAAAGGATGAACACTATAATGTTCATATATTTCCTCACTAGTAGAGGGTTCTACTTTCTCAATTTGACCAGCACACAAATCGCTATCCTCTTCCTCACTTACTTCCTCTTCTTCAACATATACATTCTTATAGTATTTATTATTTTTTTTCAAATACAATGTTGCCTTTTTAACTTTCCTAACATCTACTAAATCTTGCCATATTTTCTTATTCTTTGTCGGAACCCCATTAACTAAGATAACCAGAGGTTCCTCTTCCACTTTTTCTACTCCAATTGTGTTAATGTTTTTCTTCAAATCTAGAGGCAAATAAACAACTCTTCCCTTTAATCCTCTCTGTAAATCTGATGGAGGCAATTTCCCTGTCTTTGGCTCCATTCTTACAATAGCCTGAAAGGGATGGATACTTTGAATCAAAATAGATTCATAAGTATTTAAATCCTTCAATTCAGAAGGAATCTCAACCAATTCCAGATTATTATGAACTGCTCTAGCAGGCATCTGGTTTTGTTTTAATTTGTTACAACAATAAGTACACACACGTTGATCCAATCCCAAATCAAAACAATTTTCTACCATCAAGTATGTTGCAAAATCCTTCCATTCACTATTATTTTCCCTTTCACTTTTTGCATATAAATCCACTAACTTAGTCTGATTCTTATAATAAGTGCGTCGACAACACACACAAGTGAAATTAGGCCTCTCACTTGATTTCATGTCAAACGTCGCAATTTCCCTCTGGAAATTATCTGTACTGGAAACATGTACAGTATCTTCCAAATGACCCTCTATTTCTTGCTCAATTTCAACATTCTCCTCTTTACTTCCAAAGTAACAAAACTCAATTTCTTCACATATATTCCTCACATCTATTTCAGAACCATGCAAAAGAGCAGCGCATAATTGTTTCAGCATAATTGCTGGACTCTTAGCATAATACAACAGTCTAACTAACTTCCTCACTTTGTTATGATGCACTGCTAGCATCCTGAAATGATGAAAAACACTCTGGCATACTCTCCTGGAAAGACAAGCCAGTGAATGACCATGCAAACCTGTCACTTCTCTCACTCTGCAAGGATCTAATTCTTGCAACAACCTCATTTTCTGCTTCAAACTTTTCTTGTTAAATGACCGTACAAAATCACAAAGCAAATTGATGGAATCCTGTCGCACACTGCAAATACTACTACACTTCCAGGTGTACACAGGACCCTTAGCACGTCTTCCTAAAACCTCATTACCTAACAACTCTTCTGCCTCTGTTGTCACAAGTTTTTCTTTTTCAACTGGACAACCATCTTTCACTTCATAAGCACGACCACTGATGTCAACTGCATGCACCAAATCATTATCCTGGAAATAACTCTCTTCATTAAAAAATGCCTCACAGCTTGAACTATGTATCCATTCTCCAGAAAAAACTTCACAAAAATTACTACGATTAACTATTCTCTTCCATCTACTATTTCTTTTGAAATCAAAAATTGCCTTGTTTAGCTTCCTAATTCTATTGATTATCAAAATAAATAACTTACGTTTAATTTCAAAAGCCTGATCAATAACTTTCTCAACTTTTTTTTTTCTCCTATAAAAAACTAATTTCTGTTGACCTTTCTTAATATTTTTTAACAAATTGCCAATTATCCTGTTACGGAACATTCGTTTACGAATCTCCGTAAACTGTTGTTTCCTTCTACTATCATGCACAGATTTATCTCTTGCTTTAGCAGTAACATTTTCATTTGTCCTTTTCTTTCCATTTGATTTACTTGTGTTGTTATGGATTGAAACATTTTCTGTACTAATATTTTTTTTATTAGAAATATTTTTTATGAAATATTTAGAGCTCTTACCCGGTGCTTTCTTCATCGCTTGAGAAATCTTTTTGTTAGAGGACTGCTGCATTTTTTTTTTCTCCTGCTGTCTTTGACGTTTTGCAGCCTTCATCTCTCTTATTTTTGTAGGCATAGTTGAATCTGAGGAAAAATATAATAAAAATGTTAATAAAAAAATATTATCAAACAGTAAATCAGTAATAGTGATCAAAAACATAACACACTACTTGACATTTTAAATAGAAGATTTTTTAGTCCTTGCAAATTTACAATACAGAAATAGCAGAAAAGAAATGAGATTTATATTTATGTTACCTATGCTATTTTATATGTGAATCTGATCTAATTTTATGAGCATATTTTAATATTTTATTGAAGACACTACACATAACCTGTTTTTGAAGGTGTCTTTATTTTTAAATTAAACGGTTTACCTTTTTACTTTTTATTGATTATAAATTTTAAAAATAAATGTTTATAATTCCAAAGGCTCAAGCAGGTCAGCTTCCCATCCTATATCATATAATTCGGACAAATCTGCATCCTCATCACGCTCTTCTTCATCCTCAGGATTTAAATCATCCAATGGATCAACATCCACTGATGTTTCAATTACAAGTTCAATGATGAGGTCAAAATCAACTGATTGCAGATTGTCGCTCATGTTGAGGTTGTCTTTATCTTTAAAGAAAGACAACAACAATGAGATGTTGCAGAGTAAGAGACAAATCTCACAGATTATAATAGTAAAATTATTTAACAAGAGTAACATTTTGCAGCTATTATTTAGCCATGTCCAGCGATGCTGAGCAGGTGAAGCCTATGTCTAATTTTTCACTGAACAGGACTCATCTGTTCTTAACCTTGGATAAGCCTCAACGACTCTGTGTCCCCTGCACATACTCAAATGTTAAAGTGCAGATTTATATTAAATGGCACATCCCCAGGCATGCACCAGTTAATGTGCACCACTGCTTTACCACCCATGGTGTGCCGCATTTACAATCAGATAGGAGAAAGCTGCTTCAAAACCCTGCGCCTGCTTGAAGCTGGCATAGGTCTTGACGCAGCATTGTATAGATGGGGCACCCCTGATCCTTGCTGGAGCTGCATCGCACTTACGATACAACTCCAGCAATGCGCCACCTTTACAGCACAGATGCGTCACGCATCTGTGCCTTTTTTGCCCCATGCTGCGCCGCATTGTAAATGCAGCACACCATGGGTGGCGGAACAGTGGCGCAGGATGACTGTCACATCCCTGGGGATGCGCCACTCATCATAAATCTATCCCTAAGCTTCTTATCTTGTTACAGATGAACTGCCATATGTATCATCAAAATATTTTACATATTATAAATAGCAAATTTTAAGGAATAAATAGCGATTCTTTACTATTCCTAATTTGCAATGAGCAAATTGCTAATTGCAAATTACCCATTCATTTCCATAGGCTAGGAGGCTCATAGGAATTAATGTTGCAAGTTGTGATTAGCAATTAGCTCATCACAAAATAGGATTTTTTTCAAGCGTGCAGGGGTATCTCAAGAACACCCTGCTGCACCCCTGAAAAAGAAATTTGGGAGCACATGGCACACCTACATGCCCTAATGGCATGTATGGGCGTCATATGGGACCTTTTTTTTTTTTTAAAAAAAATTCTTTTTGAAAAGAATTCGCAAATTACCACAAACTACAAGTTGGTGGTAGTTTCCAAATCCTTAATATCATTTTTTACATATTTTTTTTTTATACATTGCATTTAAGGAATCACAAATTTTGAATTATTGACATTTTAAGTAATTTCCACATGTGCACTGTTTTCTAAATATAATTTGAAAATCGTTTTTGGGGAAAAGTAATGGTTTGCAAATTTATGACAAGGACATAATGGTGTATGCTTCTCTATAAGGCATTTCAGTATCTCTAATGTCATTTTTCCCATATTACATTATAAGACCTTTCCCCATGAAGCACATTCCTTGTAAATATGCTCCCACCAGTGCATTGCAAATTTAGATTTTGACTGTTTCAGACACATAGCCATGTTGAAAGTGACCCAAAAAAATTGCAAACGTTTAAAAAAAAAACATTCATGTGTCTTAATGACATTTTAAGTCATTTCCCCATGGACAATGTTTTCTAAGTGGCACAAAAGAGGTATACACCTATCATAAATCTGTCCCTAGAATTATAAATGATTAAATCAGGATGACAATAAGATGTGGCCTATCCAGAGGTTTGTTTAAGGTGAGGCCTACTCAGGATTGCAGATTAAAGTTATGCTTGATGAAGAATACAGAGGAGATAATTTATTGTAAAGGCCTACCAATGAAGTAAGTGATTTCTACTTCATTGCACCAGTCATCATAAATGTATCCATAAGCTTCTTATCTTGTTAGACATCAACCGCCATATGTATCATATAACTATTTTGCATTTCCAAAAAAGCGAATTTTAAGGAATAAATAGCGATTCTTTACCATTCCAAATTTGCGATGAGAAAATTGCTAATTGCAAATTACCCATTCATTTCCATGGGCTAGGAGGCTCATATAAATGAAGGTGCAATTTGCGATTAACAATTTGCTCATCACAAATTAGGAATTTATTCCAAAAGTGCAGGGGTGTCTCAAGAACACCCTGCTGCAACCCTGAGAAAGAAATTTGGGGGCATATGGCGAACATAAATTTTAACAACATTCCTTTACCTCAAAAACGATTTTCAAATCATAACTTCAAAACACTACACATGGGAAAATTACTTAAATTGTCCTTAAGACACATAAAAGCGTATTTTGATTGGCTTTCCTGCATGGTAGGGTCACTTTTAACATGGCTATGTAACATAAACATTCAAAATCAAAATTTTCAATGTACAGGTGGGAGCATATTTACAAGCAATTTGCGCCACAAAGAAAGGTCTGACATTAAAATGGGAAAAATAACATCAGGGACAGTCAATTGCCTTATAAAGAACCATACACCATTATGTCCTTCTCATGAATTTAAAAACAATTCCTTTTTCCCAAAAACGATTTTCAGATCATAATTTCAAAAAACTGCACATGAGAAAATGACTTAAAATGTCATTGAAACACATGAAAGCGTTTTTTTATTGGCTTTCCTGCATGGTTGGTTCACTTTTATCATGGCTATGTAACACAAACATTGATAATTAAAATTTTCATGCACATGTAAGAGCATATTTACAAGCAATTTGCGCCACAGAGAAAGGTCTTACACTAAAATGAGAAAAATAACATCAAGGACAGTCAATTGCCTTATAAATAACCATACACCATTATATCCTTGTCATGATTTTAAAAACAATTCCTTTTCCACAAAAACGATTTTCAAATCATAATTTCTAAACACTGCACATCAGAAAATGACTTAAAATGTCATTAAAACACATGAAAGCATTTTTTGATTGGCTTTCCAGCATGGTTGCGTCACTTTTAACATGGCTATATAACAAAAACATTCAAAATCAAAAATTTCCATGCACATGTGAGAGCATATTTACTAGCAAATTGCGCCACATAAATCATAATTTTCTCCTTAAAGCACACTATTCTCTATCTAAAGTAAAGAAATATTTTCTCACCTTAGCAAATACTTTGAGTTTGAAAACAGTCTCAGAAACACACCAATTTGTCTTCAGCAGAGCAAAAGGTATGCACTCCAGAGTCTGCAGCTATCAAAAGCACAGAAATGGTGTAATTCTTCACACATATTTCTCATGTCACCCAATCAAAACTCTTCCCTCACTTTTTTTCAAATGAAAACCCTTCCCCCTCTGCCCTTTCTGCCTATTTTCCATAGCAACCACCTCTTGGAGAAACTCTGGTGTTTGCAAATTCACACAACAATGTTGCAATTGAACTCTGAACTCTCAGTGCACCTGCATATCCAGTGCTTTCTTTCATTTAATGATTTTTTATTGACCACTCAAAATACATCTTTCAAAGAACACATCTCTACACCCTAACTTTCTGTTTTCATCAATCAAAATCCACCAATCACTGTTACTACTTCATGAACACAGAAACTCCACAGTTTTTTTCATTTCAAACTCACATTTTTTCAACTGCCATTTCATTGCCACACTTCATCTGACTGCAGGAGAACCTTCTCTCACCATGTTTTCTGTCTGGATTGTTGGTCATAGTTATATTCACTGGGCTCAAAGGTACGTTGAAAGCAGGAATTTACCTAACCTCAATTTACAAGATGTGGAAATTAAGTGGTTTGGCCAGAGAGGATTAAAATGTCACCAATTGATACCATTGGTGAAAACCTTTATGCATTTGCCAAAACCTGACCTGTTAATTGTGCACTGTGGAGGTAATGACTTGGGCACTTTGACTGGTGTAGGTCTGGAAATGCTTTTAAAGGACACCTTTGAGCAATTAATGGCACTTTTCCCTCAGACTGCCTTGGTATATTCAAATATATGCCAAAGACAGAAATGGAGGTGGTCAAACCAATTTTGTCCACAAATTGAGAAGTCGAGGAAGCATGTAAACAAATCTGTTTCAGCTTACATGAGAGACCATGGAATGGGCTCCCTGTACAACAATAACTTGCGTTACTACATGCAAGATATCTACAGAGGAGATGGAGTTCACTTCTCAGATGAGGGCAACAGAGTTTTCACTCTGAATTTAAAAATGTGCATTGGTACCTACTTATAAGTACCTAAATGTACCATAAACCCAAAAGCTCTTCTCAGAGCTACCCTACATCTAATCACTCACAATTATTTTTTTACTCTAACTATTTTCACTAATTTTCAACAAAATACGCTCCCTGGTGCGCTACCCGGTACGCGTACCGGGAGCTAACCTCGCGAAATTTTTAAAAAAAATGTTTTTTTTTCCGCACATATGGGCCTCCTCAGCCACCCTCACAAAACCTAGGGGGTCAAGATAAGTCTACCGTGCCCCCTTCTACCCATTCTGAACATTATTTGCCCTCCATCTTGTATCATAATTCGACCGAAACACAAAATGGTGAACTCCCGTTACGCTTAAGGTTCGCGTACCAGGGCGCTCACCGGTTCGCGTACCGGGTCGCTTCCTGGGAAGCGCACCATCAAAAAAGGTGGGAAAGTAGTTAACAGAAAAGCCACTGGAGACAATTTCACCAAATATAGAATAGCTCATACTACATACCAATCCCTACCATTTTCACAAATTTGATTGGAATTCCATTTAGCCATTTAGCCTGTAGTCCTCTCTAAATACCGTGAGGTAAATTACTTCACAAAACACATCTGAAGTGTTGGAATTGACAACCAATTAAAATGTTACTTTCATTTTCTACTTTTTTTACATGATATTTGATTGGTTATGTACCCGAATATATATAAAGGAAGAGAAGGAAACACAGCCATTTTGACTACTACTTCCTGGTGTACATTTCATTTGGATTTTCATTAATAACTTCAACTTCTTTTTAAAGGTAAGTTGTTATTTTTAAAACTGAAGTATATTGTGCACTTTAAGTTAATATGGCAAACTTTTTCTGTTAGTTATATACTATCCCTCTGTAGTACTTATAAATTTAGATACACTTTTTTATATTCCTACTTCCACTCTGATACTATACACTGCCCAAAGATAAATTCTCTGATAAAAACTGCCTATCTAAAATTAATCCCAACAGTGCCCTACCTCTACTAATATATATTTTTTTTATGCAAATTTCAGGAAAAATGGAAAGTGAACAAAACATTTCATTTGAAATTGTCCTTCCAGAGTCCAACACAGAAATCATTGATCCAAATGAGATTGAATTTATGGATGAAACATGGGACCAAGAACTACTGCAATGTGTGCAAGCAGTAGATAACCTCCTTGCAAATGAGGACATTTTACAACCTCAGAGACTACAATCTATATTCCATGATTATGAAATTTCTGACAATGAAATGTTAGAAAGTTTAATAAATTATGAAACACAATAAAAAAAGTTAAAAAAAAAAATAAATAATCAACAAAACCAACAATCAATTAACATACAGCATTTGAAAAGTCTATCATTCATTTTTTATTGTGATACGCTCCCCAGTACGCTTCCCGGTTCGCGTACCGGGCGCTAACCACGAAAAAAAACAAAAAAATATTTTTTTTTTTTTTGCTTAGCGGGGCCCCTTTAAAGCCTCCACATCAAACCTAGGGGGTCAGGGAGTATCTACTATGCCCCCTTAAGGTCATTTGCCCCTTCGCTTTTGACCTCCTCTTGTCTCTCGATCCTACCGAGAGACAAGATGGCGGCCGCTCCGGACTGTTTAGAATGTTGACAGACACCGGAGAGCCAATCAACTTCGCTACGCGAAGTTCCGTTACGCGTCAAGTACGCGTACCGGGGCGCTGCCTGGTCCGCGCTTACAGATATATATCTTTTTTTGAACGTTATTTTCTCAAAATCCACTGCAGCACATATATTAAGACCTACAAAAGGCACATCGGGCTACCAGTCCCTACAATTTTGCCAAGTTTCGTGCAAATCCATTCAGCCGTTCGGGCTAAAAGTGAGGCTAACCGCCCTATGGAAAACTCAATGTTAAAAACACGTTTTGGGACCCCCCTTTTTTCTCGGCCCCCCCTGGACCAACTCCCCCCAAATTTCCAGTGGCTGCTCAGAAACAAAATGTTCCATTTTCCAGAAAATTTCAGCCAATTCCGTCCACAAACGCCAAAGTTATTAGACATAAAATTTTCAAAAATCCCATAGGGAAAAAATCCTAACTATATATACCTACTGGCGACCGCCAGTAGGTAATGTATGTATGTATGTATGTGTAATGGGTTTGTATGTACCTGTAAAACACTTGCATTTCGTGGTAAAGGCATGCATGATAAAGACATATGCGTTGTAAAGTTAATATTGGGGAGTATTATATAAATATATATTCACTGAAAAAACCATAGGTTTCACACCAGTTATAGTTAGGAATTAGCATTTAAAAAACCTATTAAATTCACTGAAAAAACCATAGGTTTCACACCAGTTATAGTTACCTGGAAATTTTACTCGCATAAAACCATTGAAATTCCCACGTTATAGTTAGTTGGACTCACTATAACTTGCGCGTGCAATGCACTGCTGATGACGTCACATATTACATCACTCATGACATGGTCAGTGACATCACTCATGACATCACTGATGACACCATCCAGTGAATGTGTGTCTTTCTGAAAAATAAATATGTGTTATATATGTATATGTAAAAGTTGATGGAAGAATAAATGTTTAAATAAGTTTTTACATGGATTTTTTTTTAATTAATTGGTTAACTGGTTTATTAAGTGTATCTTAGTGAATACATATATTAGAGAGTAATGTTGGTAGTGGTTGGCCTTGCTAAATTTCTTGGGTGGGCATGGGCCATACGTACCAGGAACCCAAATGTATTTTAATCTTGAAATATTTTAAATATACAAATGATTGTTACTGTACTACTATATTTCCAAAAGTCTTACCATACTGTTTAATATTCCTTTTAAAAGATGAATGTAATGATGGGCTTTTTTGTTAAAAAATTTCTTATCTTTGATGTTTTTGATATTTCCTGTCTTTTATGATTTTATTATCGAAATAAAGACTTATGAAACTGGAGTAATGTTTAAATATTTAAATATATGTATTAGTGTTTCACTTTGTGTATAAGTGGCTGCATGGGTTGGTGAGTAGCTACATGTGTATGTATATGGGTTATTAGATGTTTTTCTTAGTATCAGTATGAGTGTTTGTATGGTTTGGTGGGGGTATTACTTAGCACATAGATGCATGAATGACTGACTCTCTCTTTGTATGTGTTTTGAAGACAGCATATGTGCAGGACTGTATGGGTGGATGAGTGTGTATATGTGTGTGTTAGTGAGTGAATGACTGTCTCACTAATGTCTTTTTCAGTAACTACATATGTTTTAATCTAGTATATGTGAATATTGATGTATATAAGTGAGTATATGTGAGAGTGAGAGATTGTAAGAGTTCCTGTTTAAATAAGTATGTGTTTCTATAAGTGATTGTTTAAGAGAGTAAGTATGTGTAAGTTTCCTTAGAAGTAAGGTGGTAGTGTGTGTATAGCTGTATATGCAAATAAATGGATGTTAAATAGTTTATTTGCATGTGTGAGTATGTGTGAGAGTATCTTTTGGATGACTGTCGGTGTGTAGCAGGATGTATAGGTGTATCACTACATATGATGAGTGAGTATATGTAAGAGTGACTATATAGAACTGTTGATGAATGAGTGGATGTGTATATAGATGGTGGAATTATTGAATTGGTTTTTGTAACTGGTATGGGTGTCTCCATTTTTTTGAAAATTTTAGTTTCTATTACTGAATAAGTGTTTCAAGGGTTACATTACAGTGAAAGGAGGTCTGTCACTCTGTCACAAGGATGGTGTCATCAGTGATGTCATGAGTGATGTCACTGACCATGTCATGAGTGATGTAATATGTGACGTCATCAGCAGTGCATTGCACGCGCAAGTTATATGGAGTCCAACTAACTATAAGGTGGGAATTTCAATGGTTTTATGCGAGTAAAATTTCCAGGTAACTATAACTGGTGTGAAACCTATGGTTTTTTCAGTGAATTTAATAGCTTTTTTAAATGCTAATTCCTAACTATAACTGGTGTGAAACCTATGGTTTTTTCAGTGAATTTCATAGGTTTTTTAATAGCAAATCTCTATAGGTATAAAAAGTAAAACATTTTATAACAAATTTTATATTGTATAATTATGTAATTAGTATTTATTTATTTATTTATTTTTTTGCCCTGGGGCGCTCCCGGGGCGCGTACCGGTGAACGCACAGGTAAGCGCAATGTTACGGCGCGCCCCGGGGCGCGTACCGGGGAGCGTCCCGTTAGCGCTATTCTCGCGAATGAAAACAACATCGTGACATTTAGCGTAACCGCGTGATGCGTCATATGACGCACTGTGTAAGTGCACCCGGAAGCACGCGAGCGCATACGATCGCACAACGTCCTGACGCGCTTACGCTATGCACCCCCGGGCACACCCCGGACCGCAACTATGCTCGCGCCCCGGTGCGCGTAGCGTAAGCGCGTCGGGTCGTGTGATCTGAAAATAACACTTTTCATTGGTGCAGAACAGTTTTGGTTTCCAAATGATGAAAGCCCGGGTCATGTGACCTGAAAATAACACTTTTCATTGGTTCAGGACAGTTTTGTTTTTCCAAATGATGAAAGACCCCACCTTTTTTCCTTATTCTGACTTTGTCCTTTGACTGAGGAAGACCTGTTTCAACAATAAAGAGAATTATTTTGTACTTTCAAATGGCTACTGTAGCAGCAACAGCTGGAGCATCTGCACCACCACCACCACCAAGAGGACCACCGCAACAGTACATTGGTGGTCAAGAAGAGGAGGAGGAGGAAGAGGAAGAGGAGGAGGGGAGAAGATGGCTGTCTGAAGACAATACCCCATACAAGCCAAGGCCACACATTGTATGGGAGTTTTTTTTCAATCCCAGAGGGCAAGAAAAAAGTCAATGCGGCCAAGGTAACTTGCCTAATCTGTGGCATGGAACTCTCAAGGGGCAACCCAAACAAAAAATATTCTTTTGGTAAGAATACCATGATTAGACATATGACCCGCAAGCATCCAAACAACTATTCTCGTGCAGAGCTCAGGGAACTGGCCAGTAACCTCCCCCAGTCTTCAAGGACCACCTCCAAAAGAAAGCAACCCACTCCATCGGGACCAGAAACAACGGAGACGATGCCTTGCATTCAACAAAGATTTGAGGATTTCCGAATAACATGTATTCATTGTGGCAAGCTCATCTCCTATGGTGAAAAGAGCGTAAAGCTCGTCGTCCTTGCTGGTGACAATCACAAATGCCCCAAAAAACCCTAATTTTTTCCGTTTTTGTTTTTTGCTCCAGTTGAGCCATTTTCAATTCCCTTTTTTTTTTTCTCCCCATAAAAAAATAAAAAAAATATAAAACTGTTTTGAAAAGCCAAAAAGGTACAAAATGTTTAAAAAAACAATAAAAAAATATAAAACAACAAAAAGAAGAAAAAAACAGTTCTTTTTAGAACTACCTTTAATTTATAAAAATAAACCTATATTTTTAAAGAATCTCTGTCAATTTTTTTTCCTTAGGGTACGCGTACCGGGGCGCGCACCCAAATTTTTTTTAAAAAAAATTAATGAAGGAGTTAGCATGAGGGAAGAACACAAAGAGAGTAATGTTAAGAGAAAGAGAGCTACAGGGAGAAACACAGAGGGGTTGGGTGTGTATGGGACGTACTTGTAGGTACCTAAAACAGCCACAGAACCCAAAAGCTCTTTTCAGAGCTTCCCTACCTCTAATCACTCAAAATGATTTTTTTACACTACTATTTTCACTATTTTTCACCAAAGTACGCTCCCCGGTACGCTCCCTGGTGCGCGTACCGGGCGCTCCCCCCGCGAAAATCGAATAAAATTTTTTAAATAAATGTTCACCCGCGGGACCCTTTTATGGCCCCCACATCAAACCTAGGGGGTTTTATATATATATATATATATATTACCTACTGGCGGTCGCCAGTAGGTAGTTATAGTTAGGATTGTTTTCCATAGGGAAATCGCAACATTCTATTGGGAATAACTTTGACGCCGGTTGAGGAATCTGCCTGAAATTTTCCTCAAATTTGCCTCGCGGCGCTCCGCTCCTTCCCTGAAAGTTTGGGGGGGATTCGTTAAGCGGGGGCTGAGATAAAAGAGGTCCCAAAACGTGTTTTCCCCATGTTAATTTCCATAGGGCGGTTGGACTCACTTTTAGCCCGAACGGCTGAATGGATTCCCACCAAACTTGGTAAAATTGTAGGGACTGGTAGCCCGATGTGCCTTTGCTATGTCTCAAGATATGTGCTCCAGTGGATTTTGAGTAATTTAGGTTCAAAAAAATATATATATCTATAGCCGTGCCCCGGTACGCGCACCGGGGAGCGCTCCGGGCGCGCCACGCGACTTGCGCACGGAAAGCTGATTGGCTCTCGGGTGTCTGTAAACATTCCAAACAGTCCGGAGCGGCCGCCATCTTGTGTCTCGGTAGGATCGAGACACAGAGGTGGCAAAAACAAAGGGGGAAATAACCAAAAGGGGGCAGGGTAGACCCCCCCTGACCCCCTAGGTTTGATGTGTGGGCCATAAAAGGGTCCCGCGGGTGAACATTTTTTAAAAAAAAATTCGATTTTCGCGGCGGGAGCGCCCGGTACGCGCACCGGGGAGCGTACCGGGGAGTGTACTTTGGTGAAAAATAGTGAAAATAGTAGTGTAAAAAATCATTTTGAGTGATTAGAGGTAGGGTAGCTCTGAAAAGAGCTTTTGGGTTCTGTGGCTGTTTTAGGTACCTACAAGTACGTCCCATACACACCCAACCCCTCTGTGTTTCTCTCTGTAGCTCTCTTTCTCTTAACATTACTCTCTTTGTGTTCTTCCCTCATGCTAACTCCTTCATTAATTTTTTTTTTTTGGGGAGCGCGCCCCGGTACGCGTACCCTAAGGAAAAAAAATTGACAGAGATTTTTAAAAAATATAGGTTTATTTTTTATAAATTAAAGGTAGTTGTTTTATATTTTTTTTATTGTTTTTTTGAACAGTTTGTACTTTTTTTGGCTTTTCAAAACAGTTTTATATTTTTTTGTATTTTTTATGGGGAGAAACAAAAAAAGGGAATTGAAAATGGCTCAACTGTTGCAAAAAACGGAAAAAATTAGGTTTTTTTGGGGCATTTGTGTCAGGATTCCTGCACTCTGTTCAAGCACTCTGTTCATTGTTCTGGCTCACTAGATTGTCGTTTCCCATTGTGCCAATGCTTGGTGTGCCAATGCCTGTTATTATCAATGTGCCAATGCCTGTCCCAATGCCTGTCATTATCAATGTGCCAATGCTGTTGCTTCTTGTTGTCCCCAATGCGTCAATGCTACTTGTTGCTAATGCTTGTCAAAACGCATTGTTGAAATCCCCTTTGCCAATGCTTGTTGCTGAAGTCCTTTTGCCAATGCTCGTTTTTGCATCGTTTTTGCCCAATGCTTGTTCACGCATATCCTGCCTCAGAGTTCCTATTTCGAGTTTTGCTGCCGAGGTCTTTTTTCCCTCTGCAGCCTTCGTACTTCAGCTCTGAACTATAAAAGCGGCCACGCCCAAAACACAGCGCGGATTATTCCTTCCTGGTTCCTGAGATCGGAGGTTTCCTGCTTCAGTCCGGTCTTCATTCCCAACAACGGAGGACTTCGTTGATGTTCCAAGCTGTTCAGTTTCCTGTTTAAATGGTAGTAATCTACCACGAAAATCCGCTTGCTGAAAACGCAGGTAGGATTTATCCAATTTCTGTTTACCGGCTGGTGACACTTTCAAGAGGCTCGTAGGGGGAAACGCGAAGGGCGTTTCCTCTGTAATTTTCTGGACTTGATTTACCGAACTTTAATCACTGGACCCTTACTTTTAGTAGTGGAATTGTCAAACTGTTTTTAGCCTCTGATTCCGTTTAAAGGCTTTTAAAACGTTTTTCTCAGAGGAAGGCTTAAGTCTCAAACTACCTTTGGATTTCTTATTTGCTCCTTAGTATTAGAAATGTCTAGTACCTAACTAATGCTGTGAATCGAACAGTGTTCTTGAGAACATAAAATACGTGTTGTGCTTTGGAACTGTTACTTTGATGCTGATGTTGAAACCTTTAATGTATCTTGGAGAGTAACATGTTATGTATGTAGTTGTTAACTGCCTGAGCCAACTTATGCCACTTTACTTACCTGAATATAAAGAATACATGGTGGAAAGCTCCTCTTGTTTTTTCCTTCTATAGAATGTGTTAATTCTTACACCAAGGAAAACGGGAAATCCCAGTATTTAGTACTTAGCAGGTTTTAGGGTTAGGCTCCTGAGAAGCTCAAGGAGGGGGCTAAGAAACCAAGGCCCTGACACATTTGTGATTGTCACCAGCAAGGACGACGAGCTTTACGCTCTTTTCACCATAGGAGATGAGCTTGCCACAATGAATACATGTTATTCGGAAATCCTCAAATCTTTGTTGAATGCAAGGCATCGTCTCCGTTGTTTCTGGTCCCGATGGAGTGGGTTGCTTTCTTTTGGAGGTGGTCCTTAAAGACTGGGGGAGGTTACTGGCCAGTTCCCTGAGCTCTGCACGAGAATAGTTGTTTGTATGCTTGCGGGTTATATGTCTAATCATGGTATTATTACCAAAAGAGTATTTTTTGTTTGGGTTGCCCCTTGAGAGTTCCATGCCACAGATTAGGCAAGTTACCTTGGCCGCATTGACTTTTTTCTTGCCCTCTGGGATTGAAAAAACTCCCATACAATGTGTGGCCTTGGCTTGTATGGGGTATTGTCTTCAGACAGCCATCTTCTCCACTCCTGCTCTTCCTCTTCCTCCTCCTCCTCCTCTTGACCACCAATGTACTGTTGTGGTGGTCCTCTTGGTGGTGGTGGTGGTGCAGATGCTCCAGCTGTTGCTGCTACAGTAGCCATTTGAAAGTACAAAATAATTCTCTTTATTGTTGAAACAGGTCTTCCTCAGTCAAAGGACAAAGTCAGAATAAGGAAAAAAGGTGGGGTCTTTCATCATTTGGAAAAACAAAACTGTCCTGAACCAATGAAAAGTGTTATTTTCAGGTCACATGACCCGGGCTTTCATCATTTGGAAACCAAAACTGTTCTGCACCAATGAAAAGTGTTATTTTCAGATCACATGACCCGACGCGCTTACGCTACGCGCACCGGGGCGCGAGCGTAGTCGCGCTCCGGGGCGCGCCCGGGGGTGCGTAGCGTAAGCACGTCAGGACGTTGAGCGATCGTTTGCACTCGCGTGCTTCCGGGTGCACTTATGCAGTGCGTCATATGACGCATCACGCGGTTACGCTAAACGTCACGATGTTGTTTTCGTTCGCGAGAATAGCGCTAACGGGACGCTCCCTGGTACGCGCCCCGGGGCACGCCATAACATTGCGCTTACCCGTGCGTTCATCGGTACGCCCCAGGGCAAAAAAATAAATAAATAATAATAATTACATAACTATACAATATAAAATTCGTTATAAAATGTTTTACTTTTTATACCTATAGAGATTTGCTATTAAAAAACCTATGAAATTCACTGAAAAAACCATAGGTTTCACACCAGTTATAGTTAGGAATTAGCATTTAAAAAACCTATTAAATTCACTGAAAAAACCATAGGTTTCACACCAGTTATAGTTACCTGGAAATGTTACTCGCATAAAACCATTGAAATTCCCACGTTATAGTTAGTTGGACTCACTATAACTTGCGCGTGCAATGCACTGCTGATGACGTCACATATTACATCACTCATGACATGGTCAGTGACATCACATCACATCACAATGGTTTTATGCGAGTAAAATTTCCAGGTAACTATAACTGGTGTGAAACCTATGGTTTTTTCAGTGAATATATATATATATATTTATATTACCTACTGGCGGTCGCCAGTAGGTATATATAGTTAGGATTTTTTCCCTATGGGATTTTTGAAAATTCTATGTCTAATAACTTTGGCGTTTGTGGACGGAATTGGCTGAAATTTTCTGGAAAATGGAACATTTTGTTTCTGAGCAGCCACTGGAAATTTGGGGGGAGTTGGTCCAGGGGGGGCCGAGAAAAAAGGGGGGTCCCAAAACGTGTTTTTAACATTGAGTTTTCCATAGGGCGGTTAGCCTCACTTTTAGCCCGAACGGCTGAATGGATTTGCGCGAAACTTTGCAAAATTGTAGGGACTGGTAGCCCGATGTGCCTTTTGTAGGTCTTAATATATGTGCTGCAGTGGATTTTGAGAAAATAACGTTCAAAAAAAGATATATATCTGTAAGCGCGGACCAGGCAGCGCCCCGGTACGCGTACTTGACGCGTAACGGAACTTCGCGTAGCTAAGCTGATTGGCTCTCCGGTGTCTGTCAACATTCTAAACAGTCCGGAGCGGCCGCCATCTTGTCTCTCGGTAGGATCGAGAGACAAGAGGAGGTCAAAAGCGAAGGGGCAAATGACCTTAAGGGGGCATAGTAGATACTCCCTGACCCCCTAGGTTTGATGTGGAGGCTTTAAAGGGGCCCCGCTAAGCAAAAAAAAAAAAATTTTTTTGGTTTTTTTTTCGTGGTTAGCGCCCGGTACGCGAACCGGGAAGCGTATTGGGGAGCGTATCACAATAAAAAATGAATGATAGACTTTTCAAATGCTGTATGTTAATTGATTGTTGGTTTTGTTGATTATTTTTTTTTTTTTTTAAACTTTTTTTATTGTGTTTCATAATTTATTAAACTTTCTAACATTTCATTGTCAGAAATTTCATAATCATGGAATATAGATTGTAGTCTCTGAGGTTGTAAAATGTCCTCATTTGCAAGGAGGTTATCTACTGCTTGCACACATTGCAGTAGTTCTTGGTCCCATGTTTCATCCATAAATTCAATCTCATTTGGATCAATGATTTCTGTGTTGGACTCTGGAAGGACAATTTCAAATGAAATGTTTTGTTCACTTTCCATTTTTCCTGAAATTTGCATAAAAAAAATATATATTAGTAGAGGTAGGGCACTGTTGGGATTAATTTTAGATAGGCAGTTTTTATCAGAGAATTTATCTTTGGGCAGTGTATAGTATCAGAGTGGAAGTAGGAATATAAAAAAGTGTATCTAAATTTATAAGTACTACAGAGGGATAGTATATAACTAACAGAAAAAGTTTGCCATATTAACTTAAAGTGCACAATATACTTCAGTTTTAAAAATAACAACTTACCTTTAAAAAGAAGTTGAAGTTATTAATGAAAATCCAAATGAAATGTACACCAGGAAGTAGTAGTCAAAATGGCTGTGTTTCCTTCTCTTCCTTTATATATATTCGGGTACATAACCAATCAAATATCATGTAAAAAAAGTAGAAAATGAAAGTAACATTTTAATTGGTTGTCAATTCCAACACTTCAGATGTGTTTTGTGAAGTAATTTACCTCACGGTATTTAGAGAGGACTACAGGCTAAATGGCTAAATGGAATTCCAATCAAATTTGTGAAAATGGTAGGGATTGGTATGTAGTATGAGCTATTCTATATTTGGTGAAATTGTCTCCAGTGGCTTTTCTGTTAACTACTTTCCCACCTTTTTTGATGGTGCGCTTCCCAGGAAGCGACCCGGTACGCGAACCGGTGAGCGCCCTGGTACGCGAACCTTAAGCGTAACGGGAGTTCACCATTTTGTGTTTCGGTCGAATTATGATACAAGATGGAGGGCAAATAATGTTCAGAATGGGTAGAAGGGGGCACGGTAGACTTATCTTGACCCCCTAGGTTTTGTGAGGGTGGCTGAGGAGGCCCATATGTGCGGAAAAAAAAACATTTTTTTTAAAAATTTCGCGAGGTTAGCTCCCGGTACGCGTACCGGGTAGCGCACCAGGGAGCGTATTTTGTTGAAAATTAGTGAAAATAGTTAGAGTAAAAAAATAATTGTGAGTGATTAGATGTAGGGTAGCTCTGAGAAGAGCTTTTGGGTTTATGGTACATTTAGGTACTTATAAGTAGGTACCAATGCACATTTTTAAATTCAGAGTGAAAACTCTGTTGCCCTCATCTGAGAAGTGAACTCCATCTCCTCTGTAGATATCTTGCATGTAGTAACGCAAGTTATTGTTGTACAGGGAGCCCATTCCATGGTCTCTCATGTAAGCTGAAACAGATTTGTTTACATGCTTCCTCGACTTCTCAATTTGTGGACAAAATTGGTTTGACCACCTCCATTTCTGTCTTTGGCATATATTTGAATATACCAAGGCAGTCTGAGGAAAAAGTGCCATTAATTGCTCAAAGGTGTCCTTTAAAAGCATTTCCAGACCTACACCAGTCAAAGTGCCCAAGTCATTACCTCCACAGTGCACAATTAACAGGTCAGGTTTTGGCAAATGCATAAAGGTTTTCACCAATGGTATCAATTGGTGACATTTTAATCCTCTCTGGCCAAACCACTTAATTTCCACATCTTGTAAATTGAGGTTAGGTAAATTCCTGCTTTCAACGTACCTTTGAGCCCAGTGAATATAACTATGACCAACAATCCAGACAGAAAACATGGTGAGAGAAGGTTCTCCTGCAGTCAGATGAAGTGTGGCAATGAAATGGCAGTTGAAAAAATGTGAGTTTGAAATGAAAAAAACTGTGGAGTTTCTGTGTTCATGAAGTAGTAACAGTGATTGGTGGATTTTGATTGATGAAAACAGAAAGTTAGGGTGTAGAGATGTGTTCTTTGAAAGATGTATTTTGAGTGGTCAATAAAAAATCATTAAATGAAAGAAAGCACTGGATATGCAGGTGCACTGAGAGTTCAGAGTTCAATTGCAACATTGTTGTGTGAATTTGCAAACACCAGAGTTTCTCCAAGAGGTGGTTGCTATGGAAAATAGGCAGAAAGGGCAGAGGGGGAAGGGTTTTCATTTGAAAAAAAGTGAGGGAAGAGTTTTGATTGGGTGACATGAGAAATATGTGTGAAGAATTACACCATTTCTGTGCTTTTGATAGCTGCAGACTCTGGAGTGCATACCTTTTGCTCTGCTGAAGACAAATTGGTGTGTTTCTGAGACTGTTTTCAAACTCAAAGTATTTGCTAAGGTGAGAAAATATTTCTTTACTTTAGATAGAGAATAGTGTGCTTTAAGGAGAAAATTATGATTTATGTGGCGCAATTTGCTAGTAAATATGCTCTCACATGTGCATGGAAATTTTTGATTTTGAATGTTTTTGTTATATAGCCATGTTAAAAGTGACGCAACCATGCTGGAAAGCCAATCAAAAAATGCTTTCATGTGTTTTAATGACATTTTAAGTCATTTTCTGATGTGCAGTGTTTAGAAATTATGATTTGAAAATCGTTTTTGTGGAAAAGGAATTGTTTTTAAAATCATGACAAGGATATAATGGTGTATGGTTATTTATAAGGCAATTGACTGTCCTTGATGTTATTTTTCTCATTTTAGTGTAAGACCTTTCTCTGTGGCGCAAATTGCTTGTAAATATGCTCTTACATGTGCATGAAAATTTTAATTATCAATGTTTGTGTTACATAGCCATGATAAAAGTGAACCAACCATGCAGGAAAGCCAATAAAAAAACGCTTTCATGTGTTTCAATGACATTTTAAGTCATTTTCTCATGTGCAGTTTTTTGAAATTATGATCTGAAAATCGTTTTTGGGAAAAAGGAATTGTTTTTAAATTCATGAGAAGGACATAATGGTGTATGGTTCTTTATAAGGCAATTGGCTGTCCCTGATGTTATTTTTCCCATTTTAATGTCAGACCTTTCTTTGTGGCGCAAATTGCTTGTAAATATGCTCCCACCTGTACATTGAAAATTTTGATTTTGAATGTTTATGTTACATAGCCATGTTAAAAGTGACCCTACCATGCAGGAAAGCCAATCAAAATACGCTTTTATGTGTCTTAAGGACAATTTAAGTAATTTTCCCATGTGTAGTGTTTTGAAGTTATGATTTGAAAATCGTTTTTGAGGTAAAGGAATGTTGTTAAAATTTATGTTCGCCATATGCCCCCAAATTTCTTTCTCAGGGTTGCAGCAGGGTGTTCTTGAGACACCCCTGCACTTTTGGAATAAATTCCTAATTTGTGATGAGCAAATTGTTAATCGCAAATTGCACCTTCATTTATATGAGCCTCCTAGCCCATGGAAATGAATGGGTAATTTGCAATTAGCAATTTTCTCATCGCAAATTTGGAATGGTAAAGAATCGCTATTTATTCCTTAAAATTCGCTTTTTTGGAAATGCAAAATAGTTATATGATACATATGGCGGTTGATGTCTAACAAGATAAGAAGCTTATGGATACATTTATGATGACTGGTGCAATGAAGTAGAAATCACTTACTTCATTGGTAGGCCTTTACAATAAATTATCTCCTCTGTATTCTTCATCAAGCATAACTTTAATCTGCAATCCTGAGTAGGCCTCACCTTAAACAAACCTCTGGATAGGCCACATCTTATTGTCATCCTGATTTAATCATTTATAATTCTAGGGACAGATTTATGATAGGTGTATACCTCTTTTGTGCCACTTAGAAAACATTGTCCATGGGGAAATGACTTAAAATGTCATTAAGACACATGAATGTTTTTTTTTTAAACGTTTGCAATTTTTTTGGGTCACTTTCAACATGGCTATGTGTCTGAAACAGTCAAAATCTAAATTTGCAATGCACTGGTGGGAGCATATTTACAAGGAATGTGCTTCATGGGGAAAGGTCTTATAATGTAATATGGGAAAAATGACATTAGAGATACTGAAATGCCTTATAGAGAAGCATACACCATTATGTCCTTGTCATAAATTTGCAAACCATTACTTTTCCCCAAAAACGATTTTCAAATTATATTTAGAAAACAGTGCACATGTGGAAATTACTTAAAATGTCAATAATTCAAAATTTGTGATTCCTTAAATGCAATGTATAAAAAAAAAATATGTAAAAAATGATATTAAGGATTTGGAAACTACCACCAACTTGTAGTTTGTGGTAATTTGCGAATTCTTTTCAAAAAGAATTTTTTTTTAAAAAAAAAAAAGGTCCCATATGACGCCCATACATGCCATTAGGGCATGTAGGTGTGCCATGTGCTCCCAAATTTCTTTTTCAGGGGTGCAGCAGGGTGTTCTTGAGATACCCCTGCACGCTTGAAAAAAATCCTATTTTGTGATGAGCTAATTGCTAATCACAACTTGCAACATTAATTCCTATGAGCCTCCTAGCCTATGGAAATGAATGGGTAATTTGCAATTAGCAATTTGCTCATTGCAAATTAGGAATAGTAAAGAATCGCTATTTATTCCTTAAAATTTGCTATTTATAATATGTAAAATATTTTGATGATACATATGGCAGTTCATCTGTAACAAGATAAGAAGCTTAGGGATAGATTTATGATGAGTGGCGCATCCCCAGGGATGTGACAGTCATCCTGCGCCACTGTTCCGCCACCCATGGTGTGCTGCATTTACAATGCGGCGCAGCATGGGGCAAAAAAGGCACAGATGCGTGACGCATCTGTGCTGTAAAGGTGGCGCATTGCTGGAGTTGTATCGTAAGTGCGATGCAGCTCCAGCAAGGATCAGGGGTGCCCCATCTATACAATGCTGCGTCAAGACCTATGCCAGCTTCAAGCAGGCGCAGGGTTTTGAAGCAGCTTTCTCCTATCTGATTGTAAATGCGGCACACCATGGGTGGTAAAGCAGTGGTGCACATTAACTGGTGCATGCCTGGGGATGTGCCATTTAATATAAATCTGCACTTTAACATTTGAGTATGTGCAGGGGACACAGAGTCGTTGAGGCTTATCCAAGGTTAAGAACAGATGAGTCCTGTTCAGTGAAAAATTAGACATAGGCTTCACCTGCTCAGCATCGCTGGACATGGCTAAATAATAGCTGCAAAATGTTACTCTTGTTAAATAATTTTACTATTATAATCTGTGAGATTTGTCTCTTACTCTGCAACATCTCATTGTTGTTGTCTTTCTTTAAAGATAAAGACAACCTCAACATGAGCGACAATCTGCAATCAGTTGATTTTGACCTCATCATTGAACTTGTAATTGAAACATCAGTGGATGTTGATCCATTGGATGATTTAAATCCTGAGGATGAAGAAGAGCGTGATGAGGATGCAGATTTGTCCGAATTATATGATATAGGATGGGAAGCTGACCTGCTTGAGCCTTTGGAATTATAAACATTTATTTTTAAAATTTATAATCAATAAAAAGTAAAAAGGTAAACCGTTTAATTTAAAAATAAAGACACCTTCAAAAACAGGTTATGTGTAGTGTCTTCAATAAAATATTAAAATATGCTCATAAAATTAGATCAGATTCACATATAAAATAGCATAGGTAACATAAATATAAATCTCATTTCTTTTCTGCTATTTCTGTATTGTAAATTTGCAAGGACTAAAAAATCTTCTATTTAAAATGTCAAGTAGTGTGTTATGTTTTTGATCACTATTACTGATTTACTGTTTGATAATATTTTTTTATTAACATTTTTATTATATTTTTCCTCAGATTCAACTATGCCTACAAAAATAAGAGAGATGAAGGCTGCAAAACGTCAAAGACAGCAGGAGAAAAAAAAAAATGCAGCAGTCCTCTAACAAAAAGATTTCTCAAGCGATGAAGAAAGCACCGGGTAAGAGCTCTAAATATTTCATAAAAAATATTTCTAATAAAAAAAATATTAGTACAGAAAATGTTTCAATCCATAACAACACAAGTAAATCAAATGGAAAGAAAAGGACAAATGAAAATGTTACTGCTAGAGCAAGAGATAAATCTGTGCATGATAGTAGAAGGAAACAACAGTTTACGGAGATTCGTAAACGAATGTTCCGTAACAGGATAATTGGCAATTTGTTAAAAAATATTAAGAAAGGTCAACAGAAATTAGTTTTTTATAGGAGAAAAAAAAAAGTTGAGAAAGTTATTGATCAGGCTTTTGAAATTAAACGTAAGTTATTTATTTTGATAATCAATAGAATTAGGAAGCTAAACAAGGCAATTTTTGATTTCAAAAGAAATAGTAGATGGAAGAGAATAGTTAATCGTAGTAATTTTTGTGAAGTTTTTTCTGGAGAATGGATACATAGTTCAAGCTGTGAGGCATTTTTTAATGAAGAGAGTTATTTCCAGGATAATGATTTGGTGCATGCAGTTGACATCAGTGGTCGTGCTTATGAAGTGAAAGATGGTTGTCCAGTTGAAAAAGAAAAACTTGTGACAACAGAGGCAGAAGAGTTGTTAGGTAATGAGGTTTTAGGAAGACGTGCTAAGGGTCCTGTGTACACCTGGAAGTGTAGTAGTATTTGCAGTGTGCGACAGGATTCCATCAATTTGCTTTGTGATTTTGTACGGTCATTTAACAAGAAAAGTTTGAAGCAGAAAATGAGGTTGTTGCAAGAATTAGATCCTTGCAGAGTGAGAGAAGTGACAGGTTTGCATGGTCATTCACTGGCTTGTCTTTCCAGGAGAGTATGCCAGAGTGTTTTTCATCATTTCAGGATGCTAGCAGTGCATCATAACAAAGTGAGGAAGTTAGTTAGACTGTTGTATTATGCTAAGAGTCCAGCAATTATGCTGAAACAATTATGCGCTGCTCTTTTGCATGGTTCTGAAATAGATGTGAGGAATATATGTGAAGAAATTGAGTTTTGTTACTTTGGAAGTAAAGAGGAGAATGTTGAAATTGAGCAAGAAATAGAGGGTCATTTGGAAGATACTGTACATGTTTCCAGTACAGATAATTTCCAGAGGGAAATTGCGACGTTTGACATGAAATCAAGTGAGAGGCCTAATTTCACTTGTGTGTGTTGTCGACGCACTTATTATAAGAATCAGACTAAGTTAGTGGATTTATATGCAAAAAGTGAAAGGGAAAATAATAGTGAATGGAAGGATTTTGCAACATACTTGATGGTAGAAAATTGTTTTGATTTGGGATTGGATCAACGTGTGTGTACTTATTGTTGTAACAAATTAAAACAAAACCAGATGCCTGCTAGAGCAGTTCATAATAATCTGGAATTGGTTGAGATTCCTTCTGAATTGAAGGATTTAAATACTTATGAATCTATTTTGATTCAAAGTATCCATCCCTTTCAGGCTATTGTAAGAATGGAGCCAAAGACAGGGAAATTGCCTCCATCAGATTTACAGAGAGGATTAAAGGGAAGAGTTGTTTATTTGCCTCTAGATTTGAAGAAAAACATTAACACAATTGGAGTAGAAAAAGTGGAAGAGGAACCTCTGGTTATCTTAGTTAATGGGGTTCCGACAAAGAATAAGAAAATATGGCAAGATTTAGTAGATGTTAGGAAAGTTAAAAAGGCAACATTGTATTTGAAAAAAAATAATAAATACTATAAGAATGTATATGTTGAAGAAGAGGAAGTAAGTGAGGAAGAGGATAGCGATTTGTGTGCTGGTCAAATTGAGAAAGTAGAACCCTCTACTAGTGAGGAAATATATGAACATTATAGTGTTCATCCTTTGCATTCAAAGGAAGTCATGGGGAATGCTATTGAGTTGTTTCAAATGAAACAAGCCAAAGGGAGTCCCATTAGTGTTTGGGAGGAAAGTTTGGAAGCTCGGTGTTTCCCACAGCTTTTTCCAACAGGTCAGGGAGGAAGATATGATGAGCGACCTCATCAAATTCCTGCTTCTGAATACCGGACTTTGCGATTGTATGCAGGAGATGCTAGGTTTCGACAATGCATTCCTTATTTGTTTCATCTCCTGTTTGAAAGCGATCTGTCTGGACTGTCATATGCAGTGAACCACATCTTGAAAAGTGGTATACACATGCAAAACATCTCGGCAAGTGATTTTATGGATAAAGTGAATGTCCAAGATAGTATTTTGGATTCTCACCTGATTAATCTCATGGCGTGTCAGCGTGGTACTAATGAGTACTGGTACCGTCGTCATGGTGATTTAAAATGTATGCTGAGGAACTTAGGTACTCCCACATGGTTCCTCACTCTGAGCTGTGCCGAGTATGGCTGGGAAGACTTACTTGAATTTCTACGAGAGGCAAATGCTAACGTAGAAAACATCGAATTCAAGACACCCGGAGAACTGTGCTCTTTGGATCCAGTCAATGTATGTAGGTACTTCAATCATAGATTTGAAGCTATGATGTCTTTCATCATGAATAAGAAGAATCCACCTCTTGGAGAGGTGTTGGATTTCTTCTGGAGAAAGGAGTACCAAGCAAGAGGTGCTCCTCATATACATATGTTGCTGTGGATCAAGGATGCACCTAAATTTGGAACGGATCCAGATGACTCAGTGATGAGTTTCATCCAACAGTATTCTACGTGTGCTGTTCCAAACGCAAAGGAGAAGAAAAGCCTAAGAGAAAAAGTTCTGCGTTTCCAAAGCCATCGATGTGGAAAGTACTGCCGTCGTAAATTCCGAAACAAGGACAAGTTCTACACTAAATGTTGTTTCGGCTTTCCACGACCGGTGATTTCTAAAGGAAGAGTAAACAGTTTGATGTCTTCGCTGCGACACAATGTCATGAAGAAATCACCTAAAAACACTTACAATTTGAAGAGGAACGAAGAGTCCAAGTACATCAACGACTACAACCCGGTGATTTTGTCCATGTGGAATGCTAACATGGATATACAGTTTGTGGCTGATAACTGTATGGCTGTGGCTCGGTATGTGACGTCTTACATCACCAAAAAAGAGAAGACAGAATTGAAGGATATGTGGGAGGACATTTCCCATGAAAAGAGCCTCAGCAAGAAGTTGTACAGTTTCAGTCTGAAGATGTTGTCGCATCGAGAAATCGGAGCGTACGAATGTTCTGACCGGTTGTCTTCAGCAAGTCTCTATGCCAAGTCCAGGAGTATCGTTTGGGCGAGTCTTGGTCTTGCTGCAACGCGTAATCGAGTTCTCAAACCTGTGCGGGAAATTGAGTATTTGGCGGAAAAGGAGCCAAACAGTACCGACATTTTGAAGACAAACATGTTGGATACATATTATCCAAATCGAAGCAGTCACCTAGAGAATGTTTGTCTGTATGAGGTTCTGCAAAATTACATGTTCAAGAGGAACATCAAAGAAGATACTGAGAAAGGAGTGTATGCTGTAATAGGAAGTGAGGGATGTCTGGTGAAGCAAAGAAAATGCCACTTGATAAACCATCGAAAATTGAGTGGCGAATCTCCTGAAAAAAAGGAGTTTTTCTATTTAGCACTTTTGCAACTTTTCAAGCCTTGGCGTGCAGAAGAGGAACTGCTTGGAGATTTCCTCTGTTATGAAGACTCTTTCAATGCCGCCAAGGAGACCATAGAATGTCCTGCTTTTCCCAAATATGTAGAAATGTTGAATGCGGAAATTGAGCAGGAAGCAACGATTGCAGCCGAGATTGCCAGAGACAGTTCTCAGGACAGTCAGAGTTCTGCTTCATTGAGTCAGGATCCACTAGGAGGACCTCTTATTGAAAATGAAGCTGCCACTGCTATGAATGAGGTGGAAAGAGCCATGGCACATGCTCAAGAGGATGCGGTTAACTTAGAAGAGTTGGAAAGGCAACTCAACGTTGAGCAGAGGAAAATATATGACGAAGTTACCATGCAAATTGATCATGGATTAAGTCATGATAAGAAAGAGTGCTCATGTACGTCGTTGAAGCCTGTCCGACTGTACGTGAGTGGAGAAGCGGGAACTGGAAAAAGTTTCCTCATTAAAGCAATTTCATGCTATTTGCAGGAAAGGACAGAGTCATCGCTGTCTTGTGTTGTCACTGCTCCAACTGGACTGGCAGCACATAATATTAAAGGGATTACTTTACATCGTTTACTGATGCTGCCAGTGGAGCATGACAACAAATTAGAATATCACAAGCTATCTGGAGATGCTTGTTTTGAAGTTTCAAGAATCTTGAGGAAAATGAAACTTCTTATCATTGACGAAGTAAGCATGGTTTCCAATGTCATGCTTGCCTTTGTGCATTTGAGGATGCAAGAAGTTCTCAAAACAGAGTATGATGTGTTATTTGGTGGCAAACACATCATTGTTTTCGGAGATCTTCTGCAGCTGACACCAGTGAAAGGGCAACCTGTGTTCAAAATGCTCACGCATGAAGATACCAGGAAGTGCCTAGGCAGCATTGGCAACGTCAATATATGGTTAAACTTCAATTATGCTGAACTGCATGAAAATATGCGTCAGGCAAAGGATGAAGTTTACAAGACTATTCTACAAGATGTTAGAATTGGAAAAGTGACCGAGCATGGGAAAGAAGCTTTACATGCACGATTACTGTCAAATTTATATCCAGAACAAGATGTTGTGCCTGAGAATATTTTTCAGAAAATTACTGATAAGAAATCTGGAATATGTTTGATGCCAACTCTTGCAGAATGTGCCAAATTTAACAACAAAATGTTGCATTTAGAAAAGCAAGAGATTGTGAAAGTGGAAGCTATTGATAGAGTAGAGCATATGGGATCAACAATTATTTTGTCTGAGAATCTGAAATCAAAATTGGATTCATTAGAGAAGACTATATCTAAAACTGCAGGTTTTGAAAAGACTCTGAATGTGTGCTTGAACTGCCGTATAATTTTAAGAAGGAATTTACATGTTGAAAGAGGTCTGGTAAATGGATCAATGGGTAATGTTGTTGATTTTGTGAAATACAGAAATAGAGATGGAATTGAATTTTTAAAAATTAAATTTGATGGCATTGAGGAAGTACAGCTAATTGCTCGTTGTTCTGCTAGATTTTTGCTTGTAAAAGACTTATATGTTCGCCGTAAGCAGTTCCCTGTTTGCTTGGCATATGCGGTGACAATTCATAAATCGCAAGGTTTAAGTGTAGACACTGCATTGGTGAATATTGGCAGTTCTGTGTTCAAGGAGGGTATGGCATATGTGGCATTGTCACGAGTTAGAACTTTATCGGGATTGTACTTGATTGAGTGTGATGTCAGAAACATTTGTGCAGATCTAGATTGTGTTAAGGAATACAATAGGTTAAGAAGAGAGTATGCGCCACATTTGCCTCAGTTTCCTTTGTTTGAGAAACGTCTGGTAGGCCGGAAACGAAGAAATGAGAACAATACTGGGGAGGTTGTAGCAAAAAGACAAAAAGTGAATGAACCTAAAATTACAAGCAGAAACAAAGAGGATTCTGTTGAAGATGTTGTTGGTTTTCAGTTTGAAAACAGTTCTGGTGTCAACTGCTATGCTAATGTAGTAATGAATGTTTTGTTTTCTCTAAAAAATGTAAAAGAAGAGATTGTGGTCAATTCTGATCAAAGATTTTGCAGTTTGTTGAATTCTGTGTTAGAGAAATGTAGCACAGATAGAACAAAAATAGAAAGTGTGTCTGAAATTCGAAACCTGTTAGACAGATGTTCAGGGCAAACACAATTCTCTCAAAATATTCAGCAAGATTGTCAGGAGTTTTTAATGTATATGCTTGATGTATTACATGCTGAAGGTGTAGATGTAGATCAGCTGTTTGGGCTTTCTTATCAATGGCAGCATGACTGCGAGAACTGTATGGTATCAAGTACTACTAGTGTAGACTCAGAAAGATTTATATATTTAACTTTGCCAGACAGTAAATCAGTCTCCTTTAATAAGCTAGTAAAAGCTGCTAATCACAGCATGGAGTGTAGCCAATGTAAATCTGAAATGATGTCCACATTATTTATACGAACATATGGCCAGTACGTCATTTTAATGTTCCAACGATGTAGGCCTGATGGAACAAAATTGACAACTTTAATAAAAATTTTTGTAGCTTCGCAGTTGTCAATATCAGGAAGGACTTTTGTAACTACAGCAATTATATATCATGACGGCCCTTCAATATCATCAGGACATTACACAGCTTATTTAAAGTCTAGAAATGGCTGGTCATTCTGCAATGATTCTGTTTTAATTTTCAAAAAAAAATTGCCGTATGACCTTAAAAACTCTTACCTGGTGTTTTTAAAACCAAAATTTTAGGAAAATAATCTCGGGATATGATCTGTGGAATTTCAAGAAGTTCTAATGGCTCCTACACAATTTGGCCTTGAGGATAAGTGTAGTTCAGAGACATAACTTCTAATCAAAGGATTGGACATCATGGAGATGTATGTGCACTTTAAATGAGTTCAGAAAAACTGTTTCTTTTCATAAGCTAATTGAAGCAGCCAATCAAAACATGGAGTAGAGGGAATGTAAGTCTGCAATGCTGTCTACTGTTTTACATTGCTTTGTGATTAAAAGTGATGTAGAGAATTAAATAATTGTAGTACTCATAGAGGTAGTGTAAGTCTGCTTCATATTAAGCAGTATCAGTGTCATAGGAAATGTAGAACATGACTGACCAAGAAGGGGAAGATATTACTATTCCAGGATTGTGAAAATGATCTTCAACATTTTAATTCTGAAAGTTGCGGAAATGCCAAATGATGGGATTGGCTTACAAGAAATCCAAGAGTTATAAATATCTCTGACTAGATTTGGCCTTGTGGAAAATAGTGGTAGAGAGCAAGAAGTCATTTATTGCATGTAACGTGTTTTTAAAAACGATGGAGGTTTTCTTTCAGAAAGTGGCGGGCTGAAAGTAATAACAGCACAAAAGAGTGTAAGCTGTTCATAGGACATCCTTGGACGTCATGGAAAGTAAGTTAACTTTAAGGAGTTCTGAATTTTATTTTCTGATGTTGTATGGGTTTTTTAAACACAATCATTTTGATTGTGTTTTTTTTCCCCGCTGTTACATGATGAATACCTTCAAGTCACTGTTTTTAGTGAATTTTGATACATTCTGAGAACAGCAAAAATAAACCATTTAACATGTATAATTAATTCTGTACTGTTTGCATTTATGATGTATATGTAGAACTGTGTAGGAGGCATGGAGAAGGTGAGTTTTCTGTAAGTGTTAAATTTATTGTATGCAGTGCTGCACTTCTACGTATTCTTTCATATGCTGGACTACATCTGCACAATGAGATACCTAAGCAAAGGAAACACAAGTGATGTGATTGTGAAATGAGCAAAATAAATTGCACATATTTCAATTACATCACTTGAGTTTCCTATCATTACGAATCACATTGTGCAGATCAAGTTTAGGTCTGTCCAGGGAAACATAGGAGGTTTCTACTTTGTTGAAGAGTGCAGTGGACATGACTCACTTCATTAGTAGACTTTCACAGATATTATCTCCTCTGTACACTTCAACAAGTGTAAATCTCATCTTGAACTCTGAGTAGGCCTCACCTCAAACAAATCTCTGGATAGGAGACATGTTATTGGCATACTGAAGCGACACTTTTCTGAAACAAGAGCAATGCAAAAGATGCACCATGTTTTAAGATAGGCCTCACTTCATCTGCATCAAGATACTGTTAGTTTAAAATGTATATCTTTAGCATTGTGTAGAGGACCTGGAGAAGCAGAAGCTTCTGTCAGTGTCAAAGTTGTTGAAAAACTATTTGTCCTTCAATATTTTCCCTTGTCTTTTGTAATTTTTAAATACATATTTTAATTTTTTTTCAAATGTTGGTTCTCTCTTTCACAGATTGAAAGTATAGAAATAAAATGTGATTAATTTAACGGCAATTACAAGGTAAATAGTTGTACTCTTTTCGTTACATTTCTATCACATTCACCTACTATTAGATCCACTGCTTCACTTCTTTAATCCTCAGTTTCCTGCCTTTGCTACTTTCCTCATTCCTTTCTCTATTACCTATTTACTCAACTCCTTCCACTCTTTTTCTCAGTCCCTCTGTTCTCATAGTTCCTCAGTCTTGTTCACTCACTCCATCTCTATTACTCTTAGTGTCTGTGAATTACTTTCCCAACTTTTTTTTTTTTGGGACCGCTTCCTGGGAAGTTGCCCGGTTCGCAAACCAGCAGCGTTATGGCAGTCCACCATTTTGTGTTTCGTTCGAATCAAGATACAAGATGGAGGGCAAATAATGTTCAGAATAGGTAGAAGGGGGCACGGTAGATGTATCTTGACCCCCTTGGTTTTCTGAGGGTGGCTGAGGAGGACCATAGTTCTTCACTCTTGTTCACTCTCTCTGTTTCTATTAATGTCACTGTTTATGACTGATCAAAAAAATGTTTTTTAAAAAAGAACAGTAACTATAAGGGAAGGAAATAGACAGTTATGTTAAAAGAAAGACAGCTATAGGGAGTAAACTAACGATACTGTTACCTACAATCCACTGCTGTTGATGTTACTGACCATGTCATGAATGATGTAATATGTGAAATCATCAACAGTGGATTGTAGGTAACAGTATCCTTAGTTTACTCCCTAGAGCTGTCTTTCTTTTAACATAACTGTGTATTTCCTTCCCTTATAGTTACTGTTCTTTTTTAAAAAATATTTTTTTGGTTAGCTTCCGGTACGCGTACCGGGTAGCGCTCCGGGAGCGAACTAAGAGAAATACAGGTTGGCAGAGTTCCAAATATTCTACCAATTTTTTTATAATGGGGAGTTAGTTCTGAAAAGAACTTTTTTTTTTATGTTTTTGTTGTTTTATATTTTTTTTAGTATTTTTTGAACATTTTTTTACTTTTTTTGTATTTTCTGAACGTTTTTAAAAAAATTTTGGTTTTTTTGGGGGGGGGGAAACAAAAACGATCCATTATAAAGGGCTCAACAGGAGCAAAAAAAAAAAAAGAATTTATTTTTTGGTGCGTCTTGTGCAAACATTAATATGATTTTGAATTGCTCGCAAAATCAAAGTGATGCTACTTTCTCTGTAGCAGATGAAAGCGCCACATTCCACGCACACTTGTTTTACGTGCCCAAACAACATTTGGATGTTTGCAATCACCTCCCTCGCCTCTGGTCCCGACACCTCTGGAACCACCGATCTTCTTGCCATTTGGAGGGGATTTTGTTGTTGGTCACGTAGCTGGGCAGCACTATAGTTATTTGGGTGCCACCTACTCATATGCCGATGCATAGTATGATTGCCATAACTATATTTTTTATCAGTGCCCCTTGACAATCTGTCACCGCATATGCGGCAAAACACGTAACGAGCATTCACTTTCTTTTGCCCCTCAGGAATTCTGTAGAATTGCCAGATATAATTCTCCTGTCGATTGTACCTCCTGGGCTCCTCTGGCAAAAACTCATGCTCTTCCTCCTCTTCCTCCTCTTCCTGTTCTTCCTCTTCTTGCAGAATTACTTCTGCAGGTGGTCCTCTCTTTCTTGGATTTGGTGGAGGTGGTGGGCTAGCACCAGCTGAAGCTACTAATGAAGCCATCACAAAGTCTCAATAAAGGGTCTTTCTCTCACCAAGATGAAAGTCAGAGTGATGAAAGAAGGAGGGGTTTTCATCATTTGGGAAAAACAAAAGTTCTAAACCAATGAAAAGTGTCCATTTTAGATCACATGACCTTGTATTACATCATTAGGAAACCAAAAGTGAAATGAACCAATGAAAAGTGTTATTATCGAGTCACATGACCTGCTATGTTTACATTACGCGGTCGGCGCCGCGCCGCGGATCGCTTCCGGTTCGCGTACCGCTGCGCTTCCGGGTACGCGAACGTAGCACGTAATATGACGTATTACGCGAGAACGCGAAACGTCATGCTGACGCGAAGCGTCGCGATGTTGTTTTGTAACGCGAGAGGTGCGCTAAAGGAACGTTTACCAGTTCGCGTACCGGGTCGCGCCTCCGGATTGAGCTAACGGGAAGCTAACCGGTACGCGTACTGGGAGCGAAACAAAAAAAAATAAAAAAAAAATTGTATAAAAAGCATGTAAAAAATATTTTTCTTTTTAAAGAATAATACATTGTAAAGGTTTTGATATTAGCTATTAAAAAACCAATGAAATTCACTGAAAAAACCATAGGTTATAGACCATATATAGTTAGGAATTAGCATTTACAAAACCTTAAAAATTCACTGAAAAAACCATAGGTTATAGACCATATATAGTTAGGGATTAGCATTTAAAAAACCTTATTTTACTCACACAAAACCATTGAAATTCCATATATAGTTAGTTGTACTAACTATATATCACGCACCCGCAATCCACTGCTGATGATGTCACATATTACATCATTCATGACATGGTCAGTGACATCACTGATGACATCACTGATGACATCTCAAATGACATCACTGATGACATCACTGATGACATCATCCAGTGACTGTGTGTTTCTGTAAAGTTTAAATATGTTTTACATATTGAAGAATGAGTAGATGTAGAAGTGTCTGGATGAAGGATTTAGTAGGTGCGTGACTGACTGTATGAGTGAGTGATTAAATGTGTCTCACTGAGTGCATGGGTTAGTGACTAAACTGTCTTAATTTGTGCATCATTATGTCTGTTGTTCTGTAAACTGCTGCATGTGTTGATCAGTAGCTATATGAGTAACTATATAGGTTATTGATTGGTTGCCCAAGCATTTGTATGGGAGACTGAGTGTGTGTGTGAGTGGCTGGGAAGTGTATGACTCTGTGCATAGATGTATGGGTTCAAAAGTGCATGTTGGAAACAGCTGTATGGGCGGTTGACTGTGTGCATGACTGTATTGGTGAGTGAATAGATATCTCAGTGCTACATGTCAAATTAAGTACATATGTAAAATACAGTACATGTGAGAGTTGACATATATAAATAACTGTGCATAAGAGCCAGTGAATGTGTGAGTGGCTGTATGGATCATTGTGAACTTGTATCCAGGATTGTATAAGTGAGTAAATATGTTTTAGTATTTGTTTGAATAAGTAAGTAAGGTGTGTTTAACTGTATAGTTAAGGAAATGGAGGTGTGATTGATTGTTTGCATGACTGTCTAGGTGTGTGTGTAACTTCATGGAATGAGTGACAATCTGTGAGTCTGTGTTTACACTGAGTGTATCTAAGGTTATATTAGAGTCTGAAGAGGTTCATCGTATTATCACAACAGTGATGTCATCAGTAATGTCATTTGAGATGTCATCAGTGATGTCATCAGTGATGTCATTTGAGATGTCATCAGTGATGTCATCAGTGATGTCATTTGAGATGTCATCAGTGATGTCACTGACCATGTCATGAATGATGTAATATGTGACATCATCAGCAGTGGATTGCGGGTGCGTGATATATAGTTAGTACAACTAACTATATATGGAATTTCAATGGTTTTGTGTGAGTAAAATAAGGTTTTTTAAATGCTAATCCCTAACTATATATGGTCTATAACCTATGGTTTTTTCAGTGAATATATATATATATATATATATATATATATATATATATATATATATATATATATATATATATATATATATATATATATATATATTTATCTACACACACACATGCACCCCTTTACTCCCTATTAATGTTATAAAATCCCGTTCCAACCAAAAAACCTACACCCACCCCAAACCTTTAAAATCCCCTTTACATCCAAAAACATATATACCCACCCTAAACCCTACAAATTCCCTATCCACCCAAAAAACCACACCCACCCTAAACCCTAAAAATACTCTTGCAATCCCAAAAACCCACACCAAACTTAAAATTACCCTTGCCACCCAAAAACCCATACCACCCTAAAATTACCCTTGTCACCCAAAAACCCATACCCACCCTTAACCTTAAAAATATACTTACCACCCAAAAACCCATACCCACTTCTAAAATTACCCTTACCAACCAAAAACCTATACCCACCCAAAAACCCTAAAATGACCCTTGTACCCAAAACCCCACACCCACCCTAATTCCTAAAAAATCCCTTTCCACCCAAAAACCCATCCAGAATCTAAACCCTAAAAATGCCTTTGAAATCTCAAAAAACCCATTCCCACCCTAAATCCTAAAATGTCCCTTGCAATCCCAAAAACCCATACCTTCCACACCCAAAAACCCATAGCCACCTTAAATCCCAAAATTTCCCGTGCCACCCAAAAACTCATACACATCCGAAACCATTAAAAATACCCTTGCAACCAGATATATATATATATCGTTTGCAAACAAAAATCTTAGAAGCACGCTCTCAGGACAAAAAACGAGGTAGGCACCGGTATTCAAGCAGTGCTGTTTATTCCACAACGCGTTTCACCGTAAAACGGCTTGATCACGTGAGCCATTTATATACACATATATGTATACATATACATATGTATATATATATACATATATATATCACACAAAATACTTACCTTTAATACTTACAAAAATACTCTAGAAACCATATGAAATACAGCCAGCCACCGTTTTTTTAATAGTAATACATATTCCGTATACAATCCAAGAGTGCCATCTACTGGCCAGGGGTACTTGTTAATTCATTAGTGGTTAAAAGACTCGTGATTCAGGTTCAGTCGTTGTTAAGGAGTCGTGGTTCAGGTACTTTGTTGTGAAAGAGTCGTTGTAAAGGTTGTTTCCCGTTGCAAATATTTCATAATTAATTATTTACTCTCAACAAAGTTTACTTTAGAATGTACAATTCTTAATTGTAAAATATTTAATATTTAAAAGATGTAAATTTAAAAATGTCATAAATATGTATTTCCTCTCAAAAAAATGTTTGTATTTCAAAACATTTCTAATATTTAAACTATGAACTTTAAAAAATGTCATGAATATTTATTTATTCTCAACAAAATAATAATTATTATTCCATTTTATCACTCTTTATATTTTTAAAACACTCCCCACTCTTATCCCCTAATAACCCAACATCCAGCTCCTAAAATTTATATTACATTTTTTATTAAAGTAATTTTAACAAATATTAGATCACAATTAATTCCAAAATATAAATTTACTATTAACAAAATTAAATTTTAAATTTACATTTTTTAAATGTTAAATATTTAACATTTATAAGCTAAAATGTTAGACATTTTATAAATATTTATTCAATTCCTGCCACCCTGAGGGGGAAGACAGAGATACCGGGGACAACTCATAGGCTCTGAATGAGGAGTCAGAGGAGGAACCAGGTCCAAGCATACCCTGGTGCCCGGAAGGGGGCCCGAAGACAGCCCGGTTGGAGGTACCTTAGGACTCGGTTGATATCTATGGTTTACTGAACCCAGAGGAAATCTATCACCCCACTCTGTCGAGTGGATTCCTGCACCCTTAGTGGCATTTTATGTGGCCAGCTGGATTCGGAAGCCCATGGACTAGGAGGTCCGAGGCCGCTTAAGGGGTGAATGCCCTCAGCTGTCCCTCCCAGGTAAGGAGGTGTGTACCCCCAATATTGACGCCAAGATGGCCACCTTCCTCTGCAAGTTCATTAAGGACCCTAAGAAGGGTATGGACCGATCCTGGCGCTCATGCCAGGGTAGGGTTCTAGACATCCTATGCCCACTTACTAAAATCATGGACATGGCAGAGGATGCCAAAGAACCGGGGCATATGATAGATCCCGAGATCCTCTTGGGCTGGGCACCGCAAGCCCTTTGCTTTTTTGGCAACGCCAATTGTGCTTTATCCACAGAGTGGAGACACTCTTTCCTCATCAAAATGGAACCACAATTGGGTGAGCTGGCTTCCATGGAGGCCAGAGCGGTGGCCAATGGGGGTCTCTTTGGTGATCCCTTTATCAACGAACTCTCCCGTTTTGTGAACACCTTTTCGTTGCTGGATAATGCCCAGCAGTCCATCAAAAAGGTTTTCTGCCAACAGATTTTGGAGGGGCTGGCAGAAGTAGGGGGCGCTCTTCTGGCTGCCTGTATTCCAACAACACCCACAAGTTCCAGACCAAGCGTCCTATGCAGTGGCAGGACCAGAAGACATTTTTAGGCTTCTACCCCTCTAGAGGATGCAGCAAGGGCAGAGGGGGGCCAAGGACAACCCCGTGAAGCGAATAACACACCTGGTGGAACCACCGGTAAAGCCTATCCCTTTTTTCCGACCAGAGGTGGGGGGAAGGTTGCAATGGTTTCGTCACAATTGGGCGGCAATAACAGGGGACACAATGGTGTTACAAACTGTTGAGGGTTTGCACATCGATGATCACAGGCTTCCCCAACAACTCTCTTGCCCCAAGCCTCTGATCTTCTCTCGTGAAAGTGCCCTTATAGTAGACGCGGAGGTGGGCGAGCTCCTGAGCCGAAAGGCCACTGTCCAAACGTCCCTCCACCCCCACGGTTTCTTAAGCAATACTTTCCTTGTCGGAAAGAAGCTCAAAGTGTTTCGTCCTGTGATCAATCTCTGAGATTTCAATCAATGGGTGGTGTACCATCATTTCAAGAGGTAGGGCATCCATCTGCTCAGAGAAGTTCTTCTCTCCAACGACTGGCTTGTCCGGCTCGATCTGAAGGACGCTTACCGTCCCCATCTTTCTCCTTCACAGGCGGTTCCTACAATTCCAGTGGGGCGGTTGCATTTACGAATTCACTTGCCTGCCTTTTGGACTTTCTTCAGCTCCCTGATGTTTCACCAAGATGTTGCGGCCGGCCAAGGAATGGCTCCGAACATGCTGGGTTCGCCTCATTGTGTACCTGGATGATATCCTTCTGATGCACCAGGAGAAGCACACCTTGATCTCACCTCTTTCTTTGGCTCAGAATCTGGGGTTCATCTTGAATGATCAGAAGTTTGTTTATGTCCTGGCCCAGCAGTTGACCTTCTTGGATTTCGAGTTCGATACAATCCAGCAATGCCTCCATCTTCCCCAGCAGAAAATGCGTTTGATTCTCAGAGAGCTGTGCCGGACTTTGGAGAGAGATTCTCATTACATGGTTGGGCTTCTTTTCTCTTCGATTCAGGCTATCGTTCCATGCCTGTTGCATTATTGGGCCTTACAACATCTGAAGACACAACACCTGCATCATGGCCTCTCTTATTCTCAAGAGATCTCCCCCCCCCCGCAAGAGGCTCGCACTGAGCTCGTCTGGTGGCTGGAACACATGAAAACATAGAATGGGAAAGCTATATTCGGGTCAGCCCTAGACCTAGTGATCGAGTCCGATGTCAGTCGCCTCGGTTGGGGCGCCCGCCGTGGAGACGTTACTACCAGCAGGCACTAATCCAAGCAGAGCAATTGTTGCACATAAATTGTTTAGAACTTCTGGCTGGATCCTTCTCGATTCACTGTCTGGCGGCTGACAAAGTCTTGTGCCCCATTCAGCTAAAGATGGACATCTCAGTCGTGAGATACATCATCCCCCTGGGGGGCACTCAGTCCAAGCTCTTGGCAGATCTGGCCAAGGAATTCTGGGAGCATTGTCTGGCTCACAACCTGTCAGTTACTGCAAAATACCTACCGGGTTCCCAAACTCAAATGGCGGACTGGTTTTCCAGGCACCTTCAGGACTACAGCGCTTGGAAACTGGATCCGGCGATCTTTTGCAGCCTGATGTCTCGGTGGGGCCATGTCACGTGGACCTTTTTACATCCCGTCTAAACTTTCATATCCCTCGTTTTTTCAGCTGGTGCCCGGACCCTCTGGTGGAGGCGACGGATGCCTTCTTACAGGATTGGACTCCGTTCCGCACGTATGCCTTCCCACTGTTCGCCATGATTCCTAGGCTCACAGCTCTGATAAGGAGGCAGAAGGTGGAAGTAGTCCTAGTGACACCGTATTAAAGATCTCAAGTCTGGTATCCAGTTCTTCTGGAACTTACTTTGGATTCTTTTCTTTTTTGTTCGTATGACTTTATTCAATATAAAATATCATAAAAGTATGTACAATCCAATCCCATCACTTTAAGAACAAAGCCAATTTTAAAAATCAGTACCAAAATTCCCATACTACCAATAAAGGTAAAAATCACATAAATATCAATATACATAAATAGTATATAAAAACAATAAAATGCAGGCAAGTTTGTAAACGATAGGGACAGCAATGGGGACAAAAGGGGCCTAGCTCATATTAGTGGGTGACATTATTGTTATCCCTCAGCAACTTGCTTCTGGTTAACCACGCACAACCCAAATATTTAGCTACCCCACAGAATGCACTAGGGGTGGATGTGTCTATTTTTAAGATGTGCAGCACCTCCCTGTATTTTCTGGATCCCAAATTAGAACAAACCGGTTTCAACCATTTCCTTCTCGCATATCTGTACGCAGGACAGGCGAAGAGAAAGTGGGGGATAGATTCTGAGGGAGCTGGACAGCCAGGGCACGAAGTAGATTTTACCATGTGCTGTTTCCACCCTGCTGTGAATTCATTAAGAGGGAGAGTTCCAAACCTCAGCCTCAGATAAAGTGACCTTTCTCTTGGGGATTGAATACGATCGAGGAAGGGTTCAAACTTTCGGATAGGTTTGTGGTCTAACAACTGATCTGACAAAGTGCCCCGATTGGAACTAAGTGCCCCCTCTGCTTGGACCAACGCCCAAAAAGCTTCCTTAACTAATTGTTTTGACGGCGGGGTCTGGCTTTCCCATGCCTCAGCCAGTCCGATGTCAGAAACAAACTGTTTAAGCCTGCAGATCCATCTGATCTTGTTATCTTTATCCAGCTCAATAAGCTCACTAAGGGTAGTGGCATAGTTTATCAATTCTGGGGTCCTTCTCAGGCGCACCCAGAATAGTAAAGGTTAGAGCCTTGCAATATCTTTGATCGAATGCTTCCCATAGTCTTGGCGGAGCGGTATCAATGGGGTGGAAGGAGGACGGGAGACCAGACCTTGATGGAATTTGTTCTCTAGTCTCACTAGGTCCATGGTGTTCTCGAATCCCCATAGTTCTGCCCTGTATAGGGCCGACGGTAGGGCTTTGTCCTCATACACCACAAGGGCCCGGGCTACTGATCTGATGAAAGAGAGTTGCCGATGTCTTCGAATTGCCCCCGAGACCCTTTTGTGGTTAAGCAGCATTTTGATCAGGTGTGAATTCCACTTCATCAAGCTGTTGACCCGTATGCCCAGATAATCGAAAGATTCGACTAGTTCTAATGGGGTACCATTCAACTTGATGCAATTCCTGAACCGTTTAGATGGTGACAATGCCATTAGCTTAGTTTTAGATGAATTAGTGCATAAGCCCCGTGAGTCACAGAACTGGCTAAACCGATCTATGAGTTTTTGCAGGCGCATCGGGCTTTTAGAAACCAGGAGGGTGTCGTCGGCGAAGAGCAGAGTGGGCGATTTCTCGCCTGCCAGGGTTGGGGCATCAGCTGGGTTCTCCCTCAAATGGTCTACCACCCCATTAACGAAGAGGGAGAACAAAGTCGGGGCCAATACACAACCCTGGCGTACCCCCCTTTCCACCGCCACCCTTTCTGTCAACTGGCCCTGACTGCCCCATCTAATTCTGGCGTAGTTCCCCTCATGGAGGCATTTAATGAAGTCCAGGATCGGGGGGGTAATACCCAGATCCATCCAGTAGCACCTGCCAGAGCATGGCACGAGGGACCAGGTCAAAGGCAGTCTTTAGATCGATAAATGCCAAATAAAGACTGCCTTTCCCAATGATTACAGGTTTCCAATAAAGATATAGAATCTGAAAACCTGGTCCATCATGCCAACCCCTGTTAGAACCCTGCCTGAAAATGTGACAGGACGTTTTCATCGTCCATCCAGGACCTCATCCTCATAAGGAGAACCCTGCCGACCACTTTCTGTACTACATCGATTAACCTAATCGGTCTGTAGTTGGCAGGATCCTCCCTATTCCCCTTCTTGTAGATGGTCACTACCTCGGCACCCTTCCAGGAGTCGGGAACAGCATGTCCTCTGGCAATGAGGTTCATCACAAGCAGAATGAATTGTGCCCAGAGCTTTGGATCATACAAAAGTAAATCGCCAGGGAGGCCATCGGGACCCTCCGCCTTTCCTGGCGCTATGCTTGCTATGGCCAGTGTTACTTCATTAATCCCAAATGTTTGAGCTGGTACAAGCGCCCTATAGGTGGGTGATGGCAACCCAAACCCAGGAGAAGGATTCTCTTCATCCCCACAATAGAGACCAAAGAAGTGGTCATACCACTGGCGCCCTGTAATATGGTTTGATAGTGGGTCCATTCCCCTCCAAGAGCTTTTATTAATTAGCTCCCAGAACACAGTTGAGTCCTTCAGCTGTGCGGCAGATTTAAGATCTTGCCAGTGGGAATCTTCCCAGGTGCGCTTAGCTAGCTCTGTTGCTCTAGCATAGTCCTTCCTAGCTAATCTTATTTTTACGGGGTCTTTTGCCCGGAAAGCTATAGATAGTGCCTGTCTCATTTCTCGGCATGTGGTCGAATACCACGGATTAGATAGTTGCGGAGGTAGGCCTTCTGTTCTCTGTAGTCTTTGATGGTAAAATTCTCTCCTAACCTTCCTATTGTGTTTTGGTAAATCCTGCAAACTCAGAATCCTGCATGTCCTGACAGGTGGTGTTGAGTAGGTCATATTCGATAATCTTTTGCTCTATAAGGTGCCTTATTGAGATAGTTTATCTTCCTGATTAGCAACCTTGTGCCACTTAAGGCGTCCGTTGCAATTGGGCGGTACTACCTCCTTTGTTGACAGCGCTGGAGCGTTAACTGTCACAATGGATGTAGTATCCCACCTGCGATGATCTGCATGGACAAGGGGTTGTGTTCACTGTCCAAAGTGGACTTAACCTCCATATCAAGAAGGTCGGCCCATAACTGTGTGTCCAACAGGATGTAATCAATCCATGAGGGGGAGCTTATCCTATTGAATGTGTTCGCCCCGCTGGGATCAGAGCACGTACTGCCGTTTACGGCTCTTAGATTGTACTCTAGGGTCAAGGCATTAATTTGTATAGCCCGGGGGGTCCACTTCTTTATTGGCGCTATGTTTAATGCTGGAATAGCCCATTTGTTGTCTTCTTCTCCAATACCCAAAATATCTTCTCCACTCAATGGTTCAAAAGTTCAGTTGAAGTCTCCTGTTACAATGATACTAGAGGTGGGGGGGTAGAGGACAGTTCAAACTCTAAAGCGGTTATGATTGATGATGATTGGGCCCCTTGAGACCCCCTCATATATACATTAAAAATCTCCATAGGGGCAGCATTTTCCCCCTCTTATTGGCAAATGCAGAATATCCTGAGATGGGGAATTATGTTTAGTGCTATATTGATTCAGATGTGGAGAGCCCCCGAAGGGCGCCCCTTGCCTGAACTAATCGCCGGGACACAATATGTGGTATATCCTGACTTAGGCAGGGGCTCCAAACTCCATGTCTCCTGGAACAGGCAGATGTCATATTTGCCAATAAACTCATTCCACTCCGGAAGAGCCCGTTTTTTTTGTAACCCTGCTATGTTCCAGGAGAGGAAGTGAATCACCCCTGTATTTGATACAATTGTGTCACTGACCCCCACAGGTGCAATCAAATCAGTATTGCCTATTTTATTGTCCCTTGCATCTCCTACTGGCCCTTGACTACTAGGGCCCATGTCAATTTCCCTGCGTGTTTATCCAACTACGTCGGGAATGTTGTGTACTGGTTGCACCTATGTTAGTCAGTCTACTGCACTCAGGCCCGAATCCCTCCCCTCCCTGACCGGTAGCCAAAGCGAAAAGCGCCGGATCTGAAAAGAAGAATGCTCGGGGGGATGTTCTAAACTCTAGTGCCAGTAGATTTCTGCAATCAATGGATCTTATAGCTGTAACTCAATGCAATCAGTCTGGGAGCTGCCCGATAAAACCCGCCTCACTTTTGCCATGTCCTCCCGTATGATTGATCTACAACCCCTTGTATGCCCCCCTTGTATGCCTTAACCAGTGTATTGCTTTATTGTGTAAGGATTCCCTACTTTCGTAGCCGCTGGCAGTGTTAAGTTTTGGGACCTGGGTCAAATACAATGTTGGGGGGCTGTATGCTGGGCGAATTGTGTCACCTTGTATTCTCTTTCTAGCATAGCTGCTTGGTTGGTTACTCTGGGCTGACTTATGGGTGACCGGACAATAGTGGCTTACATTAGAGGTGGCATGGCCCATGGCCCTCCCCTTGGTACCCCTGTCGGTGACAGAATCGGCATATGATCTGATGTTACTGTGTGAAATGTCTGCACCCAAGGTGCCCTGCACTCGATTCCCTGCCCCTAGAAATGGGCTGATTGAGTCTCCCTTGGGGTTCTCTAATCTAAGTAACATATGGTGAAAAAGGGTCACAGGGAAATATTTAAAGACCAACTGCCAGGATTAAGTCCCCTAATCAACTATCTAAACACAAAACACAACCTGGGGGTCTATAAGGGGGCTATATAGTGATCCCTACGTCCACTATGCTCCTGTATAAGTGAGCAAGTGTATTGAGTACTAGAACTCGCTTAGTTCCTAAAATAGAAACAGAAATATAACCTCACAGATCTATGATCCACTGTGATTGCTTGAATGAACCCATCTAGAGAGAAAGGATTTCCATCAACATATTGTGTAGATAAAATTGTTATCATTTGGTCATCCAGAACTGGCTGGTGTGTCTCTTGATCATTAAGACCATACCCGATCACACACTCATCGGGGTCAAACCCTCAATCACTGTGACGACCACAGTGCTCTGATCTAGATGGGAATTAGTGCAGTGCGAAAGAAAAAAGTGGTGTAGATTAAAACAGGATAGAGAAACAATTGAAGTAAACTTTAATCGGCATTGTACTCTCCCTCATTAAAACCAAGCAAGTGAAGCAGTTTGAAACAAATAACTGCTTATCAAAAAGGCCAACATGTTTCAGCCCAACCGGACTAGTACCAAGGGCTTTCGTCAGGGCCACAGTTCTTAATTACTCGCTACTGTCTTACAAAAGTGTAAAAAAAGGATATTGGTGTGCAAATGTGAAATTAAAGCTCCTCTGTATCAACTCGGCGTGTCGTACATCCATATTGTACAGGGAGTGTGCCTCACCTCTCCTGGAACCTAGCTCAGGGTAAGAAGGAGGTCCCGCTCTGTCCGTCGCGACCTCTGCTCGCTCATCTGAGCTCAGTGGGAAGCCTAATCTAACCCCGTTTGCTGGAATAGTGGGTGCAGGTGGCAGTGGTAGAGCAGATACAACAGGGGGGTGATCGAATCTGCCCATAAGAACCTCAACCTTATCTTTCAAGGAAACTAAGGGGCATATTATCAAGCAATAGCGATAATTATCGCTATTGCTTGGTTAGAGACAAAAATTTACCGCAGAGCTGCGGCGATTTTTATCGCAAATAAACCTTGGTATTACCAAGGTTTATCGCAAATGCAATAAAAATCGTCCGCAATGCATGAATTTTGCTGAAAAGTCAGCGATATTCATGCATTACCGAGCTAATGCTCTTAGCCATGTTATCCACCTCCCATTGGATAACATGGCTAAGAACTGCTCAGGGCAGGTGTTAGCTTTTGGAGATATTCGCGCTTAGCGCGAATATCTCCATAAGTTGGTAATAGGAGATAGCGATGTTAGCGACTGTTTCCAGTCGCTAACATCTTGGCACGCCCACTTTGCATGTCATTAGTGATAAATATCACTGACATGCAAAGTGGGGCCCAAGATGGTCGCTATCTCCTACTAGCTGTCGCTAACTGGTGTTAGCGACAGCTAGGTAATAGGGAGATAATTTTATCTCCGCTTTCTTGGCTTTTAAAGCCAAAAAAGCGGAGATAAACCCCCTTGATAATATGCCCCTAAGTCCCCTTCGAGCACTTTGATCCTCTCTAATAACTCCTTATTTGTAGACCCACATAAACCACAGCTAGCTCCACTATCAATAATTTCAACATCATTATGAACCCTCGGTTGCAATGTGGTAACGTCCTCAATTACATGTTCAAGGACTGCAAACCTATTAGAACAAGGTACTTGGGTGTCAATATCGCAATCCTGTTGCGTCCCACTATGGAATTCAGCCAAAGGTTGATTTGGGGCTAGGTAGAGATGGAGTTCCTCTTTGATCATATCGGGTGGGCTATGTACTACACAGTTAGAGTATCTCTGTGGAGTTTGCTTATTAAACAAAGAAGGGATTACTAATCTTTGCGTCTGGGATAGAACCTCGTCAAGTGTGTGGGTGTCGTTGGCCGGGTTCATGCTACCACCCAGGACATCTTCATACTCACTAACAATAGCCTCTATTCTAGATAAAACGCAATTAGTAGCTGTGTGGGTGGTTTTCTTTGATTTTTTCCCCTTTTTATTTGCGGATACTCCCCCACCCTCCATGGCTTTCCTTTTTCCCATTAGGACCATTGATGTAGACCCACCCCTCTTTCTAATAGGATTACAGTGCCACAGGGGTTCACTTGGTAGTTCGTAGGCACAGTTCAAAATCTCCACAAGGCGGCTTATGGTTGACAGTACCTTAAGTCCTTGTAGGGCCGTGCGCCAGGTGCAATGGGGGGGCCCGGCCTGGCCTCCTTCGGCCCCCGACGGCCACAGACGGGCCCGCCTTTTGCCTGGGCTTAGGGGGAGGGGCTGCCGGTCCGCTCGAGGCCCCACTGGTTCCTGGGCCTGGGAGTCCTTGATCTTGCCCCCGCTGCTGGCCACACACAGATGAAACGCCACGCATCTCCCGCAAAGCGGGAGACGCAAGAGGTTGATGTAGCCCCCGGTAGTGAAGGGGAGGGGCTGCTGTTCCGCTCGAGGCCCCGCTGGTTCCTGGGCCTGGGAGTCCTTGATCTTGCCCCCGCTGCTGGCCACACACAGATGAAACGCGACGCGTCTCCCGCGAAGTGGGAGACGCAAGAGATTGATGTAGCCCCCGGTAGTGAGGGGGAGGGGCTGCCGGTCCGCTCAAGGCCCCACTGGTTCCTGGGCCTGGGAGTCCTTGATCTTGCCCTCGCAGCTGGCCACACACAGATGAAACGCAATGCGTCTCCTGCGAAGCGGGAGGCGCAAGAGGTTGATGTAGCCCCCAGTAGTGAGGGGGGGGCTGCCGGTCCGCTCAAGGCCCCACTGGTTCCTGGGCCTGGGAGTCCTTGATCTTGCCCCCGCTGCTGGCCACACACAGATGAAACACGATGCGTCTCCCGTGAAGCGGGAGACGCAAGAGGTTGATGTACCCCCCGGTAGTGAGGGGCTGCCGGTCCACTCGAGGCCCCACTGGTTCTTGGGCCTGGGAATCCTTGATCTTGCCCCCGCTGCTGGCCACACACAGATGAAATGCGACACGTCTCCCGCGAAGCGGGAAACGCAAGAGGTTGATGTAGCCCTGGTAGTCAGGGGGAGGGGCTGCTGGTCCGCTCGAGGCCCCGCTGGTTCCTGGGCCTGGGAGTCTTTGATCTTGCCCCCGCTGCTGGCCACACACAGATGAAACGCGACGCGTCTCCCGCGAAGCGGGAGACGCAAGAGGTTGATATAGCCCCCGGTAGTGAGGGGGAGGGGTTGCCGGTCCGCTCAAGGCCCCACTGGTTCCTGGGCCTGGGAGTCCTTGATCTTGCCCCCGCAGCTGGCCACACACAGATGAAATGCAATGTGTCTCCTGCGAAGCGGGAGGCACAAGAGGTTGATGTAGCCCCCAGTAGTGAGGGGGAGGGGCTGCCGCTCCGCTCAAGGCCCTGGTTCCTGGGCGTCCTTGATCTTGCCCCCGCTGATGGCCACACACAGATGAAACGCGACGCGGGAGATGCAAGAGATTGATGTAGCCCCCGGTAGTGAGGGGGCGGGGCTGCCGGTCCGCTCGAGGCCCCACTGGTTCCTGGGCCTGGGAGTCCTTGATCTTGCCCCCACTGCTGGCCACACACAGATGAAACGCCACCCGTCTCCCGCGAAGCGGGAGATGCAAGAGTTTGATGTAGCCCCCGGTAGTGATGGCGAGGGGCTGCCGGACCGCTCGAGGCCCAGCTGGTTCTTGGGCCTGGGAGTCCTTGATCTTGCCCCCGCTGCTGGCCACACACAGATGAAACGCGACGCATCTCCCACGAAGCGGGAAACGCAAGAGATTGATGTAGCCCCCGGTAGTGAGGGTGAGGGGCTGCCGCTCCGCTCCAGGCCCCGCTGGTTCCTGGGAGTCCTTGATCTTGCCCCCGCTGCTGGCCACACACAGATGAAACGCGACGCGTCTCCCCTTCTTTGGATTCTCCAATCCTACTTCCCCAGACTCCTCTTCTCCGGACGGACACTCAGGGCAACTCGCACCCTCTGGTTCAAGAGGGCAATCTCCACTTCATGGGCTGGAGGATTACTGGGGACGGTGGGAGGTCCCGGGACTTTCGGCAAGAGCCTCCTTCCTCATCAGGAAGGCATGGGCAGAATCAACGGTCAAGCGCTACTGATCTTCTTGGCGAAACTGGCTCCGCTGGTGTGTGCGACGGGGTTTGGATCCCGTGGGGGTGGATGTAATTCATGTCCTTAATAGAAATGAAACCTTCCTTCACAATAGTTAGGAAATGTTTAATTCATAGAATGTGGGGTGACTTCCTGCACGTGTTCCTTGGAAGGAATAGTGCCACCCACTGGTATTTGTTGTTGCTTCTTGGGATGTGGTGCTGTCATAGACATTGCACTATTGAAAATGATACTTAGGTTGACAGTCTTTGGCCTGATCAATGCATGCAGTGAATCAAAGTATACTCAAAATAATTCATTAGTGAAGCAGTTTTGGTTCATGTTGCTGGTAAATGAGGGATTCAATTAACATATCATGAAGTTTAGCGATGTGTGTAGGGGTATATGCTTAAGCTATTAGCTTTTGTATTTCATGTGCAAATTCTAGGTCAGTCGCATTTTCTATACACAGGGTGGATTTTTGCACATACCTACGTTTGCTCTGGTTAAAGTATTACTAGTAGCCATAAATTGCAATGTGTGGGTAGATTTTAGGTATGCATGAAATCATTGCCTGTTCAAAATCTTGATGAATTTGACTTTTTTGCTTTGCAATGTGTAGGCATTGCATTTTCAGTTGCACTTTTTTTAGTAACATTGCATACGCTAATTGGATGTCTGTATTTTGATACTAACCATGTATTGTTTAAATTTGACTGAATGGAGGATTGTACATCTTAAAAGTGACATCCATCACCCATATGTTATACTGCATTTAGATTAGAAAATTGTTATCATAAATGATTATTCTTTTAATGTTATTGAGGTTGTCATATAGTGACAAGATGTATTTTATATTGTTTTTGTGTGATTAATAAGTGCTAGGGGTATGTCTATGTGTTAATATATTTTAGGTGCTACAGGTGTTTACCTTGCTCCTCTACCTGGTCTGGTAATTAATCTTTTTAGAGTAAGTTTGCCATGGAGTTCCCCTGTTGCTTGTTCAGGGACCTTTGGTATATTATTTTTAAGTTTTGTTCCTGTTGCCGGTTGTGAGCTCCCATGGCCTCTTTTAGGTCCTGAAAAATAGGGCCTCATTACGATGTCGGTCAGAAAGCCTCCGACTGACATTCGGATTCTGCTAGACCATGTCAGAACCCATTTGCCCGACTCGGTCAAGAACAATTCCAACTGACCGATTTCGATTGCTTGCGGTCAGAAGGGGAATCGTTCAGTCATTCCGAATCGGTTCCGAAAGGCATTCTGATAATCTGAGTTAGTCGGAGTCGATTTGTACAGCTCAATGTACAGCCTTTCTGAGTCGAACTGTCCTACATGAAAAGGCTATCAGAAACTGACTTTGGGGGATCCTAGCAGGCCCCCCTTCATCCTGAGGTCTGTGGCGGTACCCAAGGGATTCCCCTGTAAAACCATCCAGTGTGGCAGGCACCATGAGGTGCCCGCGACAGTGTGCAAGGTTTTCCACAGCCACCCATTATCCCCATAGGAGCCTGTGTTGTCAGTCGGCACACAGGCTGTTCGGAGGCAACGTAATCAGTCGAGCAGAACTCCGACCGCAAGTCGGTTGGTCCCAATTCCGAGTCGGTGTCGGGAGGAGGATATTCTAACCAACATCGTAATGAGTCCCATAGTTCTGACTTCTATTTCAGTAATATTAGGGGAATGGTTATGTGCCCTAATGCTTCCAACTATTTAATTTTTAGTGGAGCCCTACATTTGAATATTATTTGATGCATTTCCAGTGTTTCATCGCAGGTGGGACTCTCTTTAGTATAGGTATAGCCTCTATCATTAAAAAACAGCTTCCTTTTATAAGATTAGAGGTATTTTGCTGTTTCTAACATTTTACTGTCAGTATATCGAAAATATTCATTATTTTTTTAAACAATAGGTGATTTACTATTTATTTTAATATTTTTACATTGTAGGTGCACATTTTAACGTACAATGTGGATGATTTATTTACTTCATTTTAGTTGCAGATTTTTGCTCTGCAGATCTGTTTAGAAATGTTTCTGTCACAGTCTGTTGAAAGGAAGCATGTATTAGTTGTGTCAGTTTATTGTTTTATTACAAATGTAGTTGTGGTTTGCTTGTTTAATTAAAATGTTCATATATGTTAAAGCACTATTTTTAGTTTCATTTCATTTTGCGCTTTGGTTATAATATTTATGTTTGAGGTGGTATTTTTTGTATTTCGAGTAAGTCAGTATCCATGTCTTTCTTTTCTTTTCCGTTTATCTTTTTCCTTCTTGTAGAAGATGAACATGACATTTTAGAAATAAACATGTAGCATGGTTTCTATTATTTGTTATTTTAACATATTTATATTTATATATTAATTTTGGAAGCTTTCATTTATTGTAAAACCTACTTTGTAGTATTTAGTGGTTTGTTGTAGTGTTAAAGGTTGCTTTTGTAGGTTTGCAATCCAACAAACCACTGACCTGCTGTAATGCTTTTCTAGGATGCCTTTTGTTGTGCATTTTTGTGACCGTTTTTATGTTTTTATTTAATTTAAAAAGTGTTTCTATGTGTTAACTGTTTTACGTCTAATTTGACAGATTGGTTGGAGGCTTTCTTTTTTTGCACCATTTGTGGTAAACACTATTTAGGCTCGATTCCAATGTCGTTTGGAAGGGCTCCAAATCAGATTCGGGGTTTGCGGATCGGATCCAGAACCCTTGTTTCTGACCGACTCGTTTCCAGTACAGAAAGACCAACTAAAATGCCTGGAAACCCTCAGCGATGACCAAACACGATAAAATGTACAGTTGTTTGAATGGCCTCCATTTGACCAGGTGACACTGCACCAGGAGGTGCGAACAGCCACTTGGGGGCTGGTCTCAGGTGCGCTATAAAGCGCTGCATCTACTCCAGACGCACAGGGTTGCTGTTTGCTCAGCTGCTCCAGGGGGACTCTAAGTCCCAGGTGACACTAAGCCAGGAGGCGCCAACAGTCATTTGAGGGCCAGTCTCAGGTGTGCTATAAAGCCCTGCATCTAATCCCTCCACACGAGATGTCATTTGTCCAGCTGCTCGGGAGGGGCCTCTAAGTTCCATATGACACTAAGCCAGGAGGAGCCATCAGCTGCTTGAAAGCTGGTCTCAGATGCGCTATAAAGCGATGTACGTAGTCCCGCAGGGTGGGACGCACACATGCGCGCCATGGCAAATCCGAGGTTAAAGGTGGGCCCTTCCCGGGTGGGCCCATACCTAGCCTGAAAGTCCCAGAAGAGGCTGGGCGGGCCACCCCTTGAACATCCATCTTTCAAGATACTTTTGTATCAACATCGGTTTTCTATATTTCACAATATGTACTAAAATTGGACCCTGGGACATTTTGACACCTAGATTGGAACATTGGGACATTGTGTTTTTCTCCAAGTATCTTGTGTGTGGCTAATTCAAGTTTTTTGGTTGCTTTTAGGCAGCGACTATGACAAAACGGAAAGCTAGGGAAGGCGATTTGGGGACAGCAAAAAGTAAAAAATCTAAAAAAAAAGTAAATTGGCAAAGGAACATTGCATAATAGCCAGGTTTGATTATTTATTGGAGGAATGCAAACAAATTGTGATTCAGAAACCCACTGACGCTGTTTCTAGCCTGAAAAAATCCCCCAATCCTCCAATAATGTAGTAAACAAGCCCAGAAAACCGGGGATGTTTGTGAAACCTATAGACCAGTGCTCTGTGATTCGAACAGAAGCACAGATTATTTCATGTCCAATCTTGCCTGTAGGTCCCTCAACTGTTTTACCCTCTGGTGATCTGGATGGCAGAGTGTAAGGTTTTCTTTGTAGCAATCGTTTTGCCCCTTTAAGTAACCTACTATTGGGGCAAAGTAAGACTAGGGATCCTGAAAGTCCTGCAACAGATGCGTCCTTACACTTCCTGGTAGTTCTGTTGTTAATGAAAACGCCTTGCCCACCCTTGTAACATCTTTAAAGGAAGAGGTAGATGAGCTGAAATCTCTGGTGGCACCTTTGCCCATCACATTAAACCAGCTTGTAGCCCAGAGTAGATTTCCTGTGCCATTAATGCCTTTCAATTTGCAGCAGTCATCTTCTTTGATTGAACCCTCACAAACAGCGCAGATGCCATCTATGATCACTAAATTGTGCCCCCTAGACAGCTCTGGGACAAGAGCTAAGGCTTTGAGGGCTAATGTAGAAATCAAACAAACAATTGACATCCCAGATGACAAGCCCCCACATACAAGGGATCAAGTTTTTCCCATGGGTCATGGACAGACATATATGATCCCACAGAGAAGACATGGGGGAATCGATCCCATATGAGTGGAAGGGAACATGTCACTCTTGACTACTTCATAATGATTAATGTACCATAACTTACCAAAACTACGGCAATAGAGACTGAAGAGTCCCTATTGAACAAGTACATTGGATATCTTATGTTCGGGGCAGTCGGTCACTTATCCGTGATGACACCGTTGGAGTAGTAAGAAGAGCAAATAGAAGGATAGGGCTCAACAATGTTGAGTTGACTCTGACTTCCTCACTATTGACAGATAATTTGGCTGTGTTAGATGCAAGAACAACTCCGGCAGGCCTCTCAAATCTAAAATTTAAATATAGGAACCACCAAGTTTGTAGAAGTACTATAAGTCCCACCTCTCCCCTCAATTGTTTTGATTGACTAAAGAAGGCATCACCCGCCCACATGCATCAGCCCAATACTCAGCTCGCTAGCACAATGGAGGCACACTTGGAGGCGAATAGCGATAAGGGAGTCCCTAGTCGTAGCCATTGCCAAATGAGTGCCTTGTGGTATTCAAAGAGATGATGGATACTTCAGGTAAGGTAGATCATGTTACTTTATTTAAGTTAGTTAGAGCAGCTGTCCTGCTGCTCAGCCCTCACTCAACTGACATTCACAGCACAGCAACATTCCAATCATCCAACAATCCATATGACATACATACTAGCTGAGCAGCAGGGAAACTTAAGTTACAACATGCCTCTACTAGTACTCATCCACAGCAGAATAGTGATATCACATCGATCGTTGGCGGATCCTTGTTCGACAACTCTGATTCTATTAATATTGATATTTTCCCTATTTTTAAAACAACTCCTACTTTTAATAACACCTATGAAGTGGTCTCAGCGAAAATCTCTCCTAGGCCTACTGTTGTTGAAGTAAAGGACCTCGTAGGCCTCATCCAGTGAAGTGTTTCTAAATCTGAAACCACTAATCAGCTAGAACGGCTGCATTTAAAAAGCCACATTCCTTGAAAACCCACAGAGCATTCTCCAACATTTATCTCATGGAAAATAGCAGGGCTAAGGGCCAAATTAGATGGTGTTGATTGGGGACTGTATAAAGCTAATTTTGGTATGTGTTTACTGCAGGAGACATGGGTCACCTCAGATATTTCGAGACAAGGTATTATTCCCTACAGTAATCATGCCCTCGATACTGCCGCAGGAAGAACAATGGGGGGACTTGTTATATGGCTAAGAATTTCATTGGGTTGCACTGTAGTAGTAGTAGTAGAAAAGCTTTATTCGATTTCTGCAAACGAGAATCATAAAAGCACATACAAAATAATACATTAATATACCCTATTTTAACAGTTAAAAAATCTCCGTTTTTTCACAGAAGTACCAGGTTTTTGTGAATCATACTCAATCATAATAATATTGATTTCCTTCATTTTACCACACTTTTCAAAAAATGTATCAGACACCATATGACAAATTCATTATTAAAAGTTGCAATGCTAAAAGCACCAGTTAGCATCTTTTTAAATCTAATTTCTTTAAAATCAGTAATAGCCATTTTTTCCTTTGCAAATTATAAAATTTACTGAAAAAAATCAGTGTGAATTGTAGTCTACTCTGAGATATCGTCACAAGGGCATAGTATATGTGTAGTGTATAATGGCCTTCACATTCACAGACACCTAGGTATGTATTGCGCCCATGCCTCTTTTTTGGGAAGTATGACTAAATGGTACAAAATGCCCAACCATAGTCTGGTCAGATAAAAACGCTCTTGGACATTTGTATCCCTCAGTAAATACCCATGTAGTCCTTGCTGAATAGGGCCTAACATACATCTTTGCACGCACGCTTTTTTTTATCTTCTCTTATTTCACTAACATCTAAATGTTTGAAGAATAGCATTCTCAATTCTTTTTTGCTGAAACAAAGAATGCTAGCAGGTCTCTTAATTGTTATATTTTTCTTGACTTCTTTTATTAATTTATCTATATACACCAACCAAGGAATCCTACCATAATGTTCAAGTACGAAGCAATTTCTAATGCTATCCCTAGTAAATTTAGTTTATGTCTTGAAACATATGTTGTGCCAACTAGTGACCCAACTAGTGATCACGCTGACCATTACCATATCTTCAAGATAGGAAACATATGTTTCACCATGTGTTATGAAGGCAGGACAGCTTAAAGTCTACATTGAAAAGAGTTTTTTTTGTATCAATGACAAGTCAGCCAAACCACAAATAGATCCTCCATAGGAGACTGTTGGTATGCATTGCTCTTTAAGAGCTGTAACATTTCACAAAGGGGTTTGTTTCCTATTTTCCCAGCAAATCTAAATAATTCTTCCACCGATCTAACCAACTTGGATTTTGCAATTTCTAGATGGGTACCACAGATACCATTATGAGAAATGCCACAGTAACTAAGGGGCTCATTAGTATGTACCAGTGGGAAATGGGACCGCCCGCTAAGGGTGCGGTGGTCCCGCAGATCCCATTAGAATGCGCCCGCCACACTGGCGGGAGCATCCCGCATTTCTGACATTGAGGTGGGCGGTGCTGAAAGCACCACCCGCCGCAATGCCAAAAATGCATGTAATGCTCTTCAATGCACAACGTGACAGGTATTGCTCGGTGCCTGCCACGTTGTACATTGTAATGCAAGGCGGTACCATAGGTTCCCCCCATGTGCACCTCCCACCCCCCAGAGTACCTGGGGGCCCACAACGGGCCCCCGCAAGAAATCCCTGCATGCGTTTCCGTGGCGGCAATGCAATAACGGAACAGCATGTTCCCGCCCACATCTTAATATGGCTGGCGGTGTCTAACAGACACCGCCACCCACCGTGGACCCCCCAGCCATAGTAATATGGCGGGGTCTCTGCAGCAAAGATGGCGGGCAGATCGCCCCTGCCGGGCTGGCGGTGGCTACTGCAGACCCGGCAGGGGCGATCCGCCCACCATCCTAATGGGGCCCTAAGTCTTTGCACCTCTTCTACTCTGTGGTCCCTCACAAAGTAGGATTTTTCCTTGGCCTTCCCCCCTTCACAGACCATCACAAAGGTTTTCTTTAAATGTAATTCTTTTTGCTCCATGTATGCGAAAGATAAATTGATCAATTGTTGTAGACCATTTGTGGTTCTTGATATTAGGACTGCTTTGTCTACATACAGGAGCAATGGAGTCAGGCGAGAACCCACTTTTGGAACATCAGCATCAGCCTGTTGCAAGAAGCTGTCTACCCAATTGATATAAGGGGAGAAAAAAGGGGAGCAAGGACACAGCCATGTCTGGTAACCTTGAAAATAGCAGTGCATTCCCCTTCCAACCCATATCGTACCTCACTGTCAAGGAAGAATATATCTGTGCCAGATGTGATATAATTTCTTCTGTGGCCCGCATGTCCATCCTGATCCACAATAACTTGACATGATTAATGCAGTCGAAAGCACTACTTAGGTTCGCAAAATAGAGATGGCTATGTCTCTTCTTTGCTAGCGTATATTTGTTAATAATAAGGTTGAGATTAATGCACTGCTCCACTGTCCCTTTATCACACCTGAATCCATTTTGGGAGTCTGTTAATACATGATTTTTGATGACCGTGTTTCTAATCTTTCAAGCACGACTATCCCCATGATCTTTGCCGATGAATCCAGGAGGGATATAGGGCAATAGCATTTGAACCCCCCCCTTTTAAAAATAGGAACAATAATACTTTCTGTCCAGGTCAAAGGGGAAAACTCTTTTGCGGCAGAATTGCATACCTGCATTAATATCAGGTTCCACAATGTCATATGAGACTTAAAAGCATTCACGGGAACCCCATCAGGACCCCCGTCAGGGCCTCCCCTTTGCAGAATTTTATAGCTATTTTAACCACTTCTATATCAACCAGCTGCAGTTGGGCATTGGTGATTAAAGCACCTGCGCTGGTATTTAAACATCATTACCAGGAGTTAGTATTTGATTACATTTAATTTTTGTTAAGTGTTCAGCCCAGGATTGAATATGATTCCAAAGAGATCTATCCATTCAGTGAGGGTAAATAAAAACTCTACCCTTGGCTCTGAGTCCTCGAGCAAGAACTGAGATTTTATTACCCTCCAGAATAGTGTGGAGTTTTTAGATCAACTACGCATTTCAGAACTGCCCTTGCCTTTTCTTGGAAATTTCTTTTCCTTTGGTCTAAAGTTAATTTCTATTCTTGCCAGAGCTGTTTATCTTCTTTGTGCCTGGAGTCTGAATGCAAGGCTCTTCTTAAATGTTGTTTGGTTTGGGTACATTGATGGTTAAACCATCCTATTTTCCACTTTTTAGCACCTTTATTAAGCACTTCTATTAAGTTAGTAGCTATAGTTATTGTAATTTTACTAAAACTTGTCACAATCATTCCCGGGGTTGCTTCAATGTCAGTACAAACAAGGAAATTATCTCTCTTTCTTTTACCACTTTTTCCAAAAGGGACGCTTCATCAATCCCTGTCCATTTGAGGCGAATTCCATTATTTCTCGCTACAGAGATATTTGCTGCCAAGGGTATAGTTTCACTTTCCTGTGTTTTTATTTTCATCCTTAAGGTGAGTATGGAGTAATCACTAAAACTAGTATGTTGCAATGAAAATGGGTTAAAAGCTTCTGCTTACATTTATTGACATTATTATATGTTCTATGCAGGATGGGTTCCCATTACCTTGATATGTAAATTGGGCATGTTTCCATTATCTCCATCCTGTTCCAATAATACTAAATCATTTTGGGACAATACTTAATTTAACATTCCCCCGTATCTATCATGGGGGAAATGATACTGAGTATGTCCCGAGTTGTACATATAACCACAAATATCCAAACCTGATTAGCGGCATTTACTGATATTAAAATCCCCCATTCAAACAAAGATGCATTTGGACTCATGTCCCTTAACATAATTATCAAGGTCCTCCACAACTCTGTATCTTGTGCTGTTAAAGCATGGTGGTAAAAGTTTATCAGTACAAATGTTAGTTTCATATCCATTTGCAGGAGGGCTAATTGGATAACAGGGGATTTTGTATAAGCTTTCTTTAAAGCTACTGAGACTGTAATAAATATCAAAATTGCCAAGCCACTTTTGTCCTGCCCATGCAGTGAGGGTATTGTGGGGGTAGTAATTGTAACATATCCGTCTATATTAAATTTCTGTGTGTGCCACGTTTACTGTAGGCACGGAAGCTGTGCAGAGTGTATATCATTTTTCCATTCCTTATTTTCAGTTTTGTTTTTAATCCCCACAACATTCCAGGATTTGATGTTGAAAATCACATCTAACCATATTTCATTTAATTTCTACCTCTGATGAATTCTCCTTGTATATTTTTTCCTTACTCATCCAGATTCCTCAGGCATTCTGGTGCCTCCCCACTGTCAATTGTTTTTACCAAGGTTTGAGAGAGGAGCAAAACGATTTGAACAGGATATAAATGGACCCTGAGTTTGATTAATTTGTTGGAAAATCTGTTGGGGGCCCTGTTCTTTGAGAAATCATACTGAAGGTTTATAAAAGAAACCAAGGGGAACAGCTATGATCTTCTCCTCTGAGTTATTAAAATATAGTTGTTTGGCCAGAATATTGAACAAGAGAGCCTTTACTATATCTGGGTTTTGAACATTGATAATGATACAGTCTCCATTTCCTATTTTCCTGGAGGGACCAATCTAGTTTACCATTCTAACCATAATGATCTCTTGAAAAAGCATATTGAGTTTAGGATTCAATGTAAACAGCCAGTGAATTACTTTATTTCTTAAACGTTCCAGCTCTATTTTATATATGATTCTAGTCTGGGTATACCCTTCAGGACAATGACATAAGGGAGAGCATCAGGTGGTAAATATACAAGGTATCTGGAATAGAAGCCCACAGACCAACCTTTTCTTTACTATAGTGGTTCGATAAATTATCTTCAGTTCCCAGAGAGGGTGCACACTGAAAACCCTCTAGTGTGTTATTTTCATTTTTATGAGGTCTCTGTAGTGCAGGAGGGCAAGAAGGGTAATCAGAGTTTGATGGCTTCTCTGGCTCTTTTTTACAATCTTATTGGGCATTTTGTACCATTTAGGGGGGATTTGATAAACTGTATTACTGTGTTCCCTAGAACTTCCACAATCTCCATAATTTCCTTTAGTTCCTGGAAAACCTTTTGCTTTATATTATTGAGTTTTGTATGTAATTTCTTTATAAGAGGTTCTAAGTATATATGAATGTGAGGAAGGGTGTGCAGCGGGCCGGAAAAGCAGGCGAGGAGGCCGTATATAGTGTGCTATACTGGCTGTTTATTGCAGATAGTCACAGTGTAAGACACAGGGAAAGCAAAAGAAGGCTTCAGGGTATGGGATCCGCTCCGGGTCTTGAATACAGCTCGCTGTCTTCAGGTGTTCCAACGGCGGCTCCGGTGATGCGGAGGATCCACGGAGGGCAGGAAGAAAAAGAGAAAACAAGGGACCGTTAGTCCTATCCTGGTCTCAGGACGCTCTGTACCGCTCACCGTCGCCCGGGACGTGGTGTGGGAGGGACGGAAAGAGACCGTGAGGGAAGGAGGGTATCGGGAGGTAGGAACACAGGTCGGTAAGAAGAAAGGGTGCTCAGTCGGGACGTGAAGGGAAAGGCTGGGCATGCAGTGGGGTGCTATACAACTATACTACAGTGTAGGGGACGTGACTCTAAAGAGAGGGGAAAAACTGTACAGGGATTTTTACAGGGTCTCCTAGCGAGCAGAAAATAGGAAGGTGTAAGGCACTCACGCGGTCCGCCGTAACTCTCCGGTGAGTTACGGCCGCTCTTCAGCCACCTCCTGTGGACTCCACCACTCTTCGGTCCACACGTCTGCTTCGGCCGTCTGCTCTCCGTCTCCAGCTTCTTCTCCTTCACCGCCTCCAGTCCGAGGGTCCTGCCACGAATCTCCGACACCGTTCTCTTCCTGGTTCCCTGTTTTATCCTGTTCTGTCGCTGCCACAGGGGCGGAGCTTCCGAGGTCCGCGAGATTTGAGTCCCTCAGACTCGGTGTTCTGGTTGGTCCCTGTGGGAAAAAGAAGGGCGGGATTCTCCGGGTTATGGCTGGTGCTTCGAGTCTTGTCCTTGTGATGGCGTTTTGGTGTCAGGGATACAGACCCGGTGGTAGCGAAGGAGGTAGGTTCGGGGAAGGGCTGTGTTCATGTTGGGGTTGCCGGGACGGCGTCTCACATACCCTTTCCCTAGCTGTCCTTCTTGTACTGGAGGGAGAAGGGTATCTCGAGAGGAAATCCGCATTGCCCTGATCGGATCCTTTCCGATGTTTGGTTTTGAAGTGGAAGGGCTGTAGGGATAGAAACCATCGGAGGACCCGGTCGTTCTGACCTTTGTTCCGGGCCATCCACTCCAAAGGGGCGTGATCGGTGTAGAGGACAAAGTCTCTGCCCTCCAGATAATATCGTAGATTGTCCACCGCCCATTTGATGGCTAGGGCTTCCTTTTCCACCACCGCGTAATGTTTTTCACGAGGAAACAGCTTGCGGCTTACATAGAGGATGTGCCTTTCGTTGCCCAGGGCATCTTTCTGGGACAATACGGCCCCTAATCCATGATCGGAGGCATCCGTTTGTAGGATAAAGGGAAGTGAGTAGTCGGGGGGAATCAGGACAGGACTTGAGGTCAAGGCTTCTTTTAAGTCCGTGAAGGCCAGCCAGGCTTCGGGAGAGGGGTTCCGTAACTTCTCGTCAGACCGGTTTGATTTTTTTAGCAGATCCGTGAGGGCGGCTGCTCTCTGGGAAAAGTTAGGCACAAACCGTCTATAATACCCGAGAAGCCCTAAGAAGGCTCGAAGGTCTTTTTTTGTTTGGGGGAAGGGAAGGGACCGAATAGCTTCTGTTTTACTTTCTTGGGGTCTTATCAAGCCATCCCCCAGAAGATACCCCAGGTATTTTACTGTCTTCGCCGCCAGGGTGGTTTTGGCGGGGTTAATGGCGAACCCGAAGGAGCCTAGGGAGGAAACAACGTCAAACAGATGCTGCAAGTGTTGAGGCCAGCTGTCGCTGAAGATGATAATATCATCTAAATAGGCGCCGGCGTACTGTGAATGGGGTCTCAAGACGTGGTTCATAGCACGCTGAAACATGGCGGGGGCGCCATGAAGACCAAAGGGCATGACTAGAAACTGGTATAACCCCTCAGGGGTGGAAAAGGCTGTCTTCTTTTTGTCTTGTTCCCTGAGAGGTATTTGCCAATACCCCTTGCATAGATCCAGGGTCGATATGTACTTCGCCTTTCCTATCCTCTCAATCATTTCATCCACCCTGGGCAAGGGGTAGCTGTCGAAGGTAGAGACCTTGTTGACCTCACGAAAGTCTATACAAAAACGGACTGACCCGTCTGGTTTTGGCACAAGGACGATAGGGGAATTCCAGACACTAACTGAGGGCTCTATGATTCCCATCTTTTGCATGTCAGCTATCTCCTGTCGTATAACAGCCCGACGGGCCTCGGGGACTCGGTAGGGCCTCAAGCGGACTACTTTCCCTGGTTCCGTTTCTATTGCATGCTCAGTAATGCTGGTTCGGCCAGGAGAAGAGGAGAAGACCTTTTTTAGAGGTTCCAGGGTTTCTCGTATCTCCTGGGTTTGTGCGGGGGTCAGTTCAGGGTCAAGACAGGAGTCAAAAGAGAAAGGAAGGAGGTTGGGATTTCCGTATAGAACTGGACGGGGTCCTTCCCATTTTTTAAGCAGATTTACGTGGTATATCTGGGAAGTTCCACGTGTAGGGTCTATTTCTACCTCATAGGTAACCGGGGTCACCTGCCGGAGGATGGTGTAAGGCCCTTGCCACTGTCCAAGAAGTTTCTGGTCGGACGAGGGCATCATGAGGAGTACCAAATCGTTGACAGCAAAGACGCGGGACCTGGTGCCCTTATCATACTGCTTCTTTTGGCTGTCCTGAGCGTTCCCCAGATTCTGTCTAACTATGTCCCGGATCATGGATAGGTGCGTTTTCAGATTCTCAAGATTTTCGGGGAGTGGACGTGTACGGTCCGGCTCGGCTTCCCAGGCCTCCTGTGCCATGTCTAGCAGGGTACGAGGGGGACGCCCGTACAGTAACTCATACGGAGAGTAGCCTGTGCTACTCTGGGTTTTGCAGCGGATGGCAAAGAGGGCCAAAGGTAGCATGTCCTCCCACCTTTTTGCTTCCAGGCCCAGGAGTTTTTTTAGAGTCTGCTTTAGGGTGGCGTTGTAACGCTCCACCAATCTGTCCGTTTGCGGATGGTAGGCGGAAGTTCTGATTTGTTTAATTCCGAGTTTAGCGCATACTCGTTTCATCAAGGCAGAAACAAAAGGCGTGCCCTGATCGGTCAGGATTTCCCGGGGAAATCCTACCCGAGAAAATAGGGAGATCAGTGCTTTAGCTATCGTTTGGGTAGTGGGTTGGCGTAGGGGTATGGCCTCTGGAAAGCGAGTGGCATAGTCCACTACGACTAGGGCATAGCGACACCCGCTACGGGAGGGCAAGAGTGGTCCTATGATGTCCATCCCTATTCGGCTGAATGGGACGTCTATGAGAGGGAGGGGCTGCAAAGGCACTCTGGGGGGTCTGTGTCGGCTGTTTTTCTGGCATACAATGATTTCCCGACAAAAGGTTTTCATCCTTTGATACACCCCGGGCCAATAGAACTTCTCCAGTATGGTTTGGCTGGTTTTCTCGTCCCCGAAATGACCCCCCAGAAGGTGGCTGTGGGCCAGGAAGAGGACTTTGTCCTGGAAGGGACCGGGGATAAGTAGCTGTGCATTTTGTTGTGGCCCCCCTTTTCTGTATAGCAACCCGTTTTTCTTAAAGAAGTAAGGACCTACTTGCAAGGGGTCTTCGTGATCGAGGGCTCTTCCCCAGGCTTCCTGAAGAAGGGGATCCTCTTGTTGGGCGGCTCTGAACTCCCTGTCGGTCTGCCACGGGTGGTCTTCAGTAAATGCGGGGAAAGCGCTGACGTACTCTTTCTTCTCTTTTCTCTTCTGGCTTTTTGTTTTGTGGGGTTTAGGAACCGTCACTGGATGGGTCTGTCCCTGATAAGGAGCGTCCTTCCACCACTGTGTCAGGGAGTCAGAGGTGTCCTGGAGAAGCAAAGGCAGTCCCGGATAATCGCTCCCTAGAATGGCTTGTTCGGGGAGAGCGGGCACAAGACCAATGGTGAGGGATGTTCCGGGGTCGTGCCGATGCTGGACACGCACCTGGGTAGTGGGGTACTGTTTGGTGTCCCCATGGACACATTGGATGGCAACCATCCCCGTAGGACTGACTGGCTGGACCAGGTCTTGAGGCCTCAGGACACTCTGACGGCAGCCGCTGTCGGCAAGGGCCATCAGTTGTTGACCGTCGATAGACACAGGACAATGGAATGCTGGTGGTGTGGTCCCGGGAGGGTCGCACAGATAGTTCCTTACAAGGCCGACCTCCATCGGCTCTTCCTTCTGCGGGCACATCCGGGCGATGTGTCCGAACCCACCACACGCATAGCACTGGGGTCCGGGATTAGGGGGGCGGAATATGACCGGGGAAGAAAACAGGGGAGCAGGTTCTGGTCTTCGATTTGGTAGGGGCCGGAGAGGACGAGACTGCACAGCATTCGGGCCCCGGTGTGGATGTTCCTCCTTGCCCCGCTGGAGTTCCTGTGCTCGATTAAAGGCTGAAGCTATCTCAATGGCCGTTTCCAGGGTGAGTCTGGAATGTTGCCTCACCCAACGCTGGGTGGCCGGGTGTAAGGAGTTCAGAAACTGTTCCAAATATATCTTCTCAAGGATGTTCTCCTTTGTGGAGGTCTCGGGCCGGAGCCATCTGTTTGCAAGATCCCTAATCCGAAAGGAGAGGGCCCTTGGATTCTCTTGGGGCCTCTCTTTTGCCTGTCGTAGCTTTAGTCTATAGGTGTCATCGTCAATCCCAAGACGTTCCAATATGCACCGCTTGATATCCGCATACGGTGTGGTGCCCTGTATGTTGGCCTGTTGATAGGCGGCTTGTAGGTCGCCCGTGAGAAGGGGACCCAGATATTGACCCCAACGGTCCATTGGCCAATTGGCTGCTTGGGAATGACGCTCGAAGTTCGTGAAGAAGTAGTCCGGGTCTTCTCCCGGGACGTACTTCTGCAGTACCACAGAAGGGAGGGAAGCTAGTGGTCTCTGTTGACCCAGGGCCGTTGTTAACTTCTCCATGGTTTGCTCGTGGACTGTCCCTTGTCCCTTCAGGACGTCGTGAAGCTGTCCCCTGTCGTCTTCGGCGGTCTTTAGGAACTGCTCCATAAGTTTACCGAACTGTTCCTGGGATTCCGCCATCTTTCTGACAACGGCCTCCATGCTTCCAGCGGATCCCACTTCTGACACCAGATGTGAGGAAGGGTGTGCAGCGGGCCGGAAAAGCAGGCGAGGAGGCCGTATATAGTGTGCTATACTGGCTGTTTATTGCAGATAGTCACAGTGTAAGACACAGGGAAAGCAAAAGAAGGCTTTAGGGTATGGGATCCGCTCCGGGTCTTGAATACAGCTCGCTGTCTTCAGGTGTTCCAACGGCGGCTCCGGTGATGCGGAGGATCCACGGAGGGCAGGAAGAAAAAGAGAAAACAAGGGACCGTTAGTCCTATCCTGGTCTCAGGACGCTCTGTACCGCTCACCGTCGCCCGGGACGTGGTGTGGGAGGGACGGAAAGAGACCGTGAGGGAAGGAGGGTATCGGGAGGTAGGAACACAGGTCGGTAAGAAGAAAGGGTGCTCAGTCGGGACGTGAAGGGAAAGGCTGGGCATGCAGTGGGGTGCTATACAACTATACTACAGTGTAGGGGACGTGACTCTAAAGAGAGGGGAAAAACTGTACAGGGATTTTTACAGGGTCTCCTAGCGAGCAGAAAATAGGAAGGTGTAAGGCACTCACGCGGTCCGCCGTAACTCTCCGGTGAGTTACAGCCGCTCTTCAGCCACCTCCTGTGGACTCCACCACTCTTCGGTCCACACGTCTGCTTCGGCCGTCTGCTCTCCGTCTCCAGCTTCTTCTCCTTCACCCCCTCCAGTCCGAGGGTCCTGCCACGAATCTCTGACACCGTTCTCTTCCTGGTTCCCTGTTTTATCCTGTTCTGTCGCTGCCACAGGGGCGGAGCTTCCGAGGTCCGCGAGATTTGAGTCCCTCAGACTCGGTGTTCTGGTTGGTCCCTGTGGGAAAAAGAAGGGCGGGATTCTCCGGGTTATGGCTGGTGCTTCGAGTCTTGTCCTTGTGATGGCATTTTGGTGTTGGGGATACAGACCCGGTGGTAGCGAAGGAGGTAGGTTCGGGGAAGGGCTGTGTTCATGTTGGGGTTGCCGGGACGGCGTCTCACAATGAATCATGGAACCTTGTGTACATACACATTCTTTGAGGCAGAACTCTTCCTAGCAAAACCTTGAGTGAAACCTCCGTCATCTCAAGAAAATTAAGCCCTTCATCCCTGCTGATGACTTTAAATCTGTTTTCCAATCGCTGGTCCTGTCAAGAATCAACTATGGTAACGCTATCCTCGCTGGAACACCTAAAGCACACTTAGCACCACTCAAATCTGTGCTCAACCTAACTGCTAGACTTATCTCCGACTACAAACATTTTGACCACATCTCCCCTGCCCTGAAAACCCTCAGTGGCTACCCGTCAAAGGCAGATCCACCTACAAGTTTGCATGCATCACGCACAAAGCCCTTCACCAAAACATCCCGTAGTACCTCTCAGATAAACTCCACAAAGCGGGCTGCGCCCGACCGACGGGGAGCACCAATGCCCTTGTTCTAGTCACCCCTCTGTTAAAGAAGAAATGCACACAAGCTCGCTCCTTCTCCGTAAATGCTTCAACCATCTGGAATACCATGCCTAAAGACCTGCGCTGTCACCCCTCCTACTTCAGCTTCAAAAAAGACCTAAAACTGCACCTCCTCAACAAATATTGGGGTCCATAATACTTGCCTCTGACACTGACTCCTACTCTGCACCCCCGTCAGGTTCCCCTCTATTGCCCTCCAGTCTCTCTCCCCATTCCCCCTCTTACCTCACCACTCTCATGCTATTCTCTCACCCCCCCAAATCCCCTCCCTGCCTCTATCTATTCATCCTAGATCTATCCTTACACAACCCCTCCCACTGTCTTCCGTCTCCTATACTTCTTCCCCTTCCCTTATATTTTCTTTACCCACCTACCCTAGCCTAAATACTCACTGCTCTCTTTAGATTAATATATTCTTTATGTAAATATCACTCGCATGTATCTGCTCTCTTTGGTCCAATGGTTCTTATTGCTATTTCATTGAACAAATGTTTTTTATTTCCATTCCTCCTTATACTCCTGTAAAGTGCTCTGATACCCCTGGGTCTAGCCAGCGCTATATAAAACCTTTAAATAAATAAATACATATATAAGAGTGTATTCTTCTTGACAGTAGGGGGAAGTTCAGACTATGGTTAATGTGGGAAGAGTCCTTGGTTGTGTAGAGCCTAGTGTGTGTGGATCAGCAGGTTGAATTGAAATCTCATCTATACAGGGAGGCAGTGGAGTTGCTGAGGTGGGGTGTGATGTGGATTTGTCAGGAAAGGTCAAGGATGAATCTGACTGTGGAGTTGTGTATGTTCTGAAGTTTCTGGAGGAGGTGTGCAGCGATCCCTATGTAGAGTGCATTGACGTAGTCCAGTTGGCTGGTGATGAGGGCTTGTGTAACAGTGTGTCTCGTGTGGAGGGGTAGCCCTATTAAGGGGAAAATAAAGGGATTGAATGGCATTTATTATTGCTGACAACTTAGGAGAAGAATAGAATAATGAAATAAGTTATACAAATTTGGGACCAAAATCATCCCATTTCAATGCTTCAATAGGAAACCACCAGATAATGCTATCAAAAGCTTTCTCTGCATCAAAATAAGTGCAACAGTAGGGATGGCCATTTTAGAAGCTTTGGTAATAATATTTAAAAAAGGATTTTAACAAAACTAGACTGTTACAAGCCAATGCATTCTATTAGGTACAATTTGAAAACAGAAGTGAATGATTGCTCTAGACTGGGATTGAAAAGGAATAAGCAAGGACGAGCCCATCAACAAGACACCCTTTTCTGCCTCAGCCTCCACATAACAATCAGTAACCTCAAGAATCAAAATAAGTGCAACAATTGGGATGGCCATTATAGAAGCTTTGTTAATAATATTTTTTTTAAAAGGATGAGATTTTTAACAAAACCAGACTGTTCCAGGCCAATTAGGTCCGGGATGAAGTTAACTAGTCCAATGGCCAATGCTTTGAATTACTTTGCCTCAAGGGTCAGGGCTCATGGGTGACATGACATCCTGGATACATGGCCTTCCAAGTCAGGGCTCGGGATATACATCACATCCTGGCTACTTGGCCTTTGATGTCACTCCAAGGGTCCAGGCTCTTAGCCCTGAATGTCCTGTCACCAGAAGTACGGTCATTTCTGGGCTGGGCCATGTGTCACTTTTAGTGTTAATGGAAGGCATTCTGGCTTTTTAGCATGTGAATATATCAATTAGCCACTAAAAGGTGACCAATCTGCCAATGCACAGCACCTCACAATGTAAGTAACTTTTAATACGCTTAAACTAGCCACATATTTATGTTGCAATCTACAAATGTTGTCAAGGTGGATCATTTGGCAAGTATGGCAAATAAATAATTATGCAAAAAAGGCAGCAGAGTCAACTTATGTACTACACAGTAGCACTACCCATAAGAAAATTTGGGCAAGAGCATGGCTTCAACAAGATACGTATAATAATTAAAAAAAAAAGGGCAATAAACTATCATGTGAATGAGTGCTACACTTTAATTTGCTTTATTTCACTTGCTTACATTCAAAATCCTCAGGATAAAGAAAAAGTACATCATAGTATGAACACCTCTAGGATGTTATTCTGCGCTAAACAAAAAATTACACAACTGTTGACGTGTTACGCACTAAAACACAAATGTTGCTGAAGCCATACGTGACTAGTAAAAATATGACTAAATTAATTATGTGGATTTGCAGCTACGTTTAGCACCTTACATTAAAAGGTTGTAACGGATTTCCAATAAGAATCCCATTATTTTATATTTTTGTACAAACAGACCCTGTTCCAGACCTACATATAGAAAAGGAAGCACTCAGCACTACCAATGATGGGTGCAATGTCACACTGGTGTGTCGGATCGCCAGTGGACATGATTTCAATTTCCTCTGGCTAAAGAGAGATACGAGAGAATCGACAAGGTACCAGAACATCTCTGATGGACAAACGCTAAGGCTCTCACTAAGTACAAACCAAATGGATGCAGAATACTTTTGCCTGGTCAGCAATCCTGCCGAGCACAAGAACACTTCCACTTCCCATGTCTGCCCAAGAGATAATTTGTTGATCCGTTCCCTTCCATTGTGTTGTACGTATAGTAATAGCATTAATATAGCGCTTTCTACCCCTGATGAGGTATTGAAGCCTTTCACTGGGCAGCACTCTGCTCCAGTAACCCTCTGTTAGTGTTTAGTCCAGTGTCTATTTATTATTGTGAAAGATCTTATGATCTCTATGAGCATTTACTTTGCATTTTTATGCTGTAAATTGAATTAATAGGACTTAAGTGAGACCATTAGTTGGGGGCATGGGATTTCATGCAGATGGTTAGTGGGATAAATACAAGAGATAGAGGGGATGCATTGGTATTACTTGCAGAGGAGTTTGCTGTGATGTCTAAAATGAGGTGTCGGCAATTTGCAGTAAAGCAATAATAGAGATTAAGGAACATACCACATGACAGAGCAGATTGTGTTTATAGAGGGGGCTTGCAAGGATGGAAATTTGAAAAGTGTAATTCAAAGGAAGTAAGGAGTGCCAACAAACAAAAGTAAACTGATTTCATGTAGAGATTTGGTAATATAAAGGAGGGGTTTTCAGTTAGCATGAAATTGGAGGATGCAACACTGTAGAAAGAAACAATATGCACATGTGATATTGTGCTCTATTAGATACTCTGGTGGGCATTAGATTTAGACGAACCGTCAGTCCACTGCTCTAGTACCACTAAGCCACCACTGAAGAAATGAACACAAAAAGGAGGTAGACCCTTGGTGGGGCTGAAGGAGGGCTGGGCCCTATATACTTGTAATACACAAAAAAATTGCCCCCTCTCCAGTTATTTTAGATTGAGGACCAAATACACTCTTATTTTAATTCGGTCCGGTATATTTATTTATACCTTTTAATCATATTCTTTTGTACAAAAACCGTTTCAAATGGCAGAAAGAAAATACACCAAACAAACAATTACTGACAAAACTTATTAGATGAACAATTAACAAAAAAGCATATTCACGAAATTATCAAACAATAAATATACACAATACATCCAACATTCACTATATATTGCAGTGCAGAATTTTGCAATATATGAGATCAAATCAATGATCGAACTTCTTTACATAAACAAGAATGAAATTACTACATTCAAAGAGCAAATAAAGGCATGTATCACAATTATCCTGAAACACTTTAGTTGTTACAATTCGCTCTTGCTGGGGTAGCCGACGCGTTTCAAGTTTGGACCATGAGTGTCCAAACCATCTTCAGGGCTTTGTATTATTCTGTTGGGATGCAGAAAAACGTAGTTTTAATACAACCAAGTCGCCTCTATTTTTAAAAAAACTCCACCGTTTGGATAAAACCAAATGTACCTGTGTGATACTATGTGGTTTAACTTCTATCACTAGGCACGACTCTTTTCCTCAACTGTCAAGCAGTGCTCTGTGTTCAGCGAGCGACAGTCTGTGAAACAAACAACATATTGCCTATCTTTACTCATTGTAATGCCAGGGGTTTAAAGACCACCTACTACTAGTTTAAGAATGGTTTTTCGTACCTTGAACTGCGTTATCTTGCGTTGCACCGGGGGGCGGGAGAATGTCTTGTTTGTTGTTCTTATGATCCTAATTAAATGACATATACCTGCTTTTAGATAACCCTTAAATGTCAACTAGGAGGAATAAGTACGTATTATTCCCAAACCCGTTTCGTACCTTCAAATCATGTAATGGTACCAGTCAAAGGCCTTTGTTTTCTTTCTTTCTCTTTGAGTCCTCCACGTCTACCTGTTTATATAACGCACTTGTGAGTACACAATATTTATGGAGATTCACATGTTTACATAAAACCGGCAGCCTCACTACAGAAACAGGTCTGCATACCTGAATCTTCGGTAGAGCAAGGCGTCGCCTCTCTCCTCCCGTCTACCGCCCCGTCCGGGGCTGTAGGAAAAACGGCCTCACCTTCTGTTTAGTACTTGGCGGGTTCCGCTTGGGATAACAAATCTCCCGTTCTGTTCGAAAAAATCAAGCGCATTATTAAACGCATCGCGTTCAGCGGGGTGGAGAAATGAGATTCTGGGCTACCGCGTAGATTTCATTACCTGCATTCGCAGTGCGCTCTTTTTCTGTTATGCTCCTCGGTTGCTACTAGCTCGAGTGTGTAGCTAGCCGCCATGTTGTCTAACTATCAAAAGGGACTTACTTGTGAAGTCAATGCATTATGGGAGTTGTAGTGTGTTTAAAATTGGAACGCATGAATCATAGTTGCGTGGGTGACAAATTGGTTTTTTGGGATACCTATATTATTAGAAAGATAAAAATCACACAAGTATTGTCATTAATACTCAAAAGGTATGCATATTTTAATACATCACTTCCTGAATCAAGAGCTTTTGCTGCAAACTTTGCGAGGATAACCGGGCAGTGTGATGGAAAGTCTCAAATTCTTGACAATTCAGTCATATTATTTAATCCAGTCATTGTACAGTTAAATTTAAGGATAAGGTATGCTTCCTTCTCAAGTAGCATCCTTTCAATGACAGCAGGGCGTTGTACATTGCTCATTGTATGGAGGACAGACCACCTGAAGTCGGTTTCACTATGTGACATCTCAACGAAATGTTCAACCATAGGAGCTGTGAGTATTTTCTTTTTAATTCTCGACCTGTGTTGTCCTATTCGGAGGTTAACCTGCTGATTTGTTTTGCCTATGTAGATTTTTTGACAAGGGCAAATGATCACATAGATCACGTTTTTGGTTTTGCAATTTGAAAAACTTAGATGTCGCCACTTAACTCCTTGGTGCTGGAACTCATTACCTTCGATCGTGTTTCCACATGCAACACAATTGCCGCATCTGTGGTGGCCCTCTAATGGTTTCATGTCCCATAATGCTCGAAGGTCATGTTTTGGCTGTGATTTTGGAAGATCTGCTCTCACTATTTGTTCCCCCACGCTTTTATTCTTTTTATATGCGAAGATGGGACGCGGAAAGGTGCATTCTAAATTTTCAAGCAGGTGCCAGTTTTTAAGCACCGCTTGTCTGAGGTTATGCGTGTCTGGCCCAAAGGTTGTAACGCAAACTAGTTTATCTAGTTCCTTCTTCTCTTTAACCTGTAGTAGAGTTTCTCGAGGGGTAAATCTGGCCCTTTTAAGGGAATTCTTCAACAGTTTTCGTGGGTAACCTCTGTAGGTCATTTCATTACAGAACACCTGGGCATGATGGTCATAGTCAGCTATCTCGGAGCAATTCCTCCGGATGCGCAACATTTGTCCATAGGGCAAATTGGCCTTCAAGCTTCTGGGGTGGTGGCTTTTGTGGTGCAAAATGGTGTTTTTATCAGTCAGTTTTTTATATAAGGACGTCTTTAATTTACAATCCTCACAGGTGACCTCTACATCCAAAAATGTCATTCTGGTGGTACTTGTCTCAATAGAGAATTTGATATCCCTGTGCCTGTTATTAATCCAGTCATGGAACGCCAAGAGGTCCGTCTGGCTCCCCTGCCACAGGAGCCAGACGTCGTCTATGTATCGCCACCATTGTTTGATGTTACATTTGTATGGGTTATTATTCTCTATAAATAGAGACTCATACTGTGCCATGTAGAGCACTGCCATTTCTGGGGCATAAGGACACCCCATGGCAGTGCCCTTGATTTGCATATAAAACCGCTCATTAAACGTAAAGTAATTCTTTTGCAAAGCTATTGCTGCAAGCTTTAAAATGAAGCTGGTTGGCACTCTATGTGGCTTTTCCCTTTTCTCTAGGAATAGTTCGATTACCTCTAATGCCTCTTCTTGAGGTATTTGTGTATAGAGGGACGTGACGTCCATGGTTGCCATTATTTGTGTAGTTGGGTCAAAGGTCAATCCTTCTACTTTCAGTAGGAAATCTGTAGTATCTCTGAGATACGATTTTACCTCCGTCAAAAAGGGCTTTAAAAAGAAATCCACATATTTGGATATTGGTTCCAAACAGGAATCGCAGCCCGAAACAATCGGACGCCCTGGTGGTTCGGCTAGGTTCTTATGTATTTTGGGCAGTAAATATAGGACTGGTATTCGTGGAAATTTTTTATTCAAAAAGTCAAATTCTTTACTCCCCAAAAAACCTTCCTCTTTCCCTTGTGTTAACACTTGAGCGATCAATCCTTGGATCTGTTTTGTGGGGTCCTCATTGAGGGCTCGATACCATTCAGTGTTGTTAACCTGTTTCAATCCCTCAGCGACATATTTTTCGCGGAGCCCAATAACAACTGCTCCTCCCTTGTCCGCCTGCTTTATGACAAGCGAGGGATCTTCTTTCAGACTACATATTGCTTGTAGTTCTCCCTTGCTGATATTGGGAGGTACATACTTCTTAGTTCTTTCCATTTTATTTATTGAAGAAAGCATGATTTGTTCAAATGCTAGTATTTGCTTTGGAATGTTTTGATGTGGGACAAATTTAGATTTATTTCTTAGCCCAGTTGCCTCAGTATTTTGAAGAGCCGGCTGGTTAAAAAAGAAAGCCTTTAACCTGAGCTTCCTGCAAAACTCCAACATTTCTATCTTCAATTTTGTATAGTCTGTTCGTTTGCAAGGGACGAATTTCAAGCCAAGATTGAGTAAGGATTCTTCCTGTCTTGTCAGTGTTCGATCAGAAAGATTGACCACTACATTGGGGTTGCTTATGATTGGTAGAACCGTTTGCGCGTTCGCATTTGCCATGGGACTTTGGACTTGGTTCTTCCTTGTTGGCCCCGCTCTAAAAAAGCAACCTGTTTGCGTGAATTATTCCCTCTTGCGTCTGGGTCTGAAGAATCTGATGACGAAGTCTCAGAGAAGGTGGTGAATCGATTTCGAGATCTACCTTGGTAGTCGTTCAACGCCCTGCGTGACTCAGCCTGAGTATAGTAATCCTCTTTTAAAAAGGGGTATACTTGTTCTATTTTAAACGATTTGATGTCTTTCTCGTATTTCAAACTTTTATTATTTATTGTAATATCCTTAAAGACCTGTATGTCTTTTTGGATTTTGTCAAGAAGAGTCTTGGCATCAGTGACCGCTTGGTTATCCGCAATAGCTTTTGTTAGCTCTTCTATTTCCTCTAGTTCTTTTTTACACAACCTTTGTGCCGTCTCGATGGTATGGACCATCAAGTCCCGGCTACATTTAGTATTGATGTAGCTGAATCCCTTTTTGTATTCAGCGTCGTCTACAAAAATAACTGGTATGTTCTTAACCTGGAGACCCCAGGGAATAGTTCCACCCTGTAGGTGTTTTAGCAAGAAATAGCCATGTAATTCAGTTCTTACGTGTTTTTTATAAAGTCTTGTAAGTTTTTCAGACTCGTTTTGTTGTTTGGCAGTGGTACTTAAAGAAATAGATCCAAACGGTGCAGAGGCAATGAGAGACTGGATATGACTCTCACTAAAAGATAGTGTATCTTTCTCTGCCATAATATTCGAAGGAAAACACGGTCCTTCACAGCTGCTACTTTGTTATTGTGCCCCTACGCCTCTCGCGGATCTGGTATCCGCTCTAAATTGAACACAAAAAGGAGGTAGATCCTTGGTGGGGCTGAAGGAGGGCTGGGCCCTATATACTTGTAATACACAAAAAAATTGCCCCCTCTCCAGTTATTTTAGATTGAGGACCAAATACACTCTTATTTTAATTCAGTCCGGTATATTTATTTATACCTTTTAATCATATTCTTTTGTACAAAAACCGTTTCAAATGGCAGAAAGAAAATACACCAAACAAACAATTACTGACAAAACTTATTAGATGAACAATTAACAAAAAAGCATATTCACGAAATTATCAAACAATAAATATACACAATACATCCAACATTCACTATATATTGCAGTGCAGAATTTTGCAATATATGAGATCAAATCAATGATCGAACTTCTTTACATAAACAAGAATGAAATTACTACATTCAAAGAGCAAATAAAGGCATGTATCACAATTATCCTGAAACACTTTAGTTGTTACAATTCGCTCTTGCTGGGGTAGCCGACGCGTTTCAAGTTTGGACCATGAGTGTCCAAACCATCTTCAGGGCTTTGTATTATTCTGTTGGGATGCAGAAAAACGTAGTTTTAATACAACCAAGTCGCCTCTATTTTTAAAAAAACTCCACCGTTTGGATAAAAACAAATGTACCTGTGTGATACTATGTGGTTTAACTTCTATCACTAGGCACGACTCTTTTCCTCAACTGTCAAGCAGTGCTCTGTGTTCAGCGAGCGACAGTCTGTGAAACAAACAACATATTGCCTATCTTTACTCATTGTAATGCCAGGGGTTTAAAGACCACCTAATACTAGTTTAAGAATGGTTTTTCGTACCTTGAACTGCGTTATCTTGCGTTGCACCGGGGGGCGGGAGAATGTCTTGTTCGTTGTTCTTATGATCCTAATTAAATGACATATACCTGCTTTTAGATAACCCTTAAATGTCAACTAGGAGGAATAAGTACGTATTATTCCCAAACCCGTTTCGTACCTTCAAATCATGTAATGGTACCAGTCAAAGGCCTTATCCTCGCAAAGTTTGCAGCAAAAGCTCTTGATTCAGGAAGTGATGTATTAAAATATGCATTCCTTTTGAGTATTAATGACAATACTTGTGTGATTTTTATCTTTCTAATAATATAGGTATCCCAAAAAAACAATTTGTCACCCACGCAACTATGATTCATGCGTTCCAATTTTAAACACACTACAACTCCCATAATGCATTGACTTCACAAGTAAGTCCCTTTTTATAGTTAGACAACATGGCGGCTAGCTACACACTCGAGCTAGTAGCAACCGAGGAGCATAACAGAAAAAGAGCGCACTGCGAATGCAGGTAATGAAATCTACGCGGTAGCGCAGAATCTCATTTCTCCACCCCGCTGAACGCGATGCGTTTAATAATGCGCTTGATTTTTTCGAACAGAACGGGAGATTTGTTATCCCAAGCGGAACCCGCCAAGTACTAAACAGAAGGCGAGGCCGTTTTTCCTACAGCCCCGGACGGGGCGGGAGGCGAGAGGCGACGCCTTGCTCTACCGAAGATTCAGGTATGCAGACCTGTTTCTGTAGTGAGGCTGCCGGTTTTATGTAAACATGTGAATCTCCATAAATATTGTGTACTCACAAGTGCGTTATATAAACAGGTAGACGTGGAGGACTCAAAGAGAAAGAAAGAAAACAAAGGCCTTTGACTGGTACCATTACATGATTTGAAGGTACGAAACGGGTTTGGGAATAATACGTACTTATTCCTCCTAGTTGACATTTAAGGGTTATCTAAAAGCAGGTATATGTAATTTAATTAGGATCATAAGAACAACGAACAAGACATTCTCCCGCCCCCCGGTGCAACGCAAGATAACGCAGTTCAAGGTACGAAAAACCATTCTTAAACTAGTATTAGGTGGTCTTTAAACCCCTGGCATTACAATGAGTAAAGATAGGCAATATGTTGTTTGTTTCACAGACTGTCGCTCGCTGAACACAGAGCACTGCTTGACAGTTGAGGAAAAGAGTCGTGCCTAGTGATAGAAGTTAAACCACATAGTATCACACAGGTACATTTGTTTTTATCCAAACGGTGGAGTTTTTTTAAAAATAGAGGCGACTTGGTTGTATTAAAACTACGTTTTTCTGCATCCCAACAGAATAATACAAAGCCCTGAAGATGGTTTGGACACTCATGGTCCAAACTTGAAACGCGTCGGCTACCCCAGCAAGAGCGAATTGTAACAACTAAAGTGTTTCAGGATAATTGTGATACATGCCTTTATTTGCTCTTTGAATGTAGTAATTTCATTCTTGTTTATGTAAAGAAGTTCGATCATTGATTTGATCTCATATATTGCAAAATTCTGCACTGCAATATATAGTGAATGTTGGATGTATTGTGTATATTTATTGTTTGATAATTTCGTGAATATGCATTTTTGTTAATTGTTCATCTAATAAGTTTTGTCAGTAATTGTTTGTTTGGTGTATTTTCTTTCTGCCATTTGAAACGGTTTTTGTACAAAAGAATATGATTAAAAGGTATAAATAAATATACCGGACCGAATTAAAATAAGAGTGTATTTGGTCCTCAATCTAAAATAACTGGAGAGGGGGCAATTTTTTTGTGTATTACAAGTATATAGGGCCCAGCCCTCCTTCAGCCCCACCAAGGGTCTACCTCCTTTTTGTGTTCAATTTAGAGCGGATACCAGATCCGCGAGAGGCGTAGGGGCACAATAACAAAGTAGCAGCTGTGAAGGACCGTGTTTTCCTTCGAATATTATGGCAGAGAAAGATACACTATCTTTTAGTGAGAGTCATATCCAGTCTCTCATTGCCTCTGCACCGTTTGGATCTATTTCTTTAAGTACCACTGCCAAACAACAAAACGAGTCTGAAAAACTTACAAGACTTTTTAAAAAACACGTAAGAACTGAATTACATGGCTATTTCTTGCTAAAACACCTACAGGGTGGAACTATTCCCTGGGGTCTCCAGGTTAAGAACATACCAGTTATTTTTGTAGACGACGCTGAATACAAAAAGGGATTCAGCTGCATCAATACTAAATGTAGCCGGTACTTGATGGTCCATACCATCGAGACGGCACAAAGGTTGTGTAAAAAAGAACTAGAGGAAATAGAAGAGCTAACAAAAGCTATTGCGGATAACCCAGCGGTCACTGATGCCAAGACTCTTCTTGACAAAATCCAAAAAGACATACAGGTCTTTAAGGATATTACAATAAATAATAAAAGTTTGAAATACGAGAAAGACATCAAATCGTTTAAAATAGAACAAGTATACCCCTTTTTAAAAGAGGATTACTATACTCAGGCTGAGTCACGCAGGGCGTTGAACGACTACCAAGGTAGATCTCGAAATCGATTCACCACCTTCTCTGAGACTTCGTCATCAGATTCTTCAGACCCAGACGCAAGAGGGAATAATTCACGCAAACAGGTTGCTTTTTTAGAGCGGGGCCAACAAGGAAGAACCAAGTCCAAAGTCCCATGGCAAATGCGAACGCGCAAACGGTTCTACCAATCATAAGCAACCCCAATGTAGTGGTCAATCTTTCTGATCGAACACTGACAAGACAGGAAGAATCCTTACTCAATCTTGGCTTGAAATTCGTCCCTTGCAAACGAACAGACTATACAAAATTGAAGATAGAAATGTTGGAGTTTTGCAGGAAACTCAGGTTAAAGGCTTTCTTTTTTAACCAGCCGGCTCTTCAAAATACTGAGGCAACTGGGCTAAGAAATAAATCTAAATTTGTCCCACATCAAAACATTCCAAAGCAAATACTAGCATTTGAACAAATCATGCTTTCTTCAATAAATAAAATGGAAAGAACTAAGAAGTATGTACCTCCCAATATCAGCAAGGGAGAACTACAAGCAATATGTAGTCTGAAAGAAGATCCCTCGCTTGTCATAAAGCAGGCGGACAAGGGAGGAGCAGTTGTTATTTGGCTCCGCGAAAAATATGTCGCTGAGGGATTGAAACAGGTTAACAACACTGAATGGTATCGAGCCCTCAATGAGGACCCCACAAAACAGATCCAAGGATTGATCGCTCAAGTGTTAACACATGGGAAAGAGGAAGGTTTTTTGGGGAGTAAAGAATTTGACTTTTTGAATAAAAAATTTCCACGAATACCAGTCCTATATTTACTCCCCAAAATACATAAGAACCTAGCCGAACCACCAGGGCGTCCGATTGTTTCGGGCTGCGATTCCTGTTTGGAACCAATATCCAAATATGTGGATTTCTTTTTAAAGCCCTTTTTGACGGAGGTAAAATCGTATCTCAGAGATACTACAGATTTCCTACTGAAAGTAGAAGGATTGACCTTTGACCCAACTACACAAATAATGGCAACCATGGACGTCACGTCCCTCTATACACAAATACCTCAAGAAGAGGCATTAGAGGTAATCGAACTATTCCTAGAGAAAAGGGAAAAGCCACATAGAGTGCCAACCAGCTTCATTTTAAAGCTTGCAGCAATAGCTTTGCAAAAGAATTACTTTACGTTTAATGAGCGGTTTTATATGCAAATCAAGGGCACTGCCATGGGGTGTCCTTATGCCCCAGAAATGGCAGTGCTCTACATGGCACAGTATGAGTCTCTATTTATAGAGAATAATAACCCATACAAATGTAACATCAAACAATGGTGGCGATACATAGACGACGTCTGGCTCCTGTGGCAGGGGAGCCAGACGGACCTCTTGGCGTTCCATGACTGGATTAATAACAGGCACAGGGATATCAAATTCTCTATTGAGACAAGTACCACCAGAATGACATTTTTGGATGTAGAGGTCACCTGTGAGGATTGTAAATTAAAGACGTCCTTATATAAAAAACTGATTGATAAAAACACCATTTTGCACCACAAAAGCCACCACCCCAGAAGCTTGAAGGCCAATTTGCCCTATGGACAAACGTTGCGCATCCGGAGGAATTGCTCCGAGATAGCTGACTATGACCATCATGCCCAGGTGTTCTGTAATGAAATGACCTACAGAGGTTACCCACGAAAACTGTTGAAGAATTCCCTTAAAAGGGCCAGATGTACCCCTCGAGAAACTCTACTACAGGTTAAAGAGAAGAAGGAACTAGATAAACTAGTTTGCGTTACAACCTTTGGGCCAGACACGCATAACCTCAGACAAGCGGTGCTTAAAAACTGGCACCTGCTTGAAAATTTAGAATGCCCCTTTCCGCGTCCCATCTTCGCATATAAAAAGAATAAAAGCGTGGGGGAACAAATAGTGAGAGCAGATCTTCCAAAATCACAGCCAAAACATGACCTTCGAGCATTATGGGACATGAAACCATTAGAGGGCCACCACAGATGCGGCAATTGTGTTGCATGTGGAAACACGATCGAAGGTAATGAGTTCCAGCACCAAGGAGTTAAGTGGCGACATCTAAGTTTTTCAAATTGCAAAACCAAAAACGTGATCTATGTGATCATTTGCCCTTGTCAAAAAATCTACATAGGCAAAACAAATCAGCAGGTTAACCTCCGAATAGGACAACACAGGTCGAGAATTAAAAAGAAAATACTCACAGCTCCTATGGTTGAACATTTCGTTGAGATGTCACATAGTGAAACCGACTTCAGGTGGTCTGTCCTCCATACAATGAGCAATGTACAACGCCCTGCTGACATTGAAAGGATGCTACTTGAGAAGGAAGCATACCTTATCCTTAAATTTAACTGTACAATGACTGGATTAAATAATATGACTGAATTGTCAAGAATTTGAGACTTTCCATCACACTGCCCGGTTATCCTCGCAAAGTTTGCAGCAAAAGCTCTTGATTCAGGAAGTGATGTATTAAAATATGCATTCCTTTTGAGTATTAATGACAATACTTGTGGGATTTTTATCTTTCTAATAATATAGGTATCCCAAAAAACCAATTTGTCACCCACGCAACTATGATTCATGCGTTCCAATTTTAAACACACTACAACTCCCATAATGCATTGACTTCACAAGTAAGTCCCTTTTGATAGTTAGACAACATGGCGGCTAGCTACACACTCGAGCTAGTAGCAACCGAGGAGCATAACAGAAAAAGAGCGCACTGCGAATGCAGGTAATGAAATCTACGCGGTAGCGCAGAATCTCATTTCTCCACCCCGCTGAACGCGATGCGTTTAATAATGCGCTTGATTTTTTCGAACAGAACGGGAGATTTGTTATCCCAAGCGGAACCCGCCAAGTACTAAACAGAAGGCGAGGCCGTTTTTCCTACAGCCCCGGACGGGGCGGTAGACGGGAGGCGAGAGGCGACGCCTTGCTCTACCGAAGATTCAGGTATGCAGACCTGTTTCTGTAGTGAGGCTGCCGGTTTTATGTAAACATGTGAATCTCCATAAATATTGTGTACTCACAAGTGCGTTATATAAACAGGTAGACGTGGAGGACTCAAAGAGAAAGAAAGAAAACAAAGGCCTTTGACTGGTACCATTACATGATTTGAAGGTACGAAACGGGTTTGGGAATAATACGTACTTATTCCTCCTAGTTGACATTTAAGGGTTATCTAAAAGCAGGTATATGTCATTTAATTAGGATCATAAGAACAACAAACAAGACATTCTCCCGCCCCCCGGTGCAACGCAAGATAACGCAGTTCAAGGTATGAAAAACCATTCTTAAACTAGTATTAGGTGGTCTTTAAACCCCTGGCATTACAATGAGTAAAGATAGGCAATATGTTGTTTGTTTCACAGACTGTCGCTCGCTGAACACAGAGCACTGCTTGACAGTTGAGGAAAAGAGTCGTGCCTAGTGATAGAAGTTAAACCACATAGTATCACACAGGTACATTTGTTTTTATCCAAACGGTGGAGTTTTTTTTAAAATAGAGGCGACTTGGTTGTATTAAAACTACGTTTTTCTGCATCCCAACAGAATAATACAAAGCCCTGAAGATGGTTTGGACACTCATGGTCCAAACTTGAAACGCGTCGGCTACCCCAGCAAGAGCGAATTGTAACAACTAAAGTGTTTCAGGATAATTGTGATACATTGCCTTTATTTGCTCTTTGAATGTAGTAATTTCATTCTTGTTTATGTAAAGAAGTTCGATCATTGATTTGATCTCATATATTGCAAAATTCTGCACTGCAATATATAGTGAATGTTGGATGTATTGTGTATATTTATTGTTTGATAATTTCGTGAATATGCTTTTTTGTTAATTGTTCATCTAATAAGTTTTGTCAGTAATTGTTTGTTTGGTGTATTTTCTTTCTGCCATTTGAAACGGTTTTTGTACAAAAGAATATGATTAAAAGGTATAAATAAATATACCGAACCGAATTAAAATAAGAGTGTATTTGGTCCTCAATCTAAAATAACTGGAGAGGGGGCAAGTTTTTTTGTGTACCACTGAAGAAATGGCAGCTAATTAGCTAAGGAGTTGGAAGTGTAAAGTAATGGGGAAATGCATATATTCGAGAACATCAAGAGATTTATGCAGCACATGTAGGAAACAGTGACCCCATGATCATAGCAATGTGAAAGAGAATATAAAAGGTAAATAATGCAAACATTGAAAAGGAGATTCTGCAAATGCTGGAGCAGATGGCATGTGCTGTTCACCCTTAACAGTTCTCACCTATTATCTACAAAAGAGGTGGACCCCTTGATGCCCATGGGTTTGCACGGGCGAGACAGAGGAGAGCATTCCTAGACAATGGAAATTGATTGACTTCATTCCTCTGGTTGTGTTATGTTTCATAGAGTACCCCAATATAGGCCTGGGAATTCTCCGAACCCTTCACCTTAATTTACCGTACCAATACACTACATAACGAGTTTTGGTATTGACCTTTTTCCTAGTTAAGTGCTGCATAAAATGTTGTGTGGTTTGCCCCGAAAACTAGCCTAATTAATTATGCATGAAGATTCTCAGAATCATAACAGGATTACCATCTTCTGCATAATAACTATGTATAAGGGTCATCCCTTCCATCATCCTCTGCTGATATGACAGAGCAAGGTAGAATCCCCTGAGGGTACCTTTTGGGTATATATAGACCATATCTTTGCCAAGGCAGTCAGAGGAGAAAGACTTCCATGCTGACACACTGACGTGAGACGCTGAGGTTCCTGCACACAGACACTCTAGCATGCAGAGGTCTGACATCCTGCGGGATTTCCATATTGAGACCAAGACAGGGTCCGACAGTCTCTTACATCAGGTAATGGAATTTGCTTCAGCCAAGGGGGATTCTTGGCTCAATACCTAAATACATGCTAGGTACACTTAGGTACATCTAGTTAAGGTTGTATTGTAGGAATATGCATTATTACTGTCATGAATTTAAATTTCTGCGTGTATTCATTGTTTTTAACACTATGGTAGAAACCTCCCACCCATTTACTCTGTTGGTGCTTATAATTATTTGTCGCAGTTTCTGTCTTATGGTTGTTTCAGCCCACCTATTTTACATTAAAATGACGCTGGTTCAATAAATGCTTATTGAAAGCGTCCCCACCGTTTATTCTGTGTATTTCTCTGAGACAAAGTGAGCATGAGTGACTGAGGGAAAAATACTGTACTGTTTCCATGATCCCTGATGAGACAGGGTGGACATGTTTGATAGTTGCCAAGAAGTATTCTCTCCTTGGTAATATCAATAAATTGATCTCCAGCAGGAGAAAAGTAGATGCAATCTCCAAGATGCCGCAAGCAAGACTCAACAAGCACACAAAAAGGCCGCCCAAACCAAAAGGCAGAAAAGTCAAGTGTGTCCATCACTATGATCGGACTAAACTCTGTAGTCTCTCCATTCCTCAAAGGTCATCTGCGACCCTCTATTACACACTTGAGTTTCTGGTTGGCAGAGGTATGCACCCTGTCCAAGTAGGAACCACCACTCTAATCAGGGAAAGCTAGATACACACTAAAAGATAACCTGTAGTCACCCTCTGGAAGATTGGCACAGAACAATCCAGCTTATCGAACTAGACAATCTTTAAAGTATTTGTGCAACAAACTAGTTGGAGCTGGAGTGCAGAGTTCGGTAAAAACTTCGCCTCCCTCCACTGCATAGTGGAGTTCACCGGCACAGGCCCACTAAACTTGGCTGATCAGGGAAATTTGGGTAGACTGAAATGCATAGTGGGCTGCTAACTGAGGTTTTCAGTTTTTTTTCTCTAATCAACTCGTATTTTAAATGTAAATGTAGACATTTTAACCATTTCTTTGGATATATTTCTTCGCATGTATCGTACTGTAATCTATTTTATCATCCTGAACTTTTATGGTCTATCTCGATAGATCGAATAAAGTTTATTGAATTAATGAATGGCTGCTCATTGGTCACACTGTAACAGAAAAGAGTCAATCAGTTAAAAGGACAGAAAAGGACCATGATTGGTCAAGAACCGTACATCTTTTTATCCACGTTTTGCCACCAAGCTCAGCACAGTAAATAAAAGGATCAAAAGTACTAGGCAGAGAATAGAATACAATACTGACTAAATGGTATGGAGTAGAGTCAGACGGCCATGGAGAAAACTCCATGGTGAATAACTATAAAAAATATGCTCACTTCCCATAAGTTCCTGCGTTTGCCAGTGGTCGAGGAGCCCTTCGCTTCATGACCGGAAAGGAGCGCACTGCCTGCCCATTCTGAATTCAGGCCGGATGGTTGAGATAGCATTATGTCCCGCAGAGATTGTCGGTTGCCTAGCCATGTGTGTACATGGTGAAGGGTCGAGGGGGAGGGAAGACTGTAGTCCTTGCTCATGGGTGCCTGAGCTCAGTAAGGGAGACTGTACTGTAGGTGACAAAGGAGGATGTGCTGCAATCATGCTCTCCCTGCTGGTGGTGGGTGTCCTGATCACCCTGGCACTCTTCCTGTTTATGGCTTTCTGGAAGAAGACGGATCCCAACCTGCCCCCTGGGCAGATGAACCGGCTGTTCATTGCAACCTGCACGGGCTGGACAAGAACAAGCCACACTCCATGTTCATGCAGGTGTGTGGACGTCGCCGTTGCACAGCTTATAACTTATAAGGCTGTAAGAGGGATAATTGAGCTGTACTCTGCTTTTTAAAGTCAGAAGGGCCAGGATCGAGTCAGTGACATATCACGTGCACCTACTGAAGTTACCCTCCTCGCTCTTCGCATGCAACAAAATAAACTTTAGATGAGAAATTAGGGTTTAGAGGCAGGGCCTGCAAGGTGATTCTTGCATGCAGATGCAAAGGTGTGGGTGGTTGAATTGCCCTGGGGATGGGAAGGAGGTCAAAGTAGGTAGTCAGAGGTGTGGTTTAAAATTGTTTTAATGAGCTCATTGATAATATAGTATTATTTGTGTGGAATTCTTGGTGTCACAGTCAATAATTCACTGTTTACTCCATTTAATGGTATTCATTTAGTCAACCTCGGAAAACTGAAGGGGTTTTCAAGTGCCTTATGGGTGCTGAACCTGGCACCCTCAGGTTATATTTAGTGCAGAGCAGATTTTTTATGAAACTCTGTGGAAATCTGGGTAGTGCAAGCTCTGCCCACCCCTACAACACACAAACACACACACACAGCAACAAAGCATAGATAATAATTTTATGAGTAAAACAAGACCAAAACGACAAACATCCTATAAGTAGAGCGTAGCTATGAATTTTTAAAGATTAAATCAAAATATAGGTATTAGATTCTTAAATCACAAACTGTGGATATTTGATCATGCTAGGCCTGATTAAATCCAAAGTACAGGCCGACCATGATGGAGGACAGGCCGGCTACAGGACTCCCATAGTCCCCGCTGAAAAAAGTATATTGGATGGAGGAAAAGTCGACATCGAAGACTCGATGAGAGGAGCAGTGGAGGTAGCATGTCGCCATCGATCTCGTGGATGGATGCGATGCGTCAGTTCTGATCTGTGCAGTCGATGAAGGCTTCAGCATCAAACCCATCTACGATGCAGGTAAAGGGTCATCGTCGAGTCACGCTGTCCATCGGCGTTGAGCTGCACAGTCTGTCGAAGGTCAAATAGATGTTGTCGACCAGCAACTGCATTGGGGTTGAAGGGCAATGCGTTGGTTCCAATCGGCTCAAATTAGGCAAGGCATCGGTGTTGTCAGATATGTGCAGCAAAAGCTCACTGTCAATGGCCCAGGACTGGATTTGCACCACTTGGCAGGGCAGGACTCACAGAATGCAGCGTCCAGGTGCAGTTGCAGGGTTGTAGGAAGTCTTTGATGTCACTGAGATTTCAGAACAGGGGTCAAGCCTTTTGGAGACACATTAGGTTCAAGCAGGATGTGCCTAGTCCTTTTTCTCACCAGGGCAGGGCAGGACTGGATTTGCACCACTTGGCAGGGCAGGACTCACAGAATGCAGCGTCCAGGGCAGTTGCAGGGTTGTAGGAAGTCTTTGATGTCACTGAGATTTCAGAACAGGGGGCAAGCCTTTTGGAGACACATTGGGTTCAAGCAGGATGTGCCCAGTCCTTTTTCTCACCAGGGCAGGGCAGGGGGGAGCAGGTTGCAGGCAACAGGCAGCACATCAGAACAGAAAAGCAGCTCTTCCAGAGCAGCAGTCTCAGAAGAATGTCAGTCCAAAACAGCACAATAGTCCTTCTTAGCAGAGTTATTTCCAGGTCCAAAAGTCTACTGTCTTTGTAGGCTCAAAGACCCAGCACTTACACCCAAATTTGCTTTTGAAGTGGGCCTGACTTCAAAGCAGGCCCTTGAAGTGCACAGTCCCCCTTTCTTCCCAGCACGGGGGCCAGACTAACTGTGGATGTTAACCATCCCTTCGTGTGGGGTCAGGCCGCTACCTATTGAAGTGTGTCAGCCACTCCCTCCTTTCCTGCCCATAAAGTGTTATCAGAATGCAGATGTACGTAGTTATGTACTCAGACATACCTAGCCTTCCTGTGTTTGTGGCTGTCTAGAGGGAATGGACAAAGTGTTGCTTTCACCCACCCCAGATGGGTTTTGAACACAGGCTGCAAAGCACACAGAGCTGCAAGAGCAGAGAAACATCCACTTCATAAAAGAGCTTTTCTAAAATAGTAATGTTAAATCTAACTTGACCAGTAAAGATGATTTATCATTACTGTTTCAAAGATATGAAACATAAAGCCGGTACACCTTCCTGATCAGGTATTACAGCTTAAAAGTGAACTAAGGAATTGCCAATGTTAATGTATGAGAGGAATAGGCCTTGCAGTACTGAAAAACAAATTTAGCTGTTTGTCACTACCAGGACATGCAAAATCTACAAGTGCATGTCCTACCTTTGAGATACTCTGCACCCTGCCCATAGGACCACCAAGGGGATTTTAAGGATTGGCAAGTACTTTTTAATGGCAAGTCGAAGTGGCAGGAAACTGCACAAGCAGACTTTGCAGTGGCAGGCCTAAGGCAGGTTTGAAAGGGTATACAGTCAAAATATCAAGTTTTTAATATCGATTTGCATTAATATCGATAAAAAAATATAGAATGGACACAACATCGACTGGACAGAATATAGACTACAAAAATATTGAATAGGATAGCATTAATATCGAAACAAATATATAGAATAACAAAATATTGAATGGACAGAATATAGACAACAAACATATAAAATGGACAGAATATAGACTACAAAAATATAGAATGGACAGAATATATACTACAAAAATATAGAATTTGAGGTAAGTAAGTTAATATCAATCTTTAAAGTGTTTTTTATGTTAGTATATGTTTGAAAAGTGTATATTTATTTTAATATTTATATTAATTAATTATTTTTATGGTATTTAATTTTTGCGTAATATAATTCTGTAGCGGGTTGTGGGTTTATAGGGGAATAGGGTGGGAAGTAATTTAATTATAATTAAAATATGTTAATTTATTTTTTGGTTTTTTTTTAATTAATTGTTAATTAATTATTAATTGGTAATTAATAAAAATATAATTGGTAATTAATTTTAATTAATTGATTAATTGATAAATATGTTAATTTTAGTAATTTATTTTCTGTAGCGGGTTTTGGGTTTATAGGGGAATAGGTTGGGAAGTAATTTCATTATAATTAAATATGTTAATTTATTTATTGGTATTTATTTTGAATTATTTGTTAATTAATTATTAATTGGTAATTAATTAAAATATAATTGGTTATTAATTTTAATTAATAGATTAATTGATAAATATGTTAATTTTAGTAATTTATTTTCTGTAGCGGGTGGTGGGTTTATAGGGGAATAGGGTGGGAAGTTATTTAATTATAAATAATTAAATATGTTAATTTATTTATTTGTATTTATGTTGAATTACTTTTTAATTAATTATTAATTGGTAATTAATTAAAATATGATGGGTAATTAATTTTAATTAATGTATTAATTGATAATTATGTTAATTTTATTAATTTATTTTCTGTAGTGGGTTGTGGGTTTAAAGGGGACTAGGGTCGGGAGTAATTTAATTGTAAGTAATTCTATTTTTAAATTCTTTTTTCTTTTATCTAATTTTTAATTATTTTTTAATCGTTAATTAATGTATTGTTAATTGGTAAATAATTTGTATTAGTAGGTAATTATTTTTATTTATAAATTTTTATTTTTAATTGATTAATTAATATATTATATAAAAGTGTTAATTATTTTAATTAATTTGTAATTGGTATTAATATTTATTTTATTTTTATTTATATATGAAGTATTTACTTTCCCTACTGTTGCACTCACTGGAGTGGGAATAGTGATGTTTACCCTCCTGCTATCCAACACTTTTCCTACTGTTGCACTCTTTGGAGTGGGAATAGTAATTATTATCCCCCGTTGGGGTAGCTGTGCGCGATACCAAAACACACTAAATAAATAAATAAATACGCTATCCAACACTTTCCCTACTGTTGCACTCACTAGAGTGGGAAAAGTAATTTTTAGCCCTACGCTATCCTACGCTTTTCTTACTGTTGCACTCTCTGGAGTGGGAATAGTAATTTTTACCTCTATCTATCCAACGCTTTCCCTACTGTAGCACTCTCTGGAGTGGGAATAGTAATTTTTACCTTCCCAGTATCCAATGCTTTCCCTACTGTTGCACTCACTGGAGTGGCAATAGTAAATGTTATACCTACGCTATCCAACGCTTTCCCTACTGTTGCACTCTCTGGATTGGGAATAGTATTTTTTACCCCTACGCTATCCAACGCCTTCCTTACTGTTGCACTCTCTGGATTTGGAATAGTAATTTTTACCCTCCCGCTAACCAACGCTTTCCCTACTGTTGCACTCATTGGAGTGGGAATAGTAATTTTTACCCCTATGCTATCCAACGCTTTCCCTACTGTTGCACTCACTGGAGTGGGAATAATAATGTTTACCCCTACGCTATCCAACGCTTTCCCTACTGTCGCACTTTCTGGAATGGGAATAGTAATTTTTACCCTCCCGCTATCCAACACTTTCCCTACTGTTGAACTCACTGGAGTGGGAATAGTAATTTTTACCCCTACGCTATCCAACGTTTTACCTACTGTTGCACTCACTGGAGTGGGAATAGTAATTTTTACCCCTACGCTATCCAACCCTTTCCTTACTGTTGCACTCTCTGGAGTGGGAATAGTAATTTTTACCCCTACGCTGTCCAATGCTTTCCCTACTGTTGCACTCTCTGGAGTGGGAATAGTATTTTTTACCTCTATGTTATCCAACACTTTCCATACTGTTGCACTCTTTGGAGTGGGAATAATAATTTTTACCTTCCCAGTATACAATGCTTTCCCTACTGTTGCACCTACTGGAGTGGGAATAGTAAATTATATGCCTACGCTATCCAACGTTTTCCCTACTGTTGCACTCACTGGAGTTGGAATAGTAATTTTTACCCCTACGCTATCCAACGCTTTCCCTACTGTTGCACTCTCTGGAGTGGGAATAGTAATTTTTACCCTCCCGCTATCCATCGCTTTCCCTACTGCTATGCTATTCAATGTTTTTTCTACTGTTGCACTCACTGGAGTGGTAATAGTAAATTTAACCCTCTCACTATCCTATGGTAAATATATTGTATATTTTTTATTAACACTATGTTTATATATATATATATATATATATATATATATATATATATATATATATATATATATATATATATATATATATTCACTGAAAAAACCATAGGTTATAGACCATATATAGTTAGGAATTAGCATTTACAAAACCTTGAAAATTCACTGAAAAAACCATAGGTTATAGACCATATATAGTTAGGAATTAGCATTTAAAAAACCTTATTTTACTCACACAAAACCATTGAAATTCCATATATAGTTAGTTGCACTAACTATATATTGCGCACCCGCAATCCACTGCTGATGATGTCACATATTACATCATTCATGACATGGTCAGTGACATCACTGATGACAACATCCAGTGACTATGTTTCTGTAAAGTTAAAATATGTCTTACATATTGAAGAATGAGTGGATGTATAAGTGTCTGGACGAAGGATTTAGTAGGTGCATGACTGAATGTATGAGTGAGTGATTAAATGTGTCTCACTGAGTGCATGGGTTAGTGACTAAACTGTCTTAATTTGTGCATCATTATGTCTGTTGTTCTGTAAACTGCTGCATGTGTTGATCAGTAGCTATATGAGTAACTATATGGGTTATTGATTGATTGCCCAAGTATTTGCATGGGAGACTGAGTGTGTGTGTGGCTGGATGGGAGGTGTGTGACTCTGTACAGATCAATGTGTACTTGTATCAATGATTGTATAAGAGAGTAAGTATGTGTTAGTATATGGTTGAAAACGTAAGGTGCTCTATGTTTAACTGTATAGAGTAGAAAATGGAAGTGTGATTGATTCTTTACAGGACTGACTAGGTGTGTGAGTAACTCCATGGATGAGTGGCAGAGTGTGAGTGTCTGTATAGGTGTATGAGTGCATATGATTGTGTTGTAAACATGAGTGATTGTATGTATGAATGATTGTATGGGTGAATGAGTGAATGTGTGTGTAGACGTAGGAATCAGTGAGTACGTATGTAGTAACTAGTATTGGTGTGTCAATGGTTTCAAAAATTATACTCTGTTTTTAACACTGGGTGAAACAGAGGTTATATTAAAATGTGAGGAGATGCATTGTATTGTCACATGAATGATATCATCAGTGATGTGGTCATTGATGTCAAATGAGATGTCATCAGTGATGTCATTTGAGATGTCATCAGTGATGTCATCAGTGATGTCACTGACCATGTCATGAATGATGTAATATGTGACATCATCAGCAGTGGATTGCGGGTGCGCAATATATAGTTAGTGCAACTAACTATATATGGAATTTCAATGGTTTTGTGTGAGTAAAATAAGGTTTTTTAAATGCTAATTCCTAACTATATATGGTCTATAACCTATGGTTTTTTCAGTGAATTTTCAAGGTTTTGTAAATGCTAATTCCTAACTATATATGGTCTATAACCTATGGTTTTTTCAGTGAATTTCAATGGTTTTTTAATAGCAAATATCATAAGCTGTCGAATGTCAAGTACGTGGTAAGAATTTTTTTTTTCGTGTTTATGCACACTGATCTGCTTTGATTGCTGCCCCCCACCCCTCATTTCTATTAGGAGTACTCTCTCTTTGCAGATAGTGAAGGGTAGTTAACGCAGCCCTTTCCCCCTTTGTAATCCGTCGTGCCTGCTTCTCTCTCCATTTGATTGATTGTTCTCTTTGGTTCATTCTCTATTTACAAACAAGCACAGAGTCGCAATACTCTGTTTAGTCTTTGCAGATAGCGAAAAATCGTGTAAAAAAACAAAAGGAATCGAGCAAAATCAGTAGGCCACTAATGGGATCTCTTTTTGACCTCGCTAAAATAGAAACATTAGGAACAACCTGTTGAAAATAGCAATGCGTATGTACATAAGCGGCGTTCATTTGTGTTCACAGTACCCCTTGTTGATTGTTTCAATCGAGCATTGAATTGTTCGATGTTAATTCTCTTAAGGATCTTCTCTACCTGCAAACGAGGAAGAATAGGAATATTCTCTCTCCCTTTGCAGATAGTGAAGGGTAGGTAACGCAAGCCTTTAACACGTCGTACCTATTTCATTCCTCATTGATTGATTGATTGTCCGAACATTGACTGTTTGGGAATTAGTTCTTTTTGGAGGTATTCCCTGTTTGCAAATAAACGTAGGAAAATCTTTGCAAGTAGTGAAAGGGTACGTAATGCGGACCTTTCTCCCCCGTTGTAATCTATCATGCCTATCCCCACTGATTGATGCACCTGTTTCACCCGGACCATTTACTAGACATACGTCATCTGGCCCGACCAGAGAGCACCCCTAGTGAAAAGGACATATGCAATAATAACGAAGTGATCACTGTATCCTGTTAACAGAAACTTTAGCATGAAACAACCTGGAAAGAAAAGAATAGGAAAACGAAAATCAGTAGGCCACTGATGAACATGAACTTTTATTAAACAACGAACAAAGAAACGATAACATAACGTAATGATAAAACCTATTAATGTCCTAGAAACAAGAAAACGTTAAAATATGCCAGTGGTGAGAGACCAGAAAAACAGTAAGAGAAACCAAATCACCCCTCGCTGTCCCACCGCCTGCCACGCCAAAAAAATCGATAGACTAGGGAAAATGCAAGTCAGTAGAACATCCGCCCCCACTCTGGAAACTTCCAAGGTGGGGCAGGGTTCCGGCTACGCCCAGCCGGGAGCAGCCCATATAAGGCAGGTCCTGCTGCCACGCCTCGGCCAGGAGATCCTAACGTAGGGTGTAGCCGGAGGAGAGGCCGAGACCAACGGGACCCGGCCAGGGGATTGCCTTTACAACGCTGAACAGTTGCAGGGGGGGGGGAATGTCTCCTCGACCCTCCCCTCTCTCTCCCAGTCCGGCCGCGGTGGCCCTTGAGAGTTGCAGGTAGTCCCGCCACATGCTCTTCCGGTCCGGCCACCAACGGTCGGGGGGCCGAGGCCGACGGAATCCGGCTGCAGCCGATAAACCAAGAAACCCGTTCATGGGGCCAGAGCCAGGGGCGTCCGGCCGACATCCACCGGAAGCCCGGCCCGAAGACGGACGGGACACTTCTTTCTTTTATAATGGCTGCGACAACACTGGGGGGGGATGTCTTGCACATGCCTCCGACCCCCCCCTCGTCCTCATCGCCTAGTCCGGCCATAACAAATCTCAAGCGAGACGCCGTGGGGTGCACTGGGAGGGAGAGACGGTGCGAACAGGCCTCTCCCGCCTCCCCAGTGTAGGCTTCCCAGCTGCACCCTCAGCGGTCCAGGCGCCCGGAAAAGAGTTCTTCCACTGTGGCCATGCTGCAACGTCTCGCCCGGCAGGGTGGAGCCCGTCCGTTCATTTGACCCCGCGATCGCCAGTAGCTACCGAACTCTCAAAATGGCGGTCGACCTGGCAAGAGCGGGCCCAGCATAAAGAAATGGCCCGGTCACTGGTTGACTCCACCACCGTAGTCCTCCACGACCTTGAAGATTCTAGAGGAGCCGCGGGAGTCTCCCACCCCCGATGGGGAATGACTGCCATGATCACCCGTGGAGTGACGAAACTGTATCCGCGGGACGTCGGCGCCAGCCTCACTTTGAATTACTAGAATCCTGCAGACCTCACTTCCGGTGAAAGCACACTGTGACCCGGTAGGAAAAATTGTTGCACCCCCTCCCCTTTTTGACTGATAGTTCAAACCACCGATCCTTTCCTTTGCCCTTTTAACGGAACTTTGGACTGCCTCCCCCTCTTTTACATTTTCTAGAGAAAACAAAACATTAACCACTACATTAGCATAGCAGTTGACACCAGAACTGTTTTCAAATTGAAAACCAACAACATCTTCAACAGAATCCTTTTTGTTTCTGCTGTGACCCTGCTCCAGCACAGGCATTGTCCCCAGCAGTAATTCTGCAATGCCGGTAAGAATAGCTGTGGTGCCTACTGGACTCACTCACCCCCGCGGCGCCCCACGCCGTTATTTGCTGGGCGGCAACTTGCTAGACATCACCTTCGTGACATCCAGATTTCAGCGCGTTCTGCTGCCTTGGAACTATTCGCACAACAGACCGCTACTGACAAGAATATTTCATTATTGGTGCTGTCAATTTCAATAAATCTATTACTGTTTTTGTTTTGTTGTATATATTTATATGTTATTAAAGTTTTATATTCCTACTACTTTGTTGGAGTGCTATATATTTTTTATGTGACACATAATTGTAAAAACTTTGATGTACAAAGAGTCATTCCTGGAATCTTCCGCTTCAGGCTCGGTCCCCTCCCCAATCACAATACAGGATAGTTTTCAGATAGTAGGAACACGTGTGGTGTGACGGATCTCATCGGGTGTGGGCCTTGATCTACTATAACTCCTTTGAAGAGGGGTGATTCTTTACAGCTGGGGCCATAAACTACATCTGCAGGGCTAGCTGATAGCCTGGACAATCGGACACAGAGGAAGAGGAGTGTCACAGGGTGCGGTAGTGAATAGGGCGAAAGGGAGGTGTCGGGCGGGCACAGTGTGATTCTCAGGGAAGAGCAGCGCAGATGGGGGGAGGTTTATTGCCCATGCATAAGACAGAGAGCGGGGGTGACCAGTGCCTGGGGAAGATGCTTGCGAGGGTGAGGAGCCATGCTACGAATCGACAGCGTGCAGAGAGTGGGTCTGGTCAAGACATCTAAAATGGCTGCCGTGCACGACAAAAGTGTGGCATTTCAAAAAAGGCAAGATGGCGCAGACAATGTTTTTCAACACTTCCTCATTTCCTTCGAATCGAACGTTAACAGACGTTGGGGCATATTACCAAAGTTAAGCGATATTTATCGCTAACGATGCTTACCAACCAATTTTTTACCACTAAGCATCGTCAGAAATTATCGAAGATAAACCTTACTATTATCAAGGTTTATCGCAAATGCGATAATAAACGGCCGCAATGCATGAATATCGCTAAAAACTCAGCGATATTCATGCATTACCGAGCTAATACTCTTAGCCATGTTATCCACCTCCCATTGGATAACATGGCTAAGAACTGCTCAGGGCAGGTGTTACTTTTTGGAGATATTCGCGCTTAGCGCGAATATCTCCAAAAGTTGGTAATAGGAGATAGATATCTTGCATGTTGTAATGCAAGTTATTGTGGTATATGGAACTCATACCATAATCTCTCAGGAAAGCAGAAACTGATCCTTTTGGGACCGCCTAAAAAGGCCTAGGGGGTGAGGAGTACTCTACTTTGCCCCCTTTTCACGTTCCGAACTATTTTATTTTACTCTCTTCTGTAATTACACAAAATACCAGCGATAAGATGCATCGGAGACACACAGTGAGAGAAAGGAGGCCGGAGATGAAGAAGACATGTCAAATACACATTGGAGATAATATAGTGGCAGAAGGGAAGTAAATATGAGTAAACTTACCATGTAACATAAAAATGTTGCACTCTATACTATAAGTCTCATTTTATACTACAATCACTTCGCTACAACCTCATAAATTAAAAATAAAAATAAATAATGTCTCCAACAATTTTTGATTTCTAAATATAAATTTATTCTTCAAAATTTTCTAAATTTGAAACAACTAGTAACATGTCCTCATCAGTAATTTCCTCTTCAATCATCTCATCTGGAATCTCCTCATTAAAAGTCTGCAATGATGATTCTTGTAACTCTATGGTCTCCAAACACTCGATAAATTCGCCATCAAGAGATTGATCAAAAAAATCATTCAAGTCATCTCCTCCTTCTGACAATATTTCATTATTGGTGCTGTCCATTTCAATCAATGTAGTGGAATCATTCAAGTCATCTCCTCGTGACAATATTTCATTATTGGTGCTCTCAATTTCAATCAATGTAGTGGAATCATTCAAGTCATCTCCTCCTTGTGACAATATTTCATTATTGGTCCTGTCCATTTCAATCAATCTAATGGAATCATACAAGCCATCTCCTCCTTGTGACAATATTTCATTATTGGTGCTCTCAATTTCAATCAATGTAGTGGAATCATTCAAGTCATCTCCTTGTGACAATATTTCATTCTTGGTGCTGTCCATTTCAATCAATCTAATGGAATCATACAAGTCATGTCCTCCTTGTGACAATATTTCATTATTGGTGCTCTCAATTTCAATCAATGTAGTGGACAATTCAAAAGAAATTGCCACGGTCTCTTCATTGTGAGCCATTTTATTTTGAAATTGCTTGCTGTAAATTGCAGAAAAAAATAATCACTTTCATTTATCGTTTTTAGTAATACATAATATAAAACTAACTTCATCAAGTATTTAGTATAACAGAAGGACTGCAAATAAATAACAGAAAACATTTTTCAAATTATCTTCAAGTGTACAACATAGTTCCCCTTACAAATTAACAACTCACCTTTTTAAAAGTAGCAGAAGTGTTAGTACTGTGTAAATCAAACACCAGAAATTCACCACCAAAAATTCCTCACAAATGTACCTCAGACAGTAGTATCACAAAATGGCTGTGGTTTCCTCTCATTTGACATATATACATAACCAATTAACTTTCATCACACACAAATACAAAACCAAAGTAACATTTTAATTGGTTCTAAATTTCAACACTTTCAAATGTGTTTTCCCCATGCAATTTTCCATAGGACATTTACATACGTCTACAGCCTGAATGGCTGAACGGAATTACACCAAACTTGGCAAAATGGTACATCAAACCTAAGAGGTCAGGAAGGATCTACTATGCCCCCTTATGGTCATTTCCCCCTTCGCTTTGGCCTCCTCTTGTCTCTCAATCCTACCGAGAGACAAGATGGCGGCCGCTACGGACTGTTTGGAATGTTGACAGACGCCGGAGAACCAATCAGCTTCGCAAAGCTCCGTAACGCGAAAAGTACGCGAAGCGGAGCGCTGTTACAGATATATATCTTTTTTTGAACGTTAATTTCTCAAAATCCACTGGAGCACATATATTGAGACCTAGCAAAGGCACATCGGGCTACCAGTCCCTAATATTTTGCCAAGTTTCGTGCAAATCCATTCAGGTGTTCGATTATTATTATTATTATTTTTTTTTGCCCCGCGGGGCCCTTTTAAAACCTCCACATCAAACCTAGGGGGTCAGCGAGGATCTACTATTCCCCCTTATGGTCATTTGCCCCTTCGCTTTGGCCTCCTCTTGTCTCTCGATCCTACCGAGAGACAAGATGGCGGCCGCTACGGACTGTTTGGAATGTTGACAGACGCCGGAGAACCAATCAGCTTCGCTTCACAAAGCTCCGTTGCGCGAAAAGTACGCGTCCTAGGACGCTGCCCGGTCCGCTGTTACAGATATATATCTTTTTTTAAACGTTAATTTCTCAAAATCCACTGGAGCACATATATTGAGACCTACAAAAGGCACATCGGGCTACCAGTCCCTACAATTTTGCCAAGTTTCGTGCAAATCCATTCAGCCGTTCGGGCTAAAAGTGAGGCCAACCGCCCTATGGAAAACTCAATGTTAAAAACACGTTTTGGGACCCCCCTTTTTTCTCGGCCCCCCCTTGACGAACCCCCCCCAAATTTTCAAGGGCTGCTCAGAAACAAAATGTGCCATTTTCCTGAAAATTTCAGCCAATTCCGTCCACAAACGCCAAAGTTATTAGACATAGAATTTTCAAAAAACCCATAGAGAAAAAATCCTAACTATATATACCTACTGGCGACCGCCAGTAGGTAATATATATATATATATATATATCCAAGAAAAACTCCTTCTCCACAAAGAAGAGGCACGTACTCAAGGCGTGTATGTATAGGGCTTATTTAATATTTGTCAGGATACATTCTAACAGATTTCTTTCTGGTAAACCTCTCTGAAACTAAGCAGAGGTTGAACTTTGTCCTTCATGCCATAAGGATGTTTTTTCAAATTTTTTAATAAGTTACTTCTCTAAGGGAGCACTGTTGGAAATGGCCATTTTTGCAGGGTTATCCCCAAACTTTTTGCTTCTTCTTCCTTTATTTTTCCTGACCTGTGGTTGTTGGCTATAGAACTCTGGGCATTTTACCACTGCTGATCAGTGCTAAAGTGCATATGCTCTCCGTATAAATTGTTATAATGATTGGTTATCCATGATTGGCTGATCTGTTTCATCAGTAGGTCCCTAGTAAAGAGTGTGTCAGAGCTCGTTATTCAAATGCTACTAGTGGGCCCTAAAATGGTGTCTCAGGCCTGCCACCGCAGTGCCTGTGTTCAATTGCTAACTGCCATGCTAACCTGGTCAGTGTCCCCACTGGACAGGCCTGATTCCTTCCCTTTCTGTACACATTTGACACCCCTCAAGAAGGCCCAAGGTACCCCCCTGGGCAGGGTGCAGTGTATGTGAAAGGTAGAGCATTTACTACTGTGGGTGACATGCTCTGATAGTGAACTACTGCCAATTCTGTTTTTCTCTATTGAAAGGCTATCTTGCACATAGGCTAGATTGGGGAATGCTGTGTATAATGTTTACCTGCATATCTTCTCATAGGAGCAGGATAGAAAATTGAAGTCTGGTATCCCGGAACTCAGAATTTAATAACCCATATTTTAGGAAGGATGTTTTTTAAATCCTGTGTTTGAAAACAGCACTTTTAGAAAGTGGCTGTTTTCTTGTCTGACCTTTCTGTGTGCCTCTGCCTGTTTGTGAATTGACTGTCTGGTTTGTGAGTGACAGGGGCTGCAGTGGCTCCAGGCGGCTGGGTGAGTCAGCACTAGGCTGAAAAGCTCCATCTGCATTTTGAGTGGTTGGAGGGGATAGCACTTGAGCCTGAATAGGGCTGTGCCTGCCTTCACAATACTGGGTCCACCTCCTGCTGGGTGGCTGACGACCCTGCCCCTTCCTCTCAGAAGAAGAAGGTGTCCACTGGCAGGAGACACCCAGAACTGGTTTTGACCGGGCTCAGAGCTCTCCTGCACAAAGGGATCAAGGACTTTTTGGGGTATTACTACAGGAACCCAAACGCCTGAACTTTAAATCATCCTGGAATCAAGAAGGAACCTCTGTCAAGAAGAAAAGCTGGAAGACTGAAGAGGAAGGACTGAGCTGCTGTGTGTTTGTGGGCTGACCTGCAGTTGCTATTCTGCCAAGGAGAGGGGAAGGACTTTGCTGTTTCTGTGTCCCCTGCTTGAAGAGATCTCCAAGGGCCTGAGAAGAGCTGGCCTCCTGTTTTGAAGTCCCAGGCACAAAAGGACTTCACCCCCAGCTTCCCCCAGAACTCTGCTGTGTGAGTTCCAACCTGCCTAGAGTGCTTGATCCAGTTTTGGGGCCTCTGGAGGTTGTTTGGGAGTTGAACAAGAGGAAAGAAGCCAAAGTACTTTATTTCCGATGACGTTGACGCCGCCGCTGGGACACCGCGACCTGCACCAAGGCCGGGAGCCGCTGTTGAAGTCAACAACTCGAGCGCCTGCCCTCCTCCGCAGCTCCGAAGCCCTACAACATCCACAGACGCCGGTGGTGATCGGCCGTGATCGACTCCAGCGCCTCGCATCGACTCTGGGTCTTTGCTGGAGGCTGGCCTCCCGTTATAACAGCGCCGATAACCGCCGAGAGTGAGCAAGCAGCTCACTGACGTCACATCGACACCGAAGACGACGACGCTCATCAACGCCATTGCATCTGGAAGATCTACACCTCGTACCTGTGCATCACCTGCACCTCGGAACCAGCACAAAGACCCGACGCTGCCCCCCCTACAGACCAGACTCAACGCCGCTCAATGCCGCCCGACGCCGCTCGACGATGCCGTTTTCAGAACTCTAATCACAGATACAGGTACTTTGGGCAAAACGTGATGCCTCTGTAGATTATTTTGATACAAGTTCTGGAACTCTTTTTAAAAGTCATATTTTTAAACTGTGTATGTTGGATTTTTGTTGTTTTGGTCTTGTGTAGTCTAGATAAAAATACTTTATTTTTCTAAACTGGTGTGGAGTCCATTTGCGGTGTTTTCACTGTGTTACTGTGAATGTTAGTACAAATACTTTACACATTGCCTTTGATAAGCCTGTCTGCTCGGGCCAAGCTACCAAGGGGGTGAGCAGGGGTTATCTAAAGAGTGTATCCCCCTTTTCCTGACTAGAAGCAAGGGTTCCTATTTGGACATTGGTACCCAGCTCTGACAACTAGAGACCCCAAGAACTAACATAGTTAACTCAAGACAGCAAAAGGGTTTAAATAAATAACCTTTTTCAGCTCAGATCTAGAGAAATACATTCTAACAGATTTCCTTCTGGTAAACCTCTCTGAGGCTAAGCAGAGGTCTAATTTTGTGCTTCATGCCATAATGATGTTTTTCTCAATTTGTAATAGGTTACTTTCTCTAAGGGAGCACATTATTTAGCCAAGTATATATCTTGAGTAAACTCTGACAAGGCACTAAGCAGTCCAACAGCACACCAGTAACTCCCGGACTGTGAGGGAATATGTTTGCAGATAGTTAATGGGGTGTGTATTAATCAAGCTCCCGCAAATGAAGTGAATGAAGGGAGCATCATTGGTGGTAAAAGAGACATGACATATAGGGCCAGATATACAACCCGTTTTTGCATGCTCAAATGGGTTTCATTTTTTTCTTTTTTTTAAATGCATCCCGTTTTCCTTTAAGGAAACTGGCTGCATTAAAAAAAAACCTGCTTTATTAAAAAGCAGTCCCAGACATGGTGGTCTGCTAAGCCCAGCAGACCACCATCCCTGGTAGGGGTGGCATTCACAAGGCCAATCCTGTCAACCCCTAGGTCCCCTTTGTGTCACACTCTAGAAGGAATACACAAACCCCAACAGTAGAGCCATTCACAGTCATGTGACACAGGATACCTGCTGAAGATACAAATGGTTAGGATTAGAAAATGACAGCTGCTCAGACGTGAGTCCCTTGCTCACTTGGCCACTGGATTCAAAATAGCCTGGCTGATGAGGCAGGGAATGCTCAGACGTGAGTCCCTTGCTCACTTGGCCACTGGATTCAAGATAGCCTGGCTGATGAGCCAGGGTATGTACAGCTTTCTAAAAGTGACATTTTCAGAACTGAACTTCTATATAAAACTTTATAAATAAAATAAATAAATAACTTAAAATCCAAATTCACCATTAAAGAGGGTTTTAAATTACAATTAATTTTAGTATAAACAACGAGGGGCCGATTCACAGAACTAACTTAAGACAAAATCCTAAACTTACTACTTTTGGTATTCACAGAAGTTAGGATTTTGTCTTAAATTTGTCTTAAGACAAACTTAAGACAGACTTAAGACAGGCTTAAGACAAACTTGAGACAGACTTAAGACAGACTTAAGACAAAATCCTAACTTAAGACTGTCTTAAGTCTGTCTTAAGTCTGCCTTAAGTCTGTCTTAAGTTTGTCTTAAGTTTGTCTTAAGTCTGTCTTAAGTCTGTCTTAAGTTTGTCTTAAGACAAACTTAAGACAAAATCCTAACTTCTGTGAATACCAAAAGTAGTAAATTAAGGGTTTTGTCTTAAGTTAGTTCTGTGAATCGGGCCCTATATGCTTATCTGCTCCCAATCCAAAGTTATCTCTTAATAAAGGCAATACAGTTTTAATCAATGGGAGAGATAGGCCTTGCTCAGGGAAAAAAAGACTAAGGGTTTTTTCACTGCTAGCTCAGGTAAAATTTAAACACACATGTCCTCCTTTTAAATACAATGCAGTCTGCCCTGTGAGCCTTTAGAGCCTACCTAAGGGGATACTTCTAACTATTAGAAAGGAAGGTTTAGGCCTGCAAATGTTTACTTTGCCAGGTCGAAATGGCAATTTAAAACTGCACTATGGGCTACAGTGGCAGGCCTGAGACATGTTTTAAAATTCCTGTTTAGTGGTGGTACTATGAGTCCTACAGGCCCACTAGTAGCATTTGATTTACAGGATTTACAAGTAGGATCATTTACTAGGTACGTACAAGTAAATTAAATACACCAATTAGGAGTAGTCCCATTTAACCATGTTTGAAGGAAAGAGTACAAGTACTCGCTTGGCAGTGGTAAAATGCACAGAGCCTTACTATGACTGCAATTTCAATGACTGCACTCAACAATGACAGATGGCCCTAATAAGGCTATGAAGTGACCTTGCATCATATATGGTTTCCTACTTTATAAGTAATATTAGCAGGCCTGTTTTCCTCACATAGGTAGAATGTTTGAACATCAATAGAGCACAATGGTGTAACTCATCTGTAGAGATGTTATGAGGTGTGCCCTTCAGCTGAACCCAGACACTTTAAATTAGTCTTTAGGGTTGTAGATTTCAGTACAAATGATATAGGCACTTTTTAATCTAGCACTGCCTTTAGATAGTCAAAGCCGCAACATTTTGCTATGCTATTAGGTGAAATGTACTTCCTCATTGAGTGTGATCTCTCTGCTTACTAGAACTTCTAAAGTTGCTGGTGCACAGCCTTTAAATTCCTTTGAATTTTGATTTCAGTTGTTATCTTGAGTAAATATTTTGGGTGCTCCACTGGTGGCGTCCTCCGTCCATTTGACGTCTGTGTGTACTAAATGAATGCTTAGGTTCCTATAGAGAATTGACTCCACGGAATATTTGCGCTTTTTAAACAATGTTTTAATTGTTTCAATATTCTTAAATACATGTCAAAAATTTACGTCATTTCATTTTTCATGCTTTTTCAAAAACAATATATTTTCCACATATACTTAGATGGCTCCTATGTTTCGGGCAGAAAGCCCTTCTTCAGGGAGCATCTCTAAAACATGAAATCATAGCACATGTTTTTATTACGTCCTTATATCTTATATCAAACCAATATGCAGTACATTTATGTTCCTATTCTATGAGTCCTTATAACCCGTGAAGGCAACATGTGTGAACATTATACTGTGTAGTGCCCCATGTGCTTGAGCATATGTGTATTTATCCCCTAATTCGAATGTGCCCAAAGTGTGAGTAACAAAACCGAAAGACGCGAGTATGCACTCACATTGCGCTTATCGGTTGTATTCTCTTTGAGTCTGTTTATAAAAACAAGAAAAAACGAAAATAAATAAGCATTCGGTAGTGCTTTTTGTATAGCTGTCCATTGCAGGACAACTAGTCAAAGTCAGGTCAAGTCAAAAATAGCTTTATTCGACTGTTAAAAAAGCAATCATAAAAGCTTACATATTAAAAACTAATCATATTTCAGTTCACTTTACAGAGTCACCGAATTAATAAAATGAAAAAAGTAGATTATAAAAACACACACAACAATTCAGTTATGGAAAATTTCCATTCAAGGCAACCTCACTATACATAAAGTGCTCTACATGATCATATACTTTCTGTGATGTACCACTTTTTTCAGGAAGACTGTAGTTATTACAACCCCTCTTTCATTGTCCAAGTATTGTATACTTAGCAAGGCCGGACGACATTGGCGCAGACCCATCTGTCTCAAAAAGGGCATTAAGATCCCACGCCTAATAAATGCATACAATTTACAAAATAAGAAAACATGCATGGTACTTTGGGGCAACACATCATCACAGGGACACAGCTGCAAATCACGCGACCAGTCGTTTACAGTTGGGAAGCTAACCACCATAAGGGATTTTTTGGACTGATACAAGGTGCCCCCAGAATTGGAGACATCATACATCAGGCCAACTTCTCACATTGGTGGCAGCGGTGGGATTTGAGCTTGCTGTTGTTTTACCATTGCAATCTTTTTATCAAATTGAAAGATCACATTAAGTATCATAGGTACATATAAACAAAGCTTACATATTTAAGTTCTACTGAACTTAGTAGTTGTAGATCAAAGGGCCTAGCACACCCTGCCTACAACTCACTAGCAAGGTACAATAGGAAAACACTTAATGTAGGTAAGTGCATCACTTACACCTCACTAGAGTCATGTCTGGCACACGTGAGCAACCCATTGCTATGCCTGTGGTAGGTGACCTTACCAAGGCACCTTCCAGCTATGACAAACTCAGCTTCAAGGACTTGACTGCCTTGTGCACTGCAAGGAAGCTGAGAAGGGGTCACAACCCCACCATTTCTGTCCTGATAGCCATCCTAGAGAAGGATGATCTTGAGAAAGCTAGTGCAGTTCCCTCAGGTAGTTCAGGAGAAGGAGTGAATCCCCCAGATACTGAGAACACCACCCCAGAGGTAGAAGATGAGGAGGTGGACCCTGAATCAGAAGGTGAAGAGTCAGATCAGGATCAAGGGGATATCCAGGTACAAGTTGGTAGGCTTAATCAAGCCAACTTGGACCTACATGGAAATGGAGAGTGCCTCCCCAGAGTCCATAACAGAATACTCCCAGGCAATAGAAGGGAGAGATCTCCTTCCAGGGACTCTCACCTTTCTAGTGCCTCAAGGGAATCTCAAAGGGGAAGGACTTCCACCCAGAGAAAAGAGCATAGGGCCAGAATGAGAGCTGTCAAACTCCAGATAGAGAGGGAGGAAGTAGCCCTGGCCCAAGCTAAACTTGCATTTTTCCTAGAGAGAAAGACAGGTCCTATGATAATAGAAACCTGACAAAGATTGTGCCCCCCCTCCAAGGAAGGGGATGACATCCACAAATGGATGACTGCTCTGGAGAGAGCCTGCATGGTACAGCAGGTCCCTCAAGAACAGTGGGCAGCAATCTTATGGTACTCCTTTTCTGAGAAAGGGGGAGACAAGCTCCTCACTGTTAGACCTGAGGATGCTAAAAACTACTCTGTCCTGAAGTATGCTCTTATTGATGGGTTTGGCCTAACCACTGAGCAATACAGGTTGTTGTTCAGAGATACCCAAAAAGCTCAGACTCAGGACTGGACTGATTTTGTTGATTGTGCCACTAAGGCTCTGGAGGGTTGGCTGCAGGGAAGTAAAGTCTCAGACTATACAGGATTGTACCGTCTGATAACGAGAGAACAGATCCTTAATAACTGTCAGAACCAGCTATTGCATCAACACCTTATTTACTCAGATCTGACCTCTCCCCAAGAATTGGGAAAGAAGGCAGGCAAGTGGGTCAGAACAAGGGTTAAGCAGAAACCCCAGAACCATGGAGGTGATCAAAAGAAGGCAGACCAGAAGGGTGGGGATAAGAAAGAAAAAGAAAAAGACCAGAAGTCTTCTTCAGGCCCCCAAAATAATTCTAATAAGGAGGGTGGTTCCCAAAATGGAAACAAGAAGAAGAAGAATGATGGCCCAAAGAAACCTTGGTGCAATAACTATAAGTCCACTTCCCACTGGGGTAGTGAGTGAACTAAGAAAAATCCAGTCCCTACCACTGCAGCCCCTAAGGCTCCTGCACCCCCTAGTACAGTTAGCAGTGGTGGTACACAACCCAAGGGTATAGCGGGGTTAACCCTGGGTACTGGGATGGAGTCTGGCCTAGTCAGAATCCCTACTCAGGCAGTTCTGCTATATGATGTGGACATGTCTGTGTCCACTCCTATGAGTCCCAGTACTTTGGGCAAATATAGGCAGACGCCTTTGATTAATGAGAAACTGACTCAGGCCTACAGGGACACATGTGCCAGTGTCACTATGGTGACACCTAACTTTGTGGACCCTGGACAAATCATACTAGGTGAGAACTACCTAGTGACCAATGCTAGAAATGCCACTACTACACATAGTGTGGCTGTTGTTAAATTCTCCTGGGGAGGGGTAACTGGCCTCAAGAAAGTTGTTGTGAGTGCAGACCTCCCAGTTGACTGTCTTTTGGGCAATGATCTAGAGGAATCCTTATGGTCAGAAGTGGAGTATAGGACTCATGCAGAAATGCTAGGGATTTCAGCACATGTCCTTGCTGTAACCAGGTCCCAGGCCAAGAGGTGCCTACCTGAACCTGTGGTGGATCTTGAAACAATAGACCAACCACAATCCAAGAGGAAGAGCAAGAGGGTTAAGGCAAAGCCTTCCCACTTGCCCCAGGTTGAGGATCAGCCCTCTCAGGAGGATGATTCTGTGACCCAAGAGGAGACTTCCTTGAAGAGCTTGAACCTGATCAGGTTGAGTTTCTGGGGACAGGGGGCCCCTCAAGGGCAGATCTGGGGCAGGCTCAGTTAACTTGCCCTTCTCTTGAACCCCTCAGACAGCAAGCTGCTGCTGAGGCTGCTGGGAATGCTCAAGGTACCCATAGAGTGTATTGGGATGATGGGCTCCTTTATTCAGAGGCTAGAGGCCCCAAGCCTGGTGCTACCAGGAGGTTGGTTATTCCTCTGCAATTTAGGGGCTTCCTTCTCACCTTGGCCCATGATATTCCCCTTGCAGGACACTTAGGCCAGAATAGGACTTGGGACAGGCGTGTCCCTCACTTTCATTGGCCTCACTTGTCAGAGAATATCAAGGAGTTTTGTCGCTCCTGTGAAACCTGCCAAGCCAGTGGCAAAGCAGGTGGAACAACAAAGGCCCCCCTTATACCTTTACCTGTGGTGGGGGTGCCCTTTGAGAGAGTTGGGATTGACATTGTTGGACCAATGGATCCCCAAACAGCATCTGGGCACAGATTTATCCTGGTGGTAGTGGATCATGCCACCAGGTACCCAGAGGCAATTCCCCTGAGGACCACAACAGCTCCTGTTGTGGCAAGGGCCCTACTTGGAGGATTCTCCAGAGTGGGCTTTCCAAAGGAGGTACTTTCAGACAGAGGTACCAACTTTATGTCTGGATACTTAAAAGCAATGTGGAAAGAGTGTGGAGTAAACTATAAGTTTACCACACCCTACCATCCACAGTGCAATGGGCTTCTTGAAAGGTTCAACAAGACCCTAAAGGGAATGATAAAAGGGTTACCTGAAAAGCTTAGGCGAAGATGGGACATCCTTTTACCCTGCTTGCTCTTTGCTTACAGAGAGGTCCCACAGAAGGGGGTTGGCTACAGCCCTTTTGAACTTTTGTTTGGCCACCCTGTGAGGGGTCCATTGTGTCTTGTGAAGGAAGGATGGGAGTTACCTCTCAAAAAGCCTAAGCTTGATATTGTGGACTATGTACTTGGTATCCGCTTCAGGATGGCTGAGTACATGGAGAGAGCATCCAAAAACCTGGAAGCCAGCCAAGAATTACAGAAAGCTTGGCATGACCAAAAGGCTGTTCTGACCGAGTACCAGCCAGGGCAGAAGGTGTGGTTGTTGGAGACAGTGGCCCCAGCAGCTCTCCAAGACAAATGGTCTGGACCCGACATCATTCTTGAGAAAAAGGGAGAGGTCACCTACTTGGTGGACCTTGGCACCCATAGGAGCCCCCACAGGGTGCTCCATGTAAACAGATTGAAGGCATATGTGGACAGGGCAGACATGGGATTACTCATGGCTACAGATGGGGAACAGGAGGAAGAGAGTGACCCTCTCCCAGACTTCTTATCCCAAAACCCTGATGATGGTTCAGTAGATGGAGTAGCCTTGGCAGGCAGCCTCTCTGAACAGCAGCAATGGGACTGCAGACAAGTGTTGCAAGCTCATAGACATATGTTTTGTCTTACACCCAGTCAAACTAACTGGTGCACCCATGAGGTGGACACTGGTGACAGTCTGCCTGTGAAGAATAAAATCTACAGGCAACCTGACCATGTCAGGGATTGTATAAAGGCTGAGGTGCAGAAAATACTTGAACTTGGAGTTATTGAGCCATCAGAGAGCCCATGGGCCAGCCCAGTGGTCCTTGTGCCAAAACCCCATACCCAAGATGGAAAGAGCGACATTAGGTTTTGTGTGGACTACTGAGGTCTCAATGCTGTCACTAGGACAGATGCTCATCCTATTCCAAGGGCAGATGAGCTCGTAGATAAATTGGCTTCTGGCAAATTTCTGAGCACATTTGATCTTACAGCTGGCTATTGGCAAATCAGGTAAGCTGAGGAGTCCAAGGCCAAAACAGCATTCTCAACCCCCAGTGGACATTATCAGTTTGTGGTAATGCCATTTGGTTTGAAGAATGCACCTGCCACTTTCCAAAGGTTGGTGAATCAAGTCCTTGCTGGGTTGGATGACTTTTGTGCAGCATATCTAGATGATATTGCTGTCTTCAGCTCCACCTGGGAGGATCACCTGATCCACCTGAAGAAAGTTCTGGAGGCCCTGCAAAAGGCAGGCCTGACTATCAAGGCTACCAAGTGCCAGATAGGGCAGAGCAAGGTTGTGTACCTGGGCCACCTAGTAGGTGGGGGTCAGGTTCAACCATTGGAGAGCAAGATACAGGCCATACGGGACTGGGCTCCTCCAACTACCCAGACACAAGTCAGAGCCTTCTTGGGCCAGACTGGGTATTACAGGAAATTTGTAAAAAACTATGGGTCCATTGTGACACCATTGAATGATCTGACATCCAAGAAGATGCCCAAAAAGGTTCAGTGGACAGTTAGCTGTCAAAAGGGCATTTGATGACCTGAAGAAGGCCATGTGCTCTGCACCTATCCTGAAGAGTCCTGACTACTCCAAAGAGTTCATTGTCCAAACAGATGCTTCTGAGTTGGGGGTGGGAACTGTGCTTTCACAACTTAATGTAGATGGTCAAGACCAGCCCATTGCTTTTATTAGCAGAAGGCTGACCCCTAGAGAGAAACTTTGGTCAGCCATTGAGAGGGAGGCCTTTGCTGTGGTTTGGGCCCTGAAGAAGTTGAGACCATACTTGTTTGGCACTCACTTCCTAATTCAGACAGACCATAAGCCCCTCTTGTGGCTTAATCAGATGAAGGGTGAAAATCCCAAACTGCTCAGGTGGTCCATTTCCCTACAGGGGATGGACTTTACAGTGGAGCACAGACCAGGGACTGACCATGGCAATGCAGATGGTCTCTCCAGGTATTTCCACTTAGAACATGAAGACTTATCTGGTCAAGGTTAAGTTTAATGTCCCTGCGTTTGGGGGGGGGGGGTTGTTTAGGAGAGTAGGGTCCGCTTTCCTATGGTCACCCCAAATTTTTGCTTTTTGCTTCACTGGTTTTCGACTTAATGTGGCTGTGGGCCTGCTAATCAGACACACAGCCTGCTGTTCTCTCTCTAAATTAACAGACATGTACTATAGGTACATCACCAATTGGTACTGGACACCTTATCAGCCCCTGTACAGTGCACTATAGGTGCCCAGGGCATAGGTGCATCCAAGGCCTACCAGGGGCTGCAGCATATCTTTTGCCACCCCTGGCTGGCCATTCAAATAGACACAACTGGCTGATAACTCAGCTGGGGCAAGGTGGTGTAATCACCCCTTGCTTAGATATAGTATACCTGTATCTAAACTTATATCTGGACACATTTATACCTAGCAGTCACTCCTATGGCAGGCCTTAACAATCCTGGAGGCAGAGTGCTTAGTTTTATGTGAGATGGTGCTCTAGCATGATCTGAGCCTGTCTGCAGCTTTCGGAACCATTTCCTTATAGCTGTTTCAGGATATTGCCATACCATATACTCTTAAGTGCATTATAATCCTTGCAGTTATTGCTAACTTTGGTTTGGCTTTATCAAAACATGTCGTGTAAGGTGTCATACACTTTGGAATACTACCCCCTCACCAGTTCTGGCGACGGGGGCAGCATTCCACCCTTCTAGAGGGAGAAGACATTACTTTACTTAAAACGAGGTTAATCCTAACCAGAGCCTCAGCATCACAAAATGGATGCTGCTGCCCCGACACAAGTCTGGCCTCCTGCTGCTGACCGAAACCTGGCAGGGGAGGCTTGGACAAAGAATTTCCTGTCACAGGGAGATGCTACACCACCCCAGACAGGAGATAGTGGATTGGAGCAGGGAGGGTTGAAAGAAACTAGACACTGCCCGGGGCACACAAGGTGTCCCATGCAAAATCCAGTCAAACCGGTTCTGGGGCACTCCAGCCCCAGCTCTGGCGCGAAACTGGACAAAGGGAAAGGGGTGTAACCACCCCCTTCCTGGGTCCCTCCTGGGTCCCACCCATAGGAGGGACCTAGCAGGCAATCCAGCCCCTTGATTTGGAATAAAGGTGGGAGCAGTGCCAATGCACATCAGATTATCCTGACTGAAACTTATGAAACAAAACTCTGGACCCTTCGACATCCTACTCGACGTAGAAGACTGAAGAATCTCCCTTGTGGTCAAGGAGTGACCACCCTCTGCAAACAGGCACCATCCAGCGCCTCACCGTTTGCTTTGTTGCAGTTCCCGCTAGAACTCGAGCAACAGAGATCAACAAGACCCAGCTTCCCTGACTTTTAACAGCCCGATCCACAGTCCCAGCGAATCTGAGACCCGTGGAGGTGACGTGAAGCGTGGAGCCGGCCATCTTGGAAAAAACAACAAAGTGCTGACCGTGCAGCTCCCAAGGCACCCTCGAAGCTGTGCATTGGGGTTTTAGAAGCCCCAGCCCTGAGCAGCTTTTGCACCAAAGATCTCCCCTCCACACTCACCGAGTGCTGCGTGGGGCCGTTTTGCATTTTTCTGCTCAACGCGTTGGTCCGGTCACTTGCCCGTTGGCTAGTGGCCCCAGTACCGACAAAACCTTGAATTTGCTCAGCTAGTCTGGTTGCTCCAGACTGGCCCTCGCTCCCCTGAAAAGGAGCACCCGATCTGACCTTGCTGTTCCGATCAAGAAGCGATCTTCCAATCCTGCATGGGTTGCGCTTGCCAAGGCTTGTTAACTCCGATCCGGAAGCCGACACCGCCGACAGTGAGAGCCTTTATGAAACAGCTCGTGATCCACTCCAGGACATCCTCGGTGCCCCAGAGTCTACGTGGCAGCGGAGACAAGCTTCTCAACAACCACCTGATTGCGCCCGACATTGCCTGGTTCCCTCCTGGTTCCTTCCTGGTCACTGGTTAGTGACCCAAACTCTGTCCCCTCTGCTTTCAGGTACTCTACATCTTCGATCCACCCTTGGATCCAACCGGACTCTTCTCTCCTGGCCGCCTGCAGCATCTTCATCTCCAGGCACCATAGATCTACACGACGAAATCCGACACACTTTGGCACCTGTGGGTGAGGTAACTCATGAACGCCGGTGCTCCTGTAGTGGTTTACACCTCTAGTGTCTAAGTTTCAAGTTTGGTAATTCTAGTCCAGTCCAAAGACTCCTAAAACTGTAACTCGATAACTTTTAAGCACCATTGACTTTGCATTGGTGCATGTGTGTGCTTTTAGCGCTGCACCCGAGTCCCGCGGGCTACTCCCGTCCTAACTGCTGTTAGTCCAGTGTAGTCCCAGCGATTCCCAAGGCCCCAGGCCCCAGGCCTTACCACTGTTCGTAAAGTGATACTTATACCACTTTTTTAATATATGGTTTGAGTGGCCACCGGCCTCATCCATAAATGTGCAACTTTCATATGTAAAACTGTGCTTTTGTTTAAACGCTTGTGCTTCTCTACTCATAAAGACAGAGATTTATACAGGGGATTATTCTAGTAATAAATACATATATTTTTATAATATATAACTTGTGTGGTGTCCTTTCATTTGATATTAAAGGATTGCATATGGTAAAACTGCTGGCTTCACATGCCCTCTTGAGTTTAGCCTGAAGGCTGCTTAGTCCATGCTACCATTAGGATAGCTTGTCTTTTTAGGTTGTCTTACAACCACCACCATAAGGGATTGTTTGGACTGATACAAGGTGCCCCCAAAATTGGAGACATCATACATCAGGCCAACTTCTCACAGTTGGGAAAACCACTACTACACACAGTAAGTGTTCAATGTTCAGACTGTGCCCAGAACCCACTCACTCAATACACCCCAGCTACATTAACTGGAGAAACCCCTTCTACTCACAGTATGCTCTCAGTGCATAGACTGTGTGTAGAGCCCATTTTCACCAGTCATCCAAACCCCCTTAGGTGGGCATGCCAAGGCTATGCATAGCCTGGGCTCACTATGCTGCTCCTAATGAAGAGCGCACCTTTTCCAAACACCAAAGTCCAATTAGCTGGACCAGCCACTACTATACAGAGGCTGCGCTCTCTGTGCAGCTCTTTACTGAGAGCTCACCCCCTCCACATAGTCAAGCCTCCAAAGAGGTCCTCTTCCCATCTGCGACTGACTTACCACCTTCACTGAGGAGGAAGTAAAGAATAATGTTTTGTGGGCAGAAAACAGATGCAAAACATTAATACATATCTGTCACACCTAGGCAATAGGATGTGGAAATGAGGAACATAAGGGGGACTACATCTCCCAGAAAACCTATATGATAGTCCTACCTCTCTATCACCTTTTCTGCTATCTAAACACTCCCCTTTCCCTTTCACCTTGCTTGCCACTTGTGTTTGTGAGCCGTGTTCCAGAGGACTCGCATTGGCGTTTTCTTCATGTTACTAGTGCCGAGTTAGCCTGCCTACAATCAGCCTTGGCATTATTTTTCTTGAACTTGCCTTCGAGTCGCGCTGCTGCGCGACCCTGTTCCTTGCCTCGCTAGGGATGTGCGAGAGACCTAAGGGTACACTTTAGCTGTCGAGTATTTCTCCTGGTACGCGAGTGCGTACGGTAGCTAAGAAACTGCTGAACAACGCGCATGATTGTAAATTGTAATGCGCTGATCGTTGTGTTGCGGTTCATTTTCTAAACGCAGTGTGGCAGACTAACACCGCGTTCACTAAGGAACCTCTCCGGTCACAGTGCTTGGTAAATTTTTTCTTACTTCTTCCCGTTCTTTGCCGATGCCTGGAGCCGGAGCCTGATACTTGTCAGACGTTGTCAGTAGCAGTGAGCAGTAGGAAGTTTCCTGCTATTTATTCTGAAGGACCGTTTCTTTGGGCTTTCACTCGACATACCAAATAGAGCTAAGTACATGTCCTTACTCCTTGCTAAAGGATTCTGTCTTATGAGACCAAGTGGATTGAGAGCTGTATCTCAATCAGTGACTAACATAGAAGACATTGCACCTTGTTTATTTTCATTCCTTTATTTTTTCCTTTTTTGAGCCTTTTTTCTTGGAGTGAATGTGGTTGCCCAGACATGTAAGTTTATGAACAAATGTTTAAGATAGTATGTTTAGCTAAGGGATGGCAGGGACGTACTTACCTTGTTATGGTGTTTCTGCTACAGGAAACCTGGGACGAGTAAGGAAGTGAAGGCATTCCGTTCCACTACACGCCACTAGATGTTTTATGCTGCCACATCTTTATTGTTTCCTTTGTCCCTTTTTACCCTTTCCCCAGATATGGTGTAGTCTGTGGAGTGATATCTTAATCTCGCAGGTAGTGCCATAGAAAGGGATAAGGTATCTTAGCATCGCTCCTGCTGTATCTGGCATAAAGGTTAGTGAACCTTTAGTTATCTGTGACAATATCAATGCAAATCAATATTTGGAAAGGACTGCTAAACATGCCAACCCCAAACAGCGATTCATATCATGTTACCAAATGTCTATTTGTAGTTTGTACGTTAAGAAAAGCCTTTTTGCTGTCGCAAACAACTGGATTTTGCTAATTGAGCCCTTTGCAACTGAAAAAAGGCTACAATCATCTTGCTCATAGTCTTTTGATTTAAACAAGCAAGAATGCCTAATAAAAAGTTAGTTCACAAACTCATGTGCACTAAACTTCAGTGTCCCTTAAGCAATACCTACTCTGATCATGTGAGATAAGAAAGTCAAGAGGATTGCAGCTGCAGGAGGCATGACTGCACACGCTGCTGTGAAACTGCACTATTTAAAAAATATGAACTCAGCAAAAAGTGTCCACAAAATAATGTCAACCATTCACAAACCATCTTTAAACAAAATGTGTCTCCCACCACAACAGCAGGGAGCATTTGGCATTGGCTTCCATTTGCCTCCCTCATATCTTCTATGCATAACGTTCAATCTCCAGTGTCATATTCCTTGCTGCATCAGGTCGACCATTCTCTGAATGCACCCAGGATGGGAAGAAAATATGCATACTTGAATAGGCTGCATTCTAAATTAACTGATATTTTAAGAAAAAAAAAACATGGAGATGGCCCTAAGAGTGGTCTTCAGAGAGACTGCTGGTAAGTGTTGCCAGCAGAGTTTTTCTGAGAGCACTGGCTACGTGAAATGTACTGATTAGCAGTTTCATTAGAGTTCCTATGGCAACAGTTGACCAGAAGTTTAAACAAAGAACAAGAGGAGGCTGGACACAGGCAACAGGTTGGTTGTAAATCATGGTGATGGTCACAAATAACAAGTCACCAAAGTCACTTGGATTCAATCTCACCGTCAAAAAAACGGTGACTCAAGCCTACTTGTGTCAGCATGTCTCATGAAGGGCCTGAAGAATTATGATCACATCACTTCCAACCTGCTCCCACTGCAGGCCTGCACCATTTTCAAAGCCAGATGCATTTTTAACAAATCCATTGTGATCCGACCCTGTGTATCTGACTGGCAATCTCACTATTTCTAATGGCTCTTGGCACACCTGCAGCCAGAAATCCATCAGACCAGAGACTAAGAAGTGTTTTCTGTCTGCGTAATGATAGAGTGCGCAGGTCACCTGACCAGTTTTACCATACCCACCTGGGCCCATATAACAACAACTTACAATGAGTTTTAATCAGGTAACCTGTGCATTTACTCCAGTCAGTGATTTATATCTCTTTTAGGACCTATACCATTCACTTACCAATCCTTGTTATCGGTACCTAAAGTCCTAAGGGATCAAGGGAGTTAGCAAGAAAATAGGTAGAAAAATAACAATTGCACTCATATAATTACCACAAAGTCGAGAAAGGTTTAAACTCTTTATCTAAAATTCTTAAATGTCATAATCCAAACAATGAATGTCAATGATATTTCAATTTAGAAGAAGATAAAGATTAAAATGAGAATATGCAAAGATTTTATAAGACAGAGGCAGACAGAAGCAGAGGACGGCCCGGGACCAGGGTTCAATTCCCGACACGGCAGGGTCGTGGACCAGGGTCAGCGGACTCGATAATTCTCGCTTCGGTGTCTAGTCTAACCAGGGATCACACTCGGCAACTCTGGGCATTAGCTTGCCTCATCTCCACAACGGCCCCCCACATACACCGGGGATGCCTGGTTTCACCTTGGAGATACCCAGCAGGGATCATCTCACAGGGAAAGCCAGGACGGGTTCCCCAGTGGTCTACAGCGCTGGGACGCCCCATTGCTGGGGTAGCCATGCGCTTTACAAGACAACCTAACATAACATAACCTAACAGTCTTTAAGCATTTGACATTAGGGAGGGTAAAGAACAGGAAACAATACAATGACAATACCCACACAGTATATTTACCTAGAATGGTGTGAAGACTAATCCTGGCCACGGATCAGTCAAAGGATAGAACCCCAAAGTTCAAGTGCCAGCAAGACAACAGGTGCCAACCAGAAAATCCGGACAGGATGCAGCCAGATTGGATCAGTACAGGACCACCACATGCTAAGACCGGCACCCACAGTTAAAGTTGCTACGCCAGCGCTACAACCCTCTCTGCAGCTAACAGCCAAACCCAGTTTGGGTTATCGAATTCTCCGACAGAGTGCTCCGCCAGCACCCTTGCTCCCGAACCCCGATTGGGTTATCGAACCTTCTGACAGAGTGCTCCGCCAGCAACTCTGCTCTTCATCACCTATTGAGTGCATTGGGTCAGTGACAGGTGAGCTTTTCGGACAAGTCGTACAAATTATCTAGCTAAACCTACTCTAGTTATACTATTTTCTAGGGCAGTGTACAACCCCCCCCAATGTTGCAAGTATAAGGATCCCCAATTTTGATTGGACAAAGGAAGAGGAGTGGTCATTACACCATACCAAAATGAAACTTTTCTCTTGCATATTGTAATTAACGTTCCTGTCCATCATTTTATTTTCCCATACACTTTTATTCCACCCATCAATGAATGTTCTAATAGTAATACATTGTTAATATATTTGTACAGTTGGTCTTCCTCTTGTGAGGTCAAAAGGTAAGCTTCCCAGGCGCATCTCAGTCGAGACTGTCCTTGGCATTCATTCAATGCCATGATTCGAGCGTTTCTGAATTCTGGTGCGCATGTGCGGGGTGGATTTTCAAAATGGAGTCACAGATACATCTCAGGCCCAAAACACGAGCTAAGAGCAAAGTGAAAAAGTAACAGTTTTAGAACAAAGATTAAATGAATGCACTGTACACCACTTATCTCTACTCTATTCCCATTACTTTATTTTAACTATTGCATTAATTATTAGGCAAAACTAACAGCTTAGCAAAAGCAGCAATCCAAGCTTCTTGCGTGTTGGGACACAGAGCAGAGTTCTTAGTTTTAGTGCGCAGAAGCAAAAGTTTCCCACCAAAGCAGATAGTACGTGATGTCACGTGAGTGTGACAGACGCATGCGCAGTAAGAAATCCCGCGTAGCAGCAGCCATTTTAGTGCAAGCGCATTAATGTTAGTAAAACACATCTGCAAGCTTCCCTTAGATACCTAATATGTCGTGTAATGCAATTTTAGTAAGACAAAACATGTTATTTAGTAAGTTATGAGTTATTAGAGAGGGTTGAGTACAAGCAAGTCGCTCTACGTGCGCAACCTTGCTCCATCAATCCCCTCTTTGATGATATTTTATATCATCACTAATTAATGAAACATTTCACTCAACTCAATTCCTTCAAACTTTCTGTTTTGTTTCTTTTCATAATTCATGTGAAAGTTTTTCACTTTCTTGTATATATTTCCATTCAATTCTTCTAACTCAAGTTCATCAATATTTCTCTTTTTGCCTCTTTTATTTACTGTATATGTCTTTTTGTGCTTTCGACAATTGCAACAAATCATTATCCCTAAAATCAGTAGGGCTATTCCCACCATTGTCATCAGTATTTTACCTACAACATTTTTCCCTATATTAGAAAGCCAACTACCTATGGAGGAGAGACCATCTGTAAGTCTCTTCCCTGCACTGTCAACCTCCAGTGGTTTGAGTTCTCTTTCCAAATGTGTAATATTTCTTACATACCTTTTGATTTCCACACTTTTGGCAGGTATGTAAGTGCAACAATGTTGCGCTTTCAACATTTTACAGACTCCACCCTCTTTTGCTAATAATGTATTAAGAGCAAGGCGATTTTGTAAAACCATTGATCTGATCGCAACCAATTTGGTATTGATCATCCAAAATCCTCCAGCAGTGTCAGTCGATAAACGATCCACCATTGTTGACAATTTGCAAATTCTTTGAGTGTTCAGAACCACTCCCACTGAAGGTATTATTGCACTACATATATCACCTACAATTTCAGCAAAAATTGCTCTTTTACTACGTATTAGTCTATTAGTTTCATCATTGTTTCCAGTGTCTTTATTTACATGATATACCTTCGGTAATACAATTCCAAAATCGCAACTCCCATACCAATGGTCAGGCAATTTAAAATATGCTTTGTTCCCGCAAATATAATATATTCCAGGAAACACAGGTTCAGTCCCATCTTTGAATCCCCAACCCCCAATTACCTTATAATTGTGTTCACGCTCACTGGAACCAATGAATATATTGTTATAATAACTCGTTCTTTCCCTGCGGAGACAGAGTTTCCCTTTCTTTTCGAAATCCAGCAACATAGCAGCTTGAGTCTTGCCATTAGAGGTAAACCCTGCATTTTTAGCCCATTTGGGAATCTTTCGTTTCTGATCAGTGGCTTTTCTCTGGAAATCCTGTCTCCTTTTCTCAACTAAATTCAAAAATATTTTCATGTAAAATGCATGTTAAATTGTTCTTGTGTGCTTAAGCTGTATCTATAGTACCTATTTTTAGAAAATATTCACCCATATACCGTGTTACATCACTTTTAGTATGTACTATGTATAGGCAGTTCAGAAAATATCACATCTGAGTTACAATAGTAATACAGTAAGGGTCCTTTCTTATAGAATAGACTAGCTAAAATACTACATGAAATATCATAGGTCAAAGGCAAATGATAGTAAGTCACGCCTTCAGCTACTGATGTCGGTAATTTCCATGGCTTCTACATCATGTACTAACAAGTTAGCAAAAACATTCAAGTGTGTTCTATGTTTAACTCTACTATAGTGTAATCCTTCCTCATCTGATGCTTCTAAATCTACTTTCTGTTGTTTAATGCTAAGTGCCTTCTCGTGTGTATCAATTTTTTCAGGAACATCTACTTTCTCAGGTATATTAGTGTTATTCTTCATGTCTCTACTCATTATGGGGCCTCATAGGATAGCGGACAGACCTCCGTCCGTCCGCCACCCCCATGGTGGAGGGGCCGTCCGCAGGGGCAGTGGCGGTCCCTCCGGTGCAATTAGGATCTGACCGCCACCCTCGCGGCAGGTGCTGCTTGAAGCAGCACCCGCCGCAAGGTTAAAAATGCATGCTTCACATTTACATGCAAAAAGCGGCAGGCACCGCGCGGTGTGTGTGTGTGCACCCCCGACACCCTGGGGGCCCGCAACGGGCCCCCAAACACCAAAGACCACATGCTTTTTCACGACGGAAAAGCCACAGCGGAAAAGCATGTTTTCTACCCCATCCTAATATGGCTGGCCGTGTCTGATAGACACCGCCTCCATATTAGAGCTTTTCCGCCACGGTCGGAAGGCGACCGTGGCAGAAAAGCAGCGGACGGTCTTCCCATCCGCCGATGACACCCCAGCCATTTTAATCTGGTCTTTGTAGGCACCGCAGTGGTGAATCCGCATCCTCCGGGCCGGTGGTGCCTTCCGCCGGCCTGGAAGATGCGGATTCACCGCAATCCTAATCGGCCCCTATATACGGAATAGCTACTGTCCGTCCTAACCATACTATGAGTACTATCACTATACTACATATGCATATTCTACAGTAGGTTTTTAAACAGTTTCTTTTCGGTCTTCCATTAACAGTATGATCAGCCATTTCTGACCAAGGAGATTTAACCCTTCTTTGTAACTCTTACACAGTCTTTTAACTTGGGAACATTTCTCAAGTTGGTCTCACTTCTTTGTCAGTCTGCTCAGCAATTAATTTGTCATCACTTTCGTCACTTATTTCTAAGTTTTCGAAATCTTCAAGGATGACGTAAGTCCATTCAGGGCCTCTGTATTCATTATTCAGTCTTTTCAAGCGTGGACTCCTTCTTCTGGGTTGCACTGTGAATGGTCCAGTCTGAATGGACATCTCATTTACTTGTTCTGGTTCTTCATTTATTGTCTTAAGGCAAAATTTCTGTCTTTTGACAAACCTAGGCCACTTATCTCCTTTTCTGAGCCTTTTAGCTGGCACTGTGCTCTGTCCTTCAAATGCTCTCTTATTTTCATTTAGTTGTGGCACATCTATTTCAATGCTGTCCTCTGTATCCCTCTCTGTCTGACTAGGTCCAGGTCTTATCTCTGTTTCTTCTGCCTGGTTACTAATCTGATCTTGTTCAGGTGTTTGCTGAATTTGACTTTGACTTTGATTTGATTCGCCTTCTTCTTCTGAACATTTTTTTCTACACCTACCTGATCCTGCTCAAGCTCTTTGAACCCTTGATTTTCTGCCGCCTGAGCTCTCGCCCTAGTACCTATCTGTCCCTTCACAGACTCAGGAGTTCTTCGTGGAGTGTCGATTGTCTGAGTAATTTGATCTTTCCTTATCTGGTCCTCCTCGGAATTACTACTGGCTTGGATTTCTGTAATCTGAGTTTGTTCTTCTAGACCTATCTCATCCTCGATATCACTCTGACTGTCTAGATAAGTCTGACTTCTGGTTCTCACGTATTCTGCTGGTATGTCGACTACTGGAATCCAATCATCCTGACTGGTGCTCGGTCGTTCCTCTTCTGCTACTTCAGGATCGATATCCTGGGACCCCTCAGCTGCACAACCTTCAGCTTCAGTTTCATCAGGTTCAGTCATTTTTTTCGTGTGACTGGCATGGATCCAATTCGGAATTCCATTGCACTTTAAAGCTGTGGTGGTAACCAATATCACTTGATGTGGTTTTCCCCACCTTGGTGCTAGGCAAGATTTTTGAGTATGTTCCTTAATTACTACCCAGTCACCTGGATTCAGGTCATGTGCTGGAGTTGATTGTCTGGCGACAGCATCTTCCCCATCCTGGTGAGAGATAGAACGCACTTGGTCAGCCAGTTCTTTGCAGTACTCTAATACTAAGTCATCAGATATATTTATCAGCTTATGTCCTGGCACCCATGCCTGCCTCTTTGCTCTTCCCATGAGTATCTCATGAGAGCTCAAGCCTGTATTTCTGTCTGAAATACTTCTGAGTCGAATCAGAACAAGAGGTAATGCATCAGGCCACTCTAATCGGGTGGATTCATAAATTTTTCACAATCTTGACTTGATTGTGCCATTCAGTTGTTCTATCACTCCAGAAGCCTCTGGTCGGTATGCACAGTGCAGCTTTTGCTCAATTTTGAATGCTTCAGAGATTAGACCAATTATTTCATTAATAAAATGAGACCCACGGTCTGATTCAATCATCACTGGAAAACCGAACCTAGGTAAGAGTTCTCTGAGTAGGAGTTTGGCTACAGTGATACTATCATTCCTACGTGTGGGGTAGGCTTCCACCCATTTTGAAAACAGGCAGACAATGACAAGGGTGTATTTTAGTCCTCAACAAGGGGGTAACTGGATGAAATCAATCAGTAGTCGTATGAAGGGACCCTCTGCCTTCCCAATCTTTCCTGGTAGCACTACAGTTTTCTACCCAGGATTCATTTGTTGGCAAACTAGGCACCTCTGGCAAAGACTCTCTGCTACATTCCTGAACCTGAACCAACTCTGAATAACCTGAACATGGCATCCCGCCCTAGGTGGGAATCTCCATGGAACATCCTAGCCATAGGAGCAAGCATACAGTCTGGTAACACAGGCCTACCATCAAGGTAAACAATGACGCCAACTTCACCCCTTCTCTGACAACCTATTTTTCTCCAATCTTCCCTTTATTTTGGTTCCGCTTCATTTTTCAAATCTTTCACTTCTTCCCATGTTCTCACACCTTCAAGCAACATAAGTTGGCAGCTGTTTCCAGAAGCATACATTTTCTTATTTACAGCCAGTTTATATTTGGCACAATGTTGAGCTAATTGGTCAGCATATCTGTCATCAGCTGTCACCTTGTCATTTCCGGATTGGTGAGCAGCACACTTGACCACAGTCACTTCTTTTGGCAATTGAATTGCTTCCAGCAAATCCTTTACATAGTGACCATTTTTAATAGGAATACCTAAAGAAGCCAGATACTCCCTTTGCATCCAGAGTTGGCCAAAGTCGTGCACGTCCCCGTAACCATACTGGCTATCAGTGTAAATGGTTACTTTCCAATTTTTCACAAATTTGCAAGCTTTTGTCAATGCAACCTATTCGGCTACTTTTGCAGACTTGACTCCAGGTAAATAGGATGCTTCAACTGGACCCCCAATGTGCACACTGCATAGGCAGCACTCAAACCTCCTTCTTCATGTCTCATGCATGAGCAATCTACAAATAGTTCGTATTCTGAATTTATGATTGGTTCTTCTCTTATGTCAGGACGTGGTTTAGTACGGTATTCCATCAAGTCGATACAATCATGTTCAACTTCTCCCTTCACTTCTGCAAAGTGTGAATCAGGTAACAGTGTTTCTGGGTTCAGAAGGTTACATCTAGCAATGGTTACATTTCCTGCACTTACAATTATTCGCTCATACTTAGTCAGCCGACTAGGAGTTAAATATTGGGTTTTGGTTCTTGTCAGTAATATTACAACTGCATGTGGAACATACAAAGTTACTGGATGTCCCATAGTAATGGACTCACTTTGTTCAAGACTCATGCAAGTTTCAGCTTCTGCTTTCAGACATCCTGGCAGTGCAGATGCCACTGGATCCAGTGTGGAAGAAAAATATGCCACAGGACGTCTCATTAGACCATAAATTTGGGTCAGGACTGAAAGTGCACAATTATCTCATGTATCACAGAAGAGTGCAAATTCCCTTTGAATAGTCAGGCATCCCTAGTGCCGGAGCTGTACACAGACATTCTTGTAGTTTCAAGAAAGCAGTCATGCTTTCATCATCCCATTCTACTGGGTCCTTTGCTCTCTTCTTTTTCATTTGTATCAATGGTTTTGCTAGGATTGCAAATCCCACAATCCACTGCCTGCAGTAACCTACAACTCCAAAAAAACATTCTGATCTCTTTTTGAGTTTGAGGTAGATTCATGTTTTTGATTATTCTGATCCTTTCTGAGGTAACTCTCTGACACCTCTTTCTATCTGGTGCCCCAGATATTTCACTTATGTAGTGCACAATTGTAACTTTTCAGGTGATACTTAATGTCCTCCTTCACCCAAATGATTCAGTAAAGCATTGGTATCCATAACACAGTCATTTTGAGTTTTAGACGGCACCAATAGGTCGTCTATATACTGGACCAGGACTGACTGTCTGGGCAGCACCAAGGATTCAAGACACTTTTTCAAAATTTGATTAAAAATTGAGGGGCTTTCTGTATACCCTGTGGAACGTGGTTCCAAACGTAGACATGGCTGTCGAATTCAAAAGAAAAAAGAAATTTGCTATCCGGGTGTAATGGAATTGAGAAAAATGCATGACACAAATCTCTTATGGTAAACCATCCAGCTTCCCATGGTATCTGATACAGAATCACTGCTGGGTTTGGCACAACTGGACAGCATGGGACAACAATCCTATTAATTTTGTGGAGGTCTTGTACGACCCTGTACTTTCCGCTCGGTTTCTTATGCCACGTATGGGCAAATTACATGGACTGCTCATTATTTCTTGTAAAATACTTGTTTCAACCAAGCGCTTTATTTCTGCTGCAACTCCTGCCTTTATTTCTGGGCTCATTTTGTACTGTCGAATATTTGGGTAGACTGCACCTTCTTTCACTGTTACTCTTATTGGATTGACATTTGCCATTAATCCTATATCTTTTTCTGTAAAATCCCACACATTAGGATTCACTGTATGCTGTAATTCTTCTGGTAAGTCTTCTACAGTTAACTTTTTATTCTCAGTTTCCTGTTTTGCTGACATTAGTTTATAGATTCCGTATTCATCTGGGATTGAATATTAGCACCACTTGGGGTGCAAAAGATGGTGCAATTCATTTTGCACAACAAGTCTCTGCCTAACAGATTCACTGGACTAGAATCGCGCACGACAAATTTGTGCATTTCTTTGAAAGTACCTATTCTGACTTCCATTGGTTCTGTGACTGGGGTAATAATCTGTTTATTAGAAACACCCACAACTTGGATCGCTTCTCCTGAGAGGTGTAGGTTTAGAACGTCTGCTGTTCTCACAGTAGAACGGCTTGCGCCAGTGTCCAATAAAAAGGTGACATAATTTCCCTCAACCTTTCCTTCTATGTATGGACCTGACTGATCTACCGGCAAGGATGCGCCAAGTACACACTCCTCATCCTTCCCTCTCAGGCACCGTCAGTATGCTTCTTCCTCGAAAAATGTGTCACTCAACAAAAACTGTGATGTCACTGCATCTCTCCTACCACTTCCCTCTCAATTTGTGGTATCCACACTATGGTGTGCTTTGTTCCCAATATCTGGCATAGGTGCAAGGGGTAACTGGTTTTGTATTACCTGTTGCTGTTGTTTCCGTGGCACCCCATTCTGCGTCTGTGGATTCAAATCGTTAATTTGAACAGTGTTGTTTTGCACAGCCTTACACTCATTTTTCCAGTGCCCCAACTTGCTGCACCCGTGACAAGGGAACTTCTTTTTGGCTTCCTCTCTATTGAATCTTCCCCTTGGCTTACCTCCATTACCATCTCCTTGAGTCTCATTATTGCTCATCTTGTTTAATTGAAGTTCCTGTTGTTCTGCTAACTGTACTTGTGCCCACATTACTTTTTGTTTTAATTATTTCCGTTTATTGTCCAGTTCATCTTCACAATACTTTGCATATTGAAGAATTTCATCAATCGGCTTGATCTTTAATCCATTGTGAGATTTCTGGTCTTAAACCTGACACAAACCGATCGATGAAATGCGTCATGTCTTTCATGTCTATATTATCCAGACCACTGTATTGTTTAAATACTTGTAACAATCGTTCATAATATGCATGCACAGATTCATCTTTATTCTGGGAAGTTTTATCTTTTCTAGTCCAATCAGTTTCTTTCGCAGGTACTTTTCCTTTTAAGTACAATATTACCTGATTGTACTTTTTCATCACTTCATCTGAAGGAGCTCCTGTCTTTGGGTCCCTAGGGTACTCTTCACTAGGCCAACTAACAGCAATTTTGCATTCGGTCCACAAATCTACAGGAACAACAATGTCAAATAACACATTTAAGTCTTTTAGCAAACATATTGAAACCTTCACACACCTCTCGACTTGTCTGTACCACTCTACAGGTTTTTCTCGAAGCTTTGGGAAGTCATTTGTAAATGAAAAGATGTCTTGTCGGGACCATGGGACATGTACATAACCTCCACCTAGCACTTCTCTCATGGGACATAGTCTTTCCACTTTTCCTGCTTCTTTTAATACATATTCAGATGCAGTTTGTTTTGTTCGAGCCTCTTCTTTTTTCTTTGCCCATCTAGTTTTCCATCTTTCTAGGTCACCCTATTTCTGCAATAATTACATAAGCTCCTTAATTTGTACTTTTCTACCTGACACATTCATAATTTCCAAGTCTTTGTCAGAAAATTCAGCTCAATATGGTTTCTGTAACACTTTAGATTTACCAATGTCAATTCCCATATTAGCGGCCATATCCATTAATTTTATATGAAACACTCTTATACTTCTAGTAATGCTTTTACATATAAATAATAATTCCTCTTCACTGAACGTATTTAATCTGTCCAATCCCACATTTCCAGCAACCATTTCTTCTAGTTCAACCCTTAATTTGAATATATCCAATATTTTTGGTTGCGATTTTGGCTTTTCTATTTCTCTGGACCATCTTTTTATTTCTTCTGGGGTAACTACAGTTGCATTCAATGTACCTGAGGATGTTTCTATCCTTACTTCTTTAGAACTTACAGGTGTACTTTTTCTGACTGAGCTCCTTTCAGGTTCTCTTATAGGTAAACCCATAAGGGAAATTACCGATTCACATTGACTTGCTTGATCATCCACAATTAATGTCTCTTTTCTTGGCTGTACTACAGGGGTAGTTAGAACGAGAGTTTTAGGACGAGGCTGTTTATCTCCATACAAAGGAACAACTGGGCCAATGGTTACCGGAATTGTCAGGGCTTCAGGACTTGTATTCAATTGGGAAATTTAATGAATTAACTCACTTCTTTGTTTATTTAATGCTTCTCTTTCTTGTAGTATCGTTTCTAATGAAGTCTCGTGTATCACTTGCGGAATCAAGGGCGGTTTCAAGAAAGGAGCACTAGGATTACTTGTGCTTGGCTTCTCATTATATGGTGGTGGATTTTTCATTAACAAATCCTCCAAATAATCATCTTCTGGATTATCGCTAATCATCAGATCCCTTGTTTTGTCTGTACTTTTACTCCCTGACGTATTTTCTTGAGTAAATACAGGATACAGCCCTTCCACTATCATGGACTGTCTCCATTGCTTCATTTGCTTATCTCTAGTCTCACGCAGAAACGTAGGATAAAACTTACTCAAACTTCTGTCGCTTCTGGGTCTATCTCGCCCAAAAGCCTCAATTTCCCATTCTTCTAGTGCCTCATACTGCATTACTCTAGGTCTGGGATCTAACTCATTCATGCGATTTCTCAAATTATACAAAATTCTGCCATTGAAGGTACCATGTTCTGGGAATGCTAAAACTCCATCATCTTTAGTGTATTCCACCCAATTTTCTAACCACACACAAGTGTGATAGCCTCCTTTCAACCATCATGTATGATGCGGGCGTATTCGGTGGTGGAATAATAATTCCTTCTCTTGTCGTGATCGTTTTATCCTTTTTAAAGAAATTCTTAATTTTCTTGACAGATGACATTTTTCTTTCACCTCCGTACATGATATAAGGTCTTCCTCTTATCATTTGTTCTTTAGCAAAATTCAGATATTGTCTATCAGGTCGATTTCCTTTGAACCCTGGATCTAAGTGCCACATATAATTTTGAAAATTTAAACCTTTACGGTAATACTCAATTGTTTACAAAATAAATACTTCCAATACCACCGCATCTTTTATGTTCAGTGACCAATCAAGATTTAGAATTCAAATAAATTCAACCAATAGTTGAGCGACTTTTCTTGTGAGACTAGTTCTCACGCTCCTTTTCTCACCCCTCCTTTACAATTACTACCTCAACTATACACCCACTGTCTCAACCAATACCAGCGTGGCTCTGAGTGATGTCAGCGCAGCTCCACGACTTACTCCCTCCTTTGCAAGGTAATTCAAAAACGTATTTCTTTCACTTTAAATGCAGATTTTATTATTCAACAATGTAAAAACATTTGCCACTGTGCCTGAGTGACTAATTCGAAGGAAAGATAATTTCACTCACTGCGAGTAAATCCCTTCCGCTTACTCTTCACTCACTACGAGTAGATCCCTTCCGTCTACCCTTCACTCAAGCATCAAAGAACCTGTTACTCCCTTGGACTTTACCCTTTCTAGGTGTATTTTAAGGCCAAAGTTTCTTCAGCGAACCCATTTGCTACCAATCAAGCTCAGAATAGCCTGCTACTTCTTCACTGTGACCGTTTCTAGGTGATATCAAACTTAAAGTTTTGCCAGCGAACTCTTTGCTATCAATTATTCACTAATTTATACAGAAATTTCCCAAAACAGTGCTTCCGGTTCTACCTAACCATGCACTTAATTCCAAAGGCAAGTGACCTCACTGCAGTGTGGCTTCCATTTACCACCCGCTATTCTGCCCCCGGGGATTCCAGACAAAACATAAAACAGGTACGAACAAGTCTTGGTTAATACATAAAATCAATACAGTATCAATATAAAATCAATGTAAAATCAAATTTGATCGATCAATATTCAGTGCATAACTAGCTAACTACCTATCTTAACTAAACCCTAACCTTACCTCTGCTACCAAATGTAAAAAAGACCAGTTTTACCATACTCACCTGGGCCCATATAACAGCAACTTACAATGAGTTTTAATCAGGTAACCTGTGCATTTACTCCAATCAGTGATTTATATCTCTTTTAGGACCTATACCATTGACTTACCAATCCTTGTTATCAGTACCTAAAGTCCTAAGGGATAAAGGGAGTTAGCAAGAAAATAGGTAGAAAAATAACATTTGCACTCATATAATAACCATAAAGTCGAGAAAGGTTTAAACTCTATCCAAAATTCTTAAATGTCATAATCCAAACATTGAACGTCAATGATCTTTCAATTAAGAAGATAAAGATTAAAATGAGAATATGCAAAGATTTTATAAGACAGTCTATAAGCATTTGACATTAGGGAGGGTAAAGAAAAGGAAACAATACAATGACAATACCCACACAGTATATTTACCTAGAATGGTGTGAAGACTAATCCTGGCCACGGATCAGTCAAAGGATAGAACCCCAAAGTTCAAGTGCCAGCAACCAGACAACAGGTGCCGACCAGAAAATCAGGACAGGATGCAGCCAGATTGGACCAGGACAGGACCACCACAGGCTAAGACCTTCACCCACAGTTAAAGTTGCTACGCCAGCGCTACAACCCTCTCTGCAGTGAACAGCCAAACCTTGATTGGGTTATCAAATTCTCCGACAGAGTGCTCCGCCAGCACCCTTACTCCCAAACCCTGATTGGGTTATCGAACCTTCTGACAGAGTGCTCCGTCAGCAACTCTGCTCTCGATCACCTATTGAGTGCGTTGGGTCAGTGACAAGTCAGCTATTCGGACAAGTCGGACAAATTATCTAGCTAAACCTACTCTAGTTATACTTTTTTCTAGGGCAGTGTACCACCCCCCAATGTTGCAAGTATAAGGATCCCCAATTTCGATTGGACAAAGGAAGAGGAGAGGTCATCACACCATACCAAAATGAAACTTTTCTCTTGCATATTGTAATTAACGTTCCCACCCATCATTTTATTTTCCCATGCACTTTTATTCCACCCATCAATGAATGTTCTAACAGTAATACATTGTTAATATATTTGTACAGTTGGTCTTCCTCTTGTGAGGTCAAAAGGTAAGCTTCCCAGGCGCATCTCAGTCGAGACTGTCCTTGGCATTCATTCAATGCCATGATTCGAGCGTTTCTGAATTCTGGTGCGCATGTGCGGGGTGGATTTTCAAAATGGAGTCACAGATACATCTCAGGCCCAAAACACGAGCTAAGAGCAAAGTGAAAAAGTAACAGTTTTAGAACAAAGATTAAATGAATGCACTGTACACCACTTATCTCTACTCTATTCCCATTACTTTATTTTAACTATTGCATTAATTATTAGGCAAAACGAACAGCTTAGCAAAAGCAGCAATCCAAGCTTCTTGCGTGTTGGGACACAGAGCAGCCATCTTAGTTCTAGTGCGCAGAAGCAAAAGTTTCCCACCAAAGCAGATAGTACGTGATGTCACGTGAGTGTGACAGACGCATGCGCAGTAAGAAATCCCGCGTAGCAGCAGCCATTTTAGTGCAAGCGGATTAATGTTAGTAAAACACATCTGCAAGCTTCCCTTAGATACCTAATATGTCGTGTAATGCAATTTTTAGTAAGACAAAACATGTTATTTAGTAAGTTATGAGTTATTAGAGAGGGTTGAGTACAAGCAAGTCGCTCTACATGCGCAACCTTGCTCCATCAATCCCCTCTTTGATGATATTTTATATCATCACTAATTAATGAAACATTTCACCCAACTCAATTCCTTCAAACTTTCTGTTTTGTTTCTTTTCATAATTCATGTGAAAGTTTTTCACTTTCTTGTATATATTTCCATTCAATTCTTCTAACTCAAGTTCATCAATATTTCTCTTTTTGCCTCTTTTATTTACTGTATATTTCTTTTTGTGCTTTCGACAATTGCAACAAATCATTATCCCTAAAATCAGTAGGGCTATTCCCACCATTGTCATCAGTATTTTACCTACACAATTTTTCCCTACATTAGAAAGCCAACTACCTATGGAGGAGAGACCATCTGTAAGTCTCTTCCATGCACTGTCAACCTCCAGTGGTTTGAGTTCTCTTTCCAAATGTGTAATATTTCTTACATACCTTTTGATTTCCACACTTTTGGCAGGTTTGTAAGTGCAACAATGTTGCGCTTTCAACATTTTACAGACTCCGCCCTCTTTTGCTAATAATGTATTAAGAGCAAGTTGATTTTGTAAAACCATTGATCTGATCGCAACCAATTCGGTATTGATCATCAAAAATCCTCCAGCAGTGTAAGTCGATAAACGATCCACCATTGTTGACAATTTGCAAATTCTTTGAGTGTTCAGAACCACTCCCACTGAAGGTATTATTGCACTAAATATATCACCTACAATTTCAACAAAAAGTGCTCTTTTACTACGTATTAGTCCATTAGTTTCTTCATTGTTTCCAGTGACTTTATTTACATGATATACCTTCGGGAATACAATTCCAAAATCGCAACTCCCATAACAATGGTCAGGCAATTTAAAATATGCTTTGTTCCTGCAAATATAATAAATTCCAGGAAACACAGGTTCAGTCCCATCTTTGAATCCCCAACCCCCAATTACCTTATAATTGTGTTCACACTCACTGGTACCAATGAATATATTGTTATAATAACTCATTCTTTCCCTGCGGAGACAGAGTTTCCCTTTCTTTTCGAAATCCAGCAACATAGCAGCTTGTGTCTTGCCATTAGAGGTAAACCCTGCATGTTTAGCCCATTTGGGAATCTTTCGTTTCTGATCAGTGGCTTTTCAGTGGAAATCCTGTCTCCTTTTCTCAACTAAATTCAAAAATATTTTCTCCTTTTCATGTAAAATGCATGTTAAATTGTTCTTGTGTGCTTCAGCTGTATCTATAGTACCTATTGTTAGAAAATATTCACCCATATAACGTGTTACATCACTTTTAGTATGTACTATGTATTGGCAGTTCAGAAAATATCACATCTGAGTTAGAATAGTAATACAGTAAGGGGCCTTTCTTATAGAATAGACTAGCTAAAATACTACATGAAATACCATAGGTCAAAGGCAAATGATGGTAAGTCACGCCTTCAGCTACTGATGTCGGTAATTTCCATGGCTTCTACATAATGTACTAACAAGTTAGCAAAAACATTCAAGTGTGTTCTATGTTTAACTCTACTATAGTGTAATCCTTCCTCATTTGATGCTTCTAAATCTACTTTCTGTTGTTTAATGCTAAGTGCCTTCTCGTGTGTATCCATTTTTTCAGGAGCATCTACTTTCTCAGGTATATTAGTGTTATTCTTCATGTCTCTACTCATTATGGGGCCTATTAGGATGGCGGACGGACCTCCGTCCGTCCGCCACCCATAAGGTGGAGGGACCGTCCGCAGGGGCAGTGGCGGTCCCTCCGGTGCAATTAGGATGTGACCGCCACCCTGGCGGCAGGTGCTGCTTGAAGCAATTTAGCAGCGGGTGCTGCTTGAAGCAGCACCCGCCGCAAGGTTAAAAATGCATGCTTCACATTTACATGCAAAAAGCGGCAGGCACCGCGCGGTGCCTGCCGCTTTGTGCATGTAAATGCTGGGGGGTACCATAGGTACCCCCCATGTGCACCCCCCGACACCCTGGGGGCCCGCAACGGGCCCCCAAACACCAAAGACCACATGCTTTTCCACGACGGAAATGCCACAGCGGAAAAGCATGTTTTCTACCCCATCCTAATATGTCTGGCGGTGTCTGATAGACACCGCCACCATATTAGAGCTTTTCCGCCATGGTCGGAAGGCGAACGTGGCGGAAAAGCAGCGGACGGTCTTCCCATCCGCCGATGACCCCCCAGCCATCTTAATCTGGTCTTTGTAGGCACCGCAGTGGTGAATCCGCATCCTCCGCATCCTCCGGGCCGGTGGTGGCTTCCGCTGGCCTGGAAGATGCGAATTCACTGCAATCCTAATCGGCCCCTATATACGGAATAGCTACTGTCAGTCCTAACCATACTATGAGTACTATCACTATACTACATATGCATATTCTACAGCAGGTTTTTAAACAGTTTCTTTTCGGTCTTCAATTGACAGCATGATCAGCCATTTCTGACTAAGGAGATTTAACCCTTCTTTGTAACTCTTACACAGTCTTTTAACTTGGGAACATTTCTCAAGTTGGTCTCACTTCTTTGTCAGTCTGCTCAGCAATTAATTCGTCATCACTCTCTTAACTTATTTCTAAGTTTTCAAAATATTCAAGGATGACGTAAGTCCATGCAGGGCCTCTGCATTCATTATTCAGTCTTTTCAAGCGTGGACTCCTCCTTCTGGGTTGCACTGTGGATAGTCCAGTCTGACTTGACATCTCATTTACTTGTTCTGGTTCTTCATTTATTGTCTTAAGGCACAATTTCAGTCTTTTGACAAACCTAGGCCACTTATCTCCTTTTCTGAGCCTTTTAGCTGGCACTGTGCTCTGTCCTTCAAATGCTCTCTTATTTTCATTTAGTTGTGGCACATCTATTTCAATGCTGTCCTCTGTATCCCTCTCTGTCTGACTAGGTCCAGGTCTTATCTCTGTTTCTTCTGCCTGGTTACTAATCTGATCTTGATCAGGTGTTTGCTGAATTTGACTTTGACTTTGAATTGATTCGCCTTCTTCTTCCTGAACACGTTTTTCTACACCTAGCTGGTCCTGCTCAAGCTCTTTGAACCCTTGATTTTCTTCCGCCTGAGCTCTCGCCCTAGTACCTATCTGTCCCTCCACAGACTCAGGAGTTCTTCGTGGAGTGTCAATTGTCTGAGTATCTTGATCTTTCCTTATCTGGTCCTCCTCAGAATTACTACTGGCTTGGATTTCTGTAATCTGAGTTTGTTCTTCTAGACCTATCTCATCCTCGATATCACTCTGACTGTCTAGATAAGTCTGACTTCTGGTTCTCACGTATTCTGCTTGTATGTCGACTACTGGAATCCAATCATCCTGACTGGTGCTCGGTTGTTCCTCTTCAGCTAATTCAGGATCGATATCCTGGGACCCCTCAGCTGCACAACCTTCAGTTTATGTTTCATCAGGTTCAGTCACTCTTTTTGTGTGACTGGCATGGATCCAATTCGGAATTCCCTTGCACTTTAAAGCTGCGGTGGTAACCAATATCACTTGATGTGGTTTTCCCCACCTTGGTGCTAGGCAAGATTTTGAGTATGTTCTTTAATTACTACCCAGTCACCTGGATTCAGGTCATGTGCTGGAGTTGATTGTCTGGCGACAGCATCTTCCCCATCCTGGTGAGAGATAGAACGCACTTGGTCAGCCAGTTCTTTGCAGTACTCTAATACTAAGTCATCAGATATATTTATCAGCTTATGTCCTGGCACCCATGCCTGCCTCTTTGCTCTTCCCAAGAGTATCTCATGAGAGCTCAAGCCTGTATTTCTGTCTGAAATACTTCTGAGTCGAATCAGAACAAGAGGTAATGCATCAGGCCACTCTAATCGGGTGGATTCATACATTTTTCACAATCTTGACTTGATTGTGCCATTCAGTTGTTCTATCACTCCAGAAGCCTCTGGTCGGTATGCACAGTGCAGCTTTTGCTCAATTTTGAATGCTTCACAGATTAGACCAATTATTTCATTATTGAAATGAGACCCACGGTCTGATTCAATCATCACTGGAAAACCGAACCTAGGTATGAGTTCTCTGAGTAGGAGTTTGTCTACAGTGGTACTATCATTCCTACATGTGGGGTAGGCTTCCACCCATTTTGAAAACAGGCAGACAATGACAAGGATGTATTTTAGTCCTCGACATGGGGGTAACTGGATGAAATCAATCGGTAGTCGTATGAAGGGACCCTCTGCCTTCCCAATCTTTCCTGGTAGCACTACAGTTTTCTTCCCAGGATTCATTTGTTGGCAAACTAGGCACCTCTGGCAAAGACTCTCTGCTACATTCCTGAACCTTGCATTGAACCAACTCTGAATAACCTGAAAATGGCATCCCGCCCTAGGTGGGAATCTCCATGGAACATCCTAGCCATAGGAGCAAGCATACAGTCTGGTAACACAGGCCTACCATCAAGGTAAACAATGACGCCAACTTCACCCCTTCTCTGACAACCTATTTTTCTCCAATCTTCCCTTTGTTTTGGTTCCTCTTCATTTTTCAAATCTTTCACTTCTTCCCACGTTCTCACACCTTCAAGCAACATAAGTTGGCAGCTGTTTCCAGATGCATACATTTTCTTATTTACAGCCAGTTTATATTTGGCACAATGCTGAGCTAATTGGTCAGCATATCTGTTACCAGCTGTCACCTTGTCATTTCCGGATTGGTGAGCAGCACACTTGACCACAGTCACTTCTTTTGGCAAATGAATTGCTTCCAGCGAATCATTTACATAGTGACCATTTTTAATAGGAATACCTAAAGAAGCCAGAAACTCCCTGTGCATCCAGAGTTGGCCAAAGTCGTGCACATCCCCGTAACCATACTGGCTATCAGTGTAAATGGTTACTTTCCAATTTTTCACAAATTTGCAAGCTTTTGTCAATGCAACCTATTTGGCTACTTTTGCAGACTTGACTCCAGGTAAATAGGATGCTTCAACTGGACCCCCCAATGTGCACACTGCATAGGCAGCACTCAAACCTCCTTCTTCATGTCTCATGCATGAGCCATCTACAAATAGTTCGTATTCTGAATTTATGAATGGTTCTTCTCTTATGTCTGGACGTGGTTTAGTACTGTATTCCATCAAGTCGATACAATCATGTTCGACTTCTCCCTTCACTTCTGCAAAGTGTGAATCAGGTAACAGTGTTTCTGGGTTCAGAAGGTTACAACTAGCAATGGTTACATTTCCTGCACTTACAATTATTCGCTCATACTTAGTCAGCCGACTATGAGTTAAATATTGGGTTTTGGTTCTTGTCAGTAATATTACAACTGCATGTGAAACATACAAAGTTACTGGATGTCCCATAGTAATGGACTCACTTTGTTCAAGACTCATGCAAGTTGTAGCTACTGCTTTCAGACATCCTGGCAGTGCAGATGCCACTGGATCCAGTGTGGAAGAAAAATATGCCACAGGACGTCTCATTAGACCATGAGTTTGGGTCAGGACTGAAAGTGCACAATTATCTCATTGTGACAAGGAGTGGTGGACCCCCAGAACTGACCCTGTGATGCCTCCTTCGTTACAGACGACTCCTTGGGAAACAGAACAGGACGAACAGGAAGAAACAGAACCCGGTACCTTTAACTGGGCGTTTTCTGAGGAGGAGGCCCGACCTCCAGTCCACGTTAGAGCAGCCGGATTGGACAAAACCCAGGAAGTATGGTATGGGGCGTGTGACGTCACCCCGGTGGAGGAGGAGAGGAGCGGAGTCGGAGACGGAGAGCGGAGAGGAGGACGGAGTGAAGAAACCAGGCGTATATCGGAGGAAGAAACCGAGGAAAGCGGAGAAGGGTCCCAAGGAGAGCCAGGAGGCCAACGACCCCGCGAGCCGCCGTGCCACGCTCCCGGGGGAGGAGTGTGGCTTTCTCATGTACGGCAGCGTATGGCGGCCTGGGTGGGAAGCAAGCGCGTGTAGAGAGTGTAAATAGCCCCTTTATATCCATAGTCCTCCCCTCCTTGTGTTTTCTTTACCCCGCGTTTACCCCCTCACCGTCTGTACTCACTGTCCCACACTTGTGCTGAGTGTACAGCATCACTGGTGAACCCCTATCGCACAACACGGTCCCGAGGTGCACGAACCCCCAGAGGACAGTAATACTAACGGCCCTGTTCTGTTGGTCTTCTCTTTCCTGGGGAACCCGGAGCCTGTGAAGCAGACGCATCGTCCGGACAGCCCAAAGGAGAGCCGAACTACGTCAGTCAAGGGGAACACCTCCAGCCGCCAAAACGGATCTTAGTCAATTTGCCAAAGAAAGACTGACTTTCAGGACAAGAAGGACCTTAATGTTGAACACTAAACGGGGTATCCCAATAAAACCTGCTTTGCAACAACAGACTGGTGTGTCTCTAATCCCTGACCCACCAGCCAGGCCCACACTCATGTATCACAGAAGAGTGCAAATTCCTTTGAATAGTCAGGCATCCCTAGTGCCGGAGCTGTACACAGACATTCTCGTAGTTTCAAGAAAGCAGTCATGCTTTCATCATCCCATTCTACTGGGTCCTTTGCTCTCTTCTTTGTCATTTGTATCAATGGTTTTGCTAGGATTGCAAATCCCACAATCCACTGCCTGCAGTAACCTACAACTCCAAAAAAAACATTCTGATCTCTTTTTGAGTTTGAGGTAGATTCATGTTTTTGATTATTCTAATCCTTTCTGAGGTAACTCTCTGACACCTCTTTCTATCTGGTGCCCCAGATATTTCACTGATGTCCTCCTTCATCCAAATGATTCAGTAAAGCAATGGTATCCATAACACAGTCATTTTGAGTTTTAGACGCCACCAATAGGTCGTCTATATACTGGACCAGGACTGACTGTCTGGGCAGCACCAAGGATTCAAGACACTTTTTCAAAATGTGATTAAAAATTGAGGGGCTTTCTGTATACCCTGTGGAACGCGGTTCCAAACGTAGACATGGCTGTCGAATTCAAAAGAAAAAAGAAATTTGCTATCTGTGTAATGGAATTGAGAAAAATGCATGACACAAATCTATTATGGTAAACCATCCAGCTTCCCATGGTATCTGATACAGAATCACTGCTGGGTTTGGCACAGCTGGACAGCATGGGACAACAATCTTATTAATTTTGCGGAGGTCTTGTACGACCCTGTACTTTCAGCTCGGTTTCTTCATGCCAATTATGGGCGAATTACATGGACTGCTCATTATTTCTTGTAAAATACTTGTTTCAACCAAGCGCTTTATTTCTGCTGCAACTCCTGCTTTTATTTCTGGGCTCATTTTGTACTGTCGAATATTTGGGTAGACTGCACCTTCTTTCACTGTTACTTTTATTGGATTGACATTTTCCATTAAACCTACATCTTTTTCTGTAAAATCCCACACATTAGGATTCACTGTATGCTGTAATTCTTCTGGTAAGTCTTCTACAGTTAACTTTTTATTCTCAGTTTCCTGTGTTGCTAACATTAGTTCATAGATTCCATCTTCATCTGGGATTGAATATCAGCACCACTTGGGGTGCAAAAGATGGTACAATTCATTTTGCACAACAAGTCTCTTCCTAACAGATTCACTGGACTATAATCGCACACGACAAATTTGTGCATTTCTTTGAAAGTACCTATTCTGACTTCCATTGGTTCTGTGACTGGGGTACTAATCTGTTCATTAGAAATGCCCACAACTTGGATCGCTTCTCCTGAGAGGTGTAGGTTTAGAACGTCTGCTGTTCTTACAGTAGAACGGCTTGCGCCAGTGTCCAATAAAAAGGTGACATCATTTCCCTCAACCTTTCCTTCTATGTATGGATCTGACTGATCTACCGGCAAGGATGCGCCAAGTACACACTCCTCATCCTCCCCTCTCAGGCACCGTCAGTATGCTTCTTCCTCGAAAAATGTGTCACTCAACAAAAACTGTGATGTCACTGCATCTCTCCTACGACTTCCCTCCCAATTTGTGGTATCCACACTATGGTGTGCTTTGCTCCCAATATCTGGCATAGGTGCAAGGGGTAACTGGTTTTGTATTACCTGTTGCTGTTGTTTCCGTGGCACCCCATTCTGCGTCTGTGGATTCAAATCGTTAATTTGAACAGTGTTGTTTTGCACAGCCTTACACTCATTTTTCCAGTGCCCCAACTTGCCGCACCCGTGACAAGGGAACTTCTTTTTGGCTTCCTCTCTATTGAATCTTCCCCTTGGCTTACCTCCATTACCATCTCCTTGAGTCTCATTATTGCTCATCTTGCTTAATTGAAGTTCCTGTTGCTCTGCTAACTTTACTTGTGCCCACATTACTTTTTCTTTTAATTATTTCCGTTTATTGTCCAGTTCATCTTCACAATACTTTGCATATTTAAGAATTTCATCAATCGGATTGATCTTTAATCCATTGTGAGATTTCTGGTCTTAAACCTGACACAAACCGATAGATGAAATGCGTCATGTCTTTCCTGTCTATATTATCCAGACCACTGTATTGTTTAAATACTTGTAACAATCGTTCATAATATGCATGCACAGATTCATCTTTATTCTGGGTAGTTCTATCTATTCTAGTCCAATCAGTTTCTTTCGCAGGTACTTTTCCTTTTAAGTACAATATTACCTGATTGTACTTTTTCATCACTTCATCTGAAGGAGCTCCTGTCTTTGGTCCCTAGGGTACTCTTCACTAGGCCAACTAACAGCAATTTTGCATTCGGTCCACAAATCTACAGGAACAACAATGTCAAATAACACATCTAAGTCTTTTAGCAAACATATTGAAACCTTCACAAACCTCTCGACTTGTCTGTACCATTCTACAGGTTTTTCTCAAAGCTTTGGGTAGTCATTTGTAAATGAAAAGATGTCTTGTCGGGACCATGGGACATGTACATACCTCCACCTAGCACTTCTCTCATGGGACATAGTCTTTCCACTTTTCCTGCTTCTTTTAATACATATTCGGATGCGGTTTGTTTTGTTCGAGCCTCTTCTTTTTTCTTTGCCCATCTAGTTTTCCATCTTTCTAGGTCACCCTATTTCTGCAATAATTACATAAGCTCCTTAATTTGTACTTTTCTACCTGACACATTCATAATTTCCAAGTCTTTGTCAGAAAATTCAGCTCAATATGGTTTCTGTAACACTGTAGATTTACCAATGTCAATTCCCATATTAGCGGCCATATCCATTAATTTTTTATGAAACACTCTTATACTTCTAGTAATGCTTTTACATATAAATAATAATTCCTCTTCACTGAACGTATTTAATCTGACCAATCCCACATTTCCAGCAATCATTTCTTCTAGTTCAACCCTTAATTTGAATATATCCAATATTTATGGTTGCGATTTTCGCTTTTCTATTTCTCTGGACCATCTTTCTATTTCTTCTGGGGTAACTACAGTTGCAATAAATGTACCTGAGGATGTTTCTATCCTTACTTCTTTAGAACTTACAGGTGTACTTTTTCTGACTGAGCTCCTTTCAGGTTCTCTTATAGGTAAATCCATAAGGGAAATTACCGATTCACATTCACTTGCTTGATCATCCACAATTAATGTCTCTTTTCTTGGCTGTACTATAGGGGTAGTTAGAACGAGAGTTTTAGGACAAGGCTGTTTATCTCCATACAAAGGAACAACTGGGCCAATGGTTACCGGAATTGTCAGGGCTTCAGGACTTGTATTCAATTGGGAAATTTGATGAATTAACTCACTTCTCTGTTTATTTAATGCCTCTCTTTCTTGTAATATATTTTCTAATGAAGTCTCGTGTATCACTTGCGGAATCAAGTGCGGTTTCAAGAAAGGAGCACTAGGATTACTTGTGCTTGGCTTCTCATTATATGGTGGTGGATTTTTCATTAACAAATCCTCCAAATAATCATCTTCTGGATTATCACTAAACATCAGATCCCTTGTTTTGTCTGTACTTTTACTCCCTGACGTATTTTCTTGAGTAAATACAGGATACAGCCCTTCCACTATCATGGACTGTCTCCATTGTTTCATTTGCTTATCTCTAGTCTTACGCAGAAACGTAGGGTAAAACTTACTCAAACTTCTGTCGCTTCTGGGTCTGTCTCGCCCAAAAGCCTCAATTTCCCATTCTTCTAGTGCCTCATACTGCATTAGTCTAGGTCTGGGATCTAACTCATTCATGCGATTTCTCAAATTATACAAAATTCTGCCATTGAAGGTACCATGTTCAGGGAATGCTAAAACTCCATCATCTTTAGTGTATTCCACCCAATTTTCTAACCACACACAAGTGTGAAAGCCTCCTTTCAACCATCATGTATGATGCGGGCCTATTCGGTGGTGGAATAATAATTCCTTCTCTTATCGTGATCGTTTTATCCTTTTGAAAGAAATTCTTAATTTTCTTGACAGATGCCATTTTTCTTTCACCTCCGTACATGATATAAGGTCTTCCTCTTATCATTTGTTCTTTAGCAAAATTCAGATATTGTCTATCAGGTCGATTTCCTTTGAACCCTGGATCTAAGTGCCACATATAATTTTGAAAATTTAAACCTTTACGGTAATACTCAATTGTTTACAAAATACTTCCAATACCAGCGCATCTTTTATGTTCAGTGACCAATCAAGATTTAGAATTCAAGTAAATTCAACCAATAGTTGAGCGACTTTTCTTGTGAGACTAGTTCTCACGCTCCTTTTCTCACCCCTCCTTTACAATTACTACCTCAACTACACACCCGCTGTCTCAACCAATACCAGCGTGGCTCTGAGTGACGTCAGCGCAGCGCCGTGACTTACTCCCTCCTTTGCAAGGTAATTCGAAAACGTATTTCTTTCACTTTAAATGCAGATTTTATTATTCAACAATGCAAAAACATTCGCCACTGTGCCTGAGTGACTAATTCGAAGGAAAGATAATTTCACTCACTGCGAGTAAATCCCTTCCGCTTACCCTTCACTCACTACGAGTAGATCCCTTCTGTCTACCCTTCACTCAAGCATCAAAGAACCTGTTACTCCCTTGGAATTTACCTTTTCTAGGTGTATTTTAAGGCCAAAGTTTCATCAGCGAACCCATTTGCAACCAATCAAGCTCAGAAGAGTCTGCTACCTCTTCAGTGTGACCGTTTCTAGGTGATATCAAACTTAAAGTTTTGCCAGCGAACTCTTTGCTATCAATTATTCACTAATTTATACAGAAATTTCCCAAAACAGTGCTTCTGGTTCTACCTAACCATGCACTTAATTCCAAAGGCAAGTGGCCTCACTGCAGTGTGGCTTCCCTTTACCACCTGCTATTCTGCCCCCGGGATTCCAGACAAAACATAACACAGGTACGAACAAGTCTTGGTTAATACATAAAATCAATACAGCATCAATATAAAATCAATGTAAAATCAAATTTGATCGATCACTAATCAGTACATAACTAGATAACTACCTATCTCAACTAAACCCAAACCTTACCTCTGCTACCAAATGTAAAAAAGACCAGTTTTACAATACTCACCTGGGCCCATATAACAGCAACTTACAATGAGTTTTAATCAGGTAACCTGTGCATTTACTAAAATCAGTGATTTATATCTCTTTTAGGACCTATACCATTGACTTACCAATCCTTGTTATCGGTACCTACCTAAAGTCCTAAGGGATCAAGGAAGTTAGCAAGAAAATAGGTAGAAAAATAACATTTGCACTCATATAATAACCACAAAGTCGAGAAAGGTTTAAACTCTTTATCCAAAATTCTTAAATGTCATAATCCAAACATTGAACGTCAATGATCTTTCAATAAAGAAGATAAAGATTAAAATGAGAATATGCAAAGATTTCATAAGACAGTCTTTAAGCATTTGACATTAGGGAGGGTAAAGAAAAGGAAACAATACAATGACAATACCCACACAGTATATTTACCTAGAATGGTGTGAAGACTAATCCTGGCCACGGATCAGTCAAAGGATAGAACCCCAAAGTTCAAGTGCCAGCAACCAGACAACAGGTGCCGACCAGAAAATCAGGACAGGATGCAGCCAGATTGGATCAGGACAGGACCACCACAGGCTAAGACCTTCACCCACAGTTAAAGTTGCTACGCCAGCGCTACAACCCTCTATGCAGTGAACAGCCAAACCTCGATTGGGTTATCAAATTCTCCGACAGAGTGCTCCGCCAGCACCCATACTCCCAAACCCTGATTGGGGTATCGAACCTTCTGACAGAGTGCTCCGCCAGCAACTCTGCTCTCGATCACCTATTGAGTGCGTTGGGTCAGTGACAAGTCAGCTATTCGGACAAGTCGGACAAATTATCTAGCTAAACCTACTCTAGTTATACTATTTTCCAGGGCAGTGTACCACCCCCCAATGTTGCAAGTATAAGGATCCCCAATTTCGATTGGACAAAGGAAGAGGAGAGGTCATCACACCATACCAAAATGAAACTTTTCTCTTGCATATTGTAATTAACGTTCCCGCCCATCATTTTATTTTCCCATGCACTTTTATTCCACCCATCAATGAATGTTCTAATAGTAATACATTGTTAATATATTTGTACAGTTGGTCTTCCTCTTGTGAGGTCAAAAGGTAAGCTTCCCAGGCGCATCTCAGTCGAGACAGTCCTTGGCATTCATTCAATGCCATGATTCGAGCGTTTCTGAATTCTGGTGCGCATGTGCGGGGTGGATTTTCAAAATTGAGTCACAGATACATCTCAGGCCCAAAACACGAGGTAATGGCAAAGTGAAAAAGAAACAGTTTTAGAACAAAGATTAAATTAATCCTGTATACCACTTATCTCTACTCTATACCCATTACTTCATTTTTAACTATTGCATTAATTATTAGGCAAAACGAACAGCTTAGCAAAAGCAGCAATGCAAGCTTCTTGCGTGTTAGGACAGAGAACAGCCATCTAAGTTCTAGTGCGCAGAAGCAAAAGTTTCCCACCAAAGCAGATAGTACGTCATATCACGTGAGTGTGACAGACACATGCGCAGTAAGAAATCCCACGTAGCATCAGCCATTTTAGTGCAAGCGGATTAATGTTAGTAAAACACATATGCAAGCTTCCCTTAGATACCTAATATGTTGTGTAATGCAATTTTTAGTAAGACAAAACATGTTATTTAGCACATTATGAGTTATTAGAGAGGGTTGAGTACAAGCAAGTCGCTGTGCATGAGCAACCTTGCTCCACCAGTAACCAGAATCAGAAAAGACATCCCCATATCCATCAGGACCTCCCTAATCCTGCTTCAATTCAGGAATCATGATGCAGTAACAGTCCAAAAATTAATTACCTCTCCAATCACTTGGTGCCTTTATCCTTGAGTTTTATCCCAAACAGGAGCAAACTTTATTTTGGTGCGGTCTGCACTATACAAATACCACATATATACTGACATACAAAATGTGGTTTTATCAGTATGTGGCTTATACATTGACAGTATAAGGTTAGAAAAGCAAGAAAGTCATACTGAAAAGCAAGGTTGTATTTTTCTGAATGCATCTGTTCTTCCAAGAACACATTGAATAATTCATATGTTGTAAAATTGATTAACTCCAATATTTTTCTCACTTAGAGTGTATTATTTATTTGTGATTGATCAGAGGTGTGAAGTATATTTAGAATACAAATGTCTACTTATGTCCTCATGAAAGAAAAACTGACTTAGCACCAATGGGCATAAACAGACAAAATCCCACTTTTGATGCCCTTTTTTCAAGAGACTAAGCAGAGCCTGACTGGGAACCATAAGTAGCTCTGGCAAAAATGTTCCTACTAGACCTGCTTAGTTCCTCCTCGCTCTCTCATCACTCTCTCTTTCCAACCTCTCTCACTCTCTGCATATCTCTCTCTCTCTCTCTCTCTCTCTCTCTCTCTCTCTCTCTCCCCGAAAGCTCCACCCATGCCAGCTGTAATTACCTGGGAAAGCTGGAAAATTTGACAGCGGCACCAGGGGTGCTCACCTGCAATTAAAAAAGAACTCCAAGGGCTCCGGCACACTGGGGAAATGTCTTGAACAAGGGCCAGTAACATACATAGACATAACAAAATCTGTCTTTTAGAGGGGAAGCAGTCCAGGCAGCAGACAGACAGAGATCTCTTAGTGTTCACAGAACTGAAGAGAGAGTGCATAGGGGAGAACCCGAAACGGCAAAGCAGTCAAGACTGACCCATAAATGAATGTTATAAGCTACAATGAGTTCTGTTGGGTGTCGTAATTTCTTTGCGTAAAAAAAGGTGTTAGAAAGTCACATTTATATGAGATCAATGTACATTCTCCAAGCAGCTGGGAGAGTGAGGCCTATATTGACCATTATTCAACACCCCACAGTACATCACCTAAACAAACAACACAGAACAACAGTTATAACGTTTTAGTATAATGGAAGTCACAGATCTAAATAATATGCACACATTTTCTTTTTCATATAAGGCTGTCAAAAAGCACAAAAATAAATCTAAAGATATGATTTAGGGCCTTATCACGAATTTGGAGGTCAGTGAGCTGCTGTCCCAGCGATGACAGTCCGATGGCAATAAGCCATCCTCAGTATTACAAGTTGGGTAGATTGGCTTTATTGAGACCGCATGGACCAGCAGCACACTGCCGACCGCCGGAGCTGTAGTTAGGGGAAGGCAGCCTACATTGGATGGTACAGAGGGGCAACACCACTGCCCGTATTGCGAGTTGACTTTCTGTTGAGCCGACCATGGCGGTCAAACCACTGCCTAAATGTTGGCGGGAACAAAGGATTTGGGGTGCATACTCACCACTTTCCAGTTCTTCCCAGCAGATTTAGACGTGGATCCCTTTCTCCAGGTCCCCCTATGCAGGAGCATCTTCACCTGGAAGAATACTACCTTGTCTTCAGTTAAATACAGGTAAGTGCTTTGGTACCATGTACACATTACCGGGAGTGCTCACACATTGGTCAGACTCCGGCAATAGGCAGGTGGTATTTCTCCACAAATATCATGCATATGTGTAGATTTGACACATATGCAGTCAGAATGTACTCATAGGCATCTATATATATGGAAATACATTGCCCACCACCGCAAGACTGCCTTAGCCACACCGCCCTCCCTTCTGGAAACTCATAATATGGCAGTCAGAGGCCACAGGCAGTCTCCTAGCGGTCACGGTTGCAGTCCTTATGAGTTAGGCAGCCAAACTCATAATTAAGCCTTTAGTGATAAAGTGACATACAGTGAAAAAATAATTTTGACATATACCATGTAGACAAAGACTGACCATAACATGATAGACATCGAAAAATGCTTACAAAGATTTCTGTTCTCTCTCAGAGTCATAGTTCTACAAATATCCTAAATCATTATTGGCACTTCTTTAAGATGGTTGACTGAGAATATGAAACAATCGGATTGCCATTGACATTTCAACCCTATGTGTATGTGTTAGTAGTTAGACATCAGTCATTCAGCCAGTCAAAGAAACCTTGATTTGGTTATTCATAACCATAAACTGTGCTTCATTAAAAAAAAAACTTTTTTCACTGTATAAAATGTACGTTTTACAAAAGTTAAAAAGATATTTGTTTTACCCTTACCCTCAAATCATTTTCATTTACATTTGCATGCATGCCATTAAAATAATATCAGTTGTCTCCGATTTTCTAATTCATTACCCTTCATTAGAGTTCATAAACCTATCCATTTATCAGGTTTAAGTTCCTCTATTGTTTAGCCAGTTACTGTTGTAGGTCTGCTTTTCGGAGGAGGTCGCTTATTCGTAAGAAAAATTTTACTCCTCGACATATCGAGTTGTTAGAGGCACTTCCTATCTGGGAGACAGCCATTACAATGCGGGCTTTACACCGCGCTACCATTACGACGCAGCCATCACAACGCAAGTCGTTACAATGACTTGCGCTGGATGGCGCTATATACTAAGGAAAAGTATGATTTACTATTTCAACACCTTCCCTACTGTTACGTAGGCTGGAGTTGGAATAGTAAATCATACTATTCCTAAATCCAGCGCCTACAGTGCAAGTCATTGTAACGACTTGCGTTGTGATGGATGCGTTGTAATGGTAGCGCGGTGTAAAGCCCGCGTTGTCATGACATACATCCTCCTATCCAGCAGATAACAGCTTGCCTACAGGAACGGATGTTTAGTTCTCGAAAAATTGGTTTAAGAAGTATCTTTCTTAGGTCCATGACTATTGGGCATGTACACATCACATGACTTTTAGATTCTATTCTGTATCTGCATAAACAGCAATTTGTGTTTTGCTTCCTGCATTCCCATGTTGGAAGCAGATCTTTGAGTCATTGGATTCTAAGCGGTACAATGTGAAGCTCCTTTTTATGGCTGGATGGAAATGCGCTGATATACATCCTTGCAGCCTCAAGTAGGTGTAAGAATTTATCACTGTCCATGTATGTCGCCGTTTAGCCAGGGTATTTCTGTCTTCCAGAAGCAACATTTTTTTACTATGAAATTACTTAGCCTTGTAAATGCTGCTCTGTCCAGCTTGCTGTCCCATGCTTCTTGGATGCCCAATTTGGATAATGCTTTTCCCAGATGGGCGCCCCATTAATTGCTTTGCTCCATCTGTGCCTTAATCTCTACCTAACATAGGTTATTCAGTGATCCACCTTCTGAGGCACGAAGTTTTCAGCATAGCTTTACAAAGGTATTAATTCTTTGGAATTTCTGACTTTGAAGTCCAAATTCTAGATGAACCTGGGATGGAGAGGCTGCTTGGGGAGGCAGTATACTGCTTTGTACACCTTGGTTTGTAGATTGTTCAGCATGCCGATTTCCTTACCATGCCCTATTCCAAGCCATATGTTAGGGAGGGTAGGATCTGTGCTGCCATTACTTTCATCAAGTGGCTATGCAAAGAGCAACATAATTTCTTTTTTGAAGTTTGAAAGCAAATATTAATGATTGAGCTTTGGCTTGCATTAAAGTTGTTTGTTCAGTTAGTGACCCCATGTTTATTCCCAAGGACTTGTATGAGCGGACCGATTATACCTGTTCGCCTTTTGTGTGCCATTTGTATGTTCTGAACTGAGTATCCACTAAGTTTACCACTTTGGTTTTCCCCAGGTTCAGCTCTAGCCCTTGCAACTCGATGTAACTTGCCATGGCTTTAATTACTCTTGCCGGCCAATCAGGCTTTGGCTCAGAACCACAATGTCATCTACATATTGCAGGCATTTAATTGACTTGTGTGCCAGTTTGAGTGGGTGGCTCTCAAAGTTTATCAAATAGTTATTCATGTCGGCCAAATACAAATTAGGTAGGTTTGGTGCCAACACACAACCTTGTCTCAAGCTGTTTTTGAAGTTAATTTTGGCTGTCACTCTGCTGGCGTCTCCAAGTTTCACCTGTGCCCACGTATCGCTGTTTTTTGAGCTATTATTGCATTAAGCAATTTTTGTGGTAGTCCCCATGCTTTCAATTTTATCCAGAGCCAGTCTTGTGGTACTCTATTGAATGCTGATTTTAAGTCTATGAAACAGGCAAACAACAGAGATTTCCTTCTTCTAGCTTTTTCTGTTAACATTGCCAAAACTGTTAGGATTGTTGTGGTTTCCATGCTGGGCCTAAATCCTGTTTGGGTTTTTAGAATCACGCTATTCTCCTCCACCTATACTTGTAGGTGTGATAGGATACAGGAGGCATATCATTTTGCTTCCACGTCAATCAAGTCTGTCAGCCTGTAATTTTCTGGCAGGTGTGACTTCCGTTTTTGTATATTGAGTGAAAGATGTTCCCTTTCCAAGAATTTGGTATCTTGTTCTGGTTGTAGAAGTAATTAAAAAGAGGTGTAAAAAACTCTGCCCAGACACCTGAAACGTGCCTAAATAATGCGTTGAGGAGACCGTTTGGTCCATCTGATCCCTTGGTCTTTAAATGTTTTACTATCCCTACTGCAAGTTTTCCATCAGTTCATGCTGTAGGTCCGTGTATGGTTGAGTTGGGCGTTTCCCTTCTGGTACCTCGCCTTCCTGAAGTTGGATGCTAGATTTTACTACCCTATTCATTCCCTCTAGTATTTCTGCCGATAGTCCTTTGGTGTGCTGAATTTGGTGTTATTTGATTTTGCGGGGATAAAACTTCTTGCCCCTTCATCTCCTGAGTTATATTCCTATTGTGGGAAATAGTATACATTTTGCACACATATGTTTTCCAGATTTCTTCGCTTATTCCTGCATGAAGCATCTAAATGTTTTACTGACAACCTAAAATCTGCTAAACTGAGAGCATTTCAGGCCAAACGAAAATGGCGTAACACCTATTCCTCAGAATCTATAGAACAATACACACTGAGCCCAACATCCTATAAAAAAGCCATCCTGGAGGCAAAAAATAATTTTTCACTAACAAAGTATTAAACTCAAATAATAAGACAAAAGACATTTTCAATCCAGTAAGGGAGCTATCAAACCCTGATCGTGTGACCCCCCCCCATTACTGCTACACAAAATCTAAGTAATGACTTAAACTCCTTCTTTGTAGATAAAATCAAGAACATTCAAGAATCCATAGATTCCAACCACAAGGGTGTGGAAGGATTTTCTGGAAATAACAACTCCAACTTTATGGCTGCTTTTCCACACCTAAATAAAGAAATCTCACTGAACTTTTAAACAAAGTAAAGTCAGGCTCCCCTAAAGATGCCTGTCCCCCCCCCATATGCAAAAATCCATCTATACTGCATTTCCAGAGATTATCCTCACCCTGCTGAATCTATCCTTGACCCAAGGGATTGTGCCGTCAGCCTTTTAAGAAGCAGTGATTATTACGCTTTAAAAAAAACACAAGGGGCAAGATGTAGGTGGCCATTTACCGTCCGGTAATGGCCGATTTCGGCCGTTACCGACCGGTAAATGGGTTTTTGGGATGTAGGGGGTCAATTTTACCGATTCGGTAAAATTACCGAATCGGTAAATTTACCGAATCGGTAAAATACCGATTCGGTATTTTTACCGATTCGGTAACTTCTAGATGTAGTTGGGACTCTTCTGAGTCCCAAAGGCCTTTCAGATTCGGTATTTTACCACCCAATCCAATTGGGTGGTAAAATACGGAATCCAGGTGTGCTTGCACATGTGTGCATGCACACCTATGCCATGTGACAGACAGACATGCCCTTAGGGCATGTCTGTGTGCCACATGGCACACATGCCTGTATTTGGGATGCTAGAGGGTGTCAAAGTGACACCCCCTGCACCCTTGCTGGAATCGGTATTTACCGAATCGGTAAATACCGATTCGGTATTGCCCATTGATTCCTATGGGCTTCAAGGCACATAGGAATCAATGGGCAATACCGAATCGGTATTTACCAATTCGGTAAATACCGATTTTTACAGAATCGGTAATTCAATTACCGAATTTACATAAATCTCCCTCCTTCTATTTTACCGTTTCATAAATACCGAATCGGTAAAATTCGGTATTTATGAGGCGGTAAAATAGAATTACCTACATCTAGCCCTAGGTGTTGACCCTCAGAAGCTAAACAATACAGGCCTATATCCCTTCTTTCCTTTTCCAGATAAACTACTAGAGACACATGCAGCCAAACTTTCTAGCACCGTAATAGAGGAAACTAATTTCTTAGATTCCTATCAGGCAGGTTTTCGACCTTCTCACTCCACCGAATCTATCATACTATCCATCATGGACAACCTAAAAGGAATGGTCGACGAGGACTGCACTCAGGCCTTGATTCTCTTGGACCTGTCTGCAGCCTTCAATACCATCAACCATGACATTCTGATGGAACGTATTGCTGCAGCAGGTCTCAGAGGCACTGCCCTAAATTGGTTTCAATCCTTCCTATGGGACCGGAATCAATCAGTGTGGCTTTCGCCCTACAAATTCGGCATTGTCAATATGAACTGTGGAGTACCGCAGGGTTCCTCTCTGTCCCCTCTGCTCTTCAATTTCTACATTTGCCCTCTCATACTTATGCTTCGTCAGATTGGGGTAAAGATCTATAACTACGCTGATGATATACAGCTGAATTTTTCCATCAACGACTCATCAAAATCCAAGGAGTGTCTTAGGAACACCATGCTGTTCATCAGGAATTAGTTGAACAATAATACATTAAAACTAAACTCCGAAAAAACTGAACTCATCATCCCCAACAACAAACTACTGCTCTGCACTCCTGTACACTGGCCCTCTGAGCTAGGTTCTGCACCTATTCTAAAAAAACTATCAAGAGCCTAGGCATACAGATCAACTTGGATCTTTCTATGCGCTTGCAGACCGGCTCAGTCACCTCTGCCTGTTTATTCCAACTCTGGAAATTGCAAAAAATCAGAAGGTTTTTCAGCAGAGAGGCCAGCATCCAAATCAGTCAGTCAGTCAGTATTTGGCAGCCAAGAGCCATAAAAGAAAACAGTTTTATAAAAATGCCCATTTCATCAAAATACATTATATAATAAAAAACATCCAGCATTACAATAATCACATTAGAAACCTACAAAGGATAAATCATGTAAAGTTCAACAGTGCTAAAACGATGAGCCAAGACCATCGATATTATCATATTAAAAATATTTTACATAAATTAGATTCACATATTTACACTGGCCAATAAGACAAGGGTCGCTATTGCAAGGGCAGCTTACTCCTTTGTCTAATGGCCCCAGTCAGCAAACTTGCCACCCGAAACAAACCCTTGGTGAGGCTAGCATTTGGAGATAAAGCAAGGTCGGATTTGCCTGAACAAATTGAAAATCTGAGTAGGGGAAGAATGAACTTCCTGCGCAAAAGATCGTAATAAGCACAGAAGAACATTAGTTGTAGGGTATCCTGCTCTGAGAAATTGTCACAGGGACAGGGTTTCAGTAATTCTGGTTTCGAGTTACCTTTAGTAAATGTCAGTAACCAGGGAACCATGCTCAACAGAAATCGTGTCAAAACAAAACGGTGATATGATTTGTTCACATAGGATAAGTATGGTTGCATCTGCGTGCCCAGGCTCAATGTGACAAACCTTCTCATTGAGAGCTTAGCTAGTTCAATTTCCTCCTTAAATGCTAGCCGTCTGTCCATGAACTGCTATTTAAGGTCTCTAATAGCGGTCTTGCCCAGGTGCCTAGGTGTCAAAAGCAGCCCAGGGCAACCAAGACATCTTGTCTGATCCTTGATGTATTTCAACCACGGAACATGTAAAGCCCCCTCCAGTGCAATACAATACGAAATAATGAGTTGGTTTAAATTTGTGGTCGGTTAAGCACATATTCTCAGCCATCATAACCACGGGGCGACCGAAATCTAGTCAGAAATGTAACCCACCCCTAGTTCTTCATGCAAATAAAAAAAACAACAAGGACCACAAGGAGTTTACTGATAAAATTTTCCAAATCATTATTGCCTTAATTTTATCAAAAATTGATTATGTACACGCAATTTATTTAGGCCTCCTGTGCAACCAGAAATATCGTCTGCAGCTGATTCCAAATCAAGCCACCAGAATCATCTATCAACAAGGCAGACGATGTCACTGTTCTGAAGAAGTGCCACTGGCACCCAGTGGAGCAGCGCTCCATGTTTAAAACAGGATGTATCCTGTTTAACAGATACTTTCCACAGCGCACCCTAAGATCTATTCATGTGAATCTATTGGTGGTCCCTACATTCAGTCACAAACAGAGAGGAGTATCTCGTTTCTCAATACAGGGACCCCAATTCTGGAACTCTCTGTCCATAACCTTGAGTCTTTTTACAATTTAGGGAAAAGCTGAAGACCTGGATTTTTACCCAAGTTTACAGTTAAACATGGACTTTTTAACCGGTGACTCCAGAATAAAACCCAGCGCCAAGAGACCTGTTGGTGAATGTGCGATTTAGAAATCTCCAATAAAAACATAACATAACAACATTTTTGGTGCTGTATCTGTCCTTTAGCTAGTCTGTTTATCTAATCGTAAAATCTTTGCTGTTTGGCAGTATGCCGGCTCAGAGTAATTTTGCCCGGAGCTCTTCCATATACTCTCTTAATCAATCAAGGGATCAAGAATCTGAGATCAATTTGGCTTCCGAAGCGTCCGAAGCCAAACGGATCTCAGCTTTTCTCTGCCTTGATTAAGAGATTATTGAAGCAGCGCACAGCTATGGGAGTTCATCCTATACAGGAATCGTCACGTCGACGTTCTTGAGAGAAAATTTCCCAAGAGAAGAACGTCGATACTCCACTACCTACCTGGGTGGCAAAACGGGAAGAGAAAACACCCATCATAATATTCCGGAATGGCAGAGAACCCAGGACTCAGTAACATAGACGACTAAATCAACGCCATCCTATCTGGACCCTCATTGCTGCAAGAGAGTGAGCTTAACCAGACTCTAGCTCAGACCAATGATTGGGATGAGCTTACTGAAACAAAAACAAGTCAGAACGGCCAATCACAGCCTTATTATGAGTGAACACCGCTCCTAGAGGCCTGTGGGTGCACAATGCCCCAAGGATCTTCCTACAGGACATCCTGTTCCGAAAAGACTGGTCAGCCATCTCCTGGAAGTGCACTAGAGATTACTTAGTCCTCATTATAAAAACAGCCACCAGACTCTCAGAAGCCCTGACGGTCAAGATACAAGAGAAGCCAAACTTAAGACAACCGTCCACATCTCGGTCTATAAGAAGAGGTTGGAAGAAATTAACAAAGAAATGGTTGAAACCAAAGAATACATTATAAAAAACAAAATACAAAAATTGGGAAGAGACTTAAAATTATTCTCTCTAGAAATAAGCACCGCTATACCAAAGACGACTACACTGCTTCTGTGCAACATAGCGATAATGAGTCTTCCGGAGGAACTCCACAGACACCTCTGACTGGAGTGGCGATGAAACACGCTACCAACGACGGAACAGAGGATAAAATAGACGCCATCCACGCTGGTGGAATAACCCATGGCATACAGCCCAGTTTGGAGACAATCCACAACCATTGTATCAACCATATACACCAAATTTCCCGGGATGGATGAACCCGCACATGCCAGGCCCACCACCTATGGGACCACTAATGGGACAGCATCAAACACAAAGGCTGTCTTTTTTAGGGAGAAGCCCCAACAACTAGAGAGGAAGAAGAAAAGGGGTGACCTGGACAGAACAAGAACGTTAAGTCCTAACATGAAGCATGTCCAAAGAGAGACCGGGGCCCAGCACGACAACTCGCTCATAGTGAACCTGACAGATTGGACCGTGACAGAAGACCAAGAAAGGATCCTGAACAAAGGCCTGGGCTTCGTACCCACACCACCGTTAGATCAGTTCAAACTGCAATGTGAATTAGCAGAATTTTGAGGGAAAATCAAACGTAAAGCTTTCTTCAAAGATAAGGAATACAACACTGCTACAAGTGACACCAACCTACGGAACAAATCCAACTTCTGTCCCCCAACCCATCTGGTCCAGTCGAGATATAAGCCTTCCAACAAGCTCTGTTCAGAGAGGTGGATAACCTGAAAAACACAACAAAGATGCCCATCATGAACACTACAAAAGGAGAACGTTTAGCACTGGAGGAATTACAGAAACATGAAGGCTTAATAAAAAAAAACAGCGGACAAAGGAGGGGTAATTGCCACACTGACAAAAGAAAACTACGACAAGCAATGCAGAGATCTCCTGTCTGAAAGGAACTTCTACAATATTCACGCACAGAGACTACAACGGACCATCAAACTGATGGTGGATGAAGCTGAGGTTAACCTTTGGATTTCCAAGAATGAAGCTGACTTTCTGAAGACCAAATCTCCCAAAACACCATATTTTTATTCACTACTCAAAACACACAAAAACACTACACCACCACCAGGACGATAAATAGTCTCTGTGATTGTCTCAGTGCTTGAGCCCTTATCTCAATTTGCTGACCACTACTTTAGACCCTTGGTCCAAAAGACCCCAACATACCTAAAAGATACGCAGGACCTAGTAAATCAGCTGAGGGGACTTACATTCAAGGAAGGAAAGATGTGCCTAGTAGGACTTGATGTAGAGAGCCAGTATACTAGCCTACCAAAACAAAGGACACTCCGGATGATTGAAAACATACTTTTCGCACAACTGTCTGAGCACAACACTTTTGTATTAGAATGTTGCCAGCTAGCCCTCACTGAGAACTTCTTTGAATACAATGGAACACTTTACCTTCAGTCCCACGGAACTTCGATGGGCAGTACATTTGCCCCAGCATAGCAGGTCTGTATATGAGCAACTTTAAAGACCTCCACATTCTCAATGACACCAACATATACAGAGTGAATATACTTTTGTGGAAATGTTACATCGATGATGTGATTATGATCTGGAACGACACCCCCAACAGCTTGCAGAAATTCCATAGATGGATCAACACCAGGGATGAGTTTCTACAATTCACATACACAGCAGACAACCGCAAATTATATTTTCTGGAACATAACGATCTACCTAGAAAACGACACCATCAATAGAAAGATGTTCTACAAACCAACCGCAAAGAACAGCCTTATTTCATTCAACAGCTTTCACCCATGCCCCTGAGGGAAAATCGTCCATACAGCCAATTTCTACGCATCAGGTGTAACTGCAGCAAAATAGAGGACTACAAAACACAAGCCAAGGATCTGTGCCAGAAATTAAAAGCAAGAGATTACCCAAACAGAGTAATAAATAAATGTTAAAAGAGAGTGAGGAACCAACACAGAGACAACCTCCTGGAGACGCCCACAAAAGAGAAACCTGAAGAGTTACTCACTTGCGTGACAACATACAACTCATCCTCCAACATAGTGAAAACAATTGTGAACAAGAAATGGCGTATCCTCACATGCAGATCCCTAAAATGGCCCAAACTTAGCTTCGCCAATAGAAGAACAAAGAACATCCGTGTCTTATTAGTACACACAAGACCGCCTTCTGAGATACCCAGAACGGAATCATTCACAAATATCTGGAACCTGTCGGCTGTAACTGGTCACTTTTCTTGTGGGTCCTGCTCTGTTTGAAAATTAACCAAGGTAACCAAGACCATTCAACTAATACTGGATCTAATATTGACCTTACGGCATCACATAAACTGTAACACCACCCATGTTATCTACATGATCACTTGTCCATGCAACCTCAAATATATAGGCATACCCTGCCGCAAGATCATACAGAGAATCGGTGTACATATGAGCAACATCAAATGTAAAAAGGCCACCACAAAAATGAGCACCCATTTCATCAACACCAAACAAACTATTGATGAAATTAACTTGGTGTTCCTTGAGACATTGACTAGCATCATACTTTCATTCTTTTATAGATGGTAACGGACGCGGCTGCTAAGTACTAGACCGTTAACACACTGACACCAGCGCTGCCCCCAGCAACTGCAAAATTCCCAACCAGTCGATTCTACCTCTATGAGCTCACCCCAACTTATGTCACTATCACAATGTAGGGCTGCAGCCATGCCCGCAGTTGCAGCGCACATTTTTTATTCTAATTTCAACATTGATACGTGACACAGCTCATGCAGGTAATTCCTCATTTAATGTTAGCATTATTAATGCAGCGGGCACGCATTGGTCTCCATAATTAACCACAACCCAAACACTGCTGCACAGATACATTTAGTGTTCTAAACATGTCCCCATGAAGAACCAAGTGTTCTTTGTCAATTTGCCTGCATTAGTATTTGTTTCTCTAGATCTAATCTTCCCTTACACAAAGTTTCGTGTAGTTAATTAACTACTTATTATGAGCATCTTTTCTGACAGAATTGATTGCAATAGATCTACATATGTGTTAAATCAACACCATATTCTGTTGTCATGGTCTTTTTCTTTTTTTCCTTTTCTCCAGTTATAGGAGCTATAGACCCATAACCACCCAGTGATCTAATAGCTCACTGCGAAGAAGAGTAAGCGCAAATCTTACCTCTACATGTCACCAAACAGTTATGTGCCACACACTGGTCCTGAAGAAATCCCTCTGACCTGATAAGGCACCGTAATGGCTGAAACATGTCAACCACCCACTTTTTCACAGAAGGTGCTATAGAACAAAAACCCTTCTAGACACACACCGCTTCTTATCTTAACCTTGCCCCATCTCCAACAGAATAAAGCCTTATCTTGAGAGATGGAGGTCATTTTAAATTCACTTCACTTCCATTTCTGATCACTACTGTAATTGTAGTGTAGTTCCTATATTCCGAATAGGCTCTGCGCTTTGAAAAAGTATATATTATAGATGTGACGTAGGACTGAGGTCGACAAGGTCTTTATTGAATATACTAAACTTAATAGTGAGTGCCAGCTAGCTCAGGGGTCACTAGAAACTTTCTCGAATTCACAACAAGGGTTTAGTTTCTGACAACCGCATAAACATGACAACTTTGTTTCCCAAGAATAAAACGTATCTCTAGAGTCGCGGAAACAATAGATAAGTATTTCACTCAGTCAAGCGTGCATGCTTCGTTTCTACAGGGTTGTAGAGAAATAGAGAGACGGGCGTTTTCAATAAAAGATTTATCGAACAGTCTTCTTTCTCGTACAAGAGAAGTAAACTGCTACAACCGTTATGCAGGCTGCAAAGTATAATGCGTACAGCATAAACAGTAATATGAAATAATACTGTAAGAGCATTGTATGGTTTCTAAGCCATATAAAATAACATACATAAATAAGGAAAGCTAAAAATACTCAACTCGTGCTTCTAAAATACGCCTATCCCAATGTACCTAACCTAAGTCTAGTACGAGAGAAGAAGTAAGTGTGGTGTAGCATAGGTTTAGTTTTCTTTGCCAAGAATCTATCCAAGATTTCTCGTAGGGTCTAATCCGCTCCGTACCTTGGTTTTAGAATGAAGGAGGTCTGATATCTCTCTGTCTTGGACTCAATTTCCCAACACCCCGCAAGGGGAGCTTGGAAACACTGGAGCTGGATTCTCACTGAGAGAAAGGACAGCCTCTCTGTCAGTGCGTCAGCTGGAGGGTCGGCTTCCTTCGGCACTTGCTGTAGCGAGCTGCATCGGGCAAGTAGATAGTCAAACTGCTCCAAACCACTGTGTCTTGCTAGAGCAAGTGAAGGCATATTTATACCTTGAACGTGCCTAGTTTGACGTAAAGTCGGACATAATAACGTCATCAAAGAAGCCAGAGGGAATGGTATTTCTTTGAAAACTCCATGAGTTTTTGGACAAATCAATATTCAAGCAAGGGGAGGATCCCTAACAGCTTAAGCTGATTTCTCAAGAAATCTGTGTGGCTTTTTGGAACTGGTGGAAGTAGCCATGCCTGTATTTGGACTGCATGGACTATGTCTAAATAGGGGTATGATTTCTATGCCAATATTAGGGCAAAGAGAATTGTAGATGTATAAGGGCATGAATCAGGAAACTTCCATACGGGTCCTAAAACGCTACACAACACCTACTCCACTTCATTAAGTTGGGTATTACTAAAGTCTAAGTAAAAAAGCATATTTAAAGCATGATGTGTTAATAACCCACCCTTAATACAAAAAAATGCATTTGAAATGGTTGCACATGAAAATGAGCATTTGTGCCCTACGCAATTTTAAAAGCAATGTTTTCATTCAAAGCATATAATATGATACTGGAAATGCTATCCGAATGAATCACAAAATTACATTTTATGAAATGGCTCTTAAATACAGAAGAAAAGGTCGAGACCATTCCATAACAGAATACATATATATTGTTTTTGTTGCGGACAAGGTCAAATATTTTCTATTGGAAGTTTATCACAGAATTCATGTTCTCTAAGAATAGTTCTACTTTAAGCAGATTACTTTGTGCCAAAAAGAGTTCAAGTTTTAAAAGTCAAATCATAGAAAAATAGAGTTCCAAAGTTAGAAGTTTGTTTTGAAAAAATGAAGGTCGAATTCAGAGTCTCTCAGAACACTGTGTGCCAATTATTACAAGTCAGTCTCATTGTTAGGAGAAAACATCACATATTCTAAGTCTGTGAAGAATTTGTCTATCGTTGTAGGTGAGAGTTGGATTACCTCAATTAGCATGTCAATAGTACACAGATGAGAAGCATCGTCGTCAGCGTCAGTCACATTAGCAGTGCTTGAAGTAGATGGTACCTGTACGGCTGTTGCCTCACGTATCTCACTGGCAGTAACTTGGGTCTGCGAGATTTCAATGAAAGCCGTCATCAGGATTGGTAGCCGCTGGGGACAACACAGTGCATAAGCCATTACTGGTCCAAGCAAAGCATCAACATCCATAGGCATGACTGTGGTAGTGTAAGACAGATGTCTAACACGCATTCTACTCCACATAGTAGGCAGCACAGAACAGGTAAGATGCAATCTTGCCAGATCGGTCTGAACAACAGAAACCATATGGCATTCAGCGCTCTTATACGAGATAATCCCAAAATTTCGATGGTGCACTCACGATACCTCATTCCTAGTAGAGTATTCTCCACTGTGAACTGGGTGTTGTTGGTAAATTGGCTTGCCATATCGGAGCAGAAGGAGCAAAAAGAGTATTCCTGCTACGAGTCCCAAAACGAGAGGCAGTCCGCCAAACACTGAGCGCACGAAGTTTGGAAATATTCCGAGGACTGCTTCAAAAGGTGCTAACAGTCCAGAAAAAACTGTCTTAAATACCTGTACAATACGACTCGTATCAGACATGTTAAAGATACGACCTAACATTTCCATGAAATGTATAGGGCAGTTTGTTGATAAAAGTGCATGTATCTCTGCAGAAGTCCTTGCAACTTGCAGTTCATACGTCTCTTTGGATGAGGTCAGTGGCACAGTTTTTTGTAAAAAAATGGCTTTCATTCTGCTTAAAGTATCAATTTGTATAGAAGTGATGTTCAGTGAAGGCTATAGTGGCGACTCCCCGTCTGTCTTGCTTTTAGGAAACAATACTTGCATACAGCAAGTGACACTGGCTGACACAGTTACGAGATAGGCTTTCCCTGGCAAAATTCCACAGCAGCTGTGATCATTCAACATTAAATAACTCCCATTAGAAAGTTTCCCAAAAATTGGATCTATCACTGCAGCCAGAGAACCTTGCAGGTGGTAGGATAAGTTGTTCGAAGAACCATCACAGGCTCCATGTAAATTAATACCCTGACATAAAAGCGTACCGCTTAGTGAGCTTTTACAGTTCGTACCACCAAAAAATACTTCTTTTCCCCCTCTCCAACATTTGTGTGTATATGGTAAATCCCAGGTTGACTTGATGTATTCTTTACCCAACCTTTCATACAGGCCTGCTGGTATGTGTTTTAAGCAATATTGAAAATGGAAAATCGTCACTGGCAAAGTAATGGTGCCATGTATTATCCATTCTATCGCTGGTTTCTCAGAAACAGTTAATGGTAATCTTTACAGTTTTCCATGCTCAGCACCGTATAATCTGCTCCCCTCGGAGCCAAAGAGATTTGTTTTTCTGTAAGGTTAAATCCAGAAAACAATGACGTGGTTTGATTAGACGCCAAGGCACATAGCCTGAACGAAGATTTTGTAACGTCCAGCCTAGGAGCATTATAGAACGCAATTGTGACTGTCCATGTTGTAACATGAGCAAGTCCTGTTCCTTTATGTCTATGGCAGATTATACAATGCTGTCCAAAGAATAAATTCTGGATGACAGAGTCGTTAACCCATTGTCAGCTACAGAGAGAGATTTCTCTAAATTAATACGATCAATTTCTCGTATTCGTTCTGCTGTTTCTATTTGCGTGATTTTCCATGCTTCATTATAAGCAGCATATATATCGGCGTATATGAAACGTTTATGACTAGGTTTATGAAGTCCCAGTAAGAAGTCCCTTATATCAACGCCATCTTTCAGTAAAGTTAAGTGTTGTTTTATCTCTGGTAGTGTGGATTGTTCTAGCCACTCAAGACATAGTTTTCCTACACTGTATGATGTTACTATCCCTGGATGTTGTCTCTGGACATATCTTGAATCTGACCTAGTGAATGTTAATCCTTGTGTTTTGTTCAGGAATCTATCTTGACAGTTGTTTGTGTCTGTGGGCCAGATTAACCTTCTTTTCCAATCATGATTAGTTCTGTTCTTGTGTAAAATATATTTTATGTCTACCTCCTCATCAGTAGTGTCATCACTATCAGGTGTGGGTTTAGGTATGGACGGTTTGTTTAAATCTTTTATATTAGCTAAGCCAAGACAAGATGTTGGTTGAACAGTGTCATTTAAAAACATTATCTGTTCTGGGATGATGCAGGCTCTGAATAAAGCTTCTAATCCCTGCACCGGCCAGTCTTTTGTGCCCCAGACAGTTTTTGTCTCGATGTTGTCTTTCCAAAAGTCAAATCCTACACAATTGAGCATAAAAGGCAGCAGAATAAATTTGCTTAGTATTAGTCAACATACTTTTAATTCCTGTCTTATTAACATTTTTAAAGTAAAATGTTTCTGGATTTGAAACATTAAAACCCGAAAGGTATGGACATTTTTCATAGAATGTTTTTGAGCTACCCTTTGGTGGCGTAGGACAATGTTCCCATTGATTATAGGTATAAACATTTCTAGGGTTTGCAGATGTATGCAAATAATGATGACCATAGTGATTATAACAATACATTTATTCATAATCTGATGAACCCTCCAAGTATTCATGTTTTGTAAATTTTGCAGCCATCTCTCAGTCTGACATCATATTATTAACAGTCTCAAAGTTCCAGTCATCAGAAAATGTGCTGGGTGAAACAAAGTCACTCAAGGAAACCTTGAATTGGTGTAGAATCTTCAACAGCTCTGCAGGACCGAAAATGTCATAATCAGTTCTCTCCCAGGCTATACCACAGGTATAGGACGGCTGTGATGTTCACTGATGATAAGTCTCTTTGTTCACGATGAGATGATTTGTGTGGCTTCAGGAGCAAGTTGATGTTCTTACTTGCTGTGTCCATTTTACTGTATCTTCCATTTATCAGTGTTCCCAAAGTTAATACAAGAATTAGCCAAAGCAGAAGAAAAATCACGCCTAGCACAATCTAAAGTTCAACCCATGGTGATACTAGATAAGTTTTTTCAAGTTGATGAAAAAGTTCTGTTGCTTGTTCTTTAAAAGTTTTATTTGCTGGCGTTGTTTCAGGCTCACTGGGATCCTCAAACAACGTATCAAAGTTAATTAAATAGCCAGAGGCAGTTCTGTCAATTGTAGGGATTGCATCATGATTCGTTGAAATTGATTGAACCGCTTGATCACTTGTCATATTTGTCAGATGCTATATCATTGTAGACAGGCGTTTCTTATTTCGGTTTCAGGAGGCACAAGTTCCATGGCTTTGTTGCATAGTCCTTCTTTTCGTACTTCAGATTCTTCAAAGGCGAGGAGTCTTTCAGTATGAACCTCTTGGATAGTAGCTAGATTTGGTTGTCTGCTACATCTTTGGAGTCCACTCGGCCTACTACTTATGATCGGCCACATGATATGGTTTTACCAGGTCGATAGATACAAACCTGTTCTCCTTTCTTCCAGCAAGGGGCGGCAGTAGCACTGCTCTTGATCAGTGGATTGCTAGCACAGGTACTGGTTGTCTGTATGAAGGCCCAAATTCCTTCTTGTCCGCGATCTTTTCTGTGACCAGATCCCCAATCTGTGGAATCCAGGCAGGCCTTGCTGGGACTGGTGGTTTTTCTTCAGTGGTCGTTGGCTTCTACAATGTGTTGCTTAGTCTTCTCCTTGTTTCATTGAAGTCCTGCAAAACAGCCAAACGGTCTTTATTATCAAAGGGTTTTTGTTCTAACACTGAAGTGTGATGATCGAGACCTTCAACAATCTTTCTAGTACCAAAAAGTATTTCATATGGAGTGATTCCACCCAGAGAACTTCTTGGTAGATTGTTTAGACTATGTTAGACACCTATTAGATGTTTGACCCACCCGTCACCCCAGCCTAATACCCTAGCTGTTATAGATTGCTTTATGTCCCATTTTTTTCTTTCCACTACAGAATTTCCCTCAGGATGGAATGGACTTGAGTACAGCAATGCAACGCCCAAGCTGGCCATGGCTTTGGCGCTAAACGCAGGACCCTGGTCAGAATGTAGCGTGCCGATTGCGTATGTACCCATAAAGACTCGCAAATCTCTAATAACAGTTCGGGCGTCAGCCGAGCACTGAGGCCACATCCAAATGAATCTTGAGCAGGAATCTACTGCGACCATGATATATTTATAGTTGCTATCCCTCTGTAAGGGAACACAGTGGTCCAGGTAAACGCACGCTAATGGTTTATCTGAAATTAAAAGGGGCGTCTGCGCAAGACGTTTTACTGTTGAAACTTTCATCTTCTGGCAGATTTCACATTCCAAAACATAGTTTCGGGTCTGTTTCCTCAAGCTCGGCCACCAGTATCTCTGTTTTAATAACAACATTGTGGTGGAAACACCTGCGTGCGCTAAGGCGAGCCCTTCATGTGTTGCTAAGATTAGTCCTAATCTATGTTCCATGTTTGGAATTACTCTATCCCCCACTCCAGGGATTCGAGCAAAAGGAACATTATTTGCATCAGTTATGTATGAGTATTTGAGTGGATAGCCTTTTGGTAATGTTTTACCGCTATCTTTTTTGGAAGCGGTGACAGCCTGCATTATTTCACTGTCTATATTCTTTTTCGAACGAGTGATTGCAGCTATGGAAGCCATTTGTACAGCTGCCTTTGCGGCTTCATCAGCCAATGAATTCCCTGCAACGTGAACGCCATCACACTGATGACTCAGTCTATGGATCACATGAGTCTTTTGTAGTTCTTTCTGTAATAGAACTACTTGTTCCCAAAGCAATTTATGCTTGATTGTGCCACCTTTGGCATCTTTGAAACCGTTTTGAATCCAGTTCTGCAAGTATTCATTGTAAGATTGAACGCAAGAATAGGAATCGCACACTATGAGTGTGGGGAATCCACGATTGGTATTTTCAAGCATCATCTTGAATGCTTGAAGTTCAGCTTGATGAGCTGTACAATCTCCTAGAGATTGAGTTTTAGTGACCATAGGTCAGAATTTACCATCGCGCCAGCGACCTTTAACAACGCGCACGCAGCACTATAGGCTTGTTTATCACCATTACGGGCTGTGTTGATCTGGCTGTATAAATTATACATCCATAATGTTCTAGAGGCAGAATCTCAATAGGCAGAGGACATTCTTGTTTGTATTGTAGAAATTCTTGTGTTTTCATGTATGGGTAAAAAACGTATTCAACGTCTGTTGCAGCAAGAGAATTAACACATTGTATCTATCTTGGATGTGAAGCCTTTGCATTTGGAATGTTCGCTTTTGTCACTGCCTCTAAGGCAGGTACAGGTGTAACGACTATTATGCGTTCTCCCTGTGCGAGGGCTCTCTCTTTTGCTACTGCAGTTTGAACCGCGGTCAGAATTTTTTCTGTAGAAGTGAATTTCATTTCAGCTTGGGTGTACAAGTGTGATTTATAAGCTATTGGTACTTTTTCTCCATCATTAAAGGTTAAGTACGTGAATCCGCATCTTCCTGAAATGATTCGGACTACTAAGTTGCGTACGTTTACGCATGTCTTCAGATGTGTTGTTGCCAACATATCTGTTTGTACTGAACGAAAAATTTCTGTGTGTTTTTGAGTCCAATTAATTTGTTTGGAATCTGGTTTGAATAATTTGTAGAGAGGTTTAACCCTTTCTGTGTAACTTAGAATGTAAGTTTTTCCGAAATTTAGGAAACCTACTGGCACATGCATCAATATTGCATTTTGCGATTCCTTAATTCCTTAATTGCGATTCTCTAATTGAGAATCGCAATTAAGGAATACCACCCCATTCATTCCTATGGGCCTAGAGGCCCATAGGAATGAATGGGAATGACATTCTTAATTTGCGATTCACCATTAGAAATGCGCATATTAAGAATGCAATTTCAAGGGTGCAGGGGTGTCCAAAGGACACCCTGTTGCACCCCTAAAATCTGCTTAGAAGTACATTTTGCACACTCACGGGCATGTGTGTGTGTAAAATGGAACTTTGAAAAATGCACTTTAGTGCATTTAGTTTTCGCAAATTACCATGAAGGTCAACTTCATGGTAATTTGCACCTCTTACTTGTGAATTTGCAAATTTTAAAAGTTTGGTGCATTGCATTTAACGAATCTCAATTTGAGATTCCTTAAATGCAATCACAATTTAAGAAATCGCAATTTTGCGATTTCTTAAATTGCGAAAATTACAAAAATGATAATGCATCTCAAAAACGGGAATTGCATTCGCAAACGGCCAAATTTTGCGATTCTCATCGTTTGCGAATGCAATTTCGTTTGATGCATGTGCCAGCTAGAATCAACTGTATGTTTTTCAGCGTTTTTGGAGGTTGGAGCAGCACACATTTATCTAGAAAGTTTGCTGCCAGGCTTTTGCCTTCCCTTGATAGTTCGTATCCTAAGAATAGGACATTGAGATGGGCAATTCTTGATTTTTTAAATTGAATTTATACCCTTTCAAGTGCCTATCCAAATTATCATCTTTAAGATAGATGTCATCGTCATAAGATAATGCCCCATCATCGTACTTTTGTAGTAACTCTGTTACTCTGGCTGAAAATAACCCTGGACTATTCTTGAATCCTTGGGGGAGACGACAAAAGTGACTTTGTATCCCCATAATCGCGAAAGCAGTCAAATACCTGCTTTCTGGTGCGATGTTTTGACAGAAGAAACCGTTAGAAATATCTAATGTGGTTTTATATTTTTTGCACACTATGTTATTCATCAGTGCTGCACTGTGTGCATTTTGTACTGCAAAGGTTTTGCAACAAGAGTTTAAATGTCTGTAATCCACAACTAGACGATATGTATTTTCTGGTTTGGAGACAGGAAACAAAGGTTTGGACGAGGTGCATCTATCAATCAACCCTTGGTATTCAAGCTGATCTAATATCTCCTTGACTTGTTTTTTAACTTCTTGCTTAACTGGATACTGCCTTTGCATTGTAGGTTGAGTTTTCAACTGGATTTTGTGGAGAGGAGAATCCTCATCCCATCCTACATGATTTTTATATAATGCAGGAGCCTGGGCTAAAGCCCATTTTCTGGCATAAATGTAGTTTTTGTGAATTGGAATATGATTTGAGTAGGCTGGCATAATGATCTCTTCGCCATGTGGGCACTCCCTGACAAATTCAGGTGGCCAGTCTTGTATAGGTTGAAGAATGTCATAACCCCTATAGAGTTTCTCCCAAAAGAATGCTCTTATTTTCCTAGGTATGTCCCCCTCCATCCGGAGCGTTACTTCATATAACTTGTGGGGTACACTAACCCTGGTATCGGCAGTTTCAACTTGGATGCATTCATTCAAGTCCACTGTCTCCAGATGATCCTTCAGGATCTTGCGAGCTATGGTGACTTCTGCTGCGCTGTCTAGCATTGTCTGGGTCCACTCCCCGTTCTTGAGTTGTGTCCTGAAGATCCTCGACATGTATGATTTTTAGACCTGCTACCTTCTTCTTGGTGAATTGGGGTTTCTTATTTTTTGGAACGTGTTGATCGTCTTTGGACTTCACAGGTTCTTCCTAGTGTTCTGACCGTCCTCCTCTTTCTGATTTCTGTGAGGAAGTCTGAAAGGTACAAGAGGAACGTGTATCAGTATCTTGATATCTATCAGGTTTTCTCAAATTATCCATGTTCCTGAGGTTATACCTCTTTTCAGAGGGCTCCTTTTGAGGAGACCTACCTCTGTATTGAGAACGCTACTCTTTAGGAAGTGTCGGTTTAGTGTTTTCCCACTTCTTTTTAGGAGTAGAGTGTTTTGAATAAAGACCTTTTCAGGACTTTCAGTCAGTTGGGGTTTCACTGGTTTACCACCCAAACTGTCTCTACCTAGTTCTTCATAGGATTTTTCAATTATTCAGGCCAGTTCATATGGTTGCTCAGTTACATCAAGTTCTTTTAGTTTTTGGCGGATCGCCACGGATGCTGCTTCACCTTTAATATTAGCTAATATTATAGTTGAGACCTGTTTGAAATCCTTCAGTAATTTTCATACCTAGATTTAAAGCAGGCTCTGCCCCGTATTCATTTTGAATCTGTTTCAGGACGTCTGGTATCACCGCCATGGACGGAACAGCATGTGATTTTGTGTAGATTGCAGCGAAGACTGTACCCCAAGTGTCACAGTCCTCCAGGTGTGGTGCGATCCCCATTGGTAAACAGATTGTTAGAATCCTGTGTTTCTCATGAGGTATACTATCAGGAAATACTGCCTTGATTTGAGTAATCTTTTGAGCTATCCAGAATGGAATTTGTTCCCGTTTTGCGGGTAATTTACCAATGATTGATTTTATAGTCTGTGGTGTAATTTTATTTGTGTTCCCCTGGTGAGGGGTGTATTGTGGAATCCTTTTAGGAGGTTGGACTGTTAGAGTCCGCATGACATATTGAACCAATTGTCTATGTATTTTAATTAGTTGTTTCAGTTGAACTAATAGTTCTGCATCTGACATTTCTTCAATGGCACGATGCGGTGTATAGCTGGCTAATACCAACCATGTTACTCCTGGTCTACCTAGTGGACCGAGCCTGGTAATGTGATTTTGATGTTGTAGGGCTCCTTTAAACCAGAGCGCATGCTCTTGGTATATTAATGGAATTTCAACATCTTCGAAAGGAGTGTATTCCGTTGGAGGTTCCTCTTCTTTGTAGAAGTGAAAAACATTTGTGTTTGGATTTACTTGCGGGAAGATAATCCATGAATAGAATATCTCTGTCTGACGATATTCATGTGCCTCTATGGCAAAAATTACCCTACCACCTCTTGGTGATAGGCCATTCGCTATAAGCTTTATAGTGATGGTGTGTCCATATTGCCTGGAAGTTCACTGTTTTCAGTGTCACTATCTGACATTTGTTGGCTGAAAGTTTGCAAAGCAAGTTTCAAGGAAACAATGATAAGTTGCATAATAATTTGGAACAATGTATCCTTCAGCATTGACCAAACCAAAAAGCTAATACATAGGAGTTTTTCGTCCTACTTAGCTGTGGCGGATATTTTATCCTTTTACCCACTCCAGATGTCTATTGGAGTATTTACGGGAAAAAAGGGGTCTCTGAGAAAAGCACGACTGAGTTACTTTAGTATCTAGCGTTAAATTAGTGCCTTACCAAATGTTGGGCGCCATGTAGTGTATTTCCTATATTGCCAATAGGCTCTGCGCATTGGAATAGTATATACTATAGATGTGACGTGGGACTGAAGTCGACTAGGTCTCTATCGAATATACTAAACTTAATAGTGAGTGCCAGCTAGCTCAGAGGTCACTAGAAACTTTCTCGAATTCACAAGAAGGGATTCGTTTCTGACAACCGCATAAACATGACAACTTTCTTTCCCAAGAATAAAATGTATCTCTAGAGTCGCTGAAACAATAGATAAGTATTTCACTTAGTCAATCGTGCATGTTTCTTTTCTACAGAGTTGTAGAGAAATAGAGAGACGGGTGTTTTCAATAAAAGATTTATTGAACAGTCTTCCTTCTCATACAAGAGAAGTGAACTGCTACAATCGTTATGCAGGCTGCAAAGTATAATGCATACAGCGTAAACAGTAATATGAAATAATATTGCAAGAGCATTGTATGGCTTCTAAGCCATATAAAATAACATACATAAATAACGAAAGCTAAAAATACTCAACTGGTGGTTCTAAAATACGCCTACCCCAATATACCTAACCTAAGTCTAGTACGAGGGAAGAATTAAGTGTGGTGTAGCATAGGTTTAGTTTTCTTTGCAAAGAATCTATCCAAGATTTCTCTTAGGGTCTAATCTGCTCCGTACCTTGGTTTTAGAATGAAGGAGGTCTGGTATCTCTATCTCTCTGTCTTGGACTCGATTTCCCAACACCCCGCAAAGGGAGCTCTTGAAACACTGGAGCTGGATTCTCGGCGAGAGAAAGGACAGCTTCTCGATCAGTGCGTCAGCTGGAGGGTCGGCTTCCTTCGGCACTTGCTGTAGCGAGCTGCGTCGGGCAAGTAGATAGTCGAACTGCTCCAAACCACCGTGTCTTGCTAGAGCAAGTGAAGGCATATTTATACCTTGAAGGTGCCTAGTTTGACTTAAATTCGGGCATAATAACGTCAATAAAGAACCCCAAGGGAATGGTAGTTCTTTGAAAACTCCATGAGTTCTTGGACAAATCAATATTCAAGCAAGGGGATGTCCCTAACAGCTTAAGCTGATTTCCCAAGAAATCATTGTGGCTTTTTGGAACTGGTGGAAGTAGCCATGCCTGTATTTGGACTGCATGGACTATGTCTAAATATGGGTATGATTTCTATGCCTATATTAGGGCAATGCGAATTGTACCTATATAAGGGCATGAATCAAGAAACTTCAATCCGGGTCCTAAAATGCTACACAACATAATCACCAGTTGGTCTTCCTCCAGGTGGAGGAAATCATACATTAAGACCCTAAGATGAGGTTTTTCACATAGTTACCAAAGAGGGTTTTAAGATGGTTAAACCCTAAGACCCTGGTAACACTACAGGACAAGTGATTCATTGTATGTTGATTATTTGTTCTTCCATATACACATTTTTGCCTCTCTTCAATCTTTCTTAAATTTCTTCCTCATTGCTGCAATTTTGCTTTTATGTGATATTATGCCCTTTCTTACTGCTGCCGCCCGAGTTCTTACCTCCCGGGCTATCTTCCTTTTGTCTTTACTCAGTTTTTTGTTCCACCATGGTTTGTGCCTACTGCCCCATTGAGCTTGTTGTTTGATGAAGTTCCGGTGTGTTGCCGGTTTTACTGGAAATTTGTTTAATAGTTCCTATCCTAGAATAACCCATGCATTCATGATCTGTTTCTTGCTCAAGGTCCCCCTTTTATTTATGTGTTCGTGGACAGCGTCCATAATTTGATCTGTATTAGTTCCGCGCCATTTTAGATTTATTAATTTGTAACTTACTAGTAATTCTGTTAGGTCCTTTGTTGTCTGCTGCAGCTTGAGTTTAATGCTCAACACTTGGGGGAGGTGGTCCCTCTCTACACGGGTTTACATTTTACAGTAGTTCACCATGGGGATGAGCTCTTCACTAACAACGGTGTAGTCTATGGTTGATTGCTGAACAGTCAGCCTTTGATTTTCCATTCAAGGTTATTAGGCCTTGTCCTTCCAGCTGTTGTTGTAGTTTGACAGCTTCTAGCGCACTTTGATTCTTCCTCATGTTTAATTTACTCCTAATGAAATTGGTGTTGAAATCTCCTGAAACAATTATTTCACCATGCTGGTGCAATTTTGCAGCAATTTATTTAGGTTTACCAGGCTTGCCAATCTTTCTTTCTTCCTTTTCTTCCCGGATGTATATATTCGTTTATTATAATTAACTGCCCAAGCCTTGTTTGGGGCTAATTTTGCATTAAAGTTTCAGGACTTGCAGCCAGTTCACTCCTGCTTCAAGTTCTTCAGTTGTCCAAATATATTTTGAGGAGGCATATATGATGCATATATAGACGTGCCCCTCTTTGGGTGTCCAAAGTTGCAGAATTTTTCTGCCAGTATATGGTGCTCATCATAACCTGCTATAGGTCTTGGTGTTAGATTCCAGGTTTCTTGTGATAATATGAAATCAAAACTTTGAAAGAGGGTTAAGTCCTTATTATCTTGCCACATTTCTCAAAAACCATGAATGTTCCATGACCAAATCTTGATGAACTCCTCTGTGTTTGCTCTAAGTTGGGCCCCTGATGAGTCACCTGCTTTTTGCTGCAAATGCTGCATCGGACAGATGAGGTTCTAGTGCCCTGGAAACCCATGTCCAATCCTGATTGTTTTCTATCGTTAGCTTGGACTCTGTCTGGCTTTGGCTATATTCCATCTGGATTTGTGTTGAGTTTGAGGAACTTCTCGAACTCAGCAATGATGTTGGGCCTTTGTCTATGGCCGGAAGATGTGCTGGTGACCCTATTTTTTGTAGCAGAGGATACGGTATTTAGGAGGCTTTTGGTGTAAGAAAGTTATTCTCCCACCTTCAAAAGAATTTCTAAATGCATAGATCAAGTCAACTATTTCATTGTAAATTCAAGTTTTTGATGGTGTTTTTACCTGGTGACAATTTTTATTTTGCTGAAATTCTAGTGGTTGGAGGTCAGGTTTTGCTTAGTTCAGGAAACTCCCTAAACAGTCTTAACAGATTACCTCTGTCTAGAGTGTCCTGTCTCCCTTGAGTTGAATATTCTGGCATAAATATTATTTTTGTTTGGTAAATCCTTTGTTATTTTTGAGGAGTTCTTGTTGTTAATGGATTTTAAATAATCTATATTATGTTTGGGAACTTGTCTGTTAGGGCCTTATTTGTATTGTGGGACGTTTTCTACAATTGAGATGTTAAACTTTTCTATTGATGTCTCATAAAGCAAGTTCCCTACATTCTGTGTGGTTCTTAGCGGCGGAAGTTCAGCACTGGGAGTTCCTTTGTTATTTATTTTACATGTACCGCCTTGCCCATTTGTTGTTACTTGTATTGGATTACATTTGCCAGGATCTTGTTTTGTTTGATTTCCTTGCTGACTTGTTTTTGTTGATACTATTGCTTTTTCTTGAGTAGCTACAAAGGATAATGTTGGGGCTGAGACCTGATTTAGGGCTAGATTTCCTTTGTGTTCTTCTGAGTCTGTTTTTTTATCTTTTTGTTCCGGTCTTAGTGCTGGTGATTCCGTCTTTAATCCTCTTTGTTGTGGGACGGGATTTTTTCCTTGGGTAGCTCCTTTTTGTCTCAACTGTGTGTTAATGTTTCTTGAGCCAGGGGTATGCACCTTTTTTGTGGAGATTTGGTTGAGGTAAACATTGACTCAGAGCCATTGACTCAGAGCTGGTCTTATCATCTGCTGATTCACTTATACCTATATTATTTAAGCTTGGCTTAAGCTGTTGTGTAAAAATTGGATAGATTTGTTTGGTTCCAGGTGCTGTTTACTTGGAAAACTTGAACCTGGCCTTTCTTGCCTGATTTCGTTGTCCTTTTGTTAATCTTCCACTGGATGGACTGGAAGTGGGCGGTGATGGAGGTGCATCCTGAATTTTACCTGTGAGTTCATTTTTGACTCACTTTCACTTTCCATCTCATTTGTTGCCTTAGCGACTCCTGCTTGTTCTCACAGGAAATCTGAGATACTTTGCAACGTTGTTCTTGGCTTGCAGATTGATTAACTTTTTGGCAAACTGTATTATGATCCAAGGCTTGTAGGAGGTCTACATTATCAGATAATGAGAAAGACCAGGACCAGGAACCTTCCTGTTTGATTTCATGTGTGTCATTGTTGGGGTAAATGTCATTTTCTAAGGCTCCTTTGTGACGTGAGTTTGTTTTGTTTGCTGCATCCTCGATTGTACTATGTGTTGATTTGCTTGTATGCACCTGTGTAATTATCTTTATTGGTTTGTTCGGGGGGTTAGTCCACTGTGCCATACTTTCGTATGGTTGAATCTTGATTATATATGCATTTAAGAATAGGAGGCTTAAGTTCTAATCCCGGCTTTCCATTTGACTGGAGTGTGTGATTTTGGAAAAATCACCTCCTCTCTCTGAGTCTTAGATTTGATTTCTTCAGCTGTCTGAATGGAGGGCGCTTAAGAGTAAGCCCGAGGGGGTAACTACGCTCCGCCAGCGGAGTTTACGTAGGTTGGCCTACTCCACGTTCCATTGCGAACGTGGAGTTCAGGAAACACTACGACTCCGTGGCAGAGCGTAGTTAGCCGGCCCCTCCACCCTCCCAAAAATTTTTCCAGTAATTAAAAAGGCACTTACCTGCCCTGCAGCTGCCTCCTCCTCGACATGGCAGTTCTCCTGCTTCCTCCTTGCCGTCCTTCTTCACTGATAAATTGATAACCCTATGTTGTACGTCTTGCAAGTGCGCATACGCACGCGCAAGATGTACAACGTAGGGGTTATTAGTGAAGAAGGACGGCAAGGATGATGGAGGAGAGTGGCCATGTCGAGGAAGAGGCAGCCACGGGGCAGGTAAGTGCCTTTTTAATTACTTTTAATTACTTTGGGAGGAGGGAGAGCGCGGAGCGGAGCGAGGTTCCACAGAGTTGCTTTCCAACTCTGTGAAACTTCGCGTAGAGGCACTACGCCTACTCTGCCCAGGGTTACTTAAGAGACGAAGCAGAGGAGGAGCAAGGATGTAATGATCCTTAAAGCCTTAGTAAGCAATAGTTAGACATCATGGCGGGTGTTCCTCAGGACAAGAGGGATGTAGACGGCCTAAATACTCTCCTATTCAATGGAAAAGAACTCCTCCAAGCCAGGATGGAGTCCACACATGAATCCACAAGTATTCATAATCATATTTCCAAAGTTCAACAAGGGGAGACGTCACATGGGTTCACTTTTCACGAACCGTGGGGAGACTTTGCTTTTGGATAAAACCTTGGATCACTTGGGGACCAAGAAGAAAATATTCCATATAATTGTTACTGTATTTAATACAGCCTTAAAGTTACGATTTGGAAAGTGAACCCCATTGATGTCTCCTCTTGTTGAATTTTGGACATATGCTCAAATGCTGAGGAAGAAAGCTGCATCTGCAAAGGAGGGGGCGGTGCAACAAATTTCAGACTGTGCCTTTCTCTACAAATCTTACCATGCCCCTTATGCCATTGAGCCCAGGTGCTGTTGAACCTGATTCACTGCTGTTGCAGGCATTAGCACATTAAAGCCTGCCTCACTGATCTGATGTTGCATGTATTAGCACATTAAAGTCAAAGTAAATCCATTGGTTCTGGCTTGCAATTAAAAATGCAGCTACCTTTTGGGTTTGTCATTGCTTGTTTTTAGTATATGACAACTTCTGCCTTATTGTGGTTATTTGGTAACTACCTAGAGAGCAAGGTGGGATGAAGTATTTTCATATATAATCAGCTATGCAGGGCTTGTTAATTTAAGTACCCATAGAGGGCAAGGGTTCAGCTGAAACTTCAGTTTTCAGATCAATATTTTCAAAAATAAAAACATGAAATCCACATCTAGTCACGAGTTGCAAAATAGATTTACACATATTGTAGCCTTTGTACTACTAGGGCACTTAGCTAAATTGTTTAAATCATTGCCTGTTTTTGTGAAAACACAGGGTATCTAAGAGTAGGAGTCCCAAATTGACAACAAAGAATGAATATTCAAAAAAGCAGTACATTCCTAGATTGTTTGTTTATTGATAAACTGTGCGATTACTTAAAATCTTTACAGTGTAAAATACAATGAATTACACTAAAATGCAGTAAAATGCCCCCCCCCCCCTTCTCGGCCAAAACCAAGTAAAACCATTAGTGCAACTATATAGTTACAAGAGTGACCATGTTAACTACTATTGTCCAATCAAGGTTCTTTTAAAAGAATGAGAATTATGATTTCACCATGAGACCACGCCTACTAAAGTCTGAGAGACATATAGAAGTTCGACATCCACACTCACGCTGAGGAGCCAGATGACAACTGTTGGATTCTGCATCAGACCCTTAGCCGATCCAGATTAAGTGCCTAAGTCCGATGTTTCCAATTACTTGTCGACGACTCCCTGGGTTAACTATAGGCTGACAACTTTGGGGCGACGGGGGGAGCACTAGGCCCACTGTCAGGGCACATCGGAACTGTAGCCTGTAGTTGGGAATCGAGTGCCATTTTAACTTGGTGGATAAACTTGCCGACCCTAGCTAATAAGCAGGTCGTAGTTTCTGAGAAACACCAGTCCGAAGCCTCTCTGCATGTTCTGTGGCCCAGATTCCGTAATGCCGGGCGGATCAGTCGCTGTCGGTCGCTGGCCAACTTTGTACAGCAACATAGCAGATGTAGCCAGGATTCTCTGCGATAGTTGCAAAGACGGCAAGCAATGGCACCGTCCGTACGTGCCCAAGTTGGGTTAAAGTCCGCGATCCTGAGGGCCAGGAGGCGCATAAACAGAATTTTCTGTCTTGCCTGGGTTGTTAATGAATCATGCAGATATGGTTGGGGTTTGCCAGAGATATAGGACTTGTCCAGGGCCAGAGTTAGTGGGTTGTGCCGGAGCGAAGAAAGATCTAGTTCAAAAGAAATGGACTGAACTTGGCGCTTAACGGCTTGGGCCCAGGCGGTATATGGAATTTTGTGAAGATGCAGGCTCCTTCCCTCAATTTTCAGAACTTTAATGGCTAGTTCCACCTTGGAATGCCATGGGGAGCCTGCGTCGCCAAAGACGATTTTTAGGGAGTACTTTAGGGTGTTTTCGGGCGATTTCAATACTCTTATGTAGTATTTTAGCAAGTCCCCCAGTAGTATCAGCTCTGGTCGTTTCAGGCCTATTTCTAGTCTAAGCCTGTTGTTCCGTGCCTGTCTGGGGGCCCGAAGCACCATCTTGTATGCTTTCACCTGGGCTGCTTGGACCACTTTCTCAAAGGCCCCTGGGTAGGCTATATGTCCGTACGTGATGGCGGGAATCAGTTAAGCCCTGAGTACTGTCAACATCGGATCTGCAGAAGGACTGGCCAGGCCATGGCTTAAGCGTATTAAAGACGCTAATATTTTGTTTATTTTTGGTTTGAGCTCCTTCAGATGTTTAACTGCAGTGGCCCTCTCAGATACCCATGTGCCCAGATAGTTGTAAGATGGGGTCGTGGTGATTCGGTGCTCCCCCAGTGACCATGAAGCTTTTGTTTTGTGTTGGTATTTGCCAAAGATTACTATCTTGGTCTTGCTCACGTTGATACATAGCTCATTGTCCTTGTTGTAGGTGGCAAGACTATTTAAGGCTCTTTGAAGCCCTATCCTGGTGTGGTCCATGATTACTGTATCGTCTGCATACTGCAGCGTTCCCAGGACCAGCTTCCCTAATCTAGGGGGTGCTAGGTACGCATCTTTCAGGGCTTGCCCCATGTCCGCTGTGTACAGATTAAAAAGTAGATGGGCCAAGACGCACCCCTGCTTTAAACCAGAGTTGGTGGCAATTCTTGTGGTTGTAGTTGAAGAGCTTAGTTTCACCTGGACCCAGGTCCCCTCATAAAGTGCTTGTATGGCTTTTAGCAGGACTTTGGGGATCCCCCAGGTCTCTAGTTTTGCCCATAGCCGGCTTCTGTTCACACGGTCAAAGGCCGTTGAATAGTCTATAAAGCAACAGAACAAAGGTAATTTGTTCCTCGAGTTAGCCTTCTTCGCGAGGTACGTGAGCGCTATGATGTTATCCAGCGTGGAACTGTTAGCCCTAAAGCCAGTCTGTGTGGGCGGAAGAATGCTGTTCTTATCCACCCAGGTCTCCAGATCCTTTAGGAGAAGGCGGGCATATACCTTAGCTTCAATGTCAAGAAGGGCTATGAGTCTGTAGTTAGTCGGGTTTGAGTGCTCGCCTTTTTTATGAATTGGAAATAGAATTGAGCCTTTCCAGGAGATTGGCAAGATTGCGGTTGCGAATGAGTGGTTGAATAAAGAAGTACGTTTGGTTGCAAAGAAGGCTGGGGTGGTCTTAAAAACCTGAGCGGGGATCCCGTTTGGGCCAGGGGCGCCGTCAGTTCTGATGTCCTTGATGTGCTTTACTATCTCTGCCTCCGAGAATTTTCCGGGTCGGGTCGATCTTGATTCTTCGGTCAGGGCGCTTTCAGTAATGATGGTACTGATAGACTGGTAGGAAGCAGAGACCTCGTGTACTAGGCTCATTTGTGATTGTAAGCCTACAATTGCCAAAGTTACAGAGTATGCATCAGTGAAAGGGCTTTTTTTAATGTACAGATGCCCTTTTACGATTTGGAAAATTCTTTCAAACTCATAAAAGGGCTTTTGTGACTCTTGTCCATCTCGCAAATAAGAGGGGTTTGATAGAGGGGAACCCTCCTGTTTACAATTCAGAGAAGAGTGGTTTTTGTGACTGTAATTGTGGTTGCAAACCATTTATCAGATGTCAACACATCGAAGGGTGGTGGTTTCTGATTCACATTGGGAATAGGGTACCCGTTGGACCTGTTCTACTGGGTGAATCTTAATAAAGAAAAAGGAAGAGAGTGGTGGACTATTGGCAACTCCCAGTGGAGCGTCTTTAAAAAAAGAAAAGTTTTTTAAATAACAGTTCTGTTTCCTTTAAAGAAAATGGGTTGGCTTAAAAAAAGTTTTTCTATATTTGAACACAGTCACAGGTATGGGGGTCTGCTGATCCATGCAGGCTACGATCCCTGGGAATGTGGCCATGGGATGGAAATTGCAACCTTCCTAATGAATATTAATCAGGCAATTCGGTATTTTGTGAACTGATCTATTTGTATATATTTCGGTTTTTATAAAATTCACACAAAGTCAGTGCACTGTTTGGGACCACTTTTTGCAAATGGAATATAGCACATGAAGCCCTAAGCTAGCAGACCAGGCCAAGATGTGGAAGTCGTACAATAGCCATACTACACTTTTGTAACAATATAAGCAAACACTGAATGTATCAATTCTGATTATGTCATTGATCCTTTGTCTTTGTACTACAGCTGACAGAGGAGTTTATTTCTTGACTGACAATGATGAGGAGCCGTCCTTGACCATATATGCCAGGGTTACAAGGCGAACGTCAGAAGGAAATTATGAGGTACTTTCAAATTCTGTTTAATTTATCACCATTTTTGGGGTGAGTCTTTTGTACATCAGAATACATTCAGATAAATAACAATTGTTTTCAAGCACATTATAACACGTTCTTAGGACAAGTAAGTATATAATACATTACATTTTTAGAAATGCTACTATGGGGGTTTTGGCAGAGAATCCGGGAGAGGTTCCCGTTTAACCATTATCGTTTTGGGATCTGGTGGGGCCATGTTTTGATTAATCCTGGGACGTCCTGGAATAATGGTGAGAGCATTGTGTACACAAGATGGAAGAAAGGGCTATTCGGAGTAATGGTTCTTCAGAGTAATGGATCGTTATGTCAACAGAAGGTAGAATTCCACCTTCATCAAAGTTCCTGTGAGGGTTGTATGACAGAACCACACATGGCTAAACCATGCAAGCCTTAACAACGCGGTCGGAACAACAAATGCATCTTAACCACACATTCCTTTACCACGCAAGTCTTTACAATGACTTGCCAGAGGGAAAGCGCTGTGCTTTGGAACAGTATAATTCACTATTCCAACTCCATTCTGAGCAAAGTAGGGAATGCATTTGACTTAAAAGTCCAATGCCGCTTTATCTAAGCCATGTCATTGTAACAACATGAATGGTAAAGGAATATGTGGTTAAGGCGCACTCGTTGTTCTGACCACATTGCAAAGCCAAAGCGTGGTTCGGCCGTCATTGTTTTTGCTGTTTCCCCCCCCTGGGAGTAAAGCTCACTGACTATTAATATACGACAACTGTATAGCCAACATTCCCGTTAATGTTTTCTTAATTCTTTTTCCTGCCGAAGCGTCTATGATAGGAGTCCTTGGCATTCAATTTTAAGGATATTTCTTTTTGTTTTAAATCATGCCTCTATAATATATAAGGCCACAGTTTCAGGCATGCAGATTACCTGCCCAGTTGAGAATCTGCTTGCAGTTGTGCCTGTATTCCTACATGGATTAGCTCCTTGCCAATCACTGCCCTCTTGTGAACTGGGCCTGCCCCTGCTACTCCTCCTCTTAGCTAACTCTCATTCTCTCACCCTCTGACATGCCATCTAATTTATAGGAACTTCTCTTCTTGTTCCTGACGATTTAGATATTCTCCTCCTAAGACATCAGCTAAACCATCTCTGTGAAGGTCAGAGAGCTGTGAGTGTCTTTGGTGTCTCCACCACATATGCTTACATGGTATAAGAAGGTTGATTCCACAGGCATAATGGACCAAGAAGGGTCTTTCACCACAACCACATACCTATTCATTCCTTATCATACACTCCCGATCAATCCTACCTCACGCTCTCCATCTTAAACTTAAACATTAATTCTGCCTTAAGTTTATAATTTATAATTTCCTTGTCGTTTTCCTAGTAGTACTCACTCATGTAGCTTACACCTAATCCGTCTTGGGTGTACCACATGAATCTACCACGGTGTTATCTGTTGTTATGCTAGGGTAAGGCCATCTCTACTTCTGGGTGGACTCCACATGTCTACTCTTGTGGTGTTTGTGGATGTCCGTGGTTACAGCATTTCTACTTTGGGGCAGGCACAATCCCATATATATAGGGGATGCAGCTGATTTCCTGGGTATCCAGGTCAAATTAGATGTGATAACGTATGAGCTTACCCAGTAGCATGAAGGTAATGAAGGTAATAAATTAGGAAAATTAGAATAAGTATATTCAAATGTGACTCTAACCTTCATAAATCTCTCTAACTCAGGAGATACTTACACACAGCCGCAACTTTGCCATGACAGGTTTTGAACACAATACGAAACCTCAAGCACACCAAAGTTCGTCCCAAATAGGCCATTGTAAAGAAACACTCTTCCAAATGTGAATAATAGATTAGCCTCTTCTTCTAGTCCAAAAGTGCTTTAAGACTTCATAAGGAGTAGGAAATGCTACAAATACAAATGCTACAGAACAATAGAATGCAATTTTTTTGAGTCTTCTTTCCATCACCCACCCCCTAATTCCTTGAACCCCGAATGTGTTCTGGACCACTCGCGGAAGTGCAGTATTTTACCTTCTTTGTCAATACTGGGCAGATATAAAAACTGAGTTCTGCCCCACCTCAGCCTCTGCATGCCACCATGGTAAATGGAGGAATCCTTTGGTCTAGTCAGAGGTATGCATCCAAACTCCCAACTTTAGAGCAAGCAAGAACACAAAGCTTGGCGTTTCATACCTCTCCATGGGGCCTGTTTTCTCCAGAAGATTTGGAAGCCTGACCACCGTATCCATAGTCACAAAGATAATGTCACATTACTCACGCATTGTCCATTTCATCTGTGATGGTGGAGTCACACGATGATTTTGAAACATGATTGCTTTCTTTGTCACTTCTAACACTACTCTGTGGAGTACATGATCAGGAACGGGCGTTTGCTTTTTTGCAGATGTCATAACCCTGGAGCTCCTCGTTTGAAGTAGCAGCTCACAGATCTTGTCAGCAGCAGGAAAGAGCTTTCATGTTGACATGCTCTACAACGAGTAGTGGCTGTTGACTTTTGAAAGTTGTGGGGCATAAAATGTGGGTATGACTTTTATGTAGAGAGTGACATGAGCAAGCTCAATGGACCAACGTGGGGTCATGGGTGGGTCCTCATCCTGAGAAAAAATTGTTAAAAGATTGGCAAATGGTGCATTTTAAGCAAATTAATTTAGTGATAAAGGAAGGCTTATAAAGCACTGGGAACGTAATAGTCTTGAAATATTAAGCACTTTAAAAACTGACCCATATCTTACTGCATTAACATTTTCAACAGTCGCTGAAAATTATACAGCATGACAACTTCAGCCCTTTAAAGTGTGTGCATGCCCAGTGTCTTGCACTGCATGCAGCATCAACTTTGGAAAAACATGTGCTAACCTGGCTTTGGAAAGCACCCACAGCTGCTGGCTGCAATCAGCCATATAGAAATATGTACAGGCAGGACTTTAAGTTGGATAAAAATGTGATGGCTCTCTTAAAGGAACATGTAATCCTGATCTGTGCATAAATCTTCTAGGGAACTAATTATGTGTGGTTTGTTATATTCCGACAAATGCATAAACTAGGGTTTACGCATGGGTTGGAATATAACCAGTCACTCATAATCAGGACCCTAGAAGATTTGTGAGTTCAAACCAAGGCACATCCATCAAAGTTACCTACAATCCACCTGGGTGTTAGGACAGTTCAAGGTCCACTTCTACTAGGGGAGGGTACATTCTTGCAGAAAATACGTTTTTTCATGTAAAGATGGTGAACATTTCAGTGTATAATAATTTTACTAGCCTAAAGCAACGCTTTTTGGCTGAACGTCTAAATTATCTATTCAAGATAAACTTGTTTAGATCTTCCCAGAACAATACGGTGTGGCTATACGTTCGGTTCAGAATCCAGGAAGAATTTATTTTGGATAATAATTTAAGGCAAGCCATATATTACATGCATAGCAGGTGGTTGGGACTCCCGCCTACTTCTACTTCAAAGTCCATTTGCCTCCAGTCCTTGTTTCTTTCCTGTGCTCTTTCTAAATAATTGCTTGTTGTTGTTGCAGATCTTTCCTAGTGTGTAGCTTTTCTAGTTTTTATGTCATGGCGTGTCTTCAAAGTTGTCATGTATGTTAAATTAATGTTGTCATTAATTCACAATCATTAAAAAGGAGATACACTAGAGATTTTGCAATTCCAAGACCAGTCCCCGCATTAGGCTTTGGTCTTTGCTATGACAACCACTGAAGACTCAGTAAGTGGAGTGTCTAAGAACTCTCTGCCTGACTGCAGCCCCATCCCTATGTCCATCATTAGTATGCCTTTTGCCTTCTCGCCCTAGTGCTCCGGGTATGCCCAGACATGGGTCCTGGGCTCACTGTACCACTGATTCAAGCTAGCCTGGCTGAAGTGGGGTGAAACTCCAAAACCGGTCCCAGCATGATTCTTTCTGATCGAGGGAGGACCTGGCCTGATAGTTAGGCCTAGACTGTTCCCAGTAGGAACAGGGCCAAGACTGGTTTGAATATGGCTGGGGGCATGCTGAATGGGATCAACAGGCCTGCTTCACTCCTTCCTGAGGGAGAGGGTGGAGCCTCACTCCAAGAAGAACCACGGCAGTCTCCCGCAGTGTGGGACGCGCTGAACGGGTTCAACAGGCCTGCATCACTCCACACTGTTGCCTCCTGTTGAGATGGGACTCGGTCCCCAGCCTGCCAATCTCTTCCTGAAGAAGAGGGAGGGGCCTCCCTCCAACAAGAACCCCAACAGTCTCCCGCAGCGCGGGACGTGCTGAATGGGATCAACAGGCTCTGTTAGCCTGCATCACTCCACACTCTGTTGCTGCCTGCTGGGGTGGGATTCGTACCCACGCCTGCTTCACTCCTTCCTGAGGGAGAGGGAGGGGCCTCCCTCCAACAAGAACTGCTGCAGTTTCCCGGAGCACGGGATGTGTGTTGCCATGTTCGGGCGGTGCCCGGCCAAGGGTGGTCCCGTCTGTGCCCGTGAAAGCCCAGAAGAGGCTGGGCTGGGCCACCCCTCTAACATCTGCATCTAGGGATCTCAACTAAGGTACTGTAAGGTTCTGTAAGGCTCTGTGAAAATCATTAAATGCAATGTAGAACATTCTGCGATCGTTTAGTTGTCAGCATAGATGGTGCCAGTGTGCTGGTATTGGCAAAGGAGTTGTAAAGTTTGGTCTGTAGGGGGCTAATATCTGACAGAGTTTATTTTAGAAATGATGTTGTAAAGCAATCCGTCAGTGGTGATTTGAGATGTTTCAATCCAGTAATGGCGGATATAACTTCTTCTGTCTTATTGAGTTTCCCCTGATTTATAGTAAAAAAAAATTAAAACTTGTCTTTATTCGTGTCTTTGCACAGGGATCACATTACGTATTTACTATATACATGGTATAGTGTGTTATTGACGGACCACTGTTAACAAGTTGTAGCTTGCCAATCCATTAATCTATCCGCATATCCCACTCAATAGTACCGTTGTTAAGCACATTATGACTATTTACGGTGTTTAGCAATCCCTCCTTTTGCACAGCGGATCAATGTGTGCAGCAATACTCTTCAGTGTTATTAACAAGAGAAATGTAAAAACAAATGCTATAAAGAAAAGCAACCAAACAGAGAAACCTTGGCAGCGACTGGCAGCTGAACCCGACCCATGAATAAGGTATATCTATCATCTAGTGCGTGACCTACGGGGAATCCGATATGTTGTGTTTTACACTTAGGTGAGAGGACTATTCCCATTCCCTGAGGTAAGGCAGAAGTGTAGTGTAGTTCTGCATCTGTGTAGGGCCTAACTCACTTTCATTCTGATCTATCATTTTTTTTAATACATTTTTATTGAAGTCTGACTTTTAAAACATGAACATATACACATTGCAGCATTATACCATAAAAGAAAAAATGTCATCTAAGACAGTATAAGCAAATTCCTAATATGTTAACACTCTATAGCCAGGGCCACTACAGACATTTACACAATAAAAGACCGTGGATCGAATCTGACACCGCAACCCCTCCCACCACAGCATAAAAAAGAGTCTCCCATCCCCCTTAGCTTTAGTCAAAACAAGTACCCCATATTTTATTATATTTCTTAGTGCTTCCCATTCGTTGTGCAAAAATGCATTCACTTTTCCTAACCCATTTCATCTTCTGACCCCACTAAAGGACCGAAGGAATCAAATCCGTACGCCATTTTTGCAATAGCAGCGATCTTGCTACTGCCATTGCTATATACAAAAATGTAATCATTGGGTCTGTGAAAGGGAGGTCAGGATCAAAACCATATAAAATTAGCCTATCGTTCACTTCCAGCTGGATATTATATTCCTGTTCCAGATAGGCAAATAAATCTACCCAATATTCATTAACTTTTGGACAACTTAGCATAATATGTGACCAATTGGCGGATGGATGGTTCATACAACGAAAACATTGAGAAGACTGGTTAACATAAATCTGCGACAGAGAACAAGGAGTTCGGTACAATAACCATTTGATAAAGAACAACATCCTACGCCAATTTGCCCCTCTCAATGAGCTAAAAGTAAGCCTATTAATGGTTGACCAAATGTGGGGTGAAATATCACAATTCTAATGTTCTGCCCATTTTTAATTACTTTTATCTCGAGACCCACCCCCTTTACAGACACTAGATATTTCTTCCAAGCACCTGTCCGATACTCTAACTAATAATTCATCAACTAGCTGGTTCTGGTCCATTAGAGAAGCAGCATCTATTTCTACAAAATATTTATATAAAATGCCATAGGAATTGATTAAAATAAAATAATTTGAAATAACTTGTGACATTTCTGCTACTGTCAACCAATTGCCATTCCTCAAAAAGTCAGACACTTTAGTATAACCAGCTATCGCCCATTTTGACGCCAGATGGAGAGGCTGTCTTACCCCTGCCAAGGGCAGGATTCCTTCTAATAAGGTAGCTGAATTAATTGCTGGAATAGAATATTTTTGGAAAAGAGCCTGCCGTTTTAAAAAAAAACAGTGAAGACACTTATAGTGTGGGTCAACAATGGGAGAGAAGAGGGGGGGACCGGGAGCTTGATAAGGTCCAGTGTCCGTGCTCCTAAATGAGTCGTTATATCAAAAAAGGACACAGTTCCATGACCAGAGGGTGCGTGTATGTCACCCTCTGTACAGATACAGGAAGAGAGAGGGTAGCAGGTAGAGAGAAGTCAGAGGGAAAGGGGGTGAGAAGAGGTAGATACTGTTCCCCGGTCTCAAGGATACACTCCCGAGGGGAAGATCAAATCTTGCCTCTCTTTCGCCCTCACACACCTGTCAATTCTGTCTATATGTCTGTGTGTTTTACCGGTGAATTCTGACTCGGTCCCTGACTCCAGGGTCTATACACCACGAGTCTTTCACCACCTTTTTGCTTTCTCTTTTTTTGTCTCCCCTTCTAGGCACACACATCAGTATCTACCAACGGAGATCCTGTTTTGCATCCTAAGATTTATTCTAGGACACCTAACCATTAGTGACACTGTGACTAATGGATAGTCCTTTTTATGTGTGCCCCCCTCAATTTAACTAGACGTGCACTTCATTTTAGGTCCTGAAGAAACGCCATCGATCTTTCTGACACTCAGGCGTGAAACATGTCGACCTTTTGACCTGACCTTTTGACCTGTCACATAGGCACATTGAAACCTCCCGTGACACACTAACCTGTTGGTTTTTATTATACCAAGGACACAACTTAAATAAAAGTATCTCAGACTGGATGCTCATAGGTATTTTTAACTCACTAGCACGCACCTCTTCACTTAAAAGAAACCCTCCCATTTCCAATCCCTGCCCTCACACCTGCATGCACCATACGGCGTTTTCTCTTTAAAAGATCTCCGCCAAAGAGAGACCCTTCAGGGGCCCGTCAGACATTGCAGTGCCGGTCCGACGAGGAGCATAAAAAAGCCCGATGATGAAGCATGACATCCTTCGGGGTGTGTGAGGGCGAAAGAGAGGCAAGATTTGATTTTCACCTTCGGGAGTGTATCCTTGAGACCGGGGAACAGTATCTACCTCTTCTCACCCCCTTTCCCTCTGACTTCTCTCTACCTTCTACCCTCTCTCATCCTGTATCTATACAGAGGGTGACATACACGCACCCTCTGGTCATGGAACTGTGTCCTTTTTTGATATAACGACACTTATAGTGTACCAGCTTCGGGGGTCTAAACATCAGCAAGGGAGAGTGGATTTGGCTGTCCTTACATATTAAGTTCATAAAATTATTACAATAAAAAAGTGGTTGCGGTGGAGACTTAAATCTAGACAAATATTGTGCAAAATACGCATCATAATAACCCCTAAGGTTTGGAAGGGCTAACCCTCCCTGATCCAAATCTTCATATAAAGTGCAGAGTGCTATACGCGGGGTTTTCTTTGCCCAGAGGAAAGCTGTAAACATAGACTCTAACTGAGTGAAAAAGTAGCCTGATAAAGTGCATGGTATTGAGGAAAATCAAAAAATTAAATAACGACAGGACAGACATTTTAAGTAAAGCAACTCGTCTCAAGATAGACAGAGGGAGCATACTCCATCGAGAAAACAACCCCTGAACTTTCTTAATAAGAGGCACAAAGTTCAATTTATACAAATCGTCGACCGACTCAGAATAAAGAATCCCCAAATATCTCTTTGGGTTGATATTAACAGAATTATAAATGTCGGGGTGGAGATCTAAGGCTACCCTCCCACATTGTAACATTTCAGTCTTTCCTTTATTTATCCAATAGCCCCCTAATGCTTCAAAGTCTTCAAACAACTCAAAGACTTTGGCTTGAACCTCAACTGTTGGTTTAATTAAGAGCATGATATCATCTGCATATAGTTTTAATTTTGGCATTGATGGAATTGGGGGGTGAATATCAGCACAGTTCCGAATGGCTATTGCCAAGGGCTCGATGAAGAAAGCAAACAGAACTGGCGATAGAGGGCACCCTTGTCTTGTGCCTCGTTTAATTTTTAGAGACCCTACCACAGCCGCGTTGATGATTACATTAGCTACAGCATTCTCATACAAATTCCAGATCAAAGATATAATCTGCAACGGAATATTAAAAGACTGTATGATCGTAAACAGCGTCTCCCAAACCACAAGGTCAAAAGCCTTCTCGGCGTCCAATGATAAAAGTAAAGCAGGTATCTTCTGAATCTCGAAGTAATCCAAAGCCTCCGATATAAAGTATAAAGTGGGTGTTCGTAGCTAATTGTCTACCAGCTAAAAACCCATTTTAATCCACATGGATCAGCTTCGCTGCATACCTATTAAACCTCAGAGATAAAAGTTTGGTGACAATTTTGTAATCTGAATTTAGCAGCGTAATCGGACGATAAGAATTAGGGTCCATCTTATTCTTACCCTTCTACCATTAGGTAGGCTCTTCACTACTTCCTCCAACTCTTTCAGCGAAAAGGGATTAACCATAGAACCTTTATCAATTTCCGAAAGGGTTGGAGGTGGTTTTTCATGGAGAAATTTTTCAAGTAAACTGTCTTCGACCATCTGAAGTTTACCATAAATAGCCTCATAATGGGCGAGCATAATGCCCCCAATTTTCCCTGGATCCTCAGTACGCACTGCCGTCAAGGGGCAGTTTAGTGACTTAATTTGGTTTGCGGCCGCCTGCTCTTTGGCCTGCCATGCCAAAAGTCTGCCCGTGAAATTACTCTCTTTATACGTTTTCTGTCGAAACCGTTGAAAAAAGGTTTCACTTTGAGCATCATACTCGGAGCAAAGCTCACGCTTGGCCTTCTCAAGCTGTGTTTTAATAAAAGCAGAGGGGTTATGGAGAAATGCCTCATGAAGGGCTTGAATCTTGTCCTCCAGTTTTGTCTTATCAAACCTAGCTTTTTTTGCTATTGCTGCATCTTTAACAATTATTAACCCCCGGACAAACGCTTTAGGTGAGTCCCAAACTACATTTGGAGCGGCGTACTGAATATTCTGAATTAAGAATTCTCTAATCTCTGAACCCATAAACTCCACCCACTCCGCATCATTTAAATATTGTTTATTAAAAACCCACCGTTTCGGAAGTCTCAAGCGTGTATGTCACCCTCTGTACAGATACAGGAAGAGAGAGGGTAGCAGGTAGAGAGAAGTCAGAGGGAAAGGGGGTGAGAAGAGGTAGATACTGTTCCCCGGTCTCAAGGATACACTCCCGAGGGGAAGATCAAATCTTGCCTCTCTTTCGCCCTCACACACCTGTCAATTCTGTCTATATGTCTGTGTGTTTTACCGGTGAATTCTGACTCGGTCCCTGACTCCAGGGTCTATACACCACGAGTCTTTCACCACCTTTTTGCTTTCTCTTTTTTTGTCTCCCCTTCTAGGCACACACATCAGTATCTACCAACGGAGATCCTGTTTTGCATCCTAAGATTTATTCTAGGACACCTAACCATTAGTGACACTGTGACTAATGGATAGTCCTTTTTATGTGTGCCCCCCTCAATTTAACTAGACGTGCACTTCATTTTAGGTCCTGAAGAAACGCCATCGATCTTTCTGACACTCAGGCGTGAAACATGTCGACCTTTTGACCTGACCTTTTGACCTGTCACATAGGCACATTGAAACCTCCCGTGACACACTAACCTGTTGGTTTTTATTATACCAAGGACACAACTTAAATAAAAGTATCTCAGACTGGATGCTCATAGGTATTTTTAACTCACTAGCACGCACCTCTTCACTTAAAAGAAACCCTCCCATTTCCAATCCCTGCCCTCACACCTGCATGCACCATACGGCGTTTTCTCTTTAAAAGATCTCCGCCAAAGAGAGACCCTTCAGGGGCCCGTCAGACATTGCAGTGCCGGTCCGACGAGGAGCATAAAAAAGCCCGATGATGAAGCATGACATCCTTCGGGGTGTGTGAGGGCGAAAGAGAGGCAAGATTTGATTTTTACCTTCGGGAGTGTATCCTTGAGACCGGGGAACAGTATCTACCTCTTCTCACCCCCTTTCCCTCTGACTTCTCTCTACCTTCTACCCTCTCTCATCCTGTATCTATACAGAGGGTGACATACACGCACCCTCTGGTCATGGAACTGTGTCCTTTTTTGATATAACGACACTTATAGTGTACCAGCTTCGGGGGTCTAAACATCAGCAAGGGAGAGTGGATTTGGCTGTCCTTACATATTAAGTTCATAAAATTATTACAATAAAAAAGTGGTTGCGGTGGAGACTTAAATCTAGACAAATATTGTGCAAAATACGCATCATAATAACCCCTAAGGTTTGGAAGGGCTAACCCTCCCTGATCCAAATCTTCCTAACCCTCCCTGATCCAAATCTTCATATAAAGCGCTGCGAGGCCCTAGGGCAGTTATGCGCTATACAAATGCAATTTTTCATTTCATTTCATTTCATATCATTTCATTTCAAGCCTGTCCCTAAATGGATTTCCAATGTCAGCATTGCATGTTCAGAAAATCCATTGAAGAAAAATTTTTGTTGAAAAAAATCTAAACACTGAGAAATCAAAAAGAATTCGATATGAGAAGAGGAGCAAAACTGGCCTGACCACACGTAAATTTCCTTTCCGATGGACTCGCAGCTCACCAGGGATGGCCCAGATTTAACATTGCTCCATAATTTTTCAGAACCTTAAAAGACTTTGGTTTTATCTCTCTTTTCCTATGTACTGAGGAATCTATACGGGGTTCATCAAGATATTAAAATCCCCACCCACAATTAAATCTCCTGGAACCTGAGTTAATGATTGGCATTGCTCCTCATATACCTTAGCATTATCCTCCACAGGTGCATAAAAACTCACAAATGTAAGAGGGCGCGACTTTGATCTAAAAGAGCACCTAAGCCAACACCACCTCCCCTGTTGATCTTTACCAGAATTAACATAATCTGCTTGCAAGTTTTTTGTTTAAAAATATAGCAGTCCCTCTGTGGGAGGCAGAGAACAATGAAAGGTCCCTGTAGGCTGCCCATGATTTGAACATAGAGAAATCTGGGAGTTTTATAGTCGAAATATGGGTTTCTTGCAGAAGAATTACCCCAGGATTTTCAGATTTTAACCATACTTCAATAGCACGCATTTTATTTTTCTCTGATTATTCAGCCCATTTACATTAAATGAAACAACTTTCAATGTTAACATGTTAGCCAGAAAAAAATAACTTCTCTTTCAGGAACAGATGCAATAAAACACACCATTGAAAAACAACCGGCTTCATTTTTCCCCTTTTCATACAGTGACCCCTCACACAACACCACTCCAACCCCCATATTGTGGCCCTACGTTCCTCCCCCACACTGACCATACAACCCTTCCCCCTAACAACTCGTGTGTCCTGTTATTAGAGCCCTGGGACCCCTCCTCCTACTCCCCCCCCATGGATAATATCCAATACCCAGTGATTCATTCAAAACATTTAGTCGTATCCAGGGGCCAAGTGAAAAACCTAATCCCTAAGGCAACAATTTCATCCCTTACGGCCCTGTGTAATCTCCTTCAATAAATCATGTGCTTCATCCAAGTCCGAGAGCATATGGAATTTGCCTTTTACCAACACTTTCAGTTTCGATTGTTGAGCAATCGTGGCCTGGGCACCATTAGCTTTGAAAAGATGGAGAATTTTTACAAATTCCTTTCTCCTACGCGCTGCAGCAGCTGACATATCTGAAAAAATACGGCACTTAGTAGTCTCATTAACTGCAAATTGTCTTTGCTGAATCGCCTTAGACAATATAGTTTCTTTTATGCGAAAGTCCGAAACATTTTGAAGGATTGTGCGTGGAAGCATGGAGTTAGGAAAAGGGTGAGCAGGCACCCGATGTGCCCGTTTATAGTCAGATCCCCTTCATGTTCTGGGATTACTTTTTGTTTTAAAAATGTCGTCACCCCTTGGACTGTATTCGAGCCCTCTTGCCCTTCAGGGACTCCAACGATTCGGAGATTGGATCTTCGTGTATAATTTTCCAACTCGTCCAATATTATTCCAAGCGCCCGTTTGCTTTTATTCACAACCTTGACCTCTTGTCTGACCTCCGTCATCTGGTCCTCCAAGGTTGAGATTCGAGACCAGCTTCTTGAAGTCTCAGTGGAAAGCTTGCAACCGCCTCCTCAATTTTCTCCAATCGCTGATGGATGGAAGCTAACTCAGCTCTCTGGAATCTTTTCACCTCTCGGACTTCATCCAAAATTAAATTTAGCATATCCTTCACTGTCATCTGGACCTCACTTGCTGGTTCTGTATTCAAACTGAAAATAGGACTGAAGGGGTCCACAATACAGGATGGTTGACTTTCTACATAATCACTCGTAGAGGTTGGCAAAATCGCCTTCGGTGATATGGGCTGTGGTTGTATCTGTGACTCGGTCCAGGAGGATTTAGGTTTGGAGAAGTTAAGGGCACCAGATGTTCCCTTAGCCTGGTTGTCACCTTGTGCTGTTTCGAGGTTTCCAGGGCAGAAGTTCTTTTGTACAGTCAACAGCGATGATGCCTCATCTTGGTGAGGTATCAATCCTGGCCACTTGGTCCAGGATCGGTTATACCCGAGTCAGCTACAGCCAGCTTTGCAGGGCATGTGATGGTAGCTAATTGAGTAACCCCTGAGTTTCCCACCACAGGCTGGTAATGAGTTGCGCATTAGTTTTCTTTACAAACAGAGGAAACTGTTTTGGCTCCTTAGTAGCAACAGGATCTTCTTTTATAAGGCCATTGAATCCATTCTTCTCCTCTTGAGCTACTTCCGGACTAGCAATTAACACATCCATTTCCTCCTCCAGTAATGTATTTGCAAAGAAGCTAGCCTGGTTTAAATTCACCATGGACGATGACTCTTGCCCATCAGAGCTCTCAGCGGACTTCTCATCCATCAGCCTAGCTGTTTCTTTGACTTCCTTTGCCTGAAGCCGGCGGGCTTTGGCTTTAATCCTTGCATTTAGTAATTTGTCCATATTCTCCAATCAACTTGTCTCATGCTCACAATATTTGTTCTCACTTATTCCACTGCCCAGGAGTCTTAACTTTCCCAGAGTGGTGGCAATGTAGCACAGTATCTCTTAACAGTTACACAAATCCGCAATTCAATCGGAGCGAGTCAATCAGAGTATTTTTCTCACTCCCTTTTCCTTTCTGCGAATGGGGTTGAATTAGCGTTTGAGTCACTTGAAGCCAATATATTTGTAGGCGTGTGCAACTCCAGGTCACATAATAAATGTAGTGGTGTCAGGTATGTGTGGTGTAGATAGTAGAACTGAGTGAGTTTGAGCCTAGCATTACTGGTTACCTTGAATACCTGTACCAATGCCCTCGTCCACTCCCCTTCAGTGAGTGGGGATGTTTTGTGCACTTCCCATCTATATCTAACTATGGACAGTTCGAACATACGATCTTCTTTCAGGGCTTTGTATATGCACGAAATTAGCCCTCTGACGGATCCCGGGTCGAGCAGCGATGCCAACATATGTGACTCCTTCGGCTCATCTGGGAACACGATCCATATTTCGCGGACCATGCATGAGATTTTCGCATAATGTAAAAAAATGAGAGTCTGGCACATAGAACCATTCCCGTGCCTCGTCAAATGTTGAGACGGTCCCATTCAAATCCATGTCCCCGGCTGTCATGCATCCCCCTTCACACCACTTTGTGATGTCCATGACTGACTGGTTTCGATGAAATCCCTGTAGCCATTGGAGTGGGAGTGCACTGGCGTAGGAAGCCCTGTGAAGGACCGGGATGACTGCCTGCTCCCAGGCCTCCGCCACCAACGTATTATATGTGGGCAGTCATCGGGGGCCCATGATCCCATCATAAGAGTTCTCTGCAGTTGTGTCTGGCTACTTCATTCCCTCAGTAACTCTTTCTCTTAAGTGCGATCTTCGATACACCACTGTGCTGTATATTGTAGTAATCTTGCAATATAGTAAAGTCTGAAATCTGGGAGCCCCAGCCCCCCAGAGGTTATGTCTAATTTGAGTATCGCAAGTTTTACTCTGTTGCCTCCACAGGCCCACACCAATGAGATTAGGAGATGGTTCAGGATATCAAATGTGGACTCCGGGATGCTGCAGAATTAATTTTGTAATATATACAAACAGCGGGGGAGCATTGACATTCTCACCATGGCCACCGTTCCAATTACCGAGAGAAGTAGCTTTTCCAGAATCGAAGCAACTCTTTCAGGCCCGTCATGGCCCTTTCCACATTCAAATGCATATTGAGCTTCCAGCTGGTGACCTACCGGTATTCCCAGATATCCAAAGTGGCTACTTTCCCAGCTGAACCCCACCTCTGGGAGGTCCAGTGTGTCTCCTCGCGCAAGGGCAACCAGTGAAAAAATAACGGACTTCCGGGGGTTGATGTGCAGGCCTGACGCCAATCCAGAGGAAGCAAGTATCTCTAAGAGTGCTGGGATTGCCCCTTCCGGATGGCGAATGTACAGGAGTGTATCATCTGCATACAAGTAAAGTACGTGGGTACAGCCATCAATGATGATACCCCACTGAGCCATGTCCCTCCTCAGGTGGATTGTTAGTGGTTCCATCGCAAGGGTGAAAAGGAGTGGGGATAGGGGGCACCCCTGTTGTATATTTTTTTGGAGTGGGGTCCACAACAAAGTACATCAAGGGTCCCGCTGTGGCGCTTGTGAACGGCGGCCATGACAGGGGATTCCAGGAAGCTCTCAGAGAAGCCATTGTGAGTTTCTTAGGTACAAACTGGTAGACAATAGACAATAGCCCCTTTCCATATTCATCGCCTCCGATATTAGGCCTCCCTTCCGCACTCCAGTTCTTGGCTGGTGGTAAAGTTGTTTAACCCTGGACATGTATTCTTTTCCTAATCCCATTCTCCTCAGGACCTCCCTTAGATACTCCCATCACAGCGTGTCGAAATGCTTTGCTATATCTATAACGACTACTACCGCCCGGATGTCATTGTCGGCTACTGAGTCTAAGACATGCAATAAGCGATGTATGTTCATGTGTGTTCCTCTTCCTGGTATAAACCCGCACTGATCTTCATTACCCAGATGCACAGACAAAGCCTTAGCAATGCCCAGCATTGACAAGGGTATGTATGAGCCCGGGTCGCATTTGTAATATCTGTGCTTCTCTCATACATAGGGGTAGGGTTCCCACTAGTTTTCCCTCCTGCAGAGTCTCAAGCAGACAGGGAAGTGGTAAATCCACATATGTCTGATACAATTCCACAGGGATCCCATCTGGGCCTGGGGATTTGCAACAATCTATGCTTTGAAAGGCCTCCCACAGTTCCTCCAATTGGAGTTCTGCCTTCTGGTCTGCCGTCTGTTCCTCTACGAAGTGAGGGAGGGGCACACCAGCCAGGAGCTCCCCACGCTCAGGAGGTGAGGGCTCTGGGGTCTCTCTGTATATCTCAGCTAAATGGCTGAACAGCACAGAATTGACTTCAGCCTCTGTGGTGGCCATGGTTCCACGGATGTTTAAGTGACAGTATAAGTGGGGGGGTGCTCTTGCTTCAGTAACCACACTAATAACCTCCCGGACCTGTTGCCCTCTCTGTGGAGAAACTGGAGATATTCTCACGTAATGAAGCAGTCCAGTCTATCCCATATCTCCCCGAGTTGTTGCTGTACCTGTACAATAGATTTGCAATCTGGTTGTAGTGCCTGCCTCCCATTTTGCAGTTTTGTCAGCCTGTCTTCAGCAGTGGTCAATTCCTGTTTCAGACGTCTCCTTGTACCCCTTATTCCAGATAAGCATTCTCCGTGGATGACTACCTTAAGTGTTTCCCATTCCTCTCCCTTATTATTCGTTGTCTACCAGTTTGTACCTAAGAAACTCACAATGGCTTCTCTGAGAGCTTTCTGGAATCCCCTGTCATGGCCTCCGTTCGCAAGCGCCACAGCGGGACCCTTGATGTACTTCGTTGTGGACCCCACTCCAAAAGTACTGGGACATGGTCTAATTGGAAGCGGCCTAATAATTTGGATGGTGTCACCGCTCCGCAAGCCTCCTGGGAAAGTAGAAAGCGATCGAGCCTACTAAAGACCTCAGGTGATGATGTATAACAAGTGTAACCCTGCACACACGTGTGTGTTGCACACCAAATGTCAATGCAGTGCAGGTGGCTCATCACCTTTCGTAAAGCGGCGGACATGTGAGGCTTAGTGTGCAGTTTCAAGGGGTGCCAATCTAGATTCCCGTCCAATATACAATTAAAACCCCCTGCACATATTAACGCCATCCCGGTGTAAGGGGGAAGTAGTTTCTCTAAGTCAAGGAAAAAATCACCATCATGTATATTTGGGGCGTAAATATTCACCAGACACACCTCTACGCCATCCGGCATGCCATGCACAACTACGTATCTGCCTTCCACCTCTGCCTCATATCCACACAGCTGGAATGGGACATGTGGAGCCACCCAGAATGCGACTCCCCTAGCATATGTGGAATAGGCAGATGCAAACAACTGACCTCTCCATTTCTTGTGGAGCTTTTGTATTTTGGGTCTAATAGGTGGATCTCTTGCAGCATCACCACTTGGGCGCCCTGCCGTCATAAGTATGTTTGTACTCTGTAGCATTTTACAACTGAGTTAAGCCCCATAATTTTCCACGTTATAAATTTTAACTGCCCCATTTCTCATAGTCTGTGGCTGCCCTCCCACGGTGTATCGGGTGTTCTGTCCCCATCACTGCCTATAACAAACAGGAAATTAACAATTGAAACAACCCACTGCACCAGTAAATCGTGCATCCCCATATGTTCCCCATTCCCAACATTCACTCCCAACCCTCAACCCCCAAAAAGAAGTAACAAACCTTCCATGAACAGTCATCATCGACAGCATATTGAGACGGTAGCAAGATCAACGAACAACATACAAGCATACTGCCGATCATTGTCCTCGCCATACGAACATACATCCCACACGTCGCAGATGTAGTGTACATAGCATACTGCAGATCATAGTCCTCGCCATACGAACATACATCCCACACGTCGCAGATGTAGTGTACATCCGCCAGTTGGGCTTTCCCAACCAGGGTCTCCTCCCACGCACAAGCGTACCCATTCTTTTTCAACTTGCATACTTCTCCATACTATAAATGTATCTGTGAAAGAAGAGAGTGTAAAGATCAGTAGGCCCAAGAGTAAAGGAAGGATAGAAGAAGGAATGTTGAAAAAGGAAAACAGCAACACAAGGATGTGAGAGAGAGGGGGGTTGTTGTTCGCCTAATGGTAGTGCCCATCTCAATCCATCCACTCTTCTGTTCGGTTGGACAGGCGTCTCCACAGTGTGGGACCATACGGACTGAAACCTCAGTTACCAATATCTCATGTTCTCCACTTCTGCTCAGCATTCAACCCTTCCATACATTTTACCTAAGTCCACGGCTAATTCAAGGGTTCTCTGATTGTGAAGGGTCTTCCACTATGTCCCCCATGCTGGCTTCGGAGCTTGAGGCAGTTACTTCTTCCACCAAGGCCTTTGACGCATCTTGCTTGGCCTTTTGTGCAATCAGGTCATTTCTGGGATACCTCCTTCCCTCACTGCTGGAGTCTGCCAGTACTAAATGCACATATGATCCATCTTGGTGTACAACCACTCATGTTGAACGCAAGGTTATTCTGGACCTTTTAACCCGGACATTGTTTTTTCCATTGTGTTGGCACCAGAGGTCTCAGTCAGTCAGTCAGTCAGTCAAAAATACTTTATTCGGTTCATTGCAAAAACCATAAAAGGGTACTACAAAATTCATCAAAGTCAAGACCTTAAAAAATGAAACATTAAGTTACAGACCTTATCACAACAAAATCATGTGCATATAAAAATGTACATTAATATTATAATTAAAAAGATAAAAACCGGCAAAGAGCCAATTAAAAAATAAGATAAAATGAAACGCTGAGTCCTAGGGCCTATATATACCACTATGTACAATGTATCCAGTTAATTTTCCTCTTCAATCTTAAAGCAATTGTTAAATAATTTGCTACATTGAAGATCTCCCATGTAGTGGACAACAACTGTAAATATAAAAGGGCAGGCTTAACTTGTCTGAAGCCCTTGTCCTTGATAAGGGGAATAATGAATTTTTTGCGAATAAGACACAAATGCTTACAAAAAAAGATAGAATGCATAGTGCCTTTAGTTGAGAAACCGTCACAAGAACAAATCTCCAGCTCCGAGTCTTTAGTCCATCCTGGGCGATCAGTAAGGAGAAGGTGGAATTTGTTCAATCTAAATTTAGTCAATAAAAATCGATGGTTCATATTGTTGACGATACTCAAATAGGGTTCTATACCATCAGTGGTGATTAACATTTGGTGGGCCCTAACAGTTGGTTTACATAGATCTTGTTCTTCTCTATCCAGAGATGCCAGCTGTTTATATGTATCTTTCGCCCATTTGATGTCCCCTTTCAACATTATTCGGGGAATAATACAGTTCCGGGCGGCCCAATTTAGCTGCCAATTTTTGGATATAGTTCAGCCAGGGAATAGATTGAGCATAGTCCAGGGATAGACAGTCCCTCAAGATTTCATGATTCAGCTCTAGTTCAGGGTTCAGCCATATAGAAATCCACTTCAATAGCGACGCTAAAGCAATGCGATCCTCCAGGTAATCAGCCCCGTACTCTTGATGAACGATGTATCCCGGAGTAGACTGTGGGACACATAGCAAGGATTTCAGGAACTTGTCCTCAGTCACCTGCAAGGCCTTAACATTTTTTAACCCCCACAGGTCGGCTCCACACATCGCTATAGCAGTGCATTTAGCATCATAGATTTTCAACACCGCCTCCATAGGCTTCACACCCAATTTACGAGCGAAATCCCGTACTGCCAAGATAGACCTGGCAAAAGCATTTCGTTTAGCAACCAGCTGGGGTAACCAGGTAGTGTTATCATCAAAAATTACCCCCAAATAGGGAAATCTTGTCACCCTGGATAAAACATTTTCTTTGCAAATCATGGTCTTAATTCTTTTAGGTTTATTCCCCACGATCATTACATGCGATTTAGGAAAATTTACACTTAGATTCAGCCCCTTCATAAAACTAGCGAATGAATTTAAAAGACATTGCAACCCCACAGCTGTACGTGCTATTAATGCAGCGTCATCGGCATACAATAATGCCGGAATGGAAAATTTACCGGCCCTTGGTAAATCTTTACAAGCCTCAGTTAGAACGACCCCTAGATCATTAATGTAAAGAGTGAATAGTAAGGGGGCCAGGATGCAGCCCTGCCTAACACCATTAATGATCGCGATCTTACCTGTACTATTTCCCAAGCGGTCGTACCTAACTGTGGCTGTAAGGTCCCTATGTAGGTCAGCAAGAAAATACACAATGTTTTTGTCGACTCCTAACTTGAGAAGCAAGTCCCAAAGCTTGGACCTATTCACTCGGTCAAAGGCCGAGGAAAGGTCCATAAATGCTAAGTACAAGGTGCCCCGTTTAGCAATGGTGTATTTCCCTATTAACAGGTGAAGGTTGAGGCAATGATCTACTGTGCCTCGACCTTTCCTGAACCCATATTGTAAACATGAGAGGGTTTCTGTGTCCTCCAGCCAAGCTGTTAATTTACCAAGGACCACTCGCCCTAGCACCTTCACTGCGGCGTCGATAAGGGAAATGGGGCGGTAACAACTTGGGTCCCCCCTGTTTCCTTTCTTAAAAATGGGTACAATGACAGATTTGGACCAAGTGTCCGGAATATCTGCCATACAAACCCTATTAAAAACATTTACTAAAATTCAAGCCCAGGTCTTGACATTTGATTTAAAGAGGTCGGCAGGGACGCCATCGGGACCCGGAGCCTTGTTACTGGTCATCTTCCCGATCGCCTCTGCTACCTCTAGCTCAGATACCTTTAAAGTATAGGGATTTAAAAAAGGGGTCGCTGTACTCCCTTCCCCACTATTTTCCCCTTCATAGACTGACTTGAAATGAGAGCACCATGCCTGTTCCTGGATGCCGCAATCTAAGTAATCATTACAGGAGTCCTGAAAAAAAGGTTTATTAACGACGGCCCAGAATTTGGCACTATTCCTGAGCACGTCTACTGAGGTGAGCTCTTCCCAGGCGGCTTCCCTAATCTCCTGTCTTCTTGTATCCAGGACTTTTTTATATTTTTTCCTTAATAGGGCCACCATGGCCCTATTCACTGGTTTGCAATTTAGGGCAGCTTTTAATTTCTGATTAGCTGCTGAACAGTTGTAATCAAACCACCCTTGTTCAGCAGGTGCCTTAGCTTTCCCTGTTTTTCTGAGATCTGATGAAACCTGGGCACAGATAGTTGAGTAAGCCGCTAAGACTTTCTCGTTTTCTGCCTCCAGATTCAGACAGGTTTCCCACTCAGATCCTACTGTGGATATTAGATTAGAATGGAAGTCTCCCGGTATGACCCTGCTCCATCTGAGTCTGCGGGCCTGATCTGTCGGACGGATGTCCGATTTGTCCGTTCTATTTGGCACTGTCATGGACTTCAAGACCAGATCCGACAGACTCAGAACTACTGGATTGTGGTCACTAAAGTGTGACCACGCAGGCGAATATTCGAGAATCCTGTCCCCCATTGTTAAACTAATGAAAATGTAATCAATAAATGAATGACAACCATTCCCCTTAAATGTGGGTATCTCCTTATCCCGCAATGTTGGGAGCATCAAACCATTGTCTGCCAGGATTGTCTCGAGGAGACCGCCCTGGTCAGAATGTTCAAAATGAACGTCTCCCTGTTCGACAGGGCCAAATAAATCTAAAGACGAACACGCGTCCGGACATCTATGGATGTTGAAGTCACCCATGACTATGAGGAAACAGTGGCTATCATTTACCTCCTTATAATTTTCCAAAAACAATTTTAAAGTGCCCAGGTGCTCGGTCGTGGTGACTCTGTCATACGAATTATAAAAATTGACAATTAAAATCGTTCCCACCCCACTTAAACAGATTTGTACAGCCAAGATATTCCGTGAACCAGTGTCTAGTTGGCTATATACCCCTTGGATAGTAGCTGCAATTAGGATGACAAAGCCACCCTTCGCCCTCCCCATATTGGATTGGACCGCAGGAATGTGGTAACACGCGTAACCATCCAGGCTCAAGATGTCACCCGTGTCCCACGTTTCCTGGAGGCCTATTATATCATTCATACTAATAGACTCTCTCCATGCTGGATCATCTATCTTGTTTTTAAGACCAGCTACATTCCAGGTCATTAATTTTAAAGAGCAGTCTCGATAACCTGGAGTTTCTACCCTTGTGGATGTATTAAAATCCCTGGGACCTATGGGTTCTACCGTCGTAGCATCAGGGACATTAGTCACGACAAGAGGGGCAAGATTGTTTTTTTGGCTACCTAGTCATTCATTATCACCCATATCAAATCTATTTAGAACGGGGACCGCAAAATCATAGGGCAATCTCCCTTTACCTAAAACACTGTTCACTTGCCTGATCTGAGGTGGTGGATAAAAGAAGCCCAGGGGGAGTAGATTTACATAATCTTTTTCAATTCTGGATGACCCCGCCTGTCTCAGTATGTCCTCAACCAACCTTGGGGATCTAATGCTTACGACCACAAAGTCTCCCTCTAGGCTTTTTTTGGTATTGCCCACCCAAGGGACCCTTCTAACCATCAAAATATTATCTTCCAGATATTTTCCCAAATCTGTTTTACTAGACAGATAGAAGAGTGTTTTATTTTTTATTGAAGACCAGTGTTCATTTTAACCCTCCTTGATTTTCGGGACATTAGCGAGAATAATGGTGTGGGGGCAAGCCTCAACTGGTAAGTTTAAAGCTAACTCTCTCTTCTTGGGGGACTGTGTATGTGGGCCTGATCTCCCTTCTGGGACCTTAGTACCCTGTTTCTCCCCCAAGGTAGCACCAGTCTCTTTTGGGACCTGAATAGGAATGTTTAAAGCTGTATTTGGGGATTTCTGTACAGGAGCCAAAGACTCTATGGGTATAGCAGTGTACTCCAAGGGTGTGACCGGACTTTCACTGCTGTCCTTGACTTGGATAGGAGCGCCACCGGGCACACCTGGTGCTCCCTTGTGTTTATCCAGGAGGCCCCCCAATCTTTTTATTTCGGCGGACATCCGGTCCAGCTTGGCCACTAAAGGTTTTATGATGCCCTTTATCTTTAGATCAATAAGGCCCGCCAATTGGTTAAGCTGTTCGTCATCCAATTTAACAGTGCTGGGTCCTGCTAGTGCATTATCTACCTTTTCTGAGTTTTTAATGGGTGTGGTAGGTGTGACTGCTTTTTTTCTTGTTGAACGGGTGCCCATGCGTTTCAACTGAGTTTTTATGCATACTCTAACCACTCTGGGAGCAGGGGTTGGAGGATGCTGTGCTATAGAGTCCGATAAAACCTCCAAGTCCAACTCAACAGGTTCAGGCAATTCCAAGACAAGGGGATCGTTGTTATCACGGATACTACAGTCACCCTGGCCCAGTGCGATCGGGGAAGAGGAACACGTGATAGATGGCAGAGATTCACTGCTTAGCCCTAAGGACTGTCGTCTTTCGGAGTTGATTTTTTTAACCACTTTTACTAAGTAATTATCCAAAGTACCAAGAACGGGTGGAGCATTTAAAGATGACATATTGCTACCTGCTGTACGACAATCCCGAATTGGTTCAGGAGTAATGCACCACACTATCACTTAGGAAATATACATAGCGATAGAATTATTCACAGCCAGAAGTAAATAAGTAAGTAAATAGGATCTCACTATTGCTTTGATGGGTAGGGTTGGCGTAGACCTCAACTTCCTTGGGCCAGGGTCTATGGCCCAGCCCAGCCTCGTCCAGCCCCGGACTGCCACAGACTGCCACAGACTGCCACAGCCTGCCACAGACTGCCCCGCCCTTGTCCCGGGCTTCTCCCGGGAGGCTCCCGCGCGCAACTCACGGGGCGAGAGGCGTTCCTGCCTTTTCACGCGCCTCCGGGCCCTAAGCTGACGTCACTGACGCGCCACAACCGCCGGGGCACCTGGGGAATGAAGTCCCTGCCCTCGCGGTACTGGTGCTCAAAGCCGTTCACCTCACGGCGCTTGGGTGAGACCCCCGGTGTTGTGATGGGCCGTTCCCCTCACGGCAATGGACCTCCTTCAGGCAACGCTCCCCAGAGGTCTCACGCTTCTTGCCCCCCAGTGCATTATCCTTCCTTCCCCGGGGACTTCCAGCCAGTCCCATGCAGCTTCCGTGGTTATAAAGAAATTGGCTTGATCATCATGGATAACCTTCAATTCCACAGGGTAGAAGAGCATGTACTGGAGGTTCATTGCCCGTAGTTTCTGTTTCACCCCACTGAAGGACGCTCTCTGCTGTTGCACTAAGCGTGTGTAATCCGGAAAAATGCGAATTGTGTGGTTTCCAAAAGCTGGGTCCCCCTCTCGCCTTGCCACCTTGAGGATGAAGTCCTGATCCCTAAAATTTAGGATCTGTGCCATGAAAGTTCTAGGATGGGCACCCCGAAGAGCGGCGGCACCAGCACTCAGTGTGCCCTCTTAATTACAAAAATCGTAGAAAGGTCTGCTTTGGGGAATGCCTCCTTGATCCACCGTTCAAGAAAAAGTTCTGTGTTTCTCCCTTCTGCACCCTCTAGGAATCCTACAAAGCGAAGAGTACACCTTCGGGAGCGCCCTCTTGCATCTTCGGCCCAGCATTACAAGGCTGCTGATTTGATAGATAAGACAATTAGGGGTAGATGTATCAAGCTATTTTTTTGTCGCAAACGCTGCGAATCGCAAAAATTCAGCGTTTGCGACTAAAAATAGAAATCCGCGATGTATGTAACAAATCGCATCGCAAAAAAGGTAATCGCAATTTGTGCGATTACTTAATTGCGATTGTTGTAATTCTGCGAATTTTGTTGTGATTTCTTATTTTGCATGGTTTATATTTTGCGATATTTGCAATAAGAGAAATCGCAAAATTAGAATTCGCTAAGAGATCTATTAAGAAATCGCAAATTGCGAAAACATGAAATTCGCAAATTAAGAAATCGCAATTAACACTAACAACAGTCAGGTGGTAACCAAGTTGAAAGTTTATAAAAGACCCCACAATGCAATTTCAACTGTCACAATGGCTGGACTTTACCTGATAGCTAGGAGGATGTGCATTCAAGCCCTTGCACAGAGGAGACAGAGGCAGGAGAGAATTTTCCAGCAAACAGAAGAGGACATTTTTGAGAAATACAGACTGAATCCACACACCATTTTGGACCTTATTGAAGAATTGAAGACATTTTTGGAACATGAAACAGCCAGAACACAAACAATTCCTACGCATGTACAGGTATTGTGCTCCCTGCACCTTTTGGCATCTGGTTCTTTTCAAAGGGTCATTGCAGAGGTTGGAGGTGTGTCTCAGAGTGCGCTGTCACGCTTTTAAAAGTATTTTTGGAACCAATGATGAGTAGGCTTCAACATCACATTTACCTCTCCAACAACCAGAAGACATACAAGATTCAAAATTGGAATTCTATCAAATTGCACATTTTCCACATGTAATTGGATGCATAGATGGCACCCACATTGCCATCACCCCACCTGCTGCCACAGAATATGTGTATAGAAATTGAAAATGTTACCATTTCATCAACATTCAAATGGTGTGCAATGCAAAGTACATCATCACTGACATTGTGGCACAGTACCCAGGGAGCACTCATGACTCCTATATATTTAGGCACAGTGGACTCCATAGACGTTTGAGTGCTGGCCAGTTTGGAGAGGGTTTACTACTAGGTAATTCAAATTTCATTACAGTAAATATTTTTATACAGTTCACTTTTCTTATTTTATAAACACTCATTCATCAATTCTTATCATGCAGGTGACAGTGCCTATGCTGTATGTGATTTCATCATGACCCCTTATCTTAATCCAACAAATGTACATGAAAGGAGATATAATAAGGCACGCCGTTCAACACGTGGTGTAATTGAAAGGACTTTTGGAATTTTAAAAAGCCGTTTTCTGAGGATTCACAAGAGTGGAGGTGCTTTACAATATATTCCTGAAATGTGCTGTAAAATTGTAACTAGCTGTGCCATGTTATATAACATGGCCATGAGAAAAGGCACTGAAATTGAAATGAGTGACTAAGATACATCTGATGATGAGGAAATACCCCCCCCCCCCCCTCCCCAAGAAGAGCTGCTGCAGGAGTTGGAGCTGCTGCAGGACGGCAAAGACGTACTGAGATAACACTAAATTACTTTTAGGTAAGAATTAAAAATTCCAAACAAAAAAGATGTTTCATAGTAGAATCTTTTAATTTCACAAACTGAAGCCATATAGCTATTGTGATACCTGACCTGTTACTGCACAGGTCATTTTACATATTCTAGAAATGTAATGCAAGTGTGTAATATTCAATTATAATTTCTGAATGTCAAAAAAACATTATTTCCTGCGCTGCCTGTTGGTAGAGCGCTGCGCAGATTCCATGCTTCTACTTGGTGTAGCATGGGCTGCATTCCTTCCACTCCTGCGCTGACTAATGTCAGATGTAGGTGTAGGATTACTGCTACTCCTACTTGATGTCTCCTCAGTGTAAGCAGCTTCAAAAAGTGCACTTGCTCCTGAGTTTGCAGTTTGTAGTAATTCTACTACAGATGTAACTTTATCCAATCCTTTAGCAACACTCCTTGTGCACTCAGTGACCATGCGCTGCATAGTAACACTACGCCTAGTGAAATTGGAAGTGACACTGCTCAGCCTGTTGATTGGTTTTGAGTATCCAAGCATCCTTGCATGGCACGGCGTGCTGCCCTGTTTCTTGATTCTTCAGAGCGCTCTATGGCCAAACAAAGTCTATCCATAGATGGAGCTATTGCCCTCATACCATCACCCATGCCTGCATTACTTTTATTCAATTTACAAAGCTGGCTGTTATTGGAGCGTAGGGCCTTGTGCTGCTGGCACTGCACGTGCAACATGTCCTGCTCCAAACCAGCAAACACAGTAGGATTTTCCTCTAGTACAACCCTGCTGCTCCTTGACCTTTCCATTTTATAGGCTCTTCTTCTCTGTGCCTGAGATTTCTGTGTATATACTGGTCTAACATCTGCTTCCTGTGCACTCTCTCTTGAACCTTCAGGTTCCACGTCATCTTCTTCAAAAGAAGGCAGTGGGGCCACATGTCTTCGTTTTTGCCTGACAATGGGATTGGTTTCTACTTCCTCATGTGCACTTTCTTCAGCAGCGGAAACAGCCTGTAAAAAAGCCTCATAATCTTCACTTTCCACCCTGGAATGTCCTGCATGTGCTGTGGATGTAGATAGAGACATATGAGTTTGTTGTGTGGATTACTGTTTGAGTTCAATAAAGTGTACCTAACTTTTAAAAAAAAAAGAATTTTGGGGGTGATTTTCAAACCAGTACTAAATGAATGAATATCATTTTCATTGAGAAAGTAGGGTAAAAAACAAATTAAAGTGCAAAAGCTACTGCTAACATGAATTTCCACTGACTAAGACTCATGATACCTCTCTTGATTGAAATCACACTGTGTACATGCACTAAAATGAACTACATGCATGACCCACAACTTCACATACATACATACATGCTTCTTACCTTCTGCTCCTTGTCCAGGCTCAGAGCTGTCAATTTGTGCAACCCCACTCACACTCTCAGGCAAGAGAGTTGCCTCTACAAGCTCCTCATGAGGAGTGGGCGGCTCAGCAGTGGATGTTCCCCCGCCTGTCTTGCTTGATTCCTTTATCCTTGCAGCAAGTTTTTCTTTGGACCAGAGGCGCATGTCATACCACCTTTTGCGCAGTTCCTCGATGGTACGTGGCGTAACTCCAACAGAATTAACTTTTTGCTTGATTTCTAACCAAATTTTTCTTTTGCGAGCCTCTGGCACTTTCAGTGCTTGTTTCCCAAAAAGCACCTCATTGTTGCAAGCCATCTCTTCTATTAAAGTTTCCTGTTCCTTTTCAGAAAATTTCTGCTTTCTATTTCTTTTCTCTCCAGAAAAACCTCCTTGAAATTTTTCAGGCTCCATGATGCAGTGAAGCAGGTCTGCACAGCTGCCAAACAATCTTCCAACTGCCACTGGGTGTGGCTCAGGCAAACAGGTGCAGGTAATCAACCAGACTTCCTGACTGTGATGTCATCAGCCTGTTCCTGCATTGGCAGATTCACGTTTTTTACGATTTCTTATTTTGCAAATTTCGCAAAATAAGAAATCGCACAAAATTCGCAGAATATTCTATGCGCAAAAAAGTACATACATCGCATTTTGCGATTCTTCATTTGCGACTCGCAAAAGATCGCAAATAAGAAATCGCAAACGGGTTTCTTGATACATCTACCCCTTAGAGTTGCCTTCAATGCAGACTTCACTTTGTAGTTCAGTAACACTTTGTTCTGTGGCTATAGACCTTTCCGCCACTGTGCGGAGGTCGGCTTGCAGCAGTCCAACATCTAATGACATTCCATCAATTTTCAGCAGAAAGGCCGTGCTGGAAGCCTCTATAGATGTGAGAATTTGGACTCCAGTGTGTATTGGTGTTCTCCTGCTGTGCCTCACATGAGGCGTCAGGTTTTGTGGAGCCTCCCTGCGCAGTGTAGTGTCCATTTTCATTTGTTGTGCCTCTCTTTGTGGCCTGTCCATGCCCATGGTAATGATGTTTGATTGGCTGGGGGGGGTGCTACCAGTTATCCTTCACTTCTAGGATACATCTGTAGTCTGTGTAATTCACTGCAGTGAACAGTTAAGGCCCGTACCTCGGACAGCATTTTGGACAAGCAACAGTGTCATATCTAACCAGTTGCTTTCTGTATGCAGTCCATGTATCAAGAATGGCCTCTATGTTTATTTTTGAGTTTGTAGGCAGTCTGCATGCCTGCTGAGCCAGGGTGTGACACTGGTCACATGAGCCTCGCTAATAATCAGCCATCCCTCACTGATTCTGATGATCCTGGTAATTCTATCCTTTGCTGAGTTGCAATTGCTCTGATTATGGCAGTGCGGGCAAGCAGCTCAAGGGGTGGCTGGGATACCTGTCACCCAACAGGTCATATCAGGGGAATACGTCTATCCCTTCCCTGGTAGCCGAGAGTCGCATCACCTGCAGCCAGCCGTGTTGCAGAGCCGGCAGTTCAGGCCGTTGTTTCCAGCTTCTGGCTTCCCCCTCTCCCCCTCTCTCTGCTATTAACCGGGACCTGGACTTCTCTAGGAGACAGAGCAGCGCCTCCTTCCTGTATCAGCACCCGCAGTGTATGCTGTGGTGCCCAGCCAGGCACCTCCCCTCAAATGTTGTATTAGACCCCTCGGGGTCACGCAGTGCCCCCCGACCCGAGTCACCGTCCTCTCCGATCTGGACCTAGCCAGTGGGGATGCGCGAGGCCTCAGTGTAAACTTTTCGGGTGTTGAAGCTCTGTCCACGCGCCCACTTATGCTCCCGCGCTGCTCATCTCGGGAACTCATGTGCCTGAGTCTGCCTCTGCATGTCTTTCAGTCTCAGCCCCGGTTGGCGCCAGTCTCATGGCGGCCGTAATGCCCCCTTCTCCATCAGTAGCTCAGCAAGGCGAAGAAGGGGCTCTCCACGCAAGGCCACAGTGCCACTCCTCGTAGCGGGTACAACTCACTGCCTGCCGCCTCCGTCCTCAAGATGAAACAGTCCGGGGAGGCCATAATGGGGTCGCCTCCAACTGCAACTGAGGGGAGCAGCGCCATCCCCGACATGCGGGTCTATTGCACCGGCAACTTTCCGGCCTTGTCAAGCCATTTACTGCCGGGATGCGATTGTTTTGGTTCCTTCAGGGTTTGGGTTCCCCATAGTCTCTCCTGGTCGGCCTCGCCTCCTGCTCCCAATAGGGGATGTCAGAGGAAGCTCTTGTTGGCTGGATGGACAGCATTAATTCAGATATTTAAGGGGCGGACTACGGAGCTCCATAAGCTGCGTCCGCTCCAGTCACCATCTTGGCCATTACCCGATTTATAGTACATTTTTGTTTTAAGAACAAACTTTATTGGCATTTTCTTGGTCTACTTGAGAATCGCCGACAATGATGTAATTATACAATATACGAAATTATATTGGCCATCATGAGCTACAGTATGTAAGGTATATAAAAGAAAAAAAAATTATAATACAAAAAACAGAACAAAATGATATAGAATACAATAACTGCAGTGTTACAAAACCTTAAGGAATTGTCTCTGTTACATGTCCAGGTGCCAAAAATAAAGTATCCGGTCTACATTGGACTGATGCACAATAGCAGTATGTTAACACAGGTTTAGATTGTGGGGCAAGACCTTTTATGTTGGGGATGAGGGTGAAGATGGCGGAGTTAAAATTATTGCTCTGTAATATGCCCAATGTTGCCATGCATGTATATGTTTCTGTGTTCACCCACGGGCTTTAAAAAAACGGCTCTTGCAATCCCATACAGAAATCCAATCCTGGCTTCCATGCAGTCAGTAAAGGTGGGGTGGGTGCTTTCCAAAGTCGGGCTGTGTCCCGTTTGGCGATAGTGAGGCCAAGAAACAACAGGTGTTGCTTATATCTGTGGTCCCCAATGTCTTCTGCTATGTGTAGGAGCACTAGGTGTGATGTATTTGGTATAGACCATCCCAGCACTTCAGCCAAACAGCTTTGGATATCCTTCCAAAATGTATTTAGAACCAGGCAAGACAATACTGTATGAATAAAAGTAGCGCCCTCCATTCCGCAATTAAGGCACCGTGGGGAGGCAATGAGGCCCGCTCTATAAAGTCGTGATCTGGTCAAATATATTCTGTGTAGATATTTCAACTGTATAAATCGCACCTTGAAGAGATGGCAGCCCCTCAGGGGGACTCCAGCGCCTCCCTCCAATCATCATTGTCCAGGTCTGTTTGCCAGGCTTCTCTAAGGGACTCCAAAATTGACATGCTGCGATTGACCAATGTTTGGTATATTTTAGAGATTTTGTGGTCTATCAGGTTGCCCATGAGGAGCCTGCCCTCTAAGGGGTTGAATTCAGGAAGGGCGGAAATCTCCCTAAGATGGGGAGCGATGGCATGGTGAAACTGGAGATACCTGTAAAATGGAGTGTGGGATGGAATAATTATTTTCAAGATCAGAAAAGGATTTGAGGGTTTTGCCCTGCAGAACACCAGCCAAGGTTGAGATGCCAATTCAGTCCCTTTTCCTGAACCCCTGTAGTCGCTGTACCTGGGGTAGAAGATGATTACACTGGAGCGGAACCGTGCCGGTCAGGCGATTCAGCCAGCCAATGCAACAGAGTGACTGGCGCCATAATACTATGACCACCTTGGTGGCTGGAGGAAGGCCCTGAATGCTAGCCCGACTTTATAAGTATTTAGAAAGTGATGCTTCACCCAGGAGCCGTCACTCTATTGCATACTCCGGCTCACACTGGGGCGAATACCACCAGTCGTTGCACACTTACAAATGGAATGCGGCATAGTACGACTGAATATCGTCCGTAGCAATACCCCCACACTAGGTAGAGTAGAAAGAAAACAAGTCCAATCTAATCGAGTCACCGCCCCAAAGGAACTCGTGAAGCACAGCATTCAGCTGCCTGAACCAGAGCTGTGGCATAAGATAGGGGTGATTATGTAATTGATAGAGGAGCCGGGGGAGAGAGATCATTTTAAAGATAGCTGAGGGGCCGTAAAGAGATAGGGGTAAACCCTCCCACGATTTGAGTTCCTTTTTAACCCTGGCGAAGACAGTATCAATATTGGATCTGGATATTTCTTGTCTATCCGTCACAAACCCCCCCCAAGTATTTCAAAACTTCACGGGTCTTGGAGAGATCTGAAGCCCAGCTATAATTAGATTTAAGCCTGCGCAGGGGCCACAAATTGGATTTATTGATGTTCATATATAATCCTGAGGTTTAACCAAATATCTGCAAATCTGTAAAATGTGGGGGCCTGACCTTCGGGGGTTGGAAAGGAAAAATAGGACGTCATCCGCGTAGAGAGCAATTCTTATCTTATCTTACAACGTTATTACGATCACACAGATGCTACAAAGTATACAGCAAAAAGTCCTAAGAAAGTATACAACAAAATATATAGATAAAAAAGTATAGAATAAAAATCAATAAAAACATTTGTACAAATTCAAAAGGACCGGGACCCCAAAATAATTTTAAAATGCATATGTGCAAAGCAGCAAAATGTTTGGCACAAGATAAGGTGCTTAAAATTCCCACAAGTACAAAATACCAAAATGTTTTAAAAAATTTGATAACATTCTGGTCTAACAAAGCTTTCCAAAACGCAGTGACTCAGCTACATAATGTTTTACGCCTAATCCAAAGAGCATGCCAGAATCTAGCAAGACCAAATACAATAGGTTGTCTGGTATCAGTACGCAAGAGCCTTAAGACCTCTAGATAATGCCTTCGGCCCACCAAGAAGCATAACGAGATAATCCATTACTATCAGAGACCTCTGCCGACAACTCGAAGCCCCTGATTAGGGCATCCATGCGAACCCAGGCCGCCAAGGGCTCGATGTCCAAGGCAAAAAGAAGTGGAGATAAGGCACAACCTTGGCGCGTTCCATGGGTGATAGGAAATGGGACGTATAGTATGCCGGATACACGCACAGAGGCCGTCAACCCATTATATAGCATTCTAATATAAGCAAAAAATTTGTAGCCAAAATTAAGATATTACAATAGAATAAACAGATATGTCCAGCTGACCGAATCGAATGAACGGTCAATATCGGCCAATAAAAGAGCTGCTGGGCGATCAAGACGCTCCACTGTAGCTATCGCATTATGGGCTCGTTGAATATTATGCCTTGTGGCGAGTCGAGGCATGAACCAGGCCTGGTCCGGGTAAATAAGGTCATGTAGATGCATCAACAATCTAGTGGCAAGCATCTTGGCTATGAGTTTTGCTTCAATATTCAATAAAGATATTTGCCTGTAAGAGGCATGAAATCCCAGCGGGCGCCCTGCCTTGTGAAGGACAAGTATTTCTGCATGCTGCCAATCTGGGGGCATAAGTGTCGTCTCTGCCACCTCTAATATGGATGTGAGGCAGTGTGGGCCTAATAAAGTTGTATAAGCTTGTAAAAATCACACATGGAGCCATCCGGGCCCAGTGCCTTCCCCAGATGTAAGTCTGCCATAGCATTGGTGAGTTCTTTTAATGTTAGTGGTGCATCGAGTGAGTCGCGAGCTTCATTGGAGAGAGTTTGCAGGGGAGATCTATGAAAAACTGGTCAATGACGGAGGCTTCTAGGGCCTCCCTCGCTGTGTAAACGGACTGATAATACTCTGAAAAACTATCTGCGAGTACCTTGGGATCAGTTATAACCGCCCCAGCCAAATCACGGATCGCCGGGAATGGAACACATGCATCTGTCTGTTGGCAGAGTTTATATTAAAGTCGTCCAGACTTATCTCCCCACTGATAGATTCTACTCTGTGTGGCAAGCCCTGCCACCCGCACCTCATTTATCAAGGTGCTACGGTATTACTGCTGAAGTAGGCGCACCTGGCAGTGTGCCATGGCACTGTCTGCACCCCGGGTCTCCTGTTCCATTCTCATAATTTGTGCTTCTAATTGGATCAGTGTTTGTCTACGAGTTTTACATGCTGCAGAGCAAAAGCTAGTATCTGTAACACTGAGCGTGGGCTTCAAGGCCCTCCAGAGCGTACATGCCGAGGTCACTGTCTCTACATTATTGGTGAAATATTACGTAAGTGAATGATGCAACAGGGTGCACTAGGTGGAGTTGTGTAGATTCCGTGTCGAGAGCCACCACCTGAAGGGAAGCAGATCAACACCTATGAAAAGTTGAATGGAGATGGGCGAATGATCCGACAATCCCCGAGGTAGAATCGCTGCCATAGGAACCCTATGTATGTGCGTGCCAAGGATAAATATATAATTTAATTTTGAATATGAAATATGGGTATGGGAATAGTACGTATAACAAGCCCTAGTGGGGTTGTGTAGCTGCCACATGTCCACCCAGCCCAGCATGTTTACTAGAGTCTGTAATTTAGTATCCAGGTCCCTGTGGCCACTCTGGCCTGTCGCCATTTATCCATGGTTGGGGACATGACATCGTTCCTGTCTCCCCCGATTATTGACAACCCTCACGGCAGGTCGCACCATCTTCTCACTAAGTGGTCAACAAAGCCCTGTCCGAGCGGGGAGGGGATATATACTGCCAAGCACAACCTCCTCACTGGCGGCTAACCCATGTATAAGGATATATCACCCATGTGTATCGGACCATTTCTTTATCAATGTAAAAGGCACTCTTTGATTAATTATATTAGCAATGCCTCTGGAACCTCTGGTGAACCCTGCATGAAAGACATGGAAAATGCCATATCTGGCCAGACATGGGGCTTTATTGCCCAACATATGTGTCTCTTGCAGCAGAAGTACATTGGCACCAATGTGTTTTTCCTGTCTAAGGACAGCCCCACTCTTAATCTTGTCAAGTATGCCCCTGATATTCCAGCTAACTATATGAAGCTGCCCCTGGGGGTGTACTATAGGTGTTGTTGTCATTGTGTTGTGACAGAATTAATTTTGGTGTCGGATATACCTGGACAAAGATCCACTAAGCATCTGGTTGCCACATAACCATACTCTGAAACAATAAAACACCCCCCATTAACATCAACCCACCAAATAATACCCAACCCACCCAATAACTAATCACAATAGAAGTATCTGTCGCGGAGAGTAAAACCACCCACCCTCAACGGGGGAGTGAGGTATAGACTCGCCAATGGATCCCCATATTCCCTTAACTATCCCAAGTCTTATTGGGTGGATGAAGCAGTCCCAGCATGCTGGCCCAGTCTCTACCTAATATGCGCTGGATAGAAAGTATGATTTCGGCATGTTGCTCCATGACATGAACATAAGAAGTTACTGACGTCATTTTTTGGAAGGTGGCACAGGTTCCTCCTCTTGTTCTTTGTTTTTGGACCGCCAAGTAGATCTGGATCTGTGGCATTGCCGATCCTTAGGCTTGGGCTGCTGGCGGCCCGGATGACCAGTCGAGGAATCTGAGTCTCTAGGGGGCGAGGAGTGCGGCTTGACAGGTCATCGCTCATCCATCCAGGCAAAGGCCTTCTCAGGGGTATCAAAAAAGATAGTATGAGAGTTGAAGACCACCCTTAGGCAAGCTGGCTATAATGAAATGTACGGGAGTTTGAGATCTTGCAGCCGTTCCTTGGCGGCGATAAATGACTGACGTGGTTGTTCAAATAATTTAGTGTAGTCCGGAAATATCATTATTTGATGAGAATCAAATGTCAGATTCGTTTGAAGGCGGGCCTGCTGTGAGATCATGAAAATTTAAGAGGTTTGCGATTAGGGACTGCGGTCTGGCACCCGGTGGGGTACTTGACTGTAGGGCCCTGTGGGCGCATTCAATCACGAAGCACTTCGAAAGGAGACTATCTGGGATCCATGAGGTTAGCCAATTTGTAAGAAAACTCCCTGCGTCGCTGTCTTTGCAGTTTTCCGGAAAGCCAACGAAGCACAAATTGTTTCTGGTTTCACGTCCGTCAGCGTTTTCCATGTGCAAGGCCAGGCCCTTGATCAGTTGTTCTAAGGACTTAACTTTGTGTTGAAGTGAGTTATTGCATCCTCTCCACGAGAGACCCTAGTCTCAGCTTTGGTTATACGGTCCACTGCGTTGCGCAGGCCCTGGCGCAGAAGTGTGACCTTCATGACTACCTAGCCGATCTGCGTTTCCAGGTTCTGTAGAGATTGGGTAATGGCCTCCAGTAGGGCAGCATTGTCCAGTAAATTCGGAGCGGCATGCGCACCCTCCACTCCCTGCGGCATTGTGACTGCAAAATGGTCAAGTGTACTTTGTCGCGGGCCAGTGCTCGAAGTTTTCTCTTTGGACATGGTGAGCCGGAGGGTAACTAGTCATAATATGGAATTCCAAATATCGAGTGGACAAAATATAGAGTTTTGAATATCGAGTGGACAGGATATCCACTAGCAAAAATATAGTTATTAAGAATATCGACATGCAGGTAAGAAATATCGTTTTTTATAATATCGAAGTTAGTAATATAATTTGTAAAAATATCGTTAATAAGATCGATTTTTTTAATGTTTTGTGTGTTAGTATATGTGTTAAAAGTATATTTTATTTTTGTAATGTATGTTTGAATTTTTTTAAAGTAATTAATTTTATGTTAATTAGTTTTTGAATAATTTAATTCCGTAGCGGGTTGTGGGTTTAAGGGGAAATAGGGTGGGAAGTAATTCAATAATTTTGTATTTAATAATTTATATTGGTAATTGAGTTAATTAATTTCTTATTAGTTAATTATAAATTGCTTAATAACAATTCATTATTAATTGGTAATTGTGTTACATTGTGGTTATTAATGAGTAAATATTAGATATTAATTATTAATAATTGATTTGTAAATATGTTAATTGTGGTTTTTTAGGAGCGGGTTGAGGGTTGATAGGGGAGTAAGGTGGGAAGTAATTTAATTTTTATCCAATTTTTTTTATTTTTAATATAATATTTAATAAACGTTTTTATAGTGTTAATTGTGTGAATTAAGTTAGATTTGATGGTTATTACTTTTATTGTTAATTGTTATTAGTTAATTAATGAATTGTTGATTAATTATGATAATTTATAAATATTTTACAATATTGTAGGTGACGTTAATAGGGGAAATGGGTGTGAGGGAAATTTATTTTGAAAAATAATTAATTGTTAATTAATGTTAATTATATTGCAGTAGTGGGTATACTAAATTATTACCTTATGCTATCCAACACTTTCCCTACTGTTAAACTTGGTGGAATGGGGTTATTAAATTATTACCACCCGCTATCCAACACTTTCCCAACTGTTGCATTCCCTGGAGTGGGAATAGTAATTTTTACCCACCCGATATCCAACATTTTCCCTACTGTTCCACTCGCTGGAGTGGGATTAGTAATATTTAGCCACCCGCTATCCAACACTTTCCCTACTGTACCACTCGCTGGAGTGGTAATAGTACTCAATCTATCAACAAAGCTTTATTTCGATATGCGATATCATAAAAGCACATTTACAAATACAAAACACATTTCATAAAAACATTAAAAAGGAAAATTTCATATAAAAACCTTTTCGTTACAATAAATAGTTAAAAATATATTAAACTTTAACTGCTTTGTGAATATATGAATTCTTATATATATATATATATTTTTAAACAATTAGTTGTACAGATTCATCATACAGCCTTCAACCTGATCAGCCAAGCCCAGCTTAGAAATGTAGCCACCCCGAACACTAAGGTTGTGCTAGCATCAGCCTTAAGTATTTTAAGTGCAACAGAGTGGTCCCTGGTTTCAAGCTGCAGGCACACTGGTTTGAGCCATTTCAATCTATGCTTTGCATATGCTGGACATACAAAAAAAAGTGAGGAATGCTTTCAGTAACACCCACACAGTTAGAACAATCCTCGGAGGTTTGATGCGGAGGCTTCCATTTACTAGTGCGGTCACGAAGAGGAAGGGTGCCCATCCTAAACTGAATATAAAGAGATCTATCTCTTGGCTTCATGATGAAGTCTAGATAAGGTTCCAGGCAAGGCGTAAGCTTATGCTGACGAAATGCCTCAGTCAGCCTGCCTTGATTTGGGTCCTTCTGCTCTTTGTTATCAACCCATGCCCAAAACGCTCTCTTTGTTTCTGCCTTTGACAGCACTGCCCAGGACTCCCAAGCAGATGTAAGGCCAGTGGCTAAAAGAAGCTTCTTTATGCTAACTAACCATCCGATCTTGTGGGATCCTTGGAGATTCATGACCTCACTTAGGCCATCGCAAAAAACACAGTTGATGGACAGAATGTAGAACAATGTCATACATTCACCCCAGTACAAGGATCTGGGCCTAAATCCATCGTTTTTTTGCACTCCACACGACCCTGGGTTAGACACTGGCTATATGCAAATCAGCTCTGACCCTGTGCCTCATGGGAACAGTCCAGTCCGAACTACCAAGCCATGTCTTTCCCAGACCGGAATCAAGCATCCAAGGACCGGTTTCTGGCTATCAGCCTTCATCAGCCTGGATAGCTTGACTCCAGTGGTGTGGAGAGCCTGGGACTCACGTCTGAGCATCCCCAGCCCACTCGGGGTGAAAATTGCAAAAAACACAGTTGATGGACAGAATGTAGAACAATGTCATACATTCACCCCAGTACAAGGATCTGGGCCTAAATCCATCGTTTTTTTGCACTCCACACCACCCTGGGTTAGACACTGGCTATATGCAAATCAGCTCTGACCCTGTGCCTCATGGGAACAGTCCAGTCCGAACTACCAAGCCATGTCTTTCCCAGACCGGAATCAAGCATCCAAGGACCGGTTTCTGGCTATCAGCCTTCATCAGCCTGGATAGCTTGACTCCAGTGGTGTGGAGAGCCTGGGACTCACGTCTGAGCATCCCCAGCCCACTCGGGGTGAAAATTGCAAAAAACACAGTTGATGGACAGAATGTAGAACAATGTCATACATTCACCCCAGTACAAGGATCTGGGCCTAAATCCATCGTTTTCTTGCACTCCACACCACCCTGGGTTAGACACTGGCTATATGCAAATCAGCTCTGACCCTGTGCCTCATGGGAACAGTCCAGTCCGAACTACCAAGCCATGTCTTTCCCAGACCGGAATCAAGCATCCAAGGACCGGTTTCTGGCTATCAGCCTTCATAAGCCTGGATAGCTTGACTCCAGTGGTGTGGAGAGCCTGGGACTCACGTCTGAGCATCCCCAGCCCACTCGGGGTGAAAATTGCAAAAAACACAGTTGATGGACAGAATGTAGAACAATGTCATACATTCACCCCAGTACAAGGATCTGGGCCTAAATCCATCGTTTTTTTGCACTCCACACCACCCTGGGTTAGACACTGGCTATATGCAAATCAGCTCTGACCCTGTGCCTCATGGAACAGTCCAGTCCGAACTACCAAGCCATGTCTTTCCCAGACCGGAATCAAGCATCCAAGGACCGGTTTCTGGCTATCAGCCTTCATCAGCCTGGATAGCTTGACTCCAGTGGTGTGGAGAGCCTGGGACTCACGTCTGAGCATCCCCAGCCCACTCGGGGTGAAAATTGCAAAAAACACAGTTGATGGACAGAATGTAGAACAATGTCACACATTCACCCCAGTACAAGGATCTGGGCCTAAATCCATCGTTTTTTGCACTCCACACCACCCTGGGTTAGACACTGGCTATATGCAAATCAGCTCTGACCCTGTGCCTCATGGGAACAGTCCAGTTCGAACTACCAAGCCATGTCTTTCCCAGACCGGAATCAAGCATCCAAGGACCGGTTTCTGGCTATCAGCCTTCATCAGCCTGGATAGCTTGACTCCAGTGGTGTGGAGAGCCTGGGACTCACGTCTGAGCATCCCCAGCCCACTCGGGGTGAAAATTGCAAAAAACACAGTTGATGGACAGAATGTAGGACAATGTCATACATTCACCCCAGTACAAGGATCCTGGCCTAAATCCATCGGTTTTTTGCACTCCACACCACCCTGGGTTAGACACTGGCTATATGCACATCAGCTCTGACCCTGTGCCTCATGGGAACAGTCCAGTCCGAACTACCAAGCCATGTCTTTCCCAGACCGGAATCAAGCATCCAAGGACCGGTTTCTGGCTATCAGCCTTCATCAGCCTGGCCATCGGCGTACCTGGCAGGTTCTGGAGTACGCCATAACCGAGCCCAATATAAAAGAGGACGCAGGGTGACTAGGTCCTTGATGGAACGACGGCCTAGATCACTCAAAAGTGGCTTAGTTGGCGTGCCCCTAGGGAGTGATACAAGCTCCCTAAAGAACTTGTTTTCTGTAGTGACTAACATGTCCACGCAGCCAAAGCCCCAGAGTTCTGCTCCATAAAGGGCGCAGCCTACAGCTTTGGAAGCGTAGATTTCCAGAGCTGGAGCAATGGGTTTAAAGGTGGAGGCACGGTGTTCCCTCCCTAGCGCTCCTACTGCCCGCTTGTGGTTTAACGCCATTTTATCGATATGGGGCTGCCATTTAAATTTTTCAGAGATTCTGATCCCCAAATAATCGAACTCCTTAACACGCTCCAATGGCACCCCATCAATAGACAAAGTAGATCTGGACGATCTACTGGGGTTAAAATAAAGAAGCTTGGTTTTAGTGGTGTTAATAACTAGGCCTCTCAATTTACAAAACAAACAGAAGCGATCCAGCAGCTTCTGTAAACCTACAGGAGTTTTCGACACTAACAGCGTATCGTCCGCGAAGAGTAGTGCGGGAACTTTATCACCCGCCAAAACTGGGGCGTCGGCATTAATTTCATGCAAAAACGAAACTACACCGTTCACAAAAAGCGTGAAAAGTGTAGGGGCCAGTACGCAACCCTGGCGGACCCCTCTATTAAAAGGGATTTTATCAGTTTTTTGCTCCTGTGCTCCCCATCTAATGCGGGCGTAGTTACCATCATGCATACGGGTCAAGAGCTTCACGATTGGCAAGGGAACCCCCATCTCCTGCAAGACCAGCCATAGCCGGTCGCAGGGGACCAGGTCAAAGGCGGTCTTCAGGTCAATAAAGGCCAAATAAAGACCGCCTTTGCCAATGGCGGCCACCTTCCAATGCAATAGCGCCAACCTAAATGCCTGGTCTATCGTGCTTGTGCAAGCCCTAAAACCCGTCTGAAACTGTGAGATGATATTATTTTCTTCTGCCCACGAAAGGATCCTCTCCAGGAGAACTCTACCAACCAATTTCTGTCCAGCGTCTATAAGACTGATAGGACGGTAGTTGGCCAGATCCCCCCTGGAGCCCTTCTTATAAATAGGAATTACTTCGGCCCCCTTCCAGGAATTCGGGACCGGCGATCCATTCAACAGGGCATTAATGAGAAGTACAAAATAAGTGGCCCAACCATCGACATTGGCTCTAAAAAGGTCACCCTGGATGCCATCTTGGCCCGGGGCCTTGGCGGGTACAATCTTGCTAATAGCGGCCACCACCTCCTTCTTCTCTATCCTAGCAAAGGAAGCCTGAGTAGGGGCTGCAGCCGTAGAGCCACTAAAGGGCCCTAGACTACCTGTTTTCTCCTCCCCTACATCGAGTTTCCTAAAGTGATCAAACAACTCACCATCCGTTATATGATTCAGGATCTGGTCCGGGTCACCGCCACTGGATCTTCTCACTAGAGCCCAAAAGAGCTCACCATTCTTGTACTGACTAGCCGCTTTTAAACTGTCCCAATGTGAGTCTTCCCAATCCCTCTTTGCCTCTACAATGGCTTGCCTATACTGAAGTCTTGCCAGCCGGACCTCAACAGGATAATTGGATTTAATATCAAGTATCAGGCTGGATTTTCTCCTTCTACAGTTTCTATCAAACCACTTCTGTACTGGCTTGGGGTTCTTCGGGCGATTTTTACTGGGGTCTACAAACAGAGTGCCAATCAAATCCATAGTGTCAACATAGATTGTTTCTGCAGCAACGGGCCCCACCTCATTTTTACATGCAGCAGAGAGCCTAAGAGTCTGATCACTAAGAATTTACTTAACCTTGACTCGTTTAGAATAAACTTTGGCCATCTGAGGAACCTATTGCAGTTTGACGGCAAGACTGTCTTTGGTAATAGTAATTTAATCCCCTACGCTATGCAACATTTTCAGTATTGTTATATTTAATGTAGTATATATTTTAAAAAAAATATTTATTTTAATGTTTTAACTTATAATATATAATTTATTTTTATATTTATATTATAGGTTTATTTATATATGTATGTAATTATATTTTTAAATATGTTTTTAACATTTTATAATTAGAAATAATAATTATTTTTTAATATTAAATAAATTAATATATATACATATATATAAAAAATAAAAATGCATTTTTTACATTATATTCATTATTCATTAATTTTTTTAATGTTTTTTTAAAAAGTCGATATTTTAGCAAACTATATTATTAACAACTATATTTAGGATTCAATAATTTTGCACTTACCTGTTTGTAGGTAGGAAGTTGATATTCTGTCACTCGATATTTTTACCTCAATATTGTGGCAGCTCGATATTCTTCACCTCGATATTCTGTCAGTGATCTGGGCAGAAGATATTTAAAGAATGCAACTTGTCACTATATGCCATACGACTCGCTCCAATGCACCCCGACTATTTCCTGTGAGCAAGGGGGGGTCCTTATCTCCACCGTTCAGAGCCCCGAATAAAGAAAGAGTTCTGTTGTAGATTATGACACTCGGTGCGTGGTGCACGGCTAGGCTGTTCCCAGAAAGTATTCCTGCTGTGCGGTATTACTCCTTAGAGGTAATGGTTAGCAGAGGGCCACACCCGGGAGCCCATAATCTTTTCCTGCTGTTGCTGCTGTCACTTGGGGCACACGAGTCTGCCGCTGTTTGAGGCCGCTGTTTGAGGCACCCGAGACCGCTGCTGGACCGCCGCTTCAGGGGGACTGCATTCCCCATCATTCCTTGCGGCGCGCACGCCGCGCACCACGTTTTGAGCGCCAGGAGGTGTTCAAATGGGGGCCAGGGCTCCCACAGAACGGGACGCGTGCGGGCCGTGCGCGGGCCAAGCCCGGGCCTAGGGCAGTCCCGTCCAAGCCCGTCAGAGACAGGAAGAGGCAGGGCTGGGCCCCTCCCCTGAGAATGAATCTCCCACAAGGCGCAACTAGAACACTCCCCATCGCGTGGAAAGGTACTGTGAACAATATATTAAATATTTACTATCATTCTGGTTGATAAAAGAGAGACTAAATGGATAAACGGAAGGGAGATGCAGGAACATTGGATGCTTTTTCAGTGGGAGCAGAGTTGTTATTGAGCATTGAAATACAGTTGACAGAGCGGCGCCTCTCTTTGGACCCGGCAAATCTTTCCAAGCGCTTATCTTTAGACAATTGTCTGACTAGCTTGGAGGACCTTGTACAAGCGACCTTGTTTGTAGACCTAACGAATGCCGTGCCAATTCCTTCTTCCTCTTTTGCCTCCACCAAATCCCCGATACCTACTCCAAAGGCTCAAGCTTCAGTCCAGACAGATGAGCCCAGTAGGTCTAGAACACGAGCATCTAAGAACCCCGTCACTAAGAAGCCGGTGGTAGAACCCGCAACAAAACGGAAACGGGGAAATGATGGACAAAAGAAAAAACCTTTAAAGGGACATATGGTGTATTATTTGCAATGGGAAGTGTGGCTTTTTCAGGTGCATCTCCGTTGGCACACAAACTGAGGCGTTACTGCCGTTCTCTGTTCAAGGGGATGTAGATAATGTGGATGCTACGACCAAAATGGATGTAACTAATGTAGCTCCTGATAATTTGGCATTTGGAGGGATGATATCTCGGGTTCATGATTTAGTTGAAAGATATCTCACAATCCTATGGGAAAAACTGAACCAGATAGACACTGCTATAAAACAACTTGGTTGTGTTAAGGGGGATACACAGCTGAACTGTTTTGATATACTAGATCCAAGAGGCACTACAGGTTCTAGAATTCAGGCTCATAACTTCCCTAATGTAATCCAAAACAGAGAGGGAAGAGATGACAGAGGTGAACGTTCCACTAACGCCAAAGTAAATGAAATAAAAGGAGTAACACATGGCATATGCAGTAGATCAAAGATAGTAGATACCCAAGGTGTACAAAAACCAGGTCTAGATACAGTTGCAGATGCAAGACCCAAATTGAATATTACTCATAAGAATGTGAGAACTGACCTAAGTAATAATGGCCTAAAATCCAATGCGGATATATTAAACCTACCCTCAGCCTCATGCCCATACGTTGTAATCCTGGCTGGTGTTCCGGCCCTTAAGGAAGGTCAAAAGGAGACATGGAGTGAATTGGGTAACAAGAGCGTTGACTGGTTGACAAAGTATAAAGGGTTTCACCCTTTAAACAACAGGGAGATCCTAGTGGTACGGAGAGTGGGGTGGCTAGGAAGATCCAGTAAGAGCATCAACGGTGATTGTGTTGTGATCAATTTCCGTAGATAATAATTAGTCTGCCATATACTTAACTATAATGATCCGAACCTATCATCTTAAACCGGTATCTGCGCACTCCCCTTGGGATATTTCTACAAACCCCTAGTTGACCCTTTTGTAAATAGATCTCCCCCAATTTTAATAACTAGCAGATTCCAGGTATTATCAGGACTGGATGAGCAGGACTGACAATTAACTGGAATACACCAAAAGGTGACTTCTACTGAGAAAGTTTTGCCCTGGAAGCCAAAATTAACTGTTAAAGATTTAAATGCATGTAAGACTGCTTTTGTGAATGAAGAAATAGAGGTTAGCATTTCAATTGACGATGACATTTTTGCGGGTGACAAAGGCAGAATGAATGACATTCTAAATAGCTCAGTCATTCATGTATCTGAGGATATTAGGGTGATGATTGGCGATCCATATCTTATGTAGAACGATGGGACTGATATATGTAATGATGATTGCATAAACAGTAATTTAATAGCTGAACCTCAGAGAATATCAAGTCCAGGTAAAGAAAAAGATGCCCCACTTGGTAAACTAAGTATAAAGAAATGCCAAACTGAGTTAAGATTAAGTTCATGGAACATTGCCGGTCTGAAAAGAAATCTGGGGGATGAGGTATGCAGGAGTAAATTGGCCAAAATGAAATAATTCTCCTCCAAGAAACATGGATGGATGAAATCCCACACAAGGTAGGGTACAAAACCTTTAGTACAGCTGCTATCCCATCAGTTAGAGGAAGGCCCTCAGGGGGCCTCGTAATTTGGGTAAAAGTCACCCTAGGTATAGCAATAAAACAACGAGAACTTCCAACCCCGATATCCTGGTGATAACAATTTCAACATCAAAGAACAAAGATCTATATTTAATAAATATTTATAGGAGACCGGGGGCAGCGAGCAAGGAGTCGAGGGTTGTTGAACAACTAGATCAAATCTTAGCTTCTGTCACCCCTATGGCTGAGGTAATTGTGGGTGGAGACTTCAACCGTAAATTTGAACCAGTGTCAGGATTAGGAAATATCTTCGAAGATGAAGACACGGCAAATAACATTCTTTTGCTAAACAGTAGTCCGGCAGTATCTTGTACTACTGTAGCGACACAGTTGATTAGATTGATTTCGAGGCATGGCCTTCGACCTTGTAACTGTAGATTGCCCTCTGATAGCCCGAATGCCCCCACATTTAAAAGGGGTAATTCTAAGAGCTATATAGATTGTATTCTGGTATCTATCACACTATGGTCTATCCTCTATGATTTTAAAATCGATGGTAGATCTGAGAGTGACCACTTTCCATTGTGTCTGACACTCAAGGCCGATCTCTTTGAACCAACTAGTTTGAGGGTCGATGATGAGGTTGATGATGTGATAGAACCACTACTAACTAATCATCGTAGAGCGCTAAAATGACCTTCAATAGGGGGAAATGAGATGGCTAGGAAGCAGATCTATGATAGCTTAGTAGAAATGATCTCACCGTATATAGGTCTACCGGTTACAGAGATGCCAGCTATGAACATACACTAAAGAAACGCAAAAAGGGAACAACAGGGGTGAGCGATTCAGGTAACCTGTGGTACAATAAAGAATGCCGTGAAGCAAAAAAAGAGCATATTCTGGCAGCTAAAGGAAAAAATGCTATGGTTTTAAGGGACAAAAGATGTATATAAGAAGTTATTAATCAACACTAAGAAAAATTGGGATGAAAATATATGGACAGAGCTGATCAGTGCAGCAAAAGCGAAATACCAACTAAGTTTTTGGTGCCTAATATCTAAAGGAAGCAAAAAGGAAGGACGCTCTAAAGATTTATATTTGGATGCAAATACATGGGCAAATCGTTTTTCAAGCCTCTACTCTGCAGCTGAATGCAATATAGAACTTAGTCCAACAGAACATGCAAATTCCACAGTCCTAGTCCCATTACACTTTAGCTTGGAAGAAACCCTAGCAGCAATAGATGCAATCAAACCTGGGAAGGGTCCAGGTCCAGACAAGATACCAGGTGACTTATGGAAACCTGACAAGGAGGTCTGGGGCCCTATATTAATTTTATATGTAACTCAGTGGCTGCAGGCGCAGAGATACCCGAATCAAGGGAAGGAGCTGAGATTATAACTATTTTTAGAAAAGGTGACCGACATGATCCTTCAAATTACCAACTGATTAGCTTAATAGATGTTTTACAGAAAATATATGCTCTCTAAATTTTAAGTAAATTGAACGAATGGATTGAGGAGAATAGTATTTTATCAAGGTACCAGGCAGGCTTTAGAGCTAAAACGAGTACGATCGACCAGGTTTTTAGATTCCTTTGTATTAACTGGAAATATACAATATTTAAGAAGGAACACTTATACATTGCCTTTGTCGGTTTAAAGGCCGCCTTCGACCTCATCACCAGAAATCTCCTGTGTAATTCTCTAAAAAAAGAAAGGTGTACCGGGAGAAGTACTCATGCAGATAATAAGACTGCATGAGGACAACTTTGGTTAGATGGGGACCGGGGGATGAACTTACAGATCCCATTAAGATCAGCAGGGGCGTAAGGCAGGGATGTGTACTGGCACCCACCTTATTTTCACTATATGTTAATGACATTCCAGAATTTTTGTTGGGCTGCGAACACGATTCTCCCAAACTGTGTGGTGTGCCAGTACCGGCTCTTTCATTTGCTGACAATACCATTTTAATTTCACAAACTCCCAAAGGTCTGCAAAGATTATTAGATACCTTTGGGATCTACTGCGAGTCTAAAGGCCTGGAGATCAACTCGAGTAAAACTAAATATATGGCAATAAATCCACATAAAACTTTTAAAAAGAATCTAACTGTTAAAAATCAGACATTGGAATATGTTTATAACTTTAGCTATTTAGGCATTACCCTGGATAGTAAAATGAATTGGAAAACACAGCTGTAGAAGAGCAGGACAATTGTATATCAAAATGATATACCAATTGTTAAGAAGCATGAGAGCTCTATATCCAAAGCAGTCGCCCCGGCCCTTGAGGTGTATAAATATAGGGTAAAATCGGCGTGTCTATATGGAGCAGAACTATGGGGCCATTTGAATAATGATGTCCTCAGGTTGGACGAGAATACGTTTTTTAGAAAGCTACTGAGCCTTTCAAAGCGTACACCGCTAATTCCCATAGCTATGGATCCCAATATACGCCATATAGACCACCAGGCGAGTTTACGTCCCTTATTGTTTTGGGTTCGCCTGTGCTCCACAGCTGAACTTGCCCATTACAGAGAAGGACTAGAGGAAATTTTAAAGTTCAAAAATACCAAAGTATTAGTGTGGCTGAAACAAATTCAAGGCTGGTTCCATAAACTAGGACTCAAACACTTTTGGGAACGTCCAGCAGAATTGACTATGAACTCTAAAAAACTTGTTAAAACAGGCATTTTGGGCTTACTTTCAATATGGCCAATCACATTGTTCAGCGATAGGCATCTTTACAATCCAGTTTCTTTTAATGAAACCATCTTGGATTTTTTAGCAATTTCTAGATGAAGTTCAGCCACAGTTGGCAAAATCGTTATATCTTAAATTTCGATATGGTGTGTTACAGTTAAATGCTAGTACACTAAACTGGGCTCAAAAAATAGAAATGCAAGTTCTGATTGTTGTGATCTGTGTACCATGGGAGTAAAAAGAAAAGATTTACATTTACGATTCTTCTGCCCAGCATATCAAAAATGTAGGAAATGGATCAGACCCATCTGCCGATTATTGGGTATAAGATCCTGTATTGAGGCAGAGAGAATATTGAGATCAGATACATCTCAACCTGTAGTTTTTAGCCTGAGTAGGTATTTGTTCAGTGTGAATCTAATAAGGAAGGCTTGACATTTTAATGGAAATTATATTAATCACCTCTAGTCTTGCACTGCACCTTAACTTGTCCATATGGAATTTATTGTTACTACCATATGGGAAACACCCGTTACAACGAATGTATTGCATCGCGCTGCCATCGCACCGCGACTATGACAACGCGGCAGGCTTCACAACGCATGCAATCAGGACGCATGCTATAACATCACATGGACCTTTACATCGCTAGCGATTACATAGCTAGCGACTTCAACTTCTACATTTGGAGGCTGATTTGCATGGCGCTAAAGATATAGAAATAGCTTCAACAATAAGGCTGGAGCCTGGATGATGGATAATCGTTAGTAGATATAATTGTCATATTTAAATATATATAAATGTTGCACTATATGTAAATGGCGCAGTAACAAATCAAACAAAAGTTTGGTGGGGAGTAGAAAAGGAATTTCGGCCCAACAGGGGAATAACTTAAATATGTGCAAAATGCATGCCCGCACAAAGGGAGAGGATGTGGCCAGACGGATAGTGCTGCCGACTTTGGCGCTGGAAACCAAGGTTCAAGCCTCGCGAAACCCAGAAAAAAATTGGACACTTACAGGTGCTACTTTTTATGTGTGTTGGGTGGTGGGTGCATGACGGATGGATGCATCATGGGTGGGTGGATAGATGGGTGCCTGGGTGGTGGATGCATGATGGATGGATAGATGCATGATGGATGGGTGAATGGATGGGTGGATGGATGGGTGGATGGATGGGTGGATGGGTGGATGGATGGATGGATGGATGATGGGTGGTGGATGCATGATGGATGGATACATGATGGATGGATGATGGATGGGTGGTACTGAGCACGCACATCCCGGAAACAAAACTGAATGCGCTCATCACCTAGAAAACGTTCATTTCACTAACTGTTGCAGTTTTGTCCCAACAAATAACAACACAAGAGAATAAGGGAAAATCCATAAAGCTTTATTCGGATTACATTATATTGATATCACATAAATAGATACTTCTGATGTATGTAACTGGTACTTCAGACTTCAGATTTGTGGAATTACTGACATTATTTACATTTTATTTACACTGGAAACAATGAAGCCCTGATTTCACGTTTTTTATTCTTGTTTGATGTTACACAGAAATTGCCGGTGGAACATTTGCATTTAACATTGACAGTATTGTTTATTACGCAGATTAGCTGTGATAAACTGAAACGTACAAACACTTCTAGGCAAAGGAATTCAGTATATGTGCAACGGAAGCTAGGTAGTCACTAACCACAGACAAGGAAAAAAGTTTTAGTGCTGCCAATAGTCGTGCAGACATTTCCTTTGTGCGATGGGAAAGCCGTGGATTTAAAGTACATGCTAACGATTGCGACATGTGCATTTCCCGGTAGCTTTGCTCCTTCGCAAAATCTCTAAAACATTTTAGAAATTAGGGAGCGGATTGGCAATACTCATGTTTAAAGAGTTGTGCCATCCCTCTATGGCATTATTTGTCTTTGTTCCTCCCCCTAAGCAGGTCGAGTAGCAATTCCACCAGTCCACAAGAAAACGTGGTTTCCTCCGGCGACCTGACCTGCTTAGGTGACCAATCCATGTGTCTTCAAAATAATTTAAAATTGGTGCCAATTTGTCTTCGTTTGCTATAAAGTATCTGACTTGGTAATCGATGTGTAGTACTCGTCTACGCTGTCAGGAGGAACAAAGCAAAGTGTGGTTCGTTTTTTAAGCTCAAACTGTAGTTTGCTGTCAGACGCATAATCCTCAATTCGGGATGTTTTTGGGATTTTACGCCAAAACGCCTGAGAAAAGTGAAACAAACATCCCTGAATTTGGGTATCCATGTACAATTTGGTTATAGTATTGAGCATTGATAATTCAAAGTCCGAATACGACCAGCCAGAACAGATTTTAAACCAGTTTGTTAACTATTATCGTAATTTGTATACCCCAGATAATCTACCTACTAAAAATGCAATATTACAATACCTCAATGAACATCTACCCATACAAGGGGACATAGATATGGAAGCTATCAAACAACTTAGTCTAAGAATCACATTAACTGAAATAAACATGGCAATGTTGGCTTTACCTTCGGGGAAAGCTGCTGGAGAAGATTGTCTACCTATGGAACTATATAAAACTTATGCACAGGAACTATTGCCTCTTTTAGAAAAGGTCATTGATTCTATCGCTAAGTCTGGGAAGGTTCCCAGCTCGTGGAAAATAGCTAAAATTGTTTTCTTTCTTAAAAAGAACAACCCCCCAGAGGAATGTGGCTCTTACCGGCCGATTTCCTTGCTAAACTCGGATGTAAAAATCTTTTCTAAAATTTTGGCAAATCGCCTAGCCCCTATCATGCCCGATTTGGTTAACATTCAGCAACATGGATTTGTGATGGGGAGAGACACCACGGCTCATGTGAACACTGCAATTACTGCTTTTGATATAGCCTCAACTACTCTCACCCCACTCGGAATGGTCATGTTAGACGCTGAAAAGGCATTTGATCGAGTGGGGTGGGAGTACCTGTGGGAGGTGCTAAAGAAGATTGGCATCCGGGGTCAATATTTAAGTTGGGTATGTGCACTGTACGACAATCCGCTGGCCAAGGTTAGTTATGGGGGAAAGGAATCAGCGAACTTTTCGATAAAGAGGGGAACTAGACAAGGCTGTCCTCTGTCCCCTCTGCTTTTTGCCCTATCCTTGGAGCCATTTTTAAATGCACTGTCTTCCCAAGTTAATATCATCCCAACACAGCATGGTGGGGAGAATTTAAAAATAACGGTTTTTGCGGATGATATTGCGGTGTTTACTACAGATTTGGTAAGAGCTATCCCAGAAATAGTTAAAGAAGCTGCACTGTTTGGTAATGTATCAGGATACAAACTAAATGTAAGTAAGACACAGGTTATTACTAATTACAAACCGTCGGATACGATTCCTGGTATATGCCAAAGTGCGACTTATCTAGGTATTAAATTAGCCGCAAGTACTGATAAGGTACTAAATATAAACTATGATTCTTTGTTAAGGGAAACTGCCTTAACTTTGAAAAAATGGCACAAGATACCAATCAGCTTAGCGGGGCGCATAAACCTTGTAAAAATGAAGATTTTGCCCAAAGTACTATACTTATTCAGATCCATTCCCCTACAACCTAGCAAACTTTTCTTTAAAAAATTAGAAGGTATTTGTAGTAGCTTCTTGTGGGGATATAAAAAAGCACGTAGGTCAATAAAACTTTTGGAGCTACCAATAGAAAAGGGGGGTTTAGCATTTCAGGATTTTAGGTTATACTTTTTTGCCACTTTCTTTCTCCGCTTGCGAAGTCTGATTAAAAACGAAAGCTCGCTTTTCTATCATCAATATATGCTGGGACCTGACTGTAATCAATTTTTATTTCGTGTAAACGATCCTAATTACTATAAAAGAGTACAATTTGAGACAGCTAGACAAATTAAAAAAATTTGGGACGAAATTATGGCTATCGATAAAATATCTTTCTTTAATGCTGAGCTTCAATTATGGGGCAATCCAGGCTTACCTGATATATTCTCGGATGGGGTAGGAAATCTTTGGGCCCGACACGGTATTAATACTCTGGGTGACTTATATGGACCGTATGGGCTTATGGATTTTGATACATTAAAACTTACTTATGAACTAAATAATGATATGTATTTTAAATACATTCAAATACGAGATTACTTGAAACGCGAAATGAAAATAGCCGAAGTGGCTCATTCGGATACATTAAGATGCTTATACTCAGATAAAACAAAATCACTTATCAGCTTGGGCTATGGTCATTTAATATTAGGCAAAATTGATGATACTGTGAAAATAGCATCTAAATGGTCATCAAGGCTGGAAATGAATATTAACCCCACACAGATATCTCTTTCGTTAAGCCATATAAATTCAATATTTCAGTCCTCTAACCTGAAGCTACAGCTGTATAGAACTATAACGCAGTTATATTATACTCCTCAAAGAATTTCTAGCTGGGCATTGGGGGCCCGATCCAATGACAGAACAAAATGCCCGAAATGTGATATGGATGCAGCAGGTATAGAACACATGCTTTTTGTCTGCCCAGCGCTATTTTCATATTGGAAGGGGATAATGGATGTTCTAGCTAGCAAACAAATTATTACTCCAACCCTTACAGCACACTTGGTCCTACTCGATATTCAGGATGCCAACTGTCAACATAAAGATTTAATAACTATAATATTTGCATGTGCTAGGTTAGTTATTGCAAGATCATGGATATTAAAAGAACCTCCGAATGTTATCGAATGGTGGACCGTGATAAACGATATAAATGTAATGGAACTCTCGCTAGCTAAACTTAGAGGTCCAAGGCTTTGAAAAAGAAGGAAAAAAATTGGCAAAACTTTTTTGACCTGTAAAATCTCATAAAATCTCTTGCTTACGGAGGCCAGAAAAATTTGTGTTTACTTCTCTTGTAAACTTATACTTTCTCTTATAATATGTAATTGTGGATCCTCTGTCTTTGATGTAACTTGCTGGTTTAATAGAGAATGTTTTTCCTTTTTTTTTTTATGTTTACTTCATACTATGTGAAATGTACTAAGTTGTCTTTCTTGCAATAATAAAAATTTATAAAAAAATAAAAAAAAGATAATTCAAAGTCCATGATAACTTTTCTCAGACTTTTGTTTGGAATTTTTAATTTTAAGACTGACAAAAAATCAATATATGTTGAGGATTGTTTGTCTGGTAGCAAACTGTAAACTAAAGGAACTACTGTGCTGTTAACATAACCGTGAACAGTGTATATTTGGCTGAAAGGGGTGGGCGTACATTTAAAGGTACCATCCATCATCCAAACATCACTGTTCTACAACCTAGTTAGATTATGGGGGGTGCTAAATATTAAAATACGCCTTTGAGCATTTTCATTATCATATAATACAATCGGTTCATTCGCAACGATAAGAGAAAGTACACGAGGAATTGTGATATCTGAAAACGTTTGTGGTGTAACGCGTTTAGGATTAGTTGCCTGTTTCTTACGTTGGATTACTCGCCGCAAGTTTGGAATAGTGGGCATTTTACTAGCAGCATGTTCAGGAATGTTTTCGGATACCTCCCTTAAAATAGCAGCGCACGGGTCATTGGAGTTGCCTGCAATCACTTTCATTTCATTTATAGATTCTCTCACTTCAATTGCAGTTGTAGAGGCAGAGTGGTTATGGTCGGTGCTTCTTAAAACAGACTCACCCAGAGTAACCGCTCTGCCTCTGCAATGGCTGAAGTAGTATTGGACACACCTCCAATGACCCCGTGGCTCCGAATGTCTCTCCTTACAATATATATAACCACTGTGTTTTAGTAGACGGTTTCCTCTGCTGGAGGTGATGTAGTTGGCCATCTTCGGATCCGACATTTCCTGTAAAAGAAAAAAAAAGGGAATCATTTCCAAGACACAAACAGGGACATTATTTGCTGTTGAAAGTCATCAAAGGTGTAGACGGTTATAGATACTTGACTTCCAAGAAAAAGGAAACAAGCATTGGCATTGCCAATAGGTCTTGCCTTTGGGGGCAAAAGCCTTTAGCCAGAAGTTTGGGCTATGTTGGAGAGCATTGTGGTTGCTGTGCATTATCTGGAAAACTTATAATACAAAGTGTAAAGCGTTTTAGTAACCTTTATGCAAACAAAGGCAACATTATATGCAACTGAAAAACCAGATTAGACAAAGATTTTAACATACAAGCTGTCTTATACTCCTTGGGTGCTTGCACTGCTGGCAACTACTTCCTGTTCTCGTGCTTGTTTGTTATTATTTTTGGGTTATGGGGGAGCGGGATATATCCGCCTGTAAAAATATTTGGGAGCTATTTTGGAAGCCCCTACTTAAGATCTCAGCAAAGCGAGACCTAAAAACGATCATTGGGATAGCAACAAGAACTCAACACATGTTGGTATAGCATACAATTGATTACGTGCATCAGCACCTATAAAATTGGGCTACAAAAACAATTGGTTCACTCAAATATTTTTCATTGTTGGCTCTTTTACCTTTTAGGAGACTGTGCTCAGGCACTTCGCGATGACACACAAAATTTTGCTTGCCTTGCCAATCCGTTACCTTTGGGACTCTGTAACAGCAAAAAAAAACATGTGTTAGTGGTGGTAGTAGCAGTGAGTAGTAGTGAGTGCGTAGTGGTGAGTAGTAGCGAGTGAGTTCTGGAGAGTAGTAAAAAATGAGTAGTGAGTAGGAGTGAGTAGTAGTGAGTACTAGAGACCGATAAGTTGTGAGTAGTAGTGGGTAGTAGTGAGTGAGTAGTAGAGAGTAGTAGAGGGGGAGCAAATTGTCAATGTACGCTCTTTTACCTTTTTGGAGACTGTGCTCTGGCACTTCACGATGACACCCAAAAATGTTGCTCGCCTTGCCAATCCGTTACCTTTGGGACTCTGTAACAGCAAAAAAAAAACATGTGTTGGTGGTGGTAGTAGTAGTGAGTAGTAGTGAGTGCGTAGTAGTGAGTAGTAGCGAGTCAGTTCTGGAGAGTAGTAGAGAATTGTCAGAACCCATGGAGCTCAAGTGACCACCATTCAACATAACAGGTCAAGTTGTAAAGGAATTGGCCCGGTCAAAATTACATGGTCCGAGTTAACGCGAATTCGGCATTCTAAGATGTCCGCCGGGTTCACGCTCGGGTTAGCAGTCTAGTTTTCAGATTAAGTCATCGCTAGAGTTCAGGTGACGCGCGCTCTAGATTGGAGCTGCGCAATTCACCAAAGATTCTACCCAGAAAGGAAGCGTCACAGAAAACCGGAGAATTTCATAGAGTTTAAATCTTGTGAGAATTGAGGTTAACTATATTCAGAGTCACTACATTCGTTAGAGATTACCGTACCTCACAGTCAGAACACAGAACTCGACGGAGGTTGGGTTCTTCCGAAGACTCCGAGCTGCGTAGTCGTCTTGAGCTCCTGAGGAGAGAGAGAAAACAGCAACCCATGAGAGCTAAGTCAACAGACATTTTCATATATTCACAGCAAAGAATAAAGGAAAATAAATTATAAGTACTTACCGCATTTTGAGACAACGAGTTATAGAAGCATTATAGAAGAAGTGTACTTGTTCTTTGAAATGCCTAGAGAGAGAGTGAGAGAAATAAAAGTATAGAAGATTAAGTTCTACAAACAACACAGATAGCAATACACGAAGGAATACATTAACAAAAGGATATAAAGACAACGATTCATCAGATAACGAATAAGTGAGTAAAGGGGCATAGTAGGGAATAATAAGACTAAGGGTTCCAGTGAGGAGAGAGGGTTAAATGTGTTGACTTAAATTGTGCAGAGTTACAGACTAGAAGAGAGAGAGCCGTTAGTAAGAAGACTACAAGCAAGAGAAAAACGAAAACCAGTAGGAGAGAGGCTAGTTCTTGGAAGTAGTGGGTAAGTGTAGTTAGGAACATACTAGATACATATTACCTACTGGCGGTCGCCAGTAGGTATATATAGTTAGGATTTTTTCTCTATGGGTTTTTTGAAAATTCTATGTCTAATAACTTTGGCGTTTGTGGACGGAATTGGCTGAAATTTTCAGGAAAATGGCACATTTTGTTTCTGAGCAGCCCCTGAAAATTGGGGGGGGTTTCGTCCAGGGGGGGTCGAGAAAAAAGGGGGGTCCCAAAACGTGTTTTTAACATTGAGTTTTCCATAGGGCGGTTGGCCTCACTTTTAGCCCGAACGGCTGAATGGATTTGCACGAAACTTGGCAAAATTGTAGGGACTGGTAGCCCGATGTGCCTTTTGTAGGTCTCAATATATGTGCTCCAGTGGATTTTGAGAAATTAACGTTTAAAAAAAGATATATATCTGTAACAGCGGACTGGGCAGCGGCCCAGGACGCGTACTTTTCGCGCAACGGAGCTTTGTGAAGCGAAGCTGATTGGTTCTCCGGCGTCTGTCAACATTCCAAACAGTCCGTAGCGGCCGCCATCTTGTCTCTCGGTAGGATCGAGAGACAAGAGGAGGTCAAAACAAAGGGGGAAATAACTATAAGGGGGCATAGTAGATCCTCGCTGACCCCCTAGGTTTGATGTGGAGGTTTTAAAAGGGCCCCGCGGGGCAAAAAAAAATAATAATAATAATAATCGAACGGCTGAATGGATTTGCACGAAACTTGGCAAAATTGTAGGGACTGGTAGCCCGATGTGCCTTTGCTAGGTCTCAATATATGTGCTTCAGTGGATTTTGAGAAATTAACGTTCAAAAAAAGATATATATCTGTAACAGCGCACCGCTTCGCGTACTTTTCGCGTTACGGAGCTTTGCGAAGCGAAGCTGATTGGCTCTCCGGTGTCTGTAAACATTCCAAACAGTACGTAGCGGCCGCCATCTTGTCTCTCGGTAGGATCGAGAGACAAGAGGAGGCCAAAGCGAAGGGGCAAATGACCATAAGGGGGCATAGTAGATCCTCGCTGACCCCCTAGGTTTGATGTGGAGGTTTTAAAAGGGCCCCGCGGGGCAAAAAAAAAAATAATAATAATAATCGAACGGCTGATGACCATAAGGGGGCATAGTAGATCCTCGCTGACCCCCTAGGTTTGATGTGGAGGTTTTAAAAGGGCCCCGCGGGGCAAAAAAAAATAATAATAATAATAATCGAACGGCTGAATGGATTTGCACGAAACTTGGTAAAATATTAGGGACTGGTAGCCCGATGTGCCTTTGCTATGTCTCAATATATGTGCTTCAGTGCATTTTGAGAAATTAACGTTCAAAAACAAGATATATATCTGTAACAGCGCTCCGCTTCGCGGAGATAAAATTATATGTGTATTACCTAGCTGTTGCTAACACCAGTTAGCGACGGCTAGTAGGAGATAGCGACCATCTTGGGTCCCACTTTGCATGTGAGTGATATTTATCACTAATGACATGCAAAGTGGGCATGCCAAGATGTTAGCGACTGGAAACAGTCGCTAACATCGCTATCTCCTATTATCAACTTTTGGAAATATTCGAGATAAGCGCGAATATCTCCAAAAAGTAACAGCTGCCCTGAGCAGTTCTTAGCCATGTTATCCAATGGGAGGTGGATAACATGGCTAAGAGCATTAGCTCGGTAATGCATGAATATCGCGGAGTTTTCAGCGACATTAATGCATTGCGCTCGTTTTTTATCGTATTTGCGATAAACCTTGATAATAGCAAGGTTTATCTGCGATAATTTCTGACGGTAAAAAAATCTTTGCAATGCATCGTTAGGGATAAATATCGCTTAACTTTGGTAATATGCCCCAACGTCTGTTAACGTTCGATTCGAAGGAAATCAGGAATTGTTGAAAAACATTGTGTGCGCCATCTTGTCTTTTTTCAAATGCCACACTTTTGTCGTGCACGGCAGCCATTTTAGATGCCTTGACCAGATCCACTCTGTGAACGCTGTCGATCCTTACCATGGCTCCCCACCCTCGCAAGCATCTCCCCCAGGCAGTGGTCACCCCCGCTCTCTGTTTTATGCATGGGTAATAAACCTCCCCCCATCTGCGCTGTTCTTCCCTGAGAATCACACCCTGTGCCCGCCCGACACCTCCCTTTCGCCCTATTCACTACCGCACCCTCTGACACTCCTTTTCCTCTGTGTCCGATTGTCCAGGCCGGTCCTAGGCTATCAGCTAGCCCTGCAGATGTAGTTTATGGCCACAGCTGTAAAGAATCACCCGTCTTCAAAGGAGTTATAGTAGATCAAGGCCCACACTCGATGAGATCCGTCACAGCAGAAGCGTTGCTATTATCTGAAAACCATCCTGTATTGTGATTGGGGAGGGGACCGAGCGTGAAGCGGAAGATTCCAGGGATGACTCTTTGTACATCAAAGTTTTTACAATTATGTGTCACATTAAAAATATATAGCACTCCGACAAAGTAGTAAGATTATAAAACTTTAATAATTTATAAATATATACAAGAAAACAAAAATAGTAATAACATATAAACATTTTTAGAGAAAAACAACGAAGTAGCGGTCGGCTGTGCGAATAGTCCCAACGCAGCACAACGTCCAGATTTCCGGCGTGGGGCGTCGCGGGGGGTGGGTGATCAGTAGCAAACTGTTGTGCGAATAGTTCCAAGGCAGCAGAACGCGCCGAAATCTAGATGACACAAAAGTGATGTCTAGTAAGTTGCCACCCAGCAAATAACGGCGTGGGGCGTCGCGGGGGGTGGGTCATCAGTAGCAAACTGTTGTGCGAATAGTTCCAAGGCAGCAGAACGATGGCACCAAGGTGATGTCCAGTAAGTTGCCGCACTGGTTTTGGTATCCTACAATGCTGCTCCGAATAACGGCGTGGGGCGCCCCGGGGGAGGCGGCGTGAACGGGCCTCTCCAGGTGGAGTGTCATCTGTTGTAGTGGGGCGCCCCTTTACCGTTTCAGTTGCCATTCCGTCCGCTTTTGGTCCACTGTGTCAAAATCCGCCATTCAGCTGAGTTGCGCCCACTCTTGCGGTGCAGCGATAGGCGGCTGCCACAGGACTCTCAAAATGGCGGCAGGCTGTTTCCTTTTTGGGCCTGGTCCACTGAAATGGCCCTGGGACACCTTGGAAATCGGACGCTTGTCTGCTAGGTCTTGGACCCCATTCTCGAAAGCGTCCCCTCCGCCTTGAGAATTCATCAAAAGTTTTGGGGGCCCCGACTCCTGCAGGCTTCTGGTGGGGAGCGGCTGCCATGATTGCTCGCGGAATGACCACGACGGAGCTACGAGATGGTGGTGCTCTCATGGTGACGCCAGCTTCAGTCTGAAACATCCAGAAACAAGGTGGGGCTTTCATCGTTTGGGGGGAAAAAAAAGTTTTCATCCAATGAAAAGTGTTGTTTTTAGGTCATATGATCAAGCCTTCCATCATTAGGAAACCAAAAGTAAAATGAACCAATGAAAAGTTTTATAAAGAAGTCACATGACCTGTTATGCGGCATAGGGTATAAAATGTGGAGAAAATACGTTGGCACGTGAGGCGGTGTCAGTAGCGGACCGATGTGCGAATAGGCCGAAGGCAACACAACGCGCCAAGATCCGGATGGCATCGAGGTGGTGTCATAGTTGAGAGTTCTGAGCAGCGGTTGTAACACTGTCTGAAGCTTATTTGCAGCTGCTGCAGCTTCACTACGCGCGAAGATCCGGATGGCACCGAGGTGGTGTGTAGGAAGTTGCCGCACTGGTGTGGCCATCCTACAATGCTGAAAGTCGGCGTGGGGCGCCCCGTTGGCCTGTGAGTTTGCGTCAGTAGCGGACCGATGTGCGAATAGGCCGAAGGCAGCACAACGCGCCAAGATCCGGATGGCACCGAGGTGGTGTCTAGTAAGTTGTCGCACTTCTGTGGCCATCCTACAATGTTGAAAGTCGGCGTGGGGCGCCCCGTTGGCCTGTGAGATGGTGTCAGTAGCGGACTGATGTGTGAATGGGGCTAAAGGCAGCGCAACAATATTTTCTACTATATTTCCGGTGTAGAAGAGACCACAAGGCGCTGAGATGCCAAGATCCGGATGGCACCGAGGTGGTGTCTTGCAAGTTGTGGTACTGGTGTGGCCATCCTACAATGCTGAAAGTCGGCGTGGGGCGCCCCGTTGGCCTGTGAGATGGCGTCAGTAGCGGACCGATGTGCGAATAGGCCGAAGGCAGCACAACAATATTTTCTGACTGACACCACAAGGCGCTGAGATGCCAAGATCCGGATGGCACCGAGGTGATGTCTAAGTTGCGGACTGGTGTGCGAATGGGGCCAAAGGCAGCGTAACAATATTTTTTGTATGGAAGATACCACTAGGCGTTGAGATGCCAAGATTCGGATGGCACTGAGGTGATGTCTAGCAAGTTGGTGTGGTCATCCTACAATGCTGAAACTCGGCGTGGGTCACCCCATTAGCCTGTGAGATGGCGTCAGTAGCGGACCGATGTGCGAATAGGCCGAAGGCAGCACAACGCGCCAAGATCCGGATGTCACCGTGGTGGTTTCATAGTTGAGAGGCACTTCATCTGCAGTGGGGCGCCGAGATCCGGATGGCACCGAGGTGATGTCTAGCAAGTTGCTGTACTTGTGTGGTCATCCTACAATGCTGAAACTCGGCGTGGGTCGCCCCATTAGCCTGTGAGATAGCAGTTCTTTGGATTTGCGAATAGGCCGAAGGCAGCACAACAATATTTTCTGACTGACACCACAAGGCGCTGAGATGCCAAGATCCGGATGGCACCGAGGTGATGTCTAAGTTGCGGACTGGTGTGCGAATGGGGCCAAAGGCAGCGTAACAATATTTTTTGTATGGAAGATACCACTAGGCGTTGAGATGCCAAGATTCGGATGGCACTGAGGTGATGTCTAGCAAGTTGCTGTGGTCATCCTACAATGCTGAAACTCGGCGTGGGTCACCCCATTAGCCTGTGAGATGGCGTCAGTAGCGGACCGATGTGCGAATAGGCCGAAGGCAGCACAACGCGCCAAGATCCGGATGTCACCGTGGTGGTTTCATAGTTGAGAGGCACTTCATCTGCAGTGGGGCGCCGAGATCCGGATGGCACCGAGGTGATGTCTAGCAAGTTGCTGTACTTGTGTGGTCATCCTACAATGCTGAAACTCGGCGTGGGTCGCCCCATTAGCCTGTGAGATAGCAGTTCTTTGGATTTGGGCCTGGCTCGTCTGCTGTAGTGGGGCGCCCCTTTACCGTTTCAGTTGCCATTCAGCTGAGTTTTGGCTGCTCTTGATGCTACAGCGACAGGCGGCTGCAACAGGACTCTCAAAATGGCGGCCTGTTCTTTGGATTTGGGCCTGGTCCACTAAAATGGCCCTGGGACACCTTAGAACTCGGACGCTCGATTTTTTTTTCCTTTCCTGTACATGCAAAAAAAGGTAAATGCCCGGTACGTTACACGCTTCATCTGCCACGATGAACTCTCTAGAGGAACCGAAAAAAAATATAGTTGTGGTAACTATACCATGCATCGTCATATGGAGAGGTGGCAACAATTAATTATAGTGCTGCATAAAAGAGAGATTTGGAGGAGAACCCCTGACCTGCTAGTATATTCATCAAAGAAGTGGCACTGAGAGCTTCAGAGGCAAGGGAAACGGTCCCAAATATTTAGAAGAACTTTGGAAAGATTAAAATGACATGTTTAGATTGTGGCAAATTTATTTCATGTGGACATCTGAGTGTTACTCTAATAAATACAGCATATGAACATCATCATAGTCGATGGTTGGTAGAGACATTTTGACTATATCCTGGACCTGCCCGTCCTCGCCCAAAATGGCGCCAGAATAAATGGGACTCGTAACTCCTTGTTGTGTACTGGTTGCAGAACCTTGAAATCACGAGATACGTATGCAGTTTTGAAGCACATGGCGGGCGGGGACGAGAATTGATTGAATATTTCGACATCCCTATTGATATTAAGTTCTGATGTGTTATTGATTACTGTACTGTTGAAAGTTCGAATTAACGTCACCCATGGTACTTGCCCGCAAATGTATATCTAGATAATTTTATTGTAACTGGCCCTGTCGTATTTTAATTATAAAATGTACGTCCACCGATTCCGTAACTGTTAGACACCTTAGTTCTTGCAACCTAATGGCCCGCCCGTTACGTTCCTCTACAGTGTAAATGTCTATTCATCATATACGATTACAGTTTGCTCCGTGGCCGGCCCACGTGGTTATAGGCTCGTATTTGTATAATGAAATTTTCACAATAAAGGTTTTTAAAAGAAAACATGGTAGTAGTATATACATTGGTAAAGTTTTTAATAATAGTCACTGTTTTAGAATCATTAAAAGGCAAGTGAAATAAAGCAGACCAATTACATGAAGGGTAAAAGGTATAATACGAAGGAACGCAGTAAAGATAAATGGTCAAGGGCTGTTGTGTTTTCTATTCCTGCAACATAAAGTGATCGATAAGAATCTCATATTCAGGCGTATCGGCGACTAAGACAGCAGGTCGACCCTCTTTTGCTCAACGGCTCCGTCATGGGACGAAGAAACGCTCTTTTTCTCGAAAAAAGAATATATTTTACTTGCAGGACAGTTGTAAAATTTCCGGGAAAGTACATTAGCCTGGAACATTATAACATATATTTAAGAAAAAATAATGTTCGGAAGTAATGAAAAGCGTAATTTTTAGGTCATATGATCAAGCCTTTCATCATTACAATAAGAAAAGTAAAATGAACCAATGAAAAGTTTTATTAACAAGTCACATGACTTGTTATGCTTACGTTACGCGCTGCGCGCCCCGGATGACTTCCGGATGCGCTAACGCGGCGCGTCATATGACGCATTACGCGACAACGCAGGTACAGAATATAGTCAAAATGTCTCCACCAACCAGCGGTCGGAACACAACCCCTTTCAGCAGGCTAAATAGTTCTGTTAAATGACAACAGAAGGGACAGGCAACAAGAACCATCAGTCAAAGAGGGGAGGGCTAGTTCTTCTCTACCGGGTTACATTGGGGCGCTACCGGAACTGATCGAATTGGTAGTCTACAGTGTTTCTGGATGTTTCAGACTGAAGCTGGGGTTAGCATGAGAGCAGCACCATTTCGTAGCTCCGTCGTGGTCATTCCGCAACCAATCATGGCAGCCGTTCTTTATCGTTATTTTGGGCGGGGTGGGTGGCGGAGCCGAGCTGTTTTGCAGCCATCATTGTGTGGAGTTCAGTTCATCTCACTAGTTTTGTATTTGTCATGAGGGGTTGTTCCTAATGTTTCTATTTTTGCGAGGTCAAAAAGAGATCCCATTAGTGGCCTACTGATTTTGCTCGATTCTTTTTCTTTTTTTTTACACGATTTTTCGTTATCTGCAAAGACTAAACAGAGTATTGCGACTCTGTGTTTGTTTGTAAATAGAGAATGAACCAAAGAGAACTAATTCTAAAACAGTAAATACTTGGATAACAATGAATCAAATGGAGAGAGAAGCAGGCACGACGGATTACAATGGGGGCAAAGACCTGCGTTAACTACCTTTCACTATCTGCAAAGAGAGAGTACTCCTAATAGAAATGAGGGGGGGGGGCACCATTCAAAGCAGATCAGTGTGCATAAACACGAAAATGTTTTCACTTACCACGTACTTGACATTCGACAGCTTATGATATTTGCTATTAAAAAACCATTGAAATTCACTGAAAAAACCATAGGTTATAGACCATATATAGTTAGGAATTAGCATTTACAAAACCTTGAAAATTCACTGAAAAAACCATAGGTTATAGACCATATATAGTTAGGAATTAGCATTTAAAAAACCTTATTTTACTCACACAAAACCATTGAAATTCCATATATAGTTAGTTGCACTAACTATATATCGCGCACCTGCAATCCACTGCTGATGATGTCACATATTACATCATTCATGACATGGTCAGTGACATCACTGATGACATCACTGATGACATCTCAAATGACATCACTGATGACATCACTGATGACAACATCCAGTGACTGTATGTTTCTGTAAAGTTAAAATATGTCTTACATATTGAAGAATGAGTGGATGTATAAGTGTCTGGATGAAGGATTTAGTAGGTGCGTGACTGACTGTATGAGTGAGTGATTAAATGTGTCTCACTGAATGCATGGGTTAGTGACTAAACTGTCTTAATTTGTGCATCATTATGTCTGTTGTGATGTAAACTGCTGCATGTGTTGATCATTAGCTATACGAGAGGCTATATGTGTTATTGATTGGTTGCCCAAGTATTTGTATGGGAGATTGAGTTTGTGTGGGGGTGGCTGGGAGGTGTGTGACTCTGTGCATAGATGTGTGAGCAGTTGATTCACTAGGTGTATGAGTTCAAGAGTGCATGTGGAAACAGCTACATGGGCAGTTGACTGTGTGCATGAGTGTATTGATGAGTGAATGGATATCTCAATGCTACATGTCATAGTAAGTACATATGTAAAACACAGTACATGTGAGAGTTGGCATATATAAATAACTGTGCATGAGAGCCACTGAATGTGTGAGTGGTTGTATGGATCATTGTGAACTTGTATCAGGGATTGTATAAGAGAGTAAATATGTGTTAGTATATGTTTGAATAAGTAAGGTGTGTATAACTGTATAGTTGAAGAAATGGAGGTGAGATTGTTTCTTTGCATGACTGACTAGGTGTGTGAGTAACTCCATGGATGAGTGACAGTGTGTGAGTGTCTGTATACACTGAGTGCATCTAAGGTTATATTAGAGTCTGAAGAGGTTTATCGTATTAGCACAAGAATGATGTCAAATGAGATGTCATCAGTGATGTCATCAGTGATGTCATTTGAGATGTCATCAGTGATGTCATCAGTGATGTCACTGACCATGTCATGAATGATGTAATATGTGACATCATCAGCAGTGGATTGCAGGTGCGCGATATATAGTTAGTGCAACTAACTATATATGGAATTTCAATGGTTTTGTGTGAGTAAAATAAGGTTTTTTAAATGCTAATTCCTAACTATATATGGTCTATAACCTATGGTTTTTTCAGTGAATTTTCAAGGTTTTGTAAATGCTAATTCCTAACTATATATGGTCTATAACCTATGGTTTTTTCAGTGAATATATATATAAAAGGAGTAAGGGAGCTAGAGTAGGAAGTTAGAAATAATATATTCTTTTCCCTTCAGGTACCATAGAACAGTCTGCAGGACGGGCTGGACGAATTGGACCACCCAAGATCTGTTTATTATTTTATCCAATATCCCCCTTCCCCCAAGATAATAATTTAGAGACTCGTTTAATCTGAGCTCTGGATTGTTGTTAAGGTGGATTTGGGACAAGGCATCTCTGTTCCTGTGCTGCCAAAGCCAAGAAGAGTTTTCTCGGATCTGACAGAGTGAAGTAACCACATCGAGCACTTGACCAGGGGGGCCAGACTCACCGGGAAACATTGCTGGCAACACCACCGCTGGGGCCCCGACGCTGTTAGTTCTTCCCCGCCGCCGTTGCTTGCTCCATCGCACGGCCGCAGCGGGGAAAGACTACAGCTCCCAGAGGGCTTAGCGGCTGAAACGCCCACTTCCTGCTGACCGGCGCCCGGAGGCGCTAAAAGATCGCTTGCTCCCTCTGTGGAGCGGGAACATCGAGCACTTGACCAGGGGGGCCAGACTCACCGGGAAACATTGCTGGCAACACCACCGCTGGGGCCCCAACGCTGTTAGTTCTTCCCCACCGCCATTGCTTGCTCCATCACACGGCTGCAGCGGGGGAAGACTACAGCTCCCAGAGGGCTTAGCGGCTGAAACGCCCACTTCCTGCTGGACCGCGCCCGGAGGCGCTAAAAGATCGCTTGCTCCCTCTGTGGAGCGGGAACATCGAGCACTTGACCAGGGGGGCCAGACTCACCGGGAAACATTGCTGGCAACACCACCGCTGGGGCCCCGACGCTGTTAGTTCTTCCCCGCCGCCGTTGCTTGCTCCATCGCATGGCTGCAGCGGGGGAAGACTACAGCTCCCAGAGGGCTTAGCGGCTGAAACGCCCACTTCCTGCTGGACCGCGCCCGGAGGCGCTAAAAAATCGCTGGCTCCCTCGGTGGAGCTGGAACATCGAGCACTTGACCAGGGGGGCCAGACTCACCGGGAAACATTGCTGGCAACACCACCGCTGGGGCCCCGACGCTGTTAGTTCTTCCCCGCCGCCGTTGCTTGCTCCATCGCACGGCCGCAGCGAGGGAAGACTACAGCTCCCAGAGGGCTTAGCGGCTGAAACGCCCACTTCCTGCTGGACCGCGCCCGGAGGCGCTAAAAGATCGCTTATTCCCTCCTCGTCGCGGACGCGCGCGGGCGGAGCCCGGGCAGAGGGCGGGCCGTCTGTGGCCGTCCGGGGACGACGAGGGACGGGACGGGCCACCCCCCTTACCAGCGACATTTCAGCCGGCACCTGCTATAAAGGTACTGTCATTTGGAGCATTCTGCCTTTTAGCTACTGCTCATTGACTCACTGGGCTATTGCTGGACTAAGAGTATATACTGTGATCATTTTGGGACTTGTTATTTTTTAGTTGCTAGTAGAGCCACTGTTCCTTAGCAAAATGAGCACCTCGGGCAGGAAATCTCAATTACCTGCATCTCGCCCAAATACTAGACTTCAGGCCACATTACCACAGCCCTTGCCCACATTGACGGCCATTGATAAAATGCTGCAACAAACTATAGGGGTGGTGGCCAATGCAATTGAAAACACTGAAAGAAGATTATCCTTTCCACCCACAGCATGCACCAAAGACCGTGTTGAGGATTGTTCAGTTATTATGAACGATCCCACGATCTTGGATTCCTATTTAACATCTACCTACGCTGAGCTGCCTTGTGCACAGGTGCCCGCTGAGACTTCAGTAGATGTCGAATTGGTACAGGTCCTAATAGGGTCCCCAACTAACAACGACGACCAACCCTGCACCCTGACCTCTCCTCCCCCTGTGGCAACTTTAAAATCCGGCAGAGCTGGTCTTAAGACAAAAAAGGATAGTTTCCCCAAAAACACGGGTAAAAAGAAGCAGGCCAATCATAACTTGGTGTCTCCGTCAACCAACACGTTCCACCCATCCACAGGGATACCATGTTGGGTCACCAATTTGGTGGCCGACCTTCCGGCAAGCCTTGAGCAAACTATTGCCTCACACTTTAAACCTCTTGTTTCAAAACTGGACAAATTAACCTCCATCTTAAATAACAGAACACCAGGGTCAACAAAGTTAGCAAATCCCCGAGGCAAATTGGCACCTCCAACACCTACAGTTGCCTCTACAAAGACACCTTGCTCTGTAGCAGCTAAGTCTACTGTCCCAGTAGCATTGAACCAAAATTCAGGGTCTGTACCAACCACCGCAAAACCTTTAAACCCTGTACCTCCCCCCCGCCAACTACTAATACACCAGGACACACCATTCCTTCCCTAGGGGACCCTAATGGGAAATCTAGACGCCACCACAAAGAGGGCAAAAATGCGGGAAATATTAACACAGCACAATTACTAAGACCTCCTGTGCTAAAGGCAGTACCTAGGCAATTGCCGTCAATAAACCTGCCCCCGGAAGCTCAACCATATGTAGTTGCCTTAGTGGGTGTCCCGGCCCTTAGTGGGGGGAAAAGAGAACATGAGGCAGACCTATATAACAAGTGTGTACAGTGGTTGGACCTAAATAGACCTCTGCCTCCAAACATCTCGGGGGAGATACTAGCAGTGAGAAGAATTGACTGGATTGGAAGGGGCCCTAAAACAGTGGCAGGGGATGTCGTTACTATTAACTTCAGGGACTCCTCTGCTGTGGACCACATCTGCAAAGCCCCTTCCTATAGAGAATCCCAAATTTTCCCTCTGCACCTTTCCTATTTCTATCCTACCCCTAACCACAAATTGACTTCCCATAGGAGACCCCAACTGATTAGAAATTGCTACCCGCCTCCTAATAGGACTCACCACTGGCAGTCATTTGGGGAGGGTATTTCTCCAACAATTCCTACCTACCCACTGCAAGCCCACTGGAATAGGTTTAGCGTCCTCGAGGAGGTTGATTGACTGACCTCGACAGGCATTCCCCCAGTGCAATCTAACAATAGCAACCTAGCGGAGGGGATAGGAACTAAGGAGAAGACCTTACCAGTGGTTATTGGTTAGAATTCCTCTCCCAATGCAGCGACAAGGGAGGGGGTTAAGTGTAGAGCAGAGATTGGTTCAGGAACTCCCTTTAGAACAAGGGGGTGCGCAATGCACAAAAGAGGCCACGGAAGGAAGCATAAAAATCCTCTTGTGGAACGTGGCCGGGCTAAAGAGCAAGCTACCTGATCCAGGGTGGTTTTCTTTTATGGCCACATTTGATATTTGTCTGATGCAAGAAACTTGGTCCTTAGAGGAGAGTGTCAGTCCCGGCTTTGCCACCTATGACATTTATGCAGTTTCTGTGGGGAAAGGCCGTCCTTCTGGCGGCCTATCCATATGGGTGGGTGCACACCTTGGTGCACAGGCCACCCATGTGGATACAAAATCACCCGATATACAATGTGTCGTACTAAAGACCATTGACAAATCCTGTGTGGCTATTATAAATATTTACTCAAGGCCCACCGCGAATGGAAAGGAATCGAGCACTATCAAAGCGCTCGCCCTTTTTCTCCAAACACTTGACCCGACAATCTCGATAATCCTTGGTGGCGATATTAATTGCCAGTTTGAGCCCCTGGGTGGACCCGAGGTGTGTGATGAGGATGAGGTTGATTTGCTCTGGCATATCCCTGCCCCAAGGATCGCTCCGGTAAGGGCCTGGACCCCGCTAGTACTACAAATCAAATCCCTGACCCTTGCAATGTCCCTGCGGGCATGCAATGGAAGGGGTAATAATGATAGTTCGGGCTTGTTTACATATAATCGGTCCAATCGTACTTCCACCATTGACTATCTTATGCTGGAAGCCAAACATTGGGACAGCTTTAAAGATTTTAGGGTCATCCCAAGGCATGACAGTGGCCACAACGCACTGGTCCTGACGCTTAAGCCTGGATCATTTGGTTTAACCAATCCCGACCCTAGTAATAATATGGTAGTGCCTTCTTATATTATATCTAACAATAGGAGAAGGGTCAAATGGCCTTCGTATGTGGACTCACCAAGTCGTCTCGCCGAAATCTACCAGATTGCTACCCCACTTATAAGTGATATGGGGAGCGCTACCTCCCATGGGCAGAATATTGAGTCCAACAGAAAGTTAGTTCTGAGCCTAGGGGATGTATTTTATCCAGTTAGCGGGACGAAGCCGCTTAGGATTATAACACACCCTTGGCATGACCATGCCTGTAAAAAATCCAAGAAAGACCTCCTTACAGCAATTAAATCTAAGAACACCCTTAAAATCCAAGCCACATGATTGCTCTATAAGAAGGAACTCACCAGGGCCAAGAGCGAGTGGGAGGAAGCTAGATGGGCTGAGATGAGGCAGTCACTCCTCTTAAAAGATTCTAAGACCTTTTGGGCCATTGTTACCTCCTCGGTGGGTGGCGAGCGAGATGGTGGGGTCTCGAACATTGCTCCATAGTCTGGGAGACGCATTTTAGGTCACTTTATACTAGTCCTGAGTCTGGGATACTTGATTGCCAAGGTCGGGACAACTTGCCTAGAGCGATTCTGCCCCCACGGATTTGCACGGCCCGGGACCTCCGGCACGAGTATCGACTGCCGGGTGCCCCGGGGCCCGGGGCATTCTCCCGCAAAAATCACGCCACTAAGCTAGTCCCTGGGGTTTCCACGACCCCAGACCCCCCGCTCGAGCACGGACTGCCGGGGGTCTGGGGGCCCGGGGTTTCCTTTTGTAAAAGTCAGGACACTATGCCAGTCCCTGGGGTTTCCACGGCCCCAGACCCCCCGCACGAGCATAGACTGCCGGGGGTATGGGGTTCCGGGGCTCCCCCCACAAAAACCATGACACTATGCTCGCTTCTGGCATTCCTACGGCCCCAGACCCCCCGCACGAGTATCGACTGCCGGGGGTCTTGGGTCTCGGGGTTTCAACTTGTAAAACTCAGGACATCCGGCTGGCCCCTGGGGCTTCCGTGGACCCAGGCTCCCTGCATGACCATAGACTGCCGGGGGACCGGATGGGACAGTTGGGTGCCCATGAGAGGACTACCAAATTTAGTCCCGATTTTATCTCCCTTAAGGAAGTAGAGTCGGCAATCGAGAGATTGCTCCCGAACAAAGCTCCCGGTCTTGATAGGCTCCCAGGAGATCTTTTCCGTTCTCAACCTAAAATCTGGGCCCCATACCTGATGGTCTTGTTCCATGCGGTCCTACAAGGTTCCGCATTGCCTGAGACCTGGCTTGGAGCCGAGATTGTTCCAATTTTTAAAAAGGGTTGCCCGCTCGCCCCATCTAACTATAGACCAATCAGCTTAATTGACACTACCCAGAAGCTGATGGGGCGAATCCTACTGGATAGACTATTGGGTTGGATGGAGGAGAATAAAATCTTGACCACCCTCCAACCCGGATTTAGAACAGGGGTCTCGACCATGGACCAGATCTTCCGACTGCAGGTCCTATATTGGAAAACCGCAAGAGTAGAGGGTGGCAGCCTCTACCTTGTCTTTGTGGACCTGCGGGCCGCATTTGATCTGGTTCCCAGGGAGAGGCTCTGGATGGTCTTGGAGGAGCTTGGTCTCCCTCCCTATTTGTTAGATGCCCTCATCAGACTCCACACAGGGAATTATGCACAGGTGAGGTGTGAAAGGAACGGGGAACTATCAGCCCGCTTCCCCGTTACCCGGGGTGTACGCCAGGGTTGTGTACTGGCCCCCACCCTCTTTAGCCTGTACGTCAACGGTCTGATAGATGTACTTTCTGGCGTCTGGGACAACGATGCTCCTCGCCTGGCCACTGGTAGGGTGCCCGCTTTGATGTTCGCGGATGACACCTTGTTGTTATCGCGGACATCAACGGGCATCCAGCGGATTTTGGACGGGTTTGTGTCCTTTTGTGCCTCACAGGGGCTGGAGGTCAACTTGGAGAAAACCAAGTTTATGATCTTCAATCCCCCGAGGCACACCCGCCCAAATCCTACGCTGAATGGAATTTCCCTGGAGCGTGTCAAGACTTTTGTATACTTGGGGGTCACATTGACTGAGCATTTCACTTGGGATCACCAAATCTCTAAATCATCCCTGAGACTGGCTCAGATTATGGGAGGCATAGGTAGATTCCATAGTGCCTCGACCTTTAAACCTGTCACCCCTGCCCTTGAGATATACAAAACACAGGTCAGGTCAGCAGCTTTGTATGCCGCAGAACTCTGGGGACACACGAAATTACATGAGTTATCGAAGGTTGAACATGCCTTCATGCGTCACCTGGTTGCCCTTCCACAAAGTACTCCCCTCATACCATTACGCCTAGACCTAGGCTTGGAACCTATCGATGAACTGGCAGCCGCACGACCTCTGCTCTATTGGAGAAGGCTCTGGTCTGTGCCGGAGCTTGTACCTTTTAGAACAGAGTTCACTGCAATCTGGGGACAGTTACAGCATAAGAACATACCCTGGCTGGCCCATGTTAAGGCTTTTTTTCATCAAATTGGTATGCCACAACTTTGGGATGCACCTGAAGACAGCTGCGTGAGGACGCAAAGGTCCCAAATAGTGGCGGCTGTAAGGTCATACAACCTTAAAACTCTGCACTGCTCTACCTCTTTGGGCAGGCTGTCTACAGAGTTTTTATTGACGAAAGTTAGTCCCAGGACGGAGGTGTTTTTCGATCTGGTACAGCCTCCACTTGCAAGAAAACTATATACCCAACTGAGGCATGGCTCCATACCGATAGGGGCACTAACATCCAGATGGTCACACTCGATGGAGGCCAATTGCCCTGCTTGCAACTATTGGAGGGAAGACATTGTACATATCTTTTTTTTCTGCCCGGCATACAGCGGAATTCGGAAATGCTGGATCCTCCCACTGTGTAAAAATCTGGGTTTCAGATAATGTGTACAGGCTTCAAGAGTTTTAACCTATGATACTGCCCCTCCCATTGTTTTTGCTGTTTCCCGTTTTTTATATGGCATGTGGCGGAGAAGAACTCTTTTTTTAGTATGAAATAATGGTCCATACTTACCCTTACCTTTACTCCTTGATAACTCATTGTTTAATAACCTTTTAACTTGACTGTATTTATGGTTTTATTATCGTGCTTGTATATATTTGATTGCACTGTTATGGTCTTTGACCGAAATAAAGTTATCAAATGAATGAATGAAGTAACCACGTTGCACTCAGCATCCGAGCAGAGATGGCTGAAGGAATAGACGTCCAAAGTTTAGGAGTTATTCTAGATACAATACAAAAAGAGTTAAGAGCAGTCAGAGAGGAAAATCAAAATCTCAAGTCAGAGATAGTAAGTTCTAGAAAAGAAACTGCAGAGTTGGCACAGAGGGTTAGACAACCTTTTAGTTCTAGACCAGACACGCAGAGCCCCCTACACGAGAGTTCCAATAGGGTGACCACGCAGGTAATCCATTCTTTGTCACCAGTTATTCCACTAGCAGCCCCTGAACGGTTTAGCGGAGATCCACAAAAGGCGCACATTTTTATATCTCAGTGTTCACTACATTTCCTATGCGCCCTTCAATTTTCCCTGACGCGCAATCTAGAGTCGCCTTTGTGTTGTCGTACTTAAGCGGAGATGCGGCGTCATGGTCCTTGCCTTTAATAACAAAAGATGACCCAATCTTACGAAATTATGAAGCATTCAAACAAGAGTTCCTTCGAATCTTTGACAGGAGAAGAATATCACAGGCGGTGGATTATGAATTACTCGATTTAAAACATGGAAATCGAGACTTGGTTTCCTATCTGGCACAGTTAAACAAATTAGTGGTGGAAACAGACTGGCCAGCAAACAAAAGAGCGTCTGTCTTCTACCAAGGATTAAGAGACGAGTTAAAGGATGTGTTAGCGGGTATACCCAATAGACCAACAGAGATCTCAGCACTAGTGGACCTGGTGCTGGAGATAGATTTTCGACAAGGCGAAAGGAAAGGAGAAAAACGAAAAGACTTCAGACCAGCAGTACCTAGATTCGACAGAGCTAGGTCAGAGAATACTCGAAGTAGCGATGGGGAACCTGGCCCAGAGCCTATGCAAATTGGAACCATACGAGGCCCTTTGACAAAGGAGGAAAAAGAAAGAAGAAGATCAGGCAACCTATGTATGTACTGTGGATCTGGAGGCCATTTTTTTAGAAATTGTCCAAGGAAACTTAAAACAACCTTCAAGCCGAAGGAAAACTAGTAGCACCACCGGTTGGAGGAGTTGAACCGGTGGTTGCTGTCCAAGAAGAAACTCCCAAAGAACATAGAGTTGCAAACACCTTGCAGTCCGCAGCACCTCATTTAATTCAGTCCATGGAAATCAGATTTAGAGATCAAACGTTAGCAGAAGTCTCTGTGATGATTGATTCAGGTGCCAAAGGGAACTTCTGCGATTTGAGATTTGCTAAGAAAACCGGAATCCAAGCAATCAAGAAATCCAGGAGCGAGCCAGTCCGGGCCGTTGACGGAAAAAATAAATTTGTCTTCAGGTCCAATCGTGAGCCACACGGAGATAATTCATCTAATTTCCAGTGATGGACATGAAGAAAAGATCCAATTTAACCTGATCGATGCTCCTCAATTTGAGTTGATACTTGGTCTTCCTTGGCTCACCGAGCATAACCCCAAAATAGATTGGTGTGCAAGAATCATACAGATGAGTTCGAAATATTGTCTAGAAAATTGCTTTGGAAGTCACCAGAGAACTCAGGAACTGAATCCAGCTTACTCTCTATGTAAAACTGGAGAGTCAATCTGTGTTATTGATACTCAAGAGATACCTGCGGAGTATAAGGAGTTTGAAGAAGTTTTTAATGAAGTAGAGGCAGAACAACTTCCCCCCCACAGGATTTATGATTGCAAAATAGAGATAGAACCGGGTTCAAATTTGCCTTGCAGTTGAGTGTACACCCTGACGGAAAAGGAACACCAACACCTGAAGGAGTACTTGGATAAGTACTTAGCCAACGGCTTCATTCGACTCTCACAATCACCAGTTTCGTCTCCCCTTTATTTTGTGCCAAAAAAGGAAGGGGATTTAAGAACGTGCATCGATTACCGAGCCATGAACAAGATAACCAAAAAGAATAGATATCCTCTCCCTCTTATTTCGGTACTGCTCGACCAGGTAAAAGTTGCTCAAATATTTACGAAACTCGACCTGAGAGGAGCTTATCATCTGGTTCGAATGCGCGAAGGCGATGAGTGGAAGACGGCCTTTCGGACAAAATTTGGATTGTTCGAATATCAGGTGATGCCTTACGGACTTTGTAACGCTCCGGCTGCCTTTCAACACTTCATAAACGATGTCCTAAAGGAGTACATTGATCAATGTGTTATCGTGTACATTGATGACATCCTAATTTATTCCACAGATACTGAGAAACACCAGGATCAAGTCAAAGGAGTCCTTAGGGAATTGAGGGACAATAGGCTATTTGTAAAACTTGAAAAATGCTCATTCAATGTATCTCAGGTGGAATTTTTGGGCTTCGTCATCTCCCCTAATGGTATTTTGATGGACAAATAGAAGATTGAAGCAGTAATTAATTAGAAGGCTCCAGCAAGCGTCAAAGAAGTAAAAATGTAAATCGATACTTGTATAGCGCACTACTCACCCGCAAGGGTCTCAAGGCGCTTGTACGAATACCGCTGTGGAACCCATCCTGGCTTTCCCTGTGAGGTGTCCACTCCTGGGCACCCCCAAGGTGGAGGCCAGGCATCCTTAGCGTTGTGGGGGCCATTGTGGAGATTAAGCAAGCTATTGCCCAGAGTTGCAGAGTGGGACTCCATGATTGGAATAGGCACCGAGGCGAGAATTATCAGGTCCGTGGAATTTTTGAGCCCAAGACACGCCGAGGCGGGGAATTGAACCCTGGTCCCGGGCTAGACCTCTGCATCTCTAACCATTGAGCCACACTTCTCCACTACAGTAAAGAGCTTTATTGGGTTCGCGAACTTCTATCGAAGATTCATTAAGGAATTTTCACAAAAGATTCTACCGCTCACCAAGTTGTTGAAAAAAGGAATTCCATTTGAATGGTTGAACGATGCCGAAGAAGCCTTTGAAGTCTTGAAGCAGAACTTCACCTCGGCCCCGATTCTACAACATCCGGATCCTTCCGAGCCTTTTTACGTAGAAACTGATGCCTCGGATCAAGCAGTAGGTGGTGTCCTATCTCAACGGAACAAAATAACAGGACAACTACATCCAGTCCCGTATAGATCCCGAAAGCTGAATCCTGCTGAGGTAAACTATACCATTACCGAAAAAGAATTATTGGCAATAAAAGATGCATTTAAGGAATGGCGACATTATCTCATGGGGGCACAGCATCAGGTGACAGTATTTACGGACCATCGTAATCTGAAATTTTTTAAAACTGCTAGAACTCTTACCCCAAGACAGTTGAGATGGTCACTGTATTTTGCGGATTACGACTTTGTAATCACCTACAGACCTGGGGCACAAAATGGAAAAGCAGATGCATTATCTCGGATTGATACGGAAATTTCATAGGCTCCTTTAGAGAACCAATCCATCATTCCGAGTAAGAAGATAATTGGTGCTACTACCTCGATCGATCTTGAAAAAGGAATCTCAGAAGTGATGGATTCAGAAGCCATGCTACAATGGGTGAAAGAGAAGGAAGGTAGAAAAATCGCCCGACAATTGCCTTATTTCCGGGAAGCCTTATTTATACCTACTAAGGAGCTGCAACTACAAGTTATGCAAGAAGGTCACGACAACAAGCTAGCAGGACACAAAGGAGAAGCAAAGACTAAGGAACTAATAAAAAGACACTATTGGTGGCCAGAAATGTCTAAACACATCGAGAACTATGTAAAAACCTGTGAAATTTGCGCCCAGGGGAAATCTGAACGGCAGGCCCCGAAAGGGTTACTTCAGCCTTTGCCCAACCCACCTTATCCCTGGCATACAGTAACCCTAGACCTAATCACAGACTTACCCCTTAGTCAAGGTCATAACACAATATTAGTGGTAGTTGATACACTCACCAAGATGGCACATTTCACCGCCTTAAAAGGTATCCCAAACGCCAAACAGTTAGCTAATCACTTTAGTACAGGAATAGTAAAAATACACTGTATCCCTAAAATCATAATTTCTGACAGAGGTACACAATGCTTTTCCCATTTCTGGAAATCATTTAAGGAGGGTTTAGGAACAGAGGTGAGGTACTCCACCAGTTATCACCCAGAGACAGATGGCCAGACCAAGAGGGTGAACCAGGAGCTTGAACAGTATTTAAGATTGTTTCTCTTGAAACAGGAAGGGAATTGGTCAGATTATTTGTGGGCAGCGGAGTTTGCCCACAATAATGCCAAAAATGTATCCACAGGGTTTTCACCGTTCTATATGAATTATGGTAGACACCTAAACTCAACAATTATGCAAACCGATATTTCAGTTCCAGCAGTTGAGGAAATAGTGTCCCATTTAGAACAGGTACATCAGAATGCTAAAGAAAATATAGAACTAGCGAAGGAAAAGTACAAGACTTATGCAGACAAGAAAAGAAGAGAAGGCCCTCCAATTGAGATCGGAGATCAAGTCTGGGTAAGCACTAAGAATCTGAGACTAAGAGGAAATAGGAAATTCCAACCCAGATTCATTGGTCCCTATCCAGTGGAAGAAAAGATAAATCAAGTGACTTATCGAATTACCTTACCACCCAGATTAAAAATACACCCGGTTTTCCATGTTTCCTTGCTGAAGAAAGCTCCAACTAACTTACGGAAAACGTTGGCTCCCAAACCTGTCCAGTTAGAAACTGGAGTGGAATTTGAGGTAAAAGAGATTTTGGCCTCGAAATGGGCTAAGGGACAGTTATTCTATTTGGTAGACTGGAAAGGTTACTGCCCAGAGGAACGATCTTGGGAAAAAGATGAGGATGTCCACGCTCCCAGGTTGCTAAGGCAGTTTCACCAACGATTTCCTACCAAGCCGAGATGGAAAGGATCTACCTTGTTGGGGGATACTGTCAGAACCCACGGAGCTCAAGTGGCCACCATTCAACATAAAAGGTCAAGTTGTAAAGGAATTGGCCCGGTTAAAATTACATGGTCCGAGTTAACGCGAATTCGGCATTCTAAGATGTCCGCCGGGTTCACGCTCGGGTTAGCAGTCTAGTTTTCAGATTAAGTCATCGCTAGAGTTCAGGTGACGCGCACTCTAGATTGGAGCTGCGCACTTCACCAAGGATTCTACCCTGAGAGGAAGCGTCACAGAAAACCGGAGAATTTCATAGAGTTTAAATCTTGTGAGAATTGAGGTTAACTATATTCAGGGTCACTACATTCGTTAGAGATTACCGTACCTTACAGTCAGAACACAGAACTCGTCGGAGGTTGGGTTCTTCGGAAGACTCCGAGCTGCGTAGTCGTCTTTAGCTCCTGAGGAGAGAGAGAAAACAGCAACCCATGAGAGCTAAGTCAACAGACATTTTCATATATTCACAGCAAAGAATAAAGGAAAATAAATTATAAGTACTTACCGCATTTTGAGACAACGAGTTATAGAAGCATTATAGAAGAAGTATACTTGTTCTTTGAAATGCCTAGAGAAAGAGTGAGAGAAATAAAAGTATAGAAGATGAAGTTCTACAAACAACACAGATAGCATTACACGAAGGAATACATTAACAAAAGTATATAAAGACAACGATTCATCCGATAACTAATAAGTGAGTAAAGGGGCATAGTAGGGAATAATAAGACTAAGGGTTCCAGTGAGGAGAGAGGGTTAAATGTGTTGATTTAAATTGTGCAGAGTTACAGACTAGAAGAGAGAGGGCCGTTAGTAAGAAGACTACAAGCAAGAGAAAAACGAAAACCTAATGCGAGCAGTAGGAGAGAGGCTAGTTCTTGGAAGTAGTGGGTAAGTGTAGTTAGGAACATACTAGATACATATACATATATATATATATATATATATATATATATATATATATATATATATATATATATATATATATATATATATATATATATAGAGTAAGGGAGCTAGAGTAGGAAGTTAGAAATAATATATTCGTTTCACTTCAGGTACCATAGAACAGTCTGCAGGACGGGCTGGACGAATTGGACCACCCAAGACAGTCTCTTCTCATCTCTTTTCTGTTTATTATTTTATCCAATATCCCCCTTCCCCCACGACAATAATTTAGTGACTTGTTTAATCCGAGCTCTGGATTGTTGTTAAGGTGGATTTGGGACAAGGCATCTCTGTTCCTGTGCTGCCAAAGCCAAGAAGAGTTTTCTCGGATCTGACAAGAATGAGTAGTGAGTAGTAGTGAGTAGTTGTGAGTAGAAGAGAGTGAGAAGTAGTGAGTAATAGTGAGTAGTAGTGAGTGAGCCCAGTCTTTGAGGCTGATGCCATGAGTGCGCGTTTGAAGAATACACGACTGACAGTACACAGTACTCAGGCGAGAGACTTGCACCTGCTAAATAACGTTTTTAAGGTTGAATGGATGAGGGTGGCGCATTCTGAATGTCTGTCATAGTAGTGTGGGGAGAGGCTGGGCCAGGTGGACCCTGCAACAGTGTATCCTGCATCCACCACCCACCCATCCATCATGCATCCACCACCCACCCATCCATCATGCATCCACCACCCACCCATCATGCATCCACCACCCACCCATCCATCCATCCACCAAGCATCAACAACCCATCCATCATGCATTCACCACCCACCCATCCATCATGCATCATCCATCCATGCATCACCCAGGCACCCATCCATCCATCATGCATCCATCCGTCATGTACCCACCACCCAACAAACATTAAAAACTAGCACTTGTAAGTGTTCCATTTTTTTCTGGGTGTGGCGAGGCACGAACCTTGGTTTCCAGCACCAAAGTCGGCAGCGCTATCCGTCTGGCCACATCCTCTCCCTTTGTGCGGGATTGCATTTTGCACATGTTTAAGTTATTCCCCTGTCGGCCCGAAATTCCTTTTATACTCCCCACCAAACTTTTGTATGATCATTACTACGACATTTATATATGTTGAAAATAGATAATTAAATAAATAGAGCGATTATCCAGCATCCAAATCAACCTCCATATGTTCGTGTTGAAGTCGCTGTGCGAGGCTTCCTAATTCTAATTTACTGCGTTGTCTGGTTTCCTGATCTCACTCGACCTCTCAAAATCTAGTGTCAGTAGAAATCAATAGACAAGACCAAAGAAATGTTCATACTTTGAGCTTGAATATCTTTTTTATTAGTCGTGTCATTACAACTATATCTAAACCAATGATTTAACCTACATCCTATGGCACCTATCATGCGTTTTGAAAAACGGATTGAAACATTTAGGTGTACCGGAGCACCAAAATAGAAAACCACAAAAATTACAGAGGGATGTTGATTGGAACCTGGCCTCTCGCATACCGCACTGACAGAGTTCGAGTTATTTCAAAGGGCAATGCAGGCTAGGGGAAGCATTTAGAAAGGGTTGACATGCTGGGAATGCTGGATCGTCTACTTGCAAAATAGCTTTAATCCAAGGGTTTCGGAAATGAGTTATTACCAGCAACATGGTACAAAAAGAAAAATTCTCCCGTGGAAATGGAAATCTTTGGGAGAAAGTCATGCCTCCTTAGAAGAGAGGCAAGGATGGCTATCAGCCGGGAGGCACAGTACTCACCTTTGAAACATAGTGAAAAATTCTAACCTCGACAACGGAGTTGGTTTGGTGGGTACGAGCTCATATATTGGTACATATATGAATGGGGAAGAAACCGCATGGTGGGAGACTTTATGGGAGAATACAGCTTGGACCAGATGTACAAACCTACTAAGGTGCACAGTGCTCAAAGTACACATTGGTTTGAGGCGTAGAAATTACTTCATGTTACTTGCTTTCAATGGCGGAGGTAGGTGCGCAGGAACGTTGCTCTCACGTCTGGCCAACTGGACAAGAGACTGTGAAATGGATGGAGGCGGGGGCGACTCCTTTTATACCCCCCATTACATGTTAAAAACATTTGATTTTAAAAATACAGGTATTTATTGTTAGACATTTAGAAAATAAATACACACCCAAAAAAAAGAAATAAAAAGAGAAGATTTTGCATCGAGGGGACTGGGGGGCAGGGGTTAGAGGCGAGGTCCCGCGGCAAATACCAAAAACCGCGTCGTTTTGGCCTGCGACTTGATGTTCTGCGGGGTGATGTTCGGGCCAATAGAAAGCAACGCAATCGCGTTGCAGCAGATTGCGATGTGTATGTTGACGATGTAATGGTCGGTGAGAGGTCATAGACGGGAGGTAAAAGCGCGCGATCTGTGTGACCGTGATGTAACGTCATACATCCCTACCATATAGACTGATTTTTAAAAAAATGTATTAGAGGAAAATGACTTTTATATTTACCACTACTTGCTCTCTTTTTTATTCCAAATGTGTATCCCTTCTACTGTAACTCCTCAACGTTTTAAACCATTTAAATGTATACATTTTTTTTAATTGATAAGAAAGGTCTCCTTTGGTAATGTATTACCATTGGTAAAGTTTGTGGACACTCTGTACCTTTTGAAATGTTTTTATAAATGTGTGTATTATAATGTGTGTAGTATCTTTTATGTTTTTTTAAAACTGAAATAAAGATTACCAAACTGAAGTGAACTATTAAGTTAAAATATATACAAAAAATAGCATTTTTTTACATTACATTTATTATTTATTAATTAATTTTTTTTAAATATTTTTAAAAAGTCGATATTTTAGCAAACTATAATATTAACAACTATATTTAGGATTCAGTAATTTTGTACTTACCTGTTTGTAGATAGGAAGTCGATATTCTGTCACTCAATATTTTCACCTCAATATTGTGGCAGCTCGATATTCTTCTCCTCGATATTCTGTCAGTGATCCGAGCAGGAGATATTTAAAGAATGCAACCTGTCACTATATGCCATACGACCGGCTCCAATGCACCACGACTACTTTCTGTGACCAAGGGGGGTCCGTATCTCCACCGCTCAGAGCCCGAATAAAGAAAGAGTTCTGTTGCCGATTATGACACTCGGTGCGGGGTGCACAGCTAGACTGTTCCCAAAAAGTATTCCTGCTGTGCGGTATTACTCGCCCGAGGTAATGGCTAGCGGGGGGCCACTCCCAGCCACATGCCGCACCGGACACTAGTCCGGCCACCTCTGCAGCCGGGGGCACAACTCCCCACCCCTCCCAGGTGTCTTGTTTTTTTCAATGTCCAGTGACCCCTCTGCAGGGGCCATCCAATTCAAACAATCCATACAACCAAACCCCCCAGGGGAGGGCAGGGGTACACTCCACAGGCCCCACCAATTTCAACAGTAGTCCCAAATATCAGCCGGGGGAGGAAGGGGGGTCAGAGCATATACCCCAGATCCAGCAGAGCAGCAAGTTGGCTCAAGCCTCCAAACACAGATCAGCCAGTGGTTGCCAGAAAGGCACAGTGCACAAGCACTCACCCCAGATGCCCCATCACCCTTCATAGATGTGTTCCAAGCGGCAGGGCACAGTACCCCACAGCGCCTCCAGGCATCCGGCGCCCCAGGCCAAGCAATGCTCCAGGCCCGGGGCCTGAGCCAAGGATCAGCCCTAACGGATCAAACCCGACGCTCCCACCGCGAGGACATGTTTGATTTACTCTACGCGCCTTTTTGTTCTTCCTTCAAAAAGCGATCACTTGACCATATCCGGTGGATGTTTTTACTTGCCCCAACTGCCTGGCACCATATCTCCCACTCCGCAAGGCTTGATTCCTGTATGCAGGGCCCCGAGCAGGCGTCCCCGCTGGGACCCTGATTCATCTGCTCACACACTTATTGTCCTGATGATGATCTCTATTACATTAATATTAATGAGCCTCTCGCAATTTGCGAGCCTATTGGGAATGACAGGCCCTCCTAGGGATGCTGACCTGCTGGGCTCAGCAGACCACCATGTCTGGGTCTCCTTTGAAATGAAGCATGTTTTTTTTATGCAGCTCGTTTTCCTTAAAAAAAAAAGAGGGTGCATTACAAAAAAACACATTTTTTAAGCGCAAATACTAGAGGTAAGGAGTTTTCCTGATAGGTTTATAGAAATCATAAGCTGAGGAGGGGGGTCAGGACAGTTCTCAGATGAGTGAGTAATCCCATATAAACAAAACAAACCCCAACATGAACAGTAGAAAATTTCAAAAGTCCTTTCAAAATACAAAAGTTAAGTGTGTGTTCTTTTGATTTCCCGTGGGGACCCCTTCCCATTTGCAAATGCATTACCATCTACTTAAAGTAAGTGACAATTGCAAGTGTTTTGCGACCGCAAATGCGGTCGCAAAACATTAGTACATGGTTTTGAGACTCGCTATTTGGCCGTGAATGCCCCTTCCAATTAGCGAGTAGCAAAACCCATTTAGTGAGTTGCAAATAAATTGCGACTTGCTAAATAGGCTTTGTACATGGCCCATGATTTTTTTGCATGTGCAAACTGGTTCGCAAACCCGTTTGCGCATGCAAAAATGGGTCGTACATCGGGCCCTTAATCTTTTAAGTTGTGTCCATATTGCTTTGAATTTTCTCCTGTCTCTTGGTGCCCTGATTCTCTTTTGGATGGCCCTTCCCAACTCCTCTCTCTTTTCCTTTCCTGTTTTTATTTTCACTGGCAGATATAGCAATCACCTCACCTGTGACCACTGATTTCAATGTGTCACACAGGATGTCTAGAGAAATCCCCCATTTCTTTATCTGACAAACATTGAGCAATAGTTTTGTTCACCGTCTCATTGTTGACCTTCTTGTTCATGATTCTATCTCAGAATCTCCACGGACCGGGTGTACCCCTTTTCACAGACATCAGGAGGACAATATGCTATAGATCAGGGTCCAACCGAGACATGGACTCTATTTTCACTGTTTGAAGAGCGGGGTATCCAGAAACAATCTATCCAGTAGTATTTTTATGGGATGCTGAGAAAAATGTGTAATCCCACTTTGTAGGGTGAGTTTGTCTGCATAGATCTTCCAGACCACATACCTGTTTACCTGTCTTAGACAGGGCTCTGGTCTGTCCAAAGCGCTGGCCTGACCAGTCCAGGTTATTGTTCAACATCAGATTGAGGTCCCCATTCACTAAGATGGCACTATCTGAGGTTTTCCATGAAAATAGTGATGATTTTCTGCATATATTGCTCTTGACGCCTGTTGCAAGAATAGACATTAACTAAGGTGAATTCTTTTCCCCCATTTTAAACAATAGGCTATCGTTCCCTTAAATTCAGCTATTTTCCCCATCACCCGCTTGGAAATCTCAAAAGAAGAGTATAGCTATCCTTTCTTTGTTCACTGGACTGAAATATAAATATCGGTAAAGAAACCAGCATGCATTTAGTCTAGACCAATCCTTGAAAGGAAGGTGCGTTTCCTGGAGTAGCCAGATATTGGAGCAACCACCCTACCTTTCGCCAGCATAGAGCGGATTGCTGGCTTTTTGCTGGGCTATTTAAGCCATGGACATTAAGGCTGGTTATCATGAAATCATGGGTGAAGTTAATCCAGCAGCAATGTTTGTGCTACATTTTCTAGAGAAAGGGTCTGAAAGCGCAAATACTAGAGGTAAGGAGTTTTCCTGATAGGTTTATAGAAATCATAAGCTGAGGAGGGGGGTCAGGACAGTTCTCAGATGAGTGAGTAATCCCATATAAACAAAACAAACCCCAACATGAACAGTAGAAAATTTCAAAAGTCCTTTCAAAATACAAAAGTTAAGTGTGTGTTCTTTTGGGTAGGGAACAAACTGGGGAGGAGCCCGCATCCATCTAAGTGCAACTGGTACCCCTGGGCCAGGCCGGTCCCACCCAAATCAACAACATTGAGAAAGCGGGCGAGGACAGTGGGGACCGTATCATATCATGTTACTTACATGTTACCAGAATGTCATGTATTGTGTCAACCAGTCTTCTCCAACAGTCTATCCAGCACCACCCTTTGTTCTATGGCCTTCCTGCCCATGTCAGGAGGACACCTCCTTGAGGATCTGGTCACATATTCCTATGTTTAGACAAATCGAGAACATTCCGTATGGAGAATACCTGCGTGCTAAAAGAAATTATACTTTACAATCTGACTATGAAATTGAGGAAAAGATTATTTACAGAGTGGTTTCTTCAAAGAGGTTTTCGGAATGAAGATGTACAAAGTGCTAGACTAAGAGCTAACAGAGTCCGTAGGACAGATCTCCTTAAATCCAGTATCAAGAAGACAAGAAACGCAGATATTGTAAAGAAAGTAGGTAAGATTCATCACAACATATAGTGAAGGCAACAAATAGATATACAATAGCCTACTGAAACATGGGAGTATCCTACAATGTGACAAGGACATACAAAAAATACTCCCTATAAATTCTTTGATTACGTACAGAAAAGCACCGACTTTACGTAACATTTTAAGACCTAGTGATACTATTACATTCACACCAGGTATTCGTCAATCTAATGCCTCTTCATGGTTAAGTGATTTACCAGTCAGATGTTTCAAATGCTCTAAATGTATATTTTGCAAGTAAGTTCTCAATAACATGAATACCTTTTCTGATTTTAGGGGAGATAAATAGTATAAAATCAATACGTGTATTAATAATTGCAACATAACTCAAAGCATCTATGTTATGTACTGTGTATGTGGAAAACAATATATGGGTTCCACAACTCAGAAATTGAAAGAAAGATGGAAGGAACATATTAGGGCAACCAAGAACAAAGATCCTAAGTATCGCATGGCAGTACATTTCATTTCAGATATACAGCTAATGACGTACTTGACATTAGGTTTATAGGCATAGATTATGTTAAATTGAACAGAAGAGGAGGTGACAGAGAAAAACAAGTAAGGATTAGAAATGCTTTTTAGATCAATAAGCTCAATACTGTCGATGTGGGTTTGAACTTGGACAGAGAGGTATATACACGGTTAGAGCGTTTGTAAAAATATGGGACAGTCCTCAAGGAAACAGTTGTATTGTAGGATGACATATAGTTAAACATCTTCGTGGCCACCCCCAACAACTCAGCACTAGATGTTCCGGGTCTTTATATCTCATCTCGAGTCGCGTAGAACTATCTATTTGTCACTGAGGATATTAGGGCATCAGAAACATCCATAGAAAGATGTGAGTTCAGTTCTTTGTGTGAATCCTATACAATTAAAATCAAGTTGAAAACTAACTTTTGAAGCTAATTTGTATACTAATTGGTGCCTGGGCATTTTGGAACTTATTTCTTGCTTGTCAGCATAAATAATTAAGAAAACTCATGTAGTAGACTACTATGGAAAATAGGTTTTGAGAATTGCTTACTGTTGGACTTTGGCCCTTAGGGCAGGTTCACCCCGAGACTTTTTGCTTGAAATGGTGACCTGGAGATGGGGATTTTTGGATTCTGCGCACTTTCACTGTGTCCCAGTGGAAAGTGCGTGCGCACTCTGAGTGCATGTGCTGAGCTAGGCCTGCCCGCCCATAGGAATGCATGGGGAATGTATGTGTCCCTGGTAGTTCCTGATGCGTGGGGTGTACAGGCTTGAGTCTGGTATGTGCGAACTCGTGTGAGTGAATGCTGCGCAACGGTGTATGCAGCATGTATGTGTCTAGTAGGGAAGCGCCATTTCTAGACATGGCTGTACGTGTGCTGTGAGGGTGCTGGCGTGTGATTGGCTGGAGCTGGCTGGCATGCCAGGCTCCAGGAAGTCTGGATGGGTCTGCCCGGTGGTGAGTGGGAGATTAGCATGAGTGATGTGTGGGAGGAGTGTACCTGTGTCCTGGATGGGCTGGGTTTTCCCCACACAATGCTGGCTCCGCCCCCCTGTGGTGTGTCTAATGACCCAAGCCCTGCCAGTGAATAGAGAGGGTGGTTGAGGTAAACAGAGTACTCAAGAACCAGCTGCGACTGGTTCCGCCCCCACTCTGCACCCTCAGACAAAGGAATGCACTGTATAAAAATGGGGCTGTGTCCCCACTGAAGTTGTTCTTGTTCCAGGATCCTGAGGGGGCTGTTGTTGCTGCTGCTGGGCCAGAGGACCGCCACTTGGGGTGTCTCCCTGCCTGGAGACCCAGTGTGCTGGCTCTGGGCCCAGCCTTGCCCCCTGCCCCCCCCCTGAAGGGACTTTGCTGGACCTTTTTATTACTTCTAGCGCTGGGGAGCGCTTTCTGATTTCCCTAGCGCCTGGAAGCGCTTCGTTTTCCTTCTAGCGCCTAACAGCGCTTTATTCAGGCTGTAGCGCTTGGGAGCGCTTTGCCTGCTACAGCCGGTGCCCACCCGGCGTGTGCCCGCTTGATTGGCCGATTCTCGAAGTCCTCTGGCGAGTGCCCACCTCGACAGGGACCTGGCCGCCATGGCGAGAGCCCACCTCGCCTAATATTTAATTCCTGGAGGGAGCCCACCCCTCGTTTGCCTACTCGAGAATCGCCGCCGCCCGGCCCGCGACCAGGAAGTCAGGCAGGCCGGGGGCGGTACTGCGGGACACCTCTGACGTCATTCCCGGGCCGCGCTCTGATTGGCTGCTGGCCCGGGACCTGACGTGTAACCAGGAAGAGAGAGCGGCGCCTGCCTTCTCGGGGCTCCCGGGACCGAGGGGGAGCCCCGCCTGCTGCCGTGAAGAGGAGACCGGTAACTGAATCCAGACCCAGGCGAGAGCCTACCCCGCGCTGGGCCACACCAGAAAGAAGACCGGCGGCAAGAGAACCGGTGAGTGGGGCTTGGAGTGAGGCAGTTGGGGGGTGTGTCGGGCACGCTTTCGGTGCCGCCCCCGTGATCTGGGCTCCCTTCATTTCGTGTGTGAGCCTGAGAGGCTCAAGGAGGGCATCTGGTGTTTCGAGCCCGGAGAGGCTCCAACGTCGTGGGGGCATTCTGGCTGCAGAGCCCTGAGAGGCTCTGGGAGGGCCATAGTTGCTTTGAGTCCCCAGGAGGGGGACTCCAACGAAGGGGCAAGTGTTCTTAGAGCCCCGAGGCTCTTGGGGGCATTGCTAGATGTTCAGAGCCCTGAGAGGCTCCCCCAAGGCGTCCCAGTGTTAAGAGCCAGAGAGGCTCTTGGGTGCCATAATTCTTACAGAGCCTAGAGAGGCTCTTTGGGTGCCAGGTGGGTTTAGAGCCCAGAGGAGGCTCCAGGGGGCATTTCCTTTTGCCCACCAGCGTGCTTGAGCCCACAAGGCTCCATCGTGTTGCCCCATCCTCATCTCCAGCTGCCCAGCACTTCGTGGGCAGCTGCCACGTTTAGGCCCTGACATTGGGACACATGGACAGTCACAGGTGGTGACTTGTGAGATTGGCGCAATTGATATTGTTTTTACACCTCTGAATGAATGTCATGCATTGCATCATGTGTATGTTCTTACACCCCTACAGGTATTGTGATACATAGGTGGTTGTTTTCTCCCTAGTGCAGGTGGTGCTAGTGAGGTCCTGTTACCAGTAGTTACTGGTTGTGTGCTATTTTGTGCAAAAGTAAATTTATATTCTATGTACTAAGTGCTATTTCTGAAAGTGCTACTTCTGATTCCTGACAGTGGTCCAGGTGGCCCTGTCTTGTACATATCCCCTGTAAATTCCGCCCGTGCCTCTGGCACATTGTAAAGTGTGTGTTTTATCTAATGTGTTTTGGTGTAATACAAAGGCTATTTTTATATAACCTTGTGTGGAGTTTCCTTTGTGGTGGGCCTTTGGTTGTTGTTGCTGGGGTGCGTGCGCAAATACTTAGCCTACATCGCCTCCAAGTTTAGCCTTGCTGCTCGCGCCACGTTACCTAGAGGGTGAGTAGGGGTTATCTTGGCGTGTAACTCCCTTGCCCTGACTTGGGTGTGGTGGTCTCTGACTGACTTTGGCGAAAGCCCTGGCCAGCCGGGGAATCCCATTTCCAACACTTACCATGCACTCAATATGGAAACATCAGGGTCTGCACATTTCGTCATTCGATATATGTTTCAGCTCGGCAGAAAGGTTTGATGAACAGCCAAACATGCTTAACATCCAAGAGTTTGATTCTGGATCAGTACAAATTTACTTATTTTAGGCATGTACCCAAAACATTTCTCTTAACTATTTTTTAGTTCTTGTGATCAGAAAACTTTTTAAACAGCTTTAAGTACAGAGCTATGTAAGGAGTTTCAGGGTACATTCGGTAAGCCAATATGAGGATGGGATGTGGGTAATTTACATTCAGTTATGTGCTTTAATTTAGATTTGATTATACTAGTGAACTGCGCATATAACTTGCACTTTATAGGCAGCATAATTTTGGTATAGTATACAGGAGAATTGACAATGGGAGTACTATTGAAGTGCGTTTTGTGAACTGCATATACAATTTTCATTTTATAGGTAACATAGTTTTGTTATGGTAGTACAAGGAGTATTGACTATGGGAGCAGAACTTACATACGTCTCCTAGTAACCAACATATTCCGATCTCCATGTGGTCGCACAGGGATAGGATGGCATAAAGGTTAGCAATGTTGACAATATAGCCAATGCGTTTGGGATTCGAGTCCCGATTGAGATTATCTATTATTATATTGCAAGTATAATTGTTCTACACTGGTAATAGTTATTAATTGTTTTTTGTGATTTTATGCTACATATTTATATTTTTTCCTTTGGTATTAAGAGATGGATATGACAAAATCAACATGGGAAAACTTCGTATCCCAGACTTTAGAGAGTAACTATGTGTATAGAGCAAATTTAGACTTGCCATGAGTGAGATTTCTTTAATCTATGGATTTCCCAGTACTTTTTAGGTCTCGCCCTGGAACAGGGACAGAGACTCTATAGCTGTCTGATGCCGGGGAATGAGGGACACAAAACTGGCACGATTTTTAGCAGTCGGATTTGGCTGCGCGAACGCGCACGTTCCGTCCTGCGCCGCCCTCCCAGCCTACTGCGCATGCGCCGCCCTCCCAGCCTACCGCGCATGCATGCATGCACACACACAGACACACACACACACGTCGCAGACAGACACTCGCTCACACACACACCCCCTCCCTCACAGTCACACACACGCACTCCAAGACACATACACACACGCACGCACACACATACACACACATACACAGGCCGCCTCCCCCCCGCGCCTACATGCTCCTCTCCCTCCGCCCGCCCGCCGCTCAGCAACGCACTCACCGGCTTCCTCTCCTCAGCTGCAAGGCCCGGCAGCAGGACTCTTCTTCCCTCCTTCGGCACCGGGGCGCAGGGTAGGCTCCTGCCTGCTCCGGTGCTCCCTGCTCCCAACACGGCTCCAATCGCGGCTCTTCCGTGGGAGGCGGGGTAGGCTCCCGCCCTCCTACTTCCTGTTTCCGGGTGTCGCGCCGGCCTGCCTGACTTCCTGGTCGCAGGCCGGCAGAGTAACGAGGATGTTTTGCGGTATGTATTTATTTATTTAATTATGCATTTTTATATAGCGCAGACTTTACCCGAAGGCGGTATTTATTTTTTTATGTATTTATGCATTTTTATATAGCGCGGACTTTACCCGAAGGCGGTATTTCTTTATTCATGTATTTATGCATTTTTATATAGCGCGGACTTTACCCGAAGGCGGTAATGCTTGCCTTAGCGTAATGGTGTTCCTTCTTAATTTATTGGTGGTGTCCCTGTTAGAATTATTCCCACTTTTAGTCTAGCAATGCTTGGCATGATGTTGGCATCTTTGGCATTATTGAGCCCATCCCTGGTATAATGGGACCACAACGTATTGTGGGCATTCTTGACCCAATTGTGCTTCTCTTCACCAGCGGTGATGGTCATCCCTGGCATGCGATGGGTGTTCATGGAATTGGATGTTGATATGTAGACATGTAAAGCCAGACTCTGTCCATGGGGCAGTAATATTCATGAGTACTTGATGACATGGAGATCAAAAATACAACTAAAACTGAAAAGCCATTATTTTGAGAGACTGTCATATTTGTTTTTGGGAATCAGAAATATTTATTAAAATGAAATGCTTGTAATAACAAGCCAATGCATGATTACCAGCTGTGATCGTGTTTTCAAAATGTTTGTAAAGTTGATGTTAAAGTGATAATTCATGCTAATTTCTGTAGTCTTATTTACATCTTGTTTACAATTATACTATACTACTAATGTATGTTTACTAGCCATAACTGTACTGTTATATGTTACATTTTAATTACAGTGTTTGCCTTTTACAATCATTTTCTTACAAACTACCTCGTAAAACAAAAATATTTATGGCTAAAATATTTTGCACTGTTTGCACAATATATTTGTGATGTTTACACTTACCTATTTGAAATTAAAATGTACAAATGGACATTTAGTCAATTACCATTAAAAAGTTTAACTTTTTTGCTAAGATATTCTTGTAATCTTTTATGCAAACAAATTTAAATACTGCATAAATAATTTTAACAACAAATACTTTATATGTAGCTTTTTATGTACATAAGAAAACTATAGCATAAAGCAAAAAACATTGCCATTTACAATAATAATAGCTCAAACTTAAATAATGCGAGACCTATTGCATTGCAAATGCTTGTTTAACTTAATTGTTCAATTACTACTTAACGGTTTGATTAATTTCCGCTTCTTTGGCATTTAAAGACTGATATTCCCATTTTCCCCTCGACTGCGTGACTCTATTGACGATGTCTACAGCCAGTTAAAGGTGAGCGGTGTGCCCAGGTCTTTATAATAGTAGAACGCTTCGTGACAACACGGTAGATCATGTTTACACAAAAAGATAGAGATGGGTGTGGTGGCTGTCCTATGGGATTCTATGACTGAGTTTAATTTGCATTTTTGTAGTTGCACTTTTTGGATGCTTCTTCGTAAGAGACATCTGTCCCCTACGGTGAAGCAGCCCTTATGTTACCGCGAGGGAGAAAATGTGTTTTTTAGAGAGAATCGTTCAGCACCTGTTACCAGGTCCTAACTTAGGGGCCGATTATGATAGCGGATAATCCACATCCTCCGGGCCGGCGGAAGCCACCGACGGCCCGGAGGATGCGGTTTATCCGCTGCGGACTGGAAAAAGACGCCCCGCCAGATTAGGATGGCTGGGGATATTTTCTCCGTCCGCACCTTTTCCGCCGCGGTCGCCTTCCGACCGCGGCGGAAAAGCTCTAACATGGCTGGCGGTGTCTATCAGACACCGCCAGGCATATTAGGATATCGGCGGTCCTATGCCTTTCCACGGCGGCATTTACGCCATGGAAAGGCATACGGTCTTTTTTTGGGGGCCCGCTGCGGGCCCCCACGGGTGAAGGGGGGTGGGGGGTACACATAGGGGGGTACCTATGGTACCCCCTGCCTTTGCCTGCATGAAGCGGCAGGCACCGCGTGGTGCCTGCCGCTTTGTGCATGCAAATGCACTGCTTTCATTTTTAACATTGCTGCGGGTGCTGCTTCAAGCAGCACCCGCCGCAATGTTAAACATACAGGATGTGACCGCCAGGGTGGCGGTCACATCCTAATTTGCACGGAGGGACTGCCGCTGCCCCTGCGGACGGTCCCTCCACCTCTGGGGTGGCGGCCGGACGCAGGTCCGTCCGCCATTTTAATAGGGCCCTAAGTGGGGTGCAGTTAGGTGATTTGAGGATGTACCACTACCACATGTATTTTCCGCGGTGAAAAGACGGAGAGGTAATAGGGACAATTCCCTACAGAGAAGCACCTTTAATAACCGCTAGGACGGAATTTCATAGCAACGATTATAGCCGTTTCTACCGAGTTCAAGCAGTTTTTTCGGCATCTACTGCTTTTTGCATTTATGTTATTTCTGTGTTTCTGTTTTTCTCTGAGAGAATAGCTAGCTCTTGTATGCATCCACTAGGGAATAACAATAGTATGGATGATATCTCTCAGTTATTTTTCGTAATAAGAGGACTTAGAAAACGCTCATTATATTACCATTTCGGATTTTATGCTATGCTGAGCCACGAAGTACAGGATAATATTACAGGTTACATGGACCATCATCTACATAGTTTGCTCATGTACAACATCTGTCATATGTATTATATGTAGAAATTAGAAAAAAACTTACTGAAGATTAATTGAGGTAGCAAAGGAAATAAAATAACATTGGAATTTGAAGACCTAAAAAGAATTCGTAATTTTTTACTGATTGAAGGTACAAGAATATCTTTCCTCTTATGGCTTATTACATGCTTAATTAGATTTAGCAAACACATCATATTGCTGTCTCAATGCCAAGTTTGTACTAAGTGTTTTAAATAGGAAGGACGATCCTGTCACGTGACTATAGCGGATGTTGGATAGGCCGTCTCTTGTAAATATTACATACACAGAAATCAAATACAGTTGACCCTAGTGGGTCACAATTGATCTGTTTTGTGTTTGTTTTTCATCTATATCTTTTAGTTTTTAAACATCTCTTCTTCAATCAAAATGATAAAATGTTTCGTAAGTTTCTTTTTGTTAAAAAAAACAGTAAATTAGTGTGTGATGTTGTCACTAAGAGATAAAATGTTATATATTTTTAATTTACAGCCCTGAAGAAGCAAACCCTTCGTAAAACACGTGTTGGCGGTCTGTATATTTCACAATATTTGATGAAGAACTCTGATCAAGTGTATGAAGGCTTGGCTATATATTTCGCGCAAATTGAGGAAGAATTTTTTCAAGTGTATGAAAAGAAGATAAGCTTGAAATAAAAGACTATATATGGATTTCGGAACTGTGATATGTGTCTTTCTCAATACATGATATACAAGTAGATATTTGTGTTAATAAAGGAAACATGCTCTATCTGATCACAATAGTACCAACACTTCTCGTTGATGGTCAAACTGAAATCGCCATCATACTGGGTAGAAAACTCCACTGGCTCCTTATGCATTAGAGATGCCAATTGAAGCTGATGATTCATGCCTACAAAGCTCTTCACAACCAAGGACCAGCCTACATTAACCACCACCTGAACTTCCACCATCCTATCAGACAACTATGCTCCACCTTTCTCTCACTTGCCCACAATCCTCATATCCACTAAAATACCAGCGGAGGTAGCTCCTTGTCCTACCCCACTGCAAAAACCTGCAACAACCTCCCTCTACAGCTACAGACCTCAACCTCTCTACTGGAATTCCTGAGAGCACTTACGACCTGGCTGTATGAGTCACCTGAACCATCATGATCCTCAAGTACCTGGATGCTCTCTCTGATGATTAGTTGTGCTACATACATCCACTAATTAATTGATTGATGAATCAGTTGAGCTACATTCGCATAGGGCGGTGTGAACATATTGTACAAGTTGGACACCCAATGTCAAGTGTTATGGGATAGTATCAGTTGTGTCACTGGCTCAAACTCCAACACATCATATCTGACCCATACAACACTCCACTGTGGTGCTTTAAATAATTTGACAAGAGGTTAGGGCAGTTTATATGCCAATGTGGGGCTCTAGCTTACTTCCAATGACAGACAGGACAAGGTGTCTGATGTCCGCATTGAATGGAGCAGTCGTCAGGGCATGATACTCTGGCACTCTCAAGAGATTCATGTCTATCCTGGGAATCTGATCTTTCCATTCCATCTAGAAATGGGTATAGCCCTTTGGTAGTGGGCAGGCTGATACTCTTCCACATACAGCATGGCATATTGTATCAGTGGTGGACTCTGTTAGAGTGCCGAGCAATAGTTGTGCCATATCAGTAGATTGCATTGGTGCCTGGGTCTGCTCTTGGAGGGACACCTGACGAGCAGGGGCGTGTTACAGGACGATTGAATGCAGTGCAAGCTGTTCAAGCAACACAGCAGTAGCCGTCGACTAAATCCAAAGCGGTTGTGGCAAGCTAGCCGCTGGAGCCGCCGAGAATTGAAACGCGTCAGGAGCCGCCGAAAATCAAAAGCTGCAGGAGCCGCCAACGATAAAACACCAAAGTGGCCGTTGCCGCTTGCAAAACGAACGCGGCAGGAGCCGCCATTGCCTAAACTCCAAGGCGGCCATTACCGCCTGTAAAACAAACGCGGCAGGAGCTGCCAACGATAAAACATCATAGCGGCCGTTGCCGCTTGCAAAAACGAACTTGTAAAACGTACGCGGCAGGAGCCGCCCAAAGACAAGTTCCCTCGTGGTCTTTGCTGTTCTGTGCATTGTGGGATTTGTAGTGTTGGAGCCCTGTTGAGTGTAGCGGCGAGCAAGATCCAGTGACCAGTGAGCAGTGACCCACGAACAGACGAGGAGACAAGGAGACGCGGCGGCAAGGAGGTGGCGAAACCGGTGTGCAGCTCCGACCAGGCGGGACCTGGCAACCTCAGCCCGGAGCCCAGCGCCCAGGACACAGGACACAGCACTCAGCACTGAGCACCAATCGGTGAGCGATGAGCGGGGGTAAACGGGGAAAGACCCGTGGGCGCAGGTGCCTCGCGCGTAGGTGCTGCGAACTTGAAAGCCGCGAGAGCTACGGGCGGCACTGGTGCAGGTAGGAGTGCACAGGAGGGTTGCAGGAGTGGCTTTTGGGAGCTGCCCGGAGCCGAGGACGTTGCTGAGGATGTTGCCGCTGGTGTTGTAGACACTGTGGAAAGTACTATTGTTTTAATCCAGAGCCCTGAGACCTTTGCCGATAGCCCCATTAAAGAACCAAAACTGGCTAAAGAACTAACCTGAGAGTGGCTCAGAAAGGCTAATTAGCCATCAGGAAAAACCTACCAACCTCTAAGAAGGCACAAGGCATAAGGACATTTAAAAGGACTAAACCAGTATCATTAGATTATCGGTGCCGGGTCCTGGCTGGGGGTTGCCGATAGCGCCCTTTGAGAGTAGCAGGGTTTGTGTTGGTTGTGGAAAGTGGTTATTGGAAAAATAACTAAACCAGTAGCAAAGTAGCAAATACCAACACCAACGCCAACAACATCAATAACCCAAAGAAAGGGTTAGCTACTAGAAAATGCGTTCTGGCAAAGAGAGAACAGTGGGCTCCCCCAAGAAACGAGCTCGTAGAAATCAAGCACTCAACTCGTAAAAAAAGATCAGTGTTAAGGCGCAAACAAAGGGATCGACTCAGTCACTAATTTCACCTATAGCAAGAATGTTTGAGAGATCGACAAAAATCCCACAGAAATTTGACTTTATGAAAGATCCTACCACTGCACTTATGACTATGCAAGCGGAGCAAGAATTGAAATCTTTACAGTCCCCACTCAAACCAATAAATGGTACGAAAGGGGGTTTGGATCTAAAAATTGAAGTGGGAGCAGACCTGGACGCGAAACCTAATGAAAACTCAGAGGGATTAGATCTACGACTGGATCTATGACCGGAATATCCACTATATAAAATATTTGCGCAGGAGAAGAAAAGTGGAACAATGGAAAGTTCAGAGGCCCATAGTCACCCTAACAATATACAGGCAGCCAATAATGAACCTGCTCTAATACCCGTAGAGGCCAATGTGGTCATAAAAAAGAATCAGGCTCAACCACATAAAGAATCGTTACTTAACCCAGAGTGCCAAAATGCCCTGGACGAAAAAAAAGTGTTATCAATTATTGGGAAATTATCATAAAAACGAAAAAGGACAACCCATAGTGGAAAACTATGATCCACAAGAGGCAATTCAGCAGGAAAATATTTTTCATATACAGACCGTAGAAAATACAAATACAACTACTGAAACAGCAGGCAATATACATCCATCAGTTATATATGGTCTAGCAACAAAAATAAACTATTACCAACAAAGCGTCCCGCATCCATAAAGGAAAGCGCTCCTATCAAATGGAGACTTTTATCTCCAAAACATGCATTGTCAATTACACATAAAGATATTCTTGATATTAAAAGAAACGATGAAGATAACAACACCACTACAAATACCTATCAACTAAATCTCAATCATAATGCAAAGCAAACAGAAAAAAAGGATGCTGGATCAATATGGGATATACATTATCAAACTTCAGTATTAACTTTGGAAGCCTTAGCCGCACATTCAAATAAAATGGACATTCAAATAGACATGTGGGTCTCATGGCCAACACAGTTGCAGGAATCGAGATCAAATTATCCGACCTAAACAACCTAATAATAAAAGCACAAAAGGAAAAAACGCCAACTTGCATAGAAACATGTGCACCAATGATAAACAAACTAGTACTCATACCGGAAGTTGTAAATACAATACTGGAGGACGCTAAAGAAGCTACTCAAAAAAAGAAAGCGGGAAATAGTAAGGAGGATGGACACCAAATTAATAAAAAAACAACCTCGGAAAACAAACAGGAGGAACTGACAAAATTGTCTATTGAACACAGTAAAATGACAAACGTGATTAATCAAGCGAAAATAATTTATGACATGAGTGAAAATAAAGTAAGAAAAAAATCGGGAGATTCTTCAAATAAACAGGATATAGAAGAGGAAGACTTGAGAGCTTTTGAACTAACAAAAAGACAAAAAAAGAAACTGAGGAAAGCAAGAAACAGGGTAAAAAAGAAAAGCTTTACGCATCCAGAAAAAGAATTAACTAAACCTTTTAAAGAAACAGAAAGAACTCCAGAACTCAAATATTGTGAAACTACAAATTCTTTAGATCAAATGAGAAAAAAGAACAAAACATCTAGCAGAGGGGTCAACGTGATGCCCAAAACAAAAGTGGCAAAAAACGCTGAAGGAGAGGAGAAATACTATGACATCTTCTCTAAACCAGCCGCAACCAGTTCCAAACAAAGAAAGACCGAAAGAAACATCACTAGTTTAACTGAAACTTCCGACTTAACCATCGGTCCAAGTGATGTCAAGCAAAATATAGAAAAGGCAGCACAAACAACAAACAAAATTAATGCTAACGGCTGTATAATAAATGATCTCACTCTTCCAGGAATTCAAAGCAACGAAATCCAGAGTATGACTGAGGGAAATAGAGTAAGGCTGTCACAGGAGTTAGGACCCATATTGTCTAATGAAAATGACGCACAGAGGCACATGCATCCAATGGACCAAATTCCGAATGACTGGCACGAAAAAAACTCGCCCAGTCAACCCATAACTTGTAACATACAAGATGTTCTCCCCGAATGGAAAGGAATGGGGAATACTGGACTAACACCAAGCTGCCCCATAAGGAAATAAATAACTGATGGTTTGACTTATGAAAACACACAAGATAATTTACTTATTGTAAAAAGAGGTCTGAGCAGGCAGATTACCTTCACAGAAAACGGAAAAAAAGGGAAAATATAAGTGATGTAATGCCACATAAAAAAAGGACCGTACAATTAGTCCTTAAGCCATTATATGAATCAAGAGGACCTCATGACATTCTTAATGTTATAGGTCTTTGTATAGCGCACGGCTGCCCCAGCAAAGGGCCGTCCCGGCGCTTTCTACCAGCGGAGGAGAAAGGCCACTGCAGATGGAGCGTGCAATGACAGAACAGTTTAACAAAAGAGATGAATTTTGATGGCTTTCCTAAAGGATAACAAATTGCTCAAGCCGCGAATCTGTGGTGGCAAAGCATTCCAGAGTTTGGCCGCAAGGTACCGAAAGGAGCGGCCCCCCATCTGGGCTAACTTGATGCGGGGGACAACTGCCAAATTCTGACCCTCTGAGCGCAAAGTGCACCGGGGGACATATGCTGTAAGGAGAGGACTTAGCATAGGTGGAGAGGCCATTTTCAAGATTTTACAAGCGAGGCACAAGGTCTTAAAGTGGATCCTCTTTTCAACCGGAAGCCAGTGAAGTTTCATTAGGGCATTGGTCACAGACTGATGACGGGGAAGGCCAGTCAGTGCTCTGGCTGCAGCATTCTGGACTCGCTGCAGTCTTGTTTTCTCCGCTAGGTTTTCCCCTAACAACAGGGAGCTTACGTAGTCCAGCCTCGAAAGAATGGCTGATTGTACTACCAACTGTCGTGTTTGATGGTCGAAGAACTTTAGGATGGGCTTAAGATTCCGCAAAATCCCAAAGCATATAGCAGCGACTTTTTTTGTCTGATGGGTGAAGTTCAGGGAAGCATCTATCCATACTCCAAGGTTTTTAACACAGCTTTTTGGCTCGGGTGGTTGGCTAAGTGTCTCCGGCCACCACTTGTCACCCCAGTCTGATGTGTCTTTCCCCACCAACAGGACCTCCGTCTTCCCGGCATTAAGCTGGAGATAGTTTGAAGTCATCCAGCTGGTAATGTCGGCTAGGGTCTGTTTGAAATTCTGCGCACTCAGCCCACTCTCGTCCTTCAATGTAACCACTAGCTGGGTGTCATCAGCATAGGATACTAATACCAGCCCATGTTTTCTGGTCACCTCCGCTAGTGGTTGGACGTAGATATTAAATAGAGTGGGGCTGAGTGCAGAGCCCTGGGGCACTCTTTGCTTGATGGGGTACTCTTTAGAGAGAAACGGCGGGGTAGAGACCCTGAAGGATCTCCCAGATAGAAATGCCTTCAGCCAGTTTAGGGCCTGTCCAGAGATTCCTGCCTCCTCAAGCCTGTACAACAGCACCTCGTGTGAGACCGTATCGAAAGCAGCACTAAGATCCAAAAGGATCAATGCTGCTGTTCCGCCGGAATCCAATATGATCCGGAGATGTTCCATCACACTCAGAAGAGCTGTTTCGGTGCTGTGTCCGGCACGGAATCCGTGTTGAGACCTGTCTAGAATGGAATTAGACACCAGGAATTCCGTCAGGATGGTGTTGACGTGGGACTCCGCCACATTGGCTGGCCATGGGAGCAAAGAGATGGGCCTAAAGTTTTCGGGTAAGCTTGGATCTAATGAGGGTTTTTTTATGATGGGAGAGACCCATGCTTGTTTCCATTTGGAAGGGATGTTAGCGGTGGAAAAGGACGTGTTTATAATGTCTCGGAGAGGACCAAGTACTATCCTATCGGCTTCTCTAAATTGAGCTGGTTTAAGAGGATCTGCTGGTGAGCCTGACTTAATTTTGTTACAGAGCTTCAAACATTCTTCCTGACTGAGCGCAGGTATGTTGATAAGTTTGGGCCTGTTCATAGTAACTGAAGGTGTGAGGTGTGATGAATTAGGAAAGGCCTGATATATTTTCTGGATTTTGTCCATAAAAAAAGATGCCAGATTTTCACAAAGTATGGGAGAAGTATTAGGATTATGTACCGCTCTTTTGGTGCTAAGCTCTTTTAGTATTCTGAAAATGGTTTTCGAAACATTCTGGTTGTTACTAATCTCTGACACATAATATGCGGCTCGGGTTCTGCAAATGCTACGGTAATACCTTTTATGTGCCTGGACATAAAGGATTTTAAGCAAAGGATCATAATCTCTTCTCCATTTGCGCTCCGCGATTTTGCACTCCTTCTTAAGTAGGGTAAGCTCTTCATTGTACCATGGGCTAGATTCCTGTGAACGCGCCCTGATCCACTTAGCTGGTATTAGCGTGTCGAGGGCCTGGTTACGCCAGTCACAGAAACTTTCGTACCCTTCTTCGGGGTTTTCATTGGTTTTAGGAGGGTCGGCTATAAGGAGTGTGTGAAACTCTTCTAAGCGGAGCTTTCTCCAAGGCCATTTAAACACCTGCTGGGCAGGTCTAGCATTAAGAGTGTCCCTCATGGACACTGTCATAATTACCAATGAATGGTCATAGAGATAGGTACCTCTCCTTTCGCCTCACACATATTCGAAAAGATAGGATCCAAGAGGTGACCACCTCTATGTGTACGGCTGCTGACGAGCTGACTAAGCTGGAAAGCGGCTAGATCATCCAACAGGGTCTTAATTTTACTGTCTGTTGTGAGATAAAAATGAATATTTAAGTCGCCCACTATATTAAAGTTAGCAGTTCCAGTAACCAGAGAACACACATTTTCAAGAAGTGATTGAGTGAAAGTCATATCTGGTCCTGGGGGCCTGTATATCAAGATGCCCACAAAAGTGAATTGGGGGTTGACCTTGACACTATAACGGGCACATTCTCTACCTTCAATGTCTAGTTTAGAAAATAGGCAGATGTATTAGGACTTAACAATCGTCGCTATCCCGCCACCTCTAGTTTGTCTATTAAGAGTATAGGTAGAATAGCCTACAGGGGTGGCTAGATTGATGACCGACTCCATATCATCTTGAAGCCATGTTTCCGTCAAGAATAGTATAACTAAGGCCTGGCTGGTAAGTAGTTCCTGCACCTCCATATGGTGTTTTTGTACGGATCTTATGTTAAGCTGACCCACCCTAAATTGTTGCGGCTTAGGATTTACGAGGGACGGTGATGCTGAGGGGTTGAAAAGCGAAAACCCGCATGGGCATTTCAGGCAGCCCTTCCTACGCGCAAAGGAGAGTTTTTTACATGTCTCACCTGTACAATTGAGGGTCAATAAATCCCGTCTAGAATAGGTTATACTAGACCTCGTGAGTTCGTCGGGCTTCTCGGCGGAGGCGGCGTGCTGGCGCAGACGGGCGCAGACGGGCAGGACTCTGGCACGACTCCGGCACAGGTCCGGCGCGTCCGCTGCTCGCGTCCGCTACGCGGAGACATAACCGCCCCTTTTATGTGAAGCTAGAGTGCGTCGGAGCACTTGGACACACCCAATATGTCCGCCGTTCCTCTGCGCCTACCGGGACCGAGCTGCTCAGCGTCTGTGATCAGCTGAGAGTGGCCCAGGCAGCGAGAGGATAGCAAAAGTCCCTACAAGTAATGTGCTTTTTCAAATAAAGCTAACGTGGCAAGTAGCATCCAATTTAAAAACACTTAGAACAGTTCACTCCTAGTAAAAGCTTAATAAATCAAGCAATAATAGCAATAATGGCTAATGACAGTACGTTAGAGAAATGCTCAGGAGAGAAAGTGATACAAGAAGGACCTCTCGGCATCCGCCTCAAGAGGGTGAAAATCTCACTATGTAGTTAAGCGCCGGGCTCTGTGATGCCCCTTTTATGGGAAGCAAGAGCGCGTCAGAGCGCTTGGACACACCCAATATGTTCGCCGTTCCTCTGTGCCTACCGGGACCGAGCTGCTCAGCGTCTGTGATCAGCTGAGAGTGGCCCAGCAGCGAGAGGATAGCGAAAGTCCCTACAAGTAATGTGCTTTTTCAAATCAAGCTAACGTGGCAAGTAGCATCCAATTTAAAAACACTTAGAACAGTTCACTCCTAGTAAAAGCTTATTAAATCAAGCAATAATAGCAATAATGGCTAATGACACGACGTTAGAGAAATGCTCAGGAGAGAAAGTGATACAAGAAGGACCTCTCGGCATCCGCCTCAAGAGGGATGAAAATCTCACTATGTAGTATGTAGTAATAGAGGAAACATCCTCCGACTAATGAAAAATCTACCAACTCTTGCAAGAATAACAACAGAAGACATTGAAACAGTGGGCTTTCAGGCAAATCCTGATGGCACACTGCCATTAACACTGATAACAGTACCCACCGGGTCAATAGCGGATTCTATTCTGAAAGAGCATGGATGCTTTCGTGATTGGAGTATATTGATTAGTCAACTCCCGCCAATAGTCTATCCAACACCCCTTTTAAACACCGGAAGCAATACAAAAAAACCTCAGTCCAGTGAAAGGAACCCAGTTTTCTCCATATTAAAAAATCCCTTGGGAAAATCAAACTATGAAGTTAGATTCTGTTCGATACCATTAGAGAAAGAGAGCACAAAAGAGGCAAATAAACATTGGATTATGGAATCCCTCCATGGAACAAAGGATAACTGACAAGAGCAAGTGCAAGAAAAGACCACGCCCCTTCACAAAATGGAAGATATGCTCATGGAATATAAACAGGATCTGTGGACAATGGAAGGAAGCTAAAATCCAAGGATTTTCAACTGAAACTCAAATAATATTACTCCAGGAAACTTGGTCAATAGACCCATTTATGTTGAAACATCACACGGGATACTTTGAACCTGCTGTTAAACATCACAAATTTGGACGCCCTTGTGGAGGGTTAGCAATATTTGTATCAAACGACCTAGAAGCAAAACATGAGTTAATCCATACGAATAACTCAAACCTACTCGCATTAAAAATTTGCTACAAAGCTTGTAAAAGTATGCCTTACAAAACCTTGACTCTCGTAAATGTATACTTACCACCAAAACGGACCTTAAAGGACTCCTGAGGCAGAAGCCGGGAGTGTAGGAATATTGATTTTAAAATTAAAACTGTTTTTGCTTCATTTGCGCCGATATTCACAGCAACATTGAAAATTTACTTTACCTTTTAAATTCACCTCACACGACTGCCAATTACCGTTTTCTTACCGCTAAAGCCCTTTGAAACGTCAGGAAGCCAATTTTCGGGCTCCTGGTGACTAGTGCCCTCACTCCCTTCAGACGCAGACTTTGGGCGCCATATTGGGAGAGAGCAAGGACAGCGCTATAGTGTCTGGGCGATGTGGGCCCAGACACTATAAAAGAGCATTCTACATTTGGTCCAATACTTTGCTCAAGGACTCCTGAGGCGAAAGCCGGGAGTGTAGGAATATTGATTTTAAAATTAAAACTGTTTTTGCTTCATTTTTGCGTCGATATTCACAGCAACATTAAAAATGTACTTTACCTTTTAAATTCACCTCACACGACCGCCAATTACCGTTTTCTTACCGCTAAAGCCCTTTGAAACGTCAGGAAGCTGATTTTCGGGCTCCTGGTGACTAGTGCCCTCACTCCCTTCAGACGCAGACTTCGGGCGCCATATTGGGTGAGAGCAAGGACAGCGCTCTAGTGTCTGGGCGATTTGGGCCCAGACACTATAAAAGAGCATTCTACATTTGGCCCATTACTTTGCTCAAGGACTCCTGAGGCGGAAGCCGGGAGTGTAGGAATATTGATTTTAAAATTAAAACTGTTTTTGCTTCATTTGCGCCGATATTCACAGCAACATTGAAAATTTACTTTACCTTTTAAATTCACCTCACACGACTGCCAATTACCGTTTTCTTACCGCTAAAGCCCTTTGAAACGTCAGGAAGCCAATTTTCGGGCTCCTGGTGACTAGTGCCCTCACTCCCTTCAGACGCAGACTTCGGGCGCCATATTGGGAGAGAGCAAGGACAGCGCTCTAGTGTCTGGGCGATGTGGGCCCAGACACTATAAAAGAGCATTCTACATTTGGTCCAATACTTTGCTCAAGGACTCCTGAGGCGGAAGCCGGGAGTGTAGGAATATTGATTTTAAAATTAAAACTGTTTTTGCTTAATTTTTGCGTCGATATTCACAGCAACATTGAAAATGTACTTTACCTTTTAAATTCACCTCACACGACCGCCAAGTACCGTTTTCTTACCGCTAAAGCCCTTTGAAACGTCAGGAAGCTGATTTTCGGGCTTCTGGTGACTAGTGCCCTCACTCCCTTCAGACGCAGACTTCGGGCGCCATATTGGGAGAGCGCAAGGACAGCGCTCTAGTGTCTGGGCGATTTGGGCCCAGACACTATAAAATGAACACCCTTTCCCGTACGCGCAGCGGGCGGGCCCAGCAGGCGCGCCAGAGGCAAGCCCGTCTGTGCCCGTCCGTGGCTGACCGGGTACAGGGGCACAAATCCCTGCTCAATCTCCCCTAGACACTCTGAAAAGGATAACATACACTAAAGAGCAGCTGGAAAGCCTGTGTCCTCCCATCAGGAAAGTATGCCAACACTCATGGAAGGCCGAAATGATGCCTCTAAGATGTATGACCTGCCTTCAATACTCTAAAAGTAACAACGACAACAAACATAACATGAAACCTTTAACAATGCTTCAGATTAATTGTCGTTCGTTACGAAAACACTAATTTGAAATATTTGATATACTAACAGAACAGCAACCAGAAGTCGTTTTCTTAACAGAGACATGGCTTGATGAAGAGTCCATCCCAGATATTTTAGAGGCCCTACCCAATAGCTATGGCATACTAAGATTTAACCGAGAAAAACAAAGAGGCGGGGGCATTGCCATCATTCACAAACTCGAATTAATATGCACTTTAGAAAAGGTCATGATCAAAGATAGTGAAGCCGCCTTTTTCGCAATTAAATATAGACCTAATATCACCTACAATGGCTATTTAATCTATCGCCCACCTGGAGGGCCAACAAATTTTATAGAAAGTTTGACAGACAATTACTCAATCTGCTCTACGCTATAATAAATTACTTATTCTAGGAGACCTAAATCTCCACTTTGAAGACGAAAATAATAATGATGCCCAGGGACTCCTTGTATCTCTAGAAATGCTTAAACTCAAATTACAATCCTTAAAACCTACTCATAAGGCGGGTCATTTACTTGACCCGATCTTTGCCAACTGGGAGGGAGTGTTGGTCCAACCACCTATCCAGGTAAAATGGTCCGACCGTTTCTTGATTAAAATTACTATTCCCGGAGAAAATAAACATATTCAACAAACTACGCAGATAACATCTAAGCGCAGGCAATGGAGGAAACTCAAACAAACTGATCTAGAACTTGCTCTCAAGACAAACTGCCCCCTTCTGAAAGATAATATAGAGGAAGCGTGGACAGACTATGAGAATTGGCTCACAAAAGCACTTGATAATACTATACCTTGGACCACTAAAACACCTGTAAGACGTCTTAAATCAGCACAATGGTTTGATACTGAGCTAAAAGTTGCTAAAACTAAATGTAAAAAGCTAGAGCGTATCTGGCGTAATAAATAGGATGAAACAGCCAAACGTGAATACAAAATTAGTATAAAAAACTATCATAAAACGATTAGAATAGCTCAAAGAAACTTCTTTAGTAGAAGAATTGAATCAGCTGATAATTCTACTAAAGAACTCTTTGTCATTTATAAAGAGCTTACCTCAGCTGATAGGACGACAGCCCCAGATACCCATTCTACAGCAACTTGCGAAGCAATAGCGGATTTTTTCGTCCTAAAAGTAGAGAATATCTACAAAACTTTTCCGAAGATAATGGATGATATGAGTATCAATCATGCTATTAATGAAGAACCCATCGATATCAACCATCTAAGCCACTTCTCTGTGCCGGATAATACGGAAATGCTAAGAATCATCCGCAGCATACAATCAGGTTCTCCTAACGATGTAGCTCGCCTTAAGATCTTTAAGAACCAGGCTGGGCTGAGCTACTGGTAGATCACATAAGCCATATGGCCAAACTATCGTTTCATTTTTTTTTTTTTTGTAAATTTTTTTTTATTAAAGTATTTTGCAGTTATATACAAGGCACGGCATCATTGATACAGAAAGGACGAGGGAAAAAGTATATACAAAACATTCAGAGACCAAACTAAAAACCAATCAATAAATCATCAACAGGCGAGGTAGATATTACAAGAAGCAAATTAGAACACAAAAATAGCATAAATTAGGGCATAATGTACTTTCATATTGTGTGACATTGATATTGTAATTACATCGAGTTATTATTTCCTTATCTTTAGGCAAGCCTACATTTCATACAATTATTCCTCCTTCCATCGTGTTATGGGATCCCATATTATCTTACCTAACTTCCTTCCTCTTTTTCCCTTCCTTGCATATATCTCTTTCTCCACTTTATGTGTTATTAGTAACTTAGCCAACCATTTGTGAAAGGTAGGTGGTACAGGATCTATCCATGCAGAGGCTATACATAATCTCATGATAGACATAGCGACAAACAAAAATTCCCTCCCACAAAAAGGCCGTACATCCTCAACATTGACTCCTAGTAGAATAGTTCCAGGGGTTAATACAATTTCAGTTTCTAAAATTTTGTTTATAAAGCATTCGATTTCTTTTTTAAATAAATCTAGACGGGGGCATAGAGCAAATACATGTTGCAAATTAGCATCCGAACTTCCACACCTATAGCATGTAATGCCCGCTAAACCTCCCCATTGTGCTATTTTAGCCGGTGTATAATACAAATGATAGAGTGTTTTATAATGTTGAGCCTGTAATGGTGCTGAGCATAGTAATGAATTCCCCTTTTCTAAGGAGATACCAAAACTTTCAGAGCTGATTTTAAGATTATCCTTCCATTTTTCGCTCCATTTTTGGTGGTCGTCTTGTTTTACTTTAATCAGTTCAGCATATAATCTTTTGATTGTGCAATCCTGCCCCCTTTGAATAATTTCCATAATAGCGTTACGCCTAAATCCCAAATCGCCACCTTTTTTATTCAGGAGAAAACTCCTAATTTGGAGATATTTAAAAAATTGCTTAGTTTCTAAGTTGAATCTGTCTTGTAGATCTTTAAATTGGAGAACACCCTGATCCCCTTTTATATCTCCAATAGTTCTGATTCCCCTGTTTTCCCACTCTGCAATTATAGGTCCCGAAAAGATATCTTGTGGGAGGGTTGGATTGTGTAACAGTCTTGTGTATGAATTATATTTTCCTAGACCAATTTTTTTAGCAAAACTTTTCCAAATTTCAAATGCTGCAATTATAGTCTTAAACTTTGTCCTCTTATAATAACTAGCCTCTGTAAATTTCAGGAGACCATCCTTCGCTTCCATTCCCAAGGTTAATCCAAAAATTGCTAATGATCCGAATTTACTCCACTCCTCTAATCCACAGCACTGTTCACCTCCCATTAAACCAGTCATGTTCTGTAAAGCCGCCGCACAATAATAAGATTTTAAATCTGGGACTCCCCAGCCTCCCCTGTCTCTCGGCAATGTCATATATCTGAGGGCCCTTCTCGTTTTCCCTTTTGCCCAGATAAATCTATTTAGTATACTCTCAAGTTTTTTAAATATTTTATTGTCAAAAAATAGCGGTATTGCCCTAAATAAATATAAAATTTTTGGAAGAATAATCATTTTTACTATATTAGACCTTCCCACTATTGACAGGTGCAAATTATCCCATCTATCCAAGTCTTTCTCCACTTTCTTGATTAAAGGGGTAATATTCCTTTCCACTAAGACATCCAGATCTGACATTATGATAACCCCTAAATACATGCCTTCTTGCACCACTCGATTATCTAGACATGGGGTATATGAGTTTTTTATTATCTGCGTTTTTGAAGTATTTACTTTATATCCCGATATCTTTCCAAATTTCAACGCCTCAAGTTCAAGATGTTCTATGGTTTCAGATGGATTTGGAGAGATAACAGCAATGTCATCTGCATAGGCTAAGATTTTACACTGCCCAATGACTGTTGTTACCGGAGTTATCATCTCAGATGCCTCTATTCTGCGTATAAATGGGTCCATATATATGGCAAACAATAAAGGTGAGCAAGGGCACCCCTGTCTAGTCCCTCTTTTTATATGGAATTGACCTGTGTTTCCACCATTCACTCGTATAGTCCCTACTGGTTCTAAGTAAAGAGTTTGTAAAGCTTTAATAAAGCCTTGTTTTATTCCTGTTCTAGCTAAAGCATACCAGAGGTAGCCCCAGGAGACCCGATCGAATGCTTTTTCTGCATCAAGTAACATCACTGCAATCGGGTCTCCTGTGACTGACGATACATCAAATAACGTTATTGCTTTCCGTATATGGTGGGTGGTGCCTCTCCCTGGTATAAAACCGTGTTGGCAACTACTGACAATTTTATCTATAACTTTTGCCAGCCTTGATGCCAATACTTTAGAGAAGACTTTTACGTCCGCATTAAGTAGAGTTATAGGCCTATACGAGCCTGGTTCTTCCGGATTTTTACCTTTTTTTAATATTACAACCACCTCTGCGCCCCTCCATGATTTAGGTGCTATTTTGCCCAACTGTGCTCCTTGCATCACCTTTATCATTTCTTCTCTCAGACAATCCCAAAATACTTTATAGAATTCTATAGGTATCTGATCAGGGCCTGCTGCTTTACCAGAAGGTAGGTTCCATATTGCCTCCTTAATTTCTTCTGACTGTAGCTCTCCCTCTAACCCATCTGCTTCCTCCTCCTCTATTAGGTCTATAGGAGTCTCTCGGAGATACTCCATCCTTTCTTCATTGTCTTTTATAGGGTCACGACCCTGTAATTAGTCGTCGTATAACTTCTCATAAAATATCCTAAAGACTTCTCTTATTTTATTCGAGTCTGAATGAACCGTACCCGAAGTATCCCTGATTTCCCTCACTATGCCTGCAGCTTCTTGTTGACGTGTTCGAGTAGCCAGTATCCTGCCTACTGACTCGCTCAACTCATAGCACTTCTCCCTTTTAGTGTTATAAATTTTCGCTGCCTTACTAGCAATTTCGCCCTCTGCCTCACCTTTAGCTATCGTTTCAAACGAGCCACATACCACAAGATTGGAAAACAGCTCAGGTCATTCCTATTAAAAAAAAGGCTAGTCTCAGCATCTCCCAATTGGACAACTATCGTCCCATATCGCTTCTACCATTCTGTGCGAAGGTAATAAAAAAGATAGTCTATGTCTAATTGATAAAACATCTAGAAGAAGGACACCATTTCCATCCCTCGCAGCCAGGATTCAGAACTTATCACTCTACTGAATCAGCCCTTCTCTTCTCTACGGAGCTACTAAGGAGTAGAGTAGATGAGGGAATGACATCCGCGCTCCTTTTATTAGATCTGAGCGCGGCATTTGATACCGTCTCCCATCCCATACTACTATCACGTCTCAGCGAAGCTGGAATTAACGGCCCAGCTTATGAATGGATGCAAACATTCTTAGCTAATAGACAATTCCAAATCAACTGCCCCCCGTTTAAATCTGAAGTCCGAGCACTCAGGCATGGGGTGCCGCAGGGCTCAATCATGAGCCCTACATTATTCAATCTTTACATGGCCCCCCTGGCCGGGATAGTTGAGGCATATGGGGTCGAGATAGTGTCATACGCAGATGACACCCAGTTAGTGTTGGCACTGTGTCAGGTTCCCTGGGACGCGGCGCGTCTCCCCGGGATACGACAGCTGAATCAGCCGCAGAACCCGGCATCAGGGGCGGACAGGAAACCACAAGGACCAGCATGCCTGGCGCGAACAGCGCGCACACGGAAATGCGTTCTTAAGACGCTGAGGACGACGGGAACGCTGTCGGATATTCGGATTCTTGCTGGCCGTTGTGTTTTTCCTGCTGTTCTCTTGATTTCCAAGGAAGCCGAACCTCGCTGTTAACCGAAGGAAGCGGACCCGATGTTCTGGTGACAGGACCGCGTAAAAGGTAGGTGAGCGGCTGCTCGTTCTGTTTCAACTCGTAAGGAGTCTGGGTCGAGCGTTGGTTTCTACTCTCCCTGGACGGATTGTGAGACAGAGACGCACACCAAGGGAGGTGATTGCCGCGTCTCTGTTTGGGCTTCCAGTACAACCAGACCCATCGGTAGAGTGCCCGGCTGGGCGTTCCCGAGTGGTGTGTCTTCTCAGCGCATAGACGCCGTTACACGTGCTGTCTAATCAGCTAACATTCCCTGCCCCATCAGTCGTAATCGAACGGCATTTTCGGCCGTTACTTAGCACGGTGTCCTCTGTTGGAGTAACACCGGGACCGGTGTTTCTGCAGAGGACGGTTGGACCTTGGCCCTCCTAGGACCAGGGCAACGACTGATGGGTATTGTATAGTTTTCGTTACTTTCTTTTCTGATGTTGGATGGGACATTTACATCCTAGCGAGACAGTTTATCGCTCATTCTTCATTTCCTTTGCCTTTATGTCTATTGTGTGCATTAAACTGTAACCTATTGGCAGAACCTACACCTTGTTGTTGCAGTGGGATTATTACAGTCTCCCCGATCCCAAGATCTTAGGGAGATTACACACTGTCTCGACCACCCGATGAAGCCTAAACTAGCTTCTCGGCATGCCTCAGCGACCTAGCTAGATGGATGAATACCAACTGTTTATGCCTCAACGCAAATAAAACAGAGCTTCTTGTGTTGGGGAAAAATCCATCCATCTGGTCGTCTGCATGGTGGCCACCTGAACTTGGCGCCATACCAAAGCCCTCGGAACAGGTGAAAAATCTAGGAGTTAGATTAGACTCTACTCTATCCCTCGAACACCACACTAGGGGGATTGCTGGCAAATGCTACGGAATCCTCAAAACCTTACGTAAAACTCTGGATTCCCTTCCCACCACAAATAGGAAAACCCTGATTCATGCTCTAGTAACTCTAGTAACTCCCCATCTAGACTATAGCAACTCATTGTATGTGGGTTTGAGTAAAAACGGTCTCCAGCGTTTACAATGCGTCCAAAACGCAGCTGCCCGCCTGGCACTTAATTTATCAAGAAGATCATCAGGGAAAAGTGCCCTAGCCACACTTCACTGGCTCCCTATACGTGAGCGCATTACATTTAAAACAATGTGTATGACGCATCGAATCGCCCAAGGAAAAGGGCCAAAATACCTTCAGAATTTACTGACCAAATATCAACCCAGCCGATTTTTAAGATCTCAAGGATGTATGCTCTTCCAGGTGCCCAGAATTCACCGGGCACGCATGGGCGGTAGATCCTTTAAATACCTGGCCAGCAAACAATGGAATGCACTACCCTTGGAGCTCAGAATGGAACCTTCAGAAAAAAAAAATCGTCAAAAATTAAAAACTCACTTATTCCCGAAGGTATGAGCCTCTTCTTTTGATCCCTCTATAATACTTCCCCCCTAACTTTTGGAATATCCACTCAGTCCTTGTTCAAAAAGCGCGGGGACACACTGTTTCCTAGTGTAACCAGGCGCTATATAAAAGGCTTTTATTATTATTATTATTATTAAAGAAAGAGCTGATTGCTGCCCTAAATGATCTTTTATTGGAACAAATTTTGGAAGACCCTCTGGCAGATTATATTGTAACAGGGGACTTCAATACAAACTTGCTAATGCCTATGGTACGGAGCAACTTTGTTCAATCGCAAAACCATCAATGGGCAATCCCTGACCCAATAACGGGACCTAAAACCGATATTCGTCAAAATAAAATAGGGATAAACTTGGTGAAGGATATGGAAGCGCTGGGCCTTAGAATATTGAATGGTAGATTTCGAACGGACTCTCCACCGGCTTGCTCATTTCATTCTAAAAATGGTACTTCATGAATTGACTATACGCTGACGTCTTTATCTACCTTTAATAAGGTGACATCTTATACCTTGAATAAAGTTATGGACAGTGATCATTGCCAGCAAATTATTGTGATAAATATATTGTGCCCACAATCTGAGACCGTCCAGTCAACCCCTGGTGAGATCAGTACCATTAATTACAAGAAACTTATATGGAAACCCGAAAATACGGATGAGATCACCGGATGGGCAAAAAAGCTAGTGATAGAAACCATGGATGAAGAAACAAGCATAGACCTCATGGAACGATGGGAAAATTTCACCCACAAAGTAGTCACTGATAATGTTAAAACAACAGGAACACAAAGAAGGAAAGGTGTGACCAGCAATAAAAGAGAAGGCAGAGAAAATTACATCTTTCTTCCATATGCTGTAAGGAAACTCAGATGTACACGAAATCGGCTGAGAAGACAACTAATGAAGTCGCCATACAACAATGAATTAGCTGCTTTACTGAGAAATACAAACTCCAGATTAAATACATTGATTTGGAATGAAAAAAGCAAAGCCAGACAAGATCTCTGGACAAAAATATTCCATGCAAGTACATTGGCAAATTCAAGGGAGTTCTGGAGACTAATTAACGGCCTAGCTCGACCAAATAAACACGGATTTGGAACCAGTCTATCCGAAGAAGAATGGGTGACGTTTCTTAAAGCACATCTAAATCCAAACCAACCGTCTTTGATACAACGCACGGTCGACCCAAGTACCACAAAAGTTGACAAAGAAGTGGACAGTGAGATCCTAATAACTAACAGTCAAGTGGCAAGCCTGATAAAAAAGCAAAAAGACGGCGCCCCCGGGCCAAATGGCATTCCTTTTGCACTTTTCAAAGAAGCGCCTGACTTCTGCTCAAGCTATTTAACAGATGTTTTTAATGAAGTGGTCCAGCGGGAACAAATCCGGAAATCATGGAAAGGATCACTTATAACCCCTATATTTAAGAAAGGAAACTGGCAACAACCAGAAAATTATCGCTTAATTACCTTACAGGACACGGATGCAAAGCTGTTTGCTGGAATTTTATCGGCCAAACTAACTGACTGGGCAAAAGAGAATCAGGTATTACCCCCAAATCAAACAGGTTTCGTCAAAGGCCTCGTTACGACCACAAATCTTTTAACATTAACAATATTAATTGAAAAAGCAATTCTAGCTAAACAACCCTTATATTTGTGTTTCGTAGATTTTAAATCTGCCTTCGATTGTGTTGACAGAGAACTTTTATGGGTCAAACTAACAAAACAAGGTATATCCGAAAACCTACTAAAGATGATTAAGAACACACGCATATAAATGGATCCTGCAAGGAAAAAACTTGGAGCGAGTAGCTGACTATAAGTACTTGGGAGTAACTTTCAACGATAACGCCAAGTTCGAGATTCAAAAACTCGACATTAAAAGGAAAGCAAACTCCCTCATCGGTGCACTTAGATCAATCTAGAGAACCATTGGAGACTTGTCTTATTGCCCCTTACTAAAAACAATTGCAGCAAAATTTTTGCCAACTCTAACGTATGGCAGTGAGGTGCTCAACTGGAAAGACGTAGACATCATTAACACCTCAGTCGCTAAAACGTATAGAATTTTATTTTCTCTTCCAAAGAATGCCTCTCAAGCCCAAGTGAGATTGGAATTTGGGCTAAACAACCAATTTTATGCAAGGAAAGGGCACACAATGAAAGTGTGGAACAGAATAAAAAACGATAAGGACAACGAAATGTCTTGTCTACTTTGGATTGAAATAAAAAACAACCGGTCGCTAACTGCCAGCTCTTACTTAAATCTAGCAATTGAAGAGTTTGGTACAATACCTATCTGGAACACCAGTGTTGTACAGGAGAGTTTTAAAAAGTGGTAAATAAACTAACTGATTATCTCTCCTTGATAAAGGACAAATGAATTTTTGTTAAACGAAAGCACGCATGGCCAATTGTGAATGGTTTAAAAAAAAGAAGATTCAAACCTACCTGGAAACTTCATGGTCAAAAAAAAACAAGCAAGTTTTTATGAATGCTAGGTTTGGCCACTTTCCAGGTTTATGCCACTCGGCACCATGGAAAAGATCGGACGAAAACTGCTTATGGAGACTATGTAAATCAGGTCAAGAAGCCATCTTACACCTATTCTGTCTTTGTCCTGACTTGGAAGCGGAAAGAAAAAGTACACTTAAGAAAATGTTTAATGAAGGTGCTATAAGGACTTGTAGGCAGGCACTAGTGGCAAGTTTAAATCGAGACGACTTACCAATGAACTCAGCTTTCGTTATATTTCTATTTATGGTCCAAAAAAAGTTGAAAGCCTGTGCTTGATTAATTTACGAGTTGTGTGAATATGAACCTATTAAATTAACCAAAAACCCAATTTTAAATGATTGATTTTTATATCTGATTGATGAAAATTATTCGAACTTATGGACAGTTTTTAGCATTTTATAACGGTAAATGTTTTTACCAGTTTTTTGTAAGATTTTAATTAATCAAACAAATAAAATACATTTGAAATTTGATATTAGTAATTTGGAGTGTTTGTGGGTGCACTAAATGACAGGCAATATTCACTGCCTTATTGAGCTTACCCCTGCTTTTGATATCACTCAGTTAAAAAAGTGATTGTCCATCAAGAGATTTGCGGTGTTCAAAAGGCTGGCTGGTCCAACGACCTTGGATAATTAGCCTCACAGCGAAAAGCAGCTGGTCATGCACACCTTCATTCATCTCTCATTTTAGTAATGCTCTTCATTTAGGCATGTGAAGGCAAACAGTCTATGGTCTAACTAGTTACAGAACGCAGACACGCCCAGACTTGAGATATATTCTGACACTCCTTAAACTCATCTAAGAAATTCCCCTCGCCTGCAGAGCCACAGCTACTCAGGTCAACTAGTTACTCTGCTGCAATCACTTCACACCTAGCTTCTTGGTATGGGCCACAAAATACTAGGATCCTGATGCATTAATCTGGCAATGTTTTATTAGAATTTCCACACAATAAATTCACCTATCCACCTTTTTCTAAACACCATAAACTGTGACCGCACAGGATCAATGGCATGCAAATATGAATGTATATTTGGGTTAGGAGCTTCCAACACAAAACTCAGAAGCCCGAATATGTACGAGTGGCATTGCCCAAGCCTGGTATTAGCCTGTGTTTTTGTTTCAATCAGCCATGTAAGCTTCTGCATTTCTGAGAGAATGGGTTGTGACAACTTGTAATTCCAAACAGATTGTTATTATGAATGGCTCTCTGTTGCTGCATGTTTTCTTTCTTAGGGTGGTATAATTGCAGGGATTGAAGAGTGTGATTACAGTGTTTATAGGGCTATTTTATAGCATAAGTGTTAATGTCCGAGGTTACTTTGAAATTAATTTCCAGCTTGTCATGGAGACATAGTTCTTAAATTAACCGCCTTTGCTGACGATATAGCAATTTATACACCCGACGTTAATAAAACTATGCCAGAAATCATAAACGAAGCACAAAATTTTGGGAGATTTTCTGGGTATAAACTGAATGTGAACAAAACCCAAATCATACTCAACTACACCCCGGATACACAAATTTTTGACACATGTAAAGAAGCCGTTTATTTAGGCATCAAAATCACTGCCAAAGTGGGGGAAATTCTGAAAATAAACTACAAATCTTTTTTAAAAGAAACTACTGCTAGTCTTAAAAAATGGCATAAAATACCTCTCAGTCTGATAGGGAGACTTAATTTGATTAAGATGAAAATTTTACCTAAGTTGTTGTATCTGTGTAGAGCCATACCGCTGCAACCAAATAAACTTTTTTTTAGACAATTAGACGGTATATGTAGTAGTTTCATATGGGGCTATAAAAAGGCACGAAGGGCGGTTAAATTCTTGACACTGCCAATCTCTAAAGGGGGACTTACTTTCCCAGACTTTAACTTCTATTTTCTAGCTACTTTTTTTTTACGAATAAGGAGTTTGCTAAAGAATACTCCTTCTTTATTCTTTCATCAGTATATGTTAGGCGCCGATTCGAACCAATTCCTATTACGAGTTCATGATCCAAATTACTTTAAGCGGGTCAAATTTAAGACTGCTAAACATGCTATAAAAATTTGGGATAAAATTTTACACATTAGTAACAGCACATTTTACAACGCCGAGCTTAGACTATGGAATAATCCCGGTCTTCCGGGCATATTCTCGGATGGTTTGGCGAATCGCTGGATTAGACATGAAATAATTACACTAGGAGACCTTTATGGCACCAATGGTTTGACTGACTTCGAGAACCTAAAAATTACTAATGGGCTTACAGATGATATGCATTTTAGATATAGACAATTGAGAGATTTTTTTCATAACAAAATGAGAATAACGGAAGCTAAACATTCAGATATTCTTGAGTGTATTTACTCTGATAAAACAAAGTCGTTGATAAAACTGGGATACCAATGGTTAATTAAGGATAAGGGAGAAAATACAACTCAAATCGCAGCTAAATGGTCTCGCAGGCTAAATTTAAATATAAACTCGAATCTGATCAGAAACGCTTTAACCCACTTAAGCGATATAGTACATTCTTCTAACCTCAGAATGCAACTATATAGGACAATTACTGAGCTGTACTATACACCACAAAAAATATCCAGATGGGCCCAAGGAAACTCGATTTCAGATAAATCTATGTGTGCTAAATGCAACGCAGTTGCGGCAGGAGTTGAACATATGTTATTTTCTTGTCCAGCATTCTCCATTTTTTGGAACAGTATATCCGACCATTGTAGAACTAATCAGATAACTATACCGGAGCTTACAGTACAATTGGTTTTATTAGACATTCAGGATACTAATAGCCCCAATAAGGATCTTATAACGATTTTGCTAGCATGCGCAAGACTAACTATAGCTAGGGCATGGATATCTAAAGAACCCCCTAAGGCAGCGGATTGGCTCGCTTTGGTTCACGAAATCAGAACCATGGAACTTTCACTAGCCAAATTTAGAGGTCCAAAAGCCCTTATTAGAAAAGAAAAGATCTGGAAACACTTTTTTGAAGGGCAAGAAGGGGGGACAGGTCTCTAATACCTCTTTTTTTTTTCTTTTTCTTTTTATCCTCTTAAAGTTTTGTGTCAAAATGTACTTTTGTTTCTAAGCCTCGATTTGTTCCCATACCTCTATTCTACTACTGTATTCTTTTATTTATGTTTATTTTTTAAAAAGATATCAGTGGTACTATACTGTTAAAAAACGAACTGCATTATGGAACAGAATTGTAATGGTTACTGTTGTATCTTGCAATAATAAAAACTAATAAAAAAAAAAAAAAATAAATGAAATTAATTTCCTTTCCACTGTGTCCACCGTCCACATGTTGTCCTCTTCTCCTCACCTCTAGTCTGTAATTGTATTTCTGCAAGACTTCACCAACATAGATTAACACACTGCAAAGTATAGCTGGAGACCAAATGGCTGGTCCACTGAAAAGGCTGGAATAGTGTCGCCTTAAAAGAAGGCTGTTGAGATTGAGAATAACTGGGGGGCAAAATTGTGAGACGTGGCAATAGAAATAGGTGAGTCAGATGATAGGAGGCATGGGGAAAAGGACAGAGCACAAGGTGTGAGATACCGATGCAAAGCCAATTAATAGTGGGCTGAAGAAAAGGGTCAAGGATATATTCTACTTAGTGTGAGATGAAGCTATGTTGGCCTATAGGCTTGTAAAGGGTCTTGCAGTTTCGAGCCCGTAAGATACTTCCTTAGCACAAATGGGTAGTGGTATTAGTCAAACTGAATACACCATGTAAGAATATGCTAATTAGAACCTTAACGGATTTTGGTATGCATAGTTCATAATTATGAGCAGAAGAAGTGAGTTGAAATTCTTACTACTTTATGTCTCTGTATAACTCTTGGAGAGGGCTACTAACTTGGCAACATATGTGGTGTGGCCAAGTGATGTGGTTGGGAAATGTTACTGCTATTTGCAATACTAGAAAAGGGAGAGCTTAACCATGCACACATTAAAAAAGTCAGGTGCTAGAAATAACAGATGCAGATGAATTGAGACACAGAGATACTTCAGCTATATTGAGCGCCTTCACCACACATTACACCACCGTATACTTCTCCAGTAGACAAGGTCCATTTCCTCTTGCGGATTACCTCAAAGATGTGGCATTAGGCTAGCTGGGGGATTCCCAAAGAGAGTTTCTAGCGGCTCCATTTGAACTGGATGAGAACCGCGAGGCCATCATGCAAATGCAGTCCGGAAAAGCCCCGGGCTTGGATGGACTCCCGATAGACTTCTATAAAACATATATTGACCAACTGGCACCGATCCTTAAGACAGTCTATAAGGAAGCACACGAAAGTGGCATGCTCCCACTCTCTATGAGGGAAGCACTTATCTCTTCCTTACTCAAACCAGGGAAAGCTGCAGATCATTGTAACTCTTACAGGCCACTGTCTGAAATCAACAATGATGCTACAATTCTGGCTAAAGTGATATCGAACAGGTTGGCACTGCTGGTGGACAAATTGGTCCTCCCGGACCAAGTGGGTTTTATACCTGGGCGGGCTAAATCCGTTAATAATCTACTCAGCTCTTCTCTATACTGCACAACGTGGATGATACCCTGATGCTAGCGGCGATATTTTTGGATGCCACAAAAGTGTTTGATTCCGTACAGTGGGATTACTTACTGGGAATATTACAGCGCATGGGGATGCCTATTGGTTTTTTAGCTTAGGTAAGACTCCTCTATCACCTCTTGACTGCTGAAGTTCTGATTCATGGGCAGTTATCTCAGGCTTTTCCAATCACTGCCCCCTGTCACCGCTACTGTTCGCCTTAGCAATAGAACCGCTTGCAGCCAAGTTACGGCAACAACAAGATAAGGCACTACGATGTCGCCTGTGACAGATCCTCATCTCGCTTTATGCGGATGACATCAGTCTATACATTAGGGATCCGCAACACAATTTAAATTCCATCCTGTGTGAAGTTATCATCTTTGGTTGACTCTTGGGGATCCATATCAATTGGGGGAAATCACAAATATTTCCGCTTACTGCTGCTGGCATGCAATTTCCACTTGATTACCCCATAGAATGGTGCACCTCAGATGTCAAATACTTAGGTATACACATCACCAAGGGCAGAGAAGAACTCTTTCATCTGAACTATGGTAGGGCGCTGGATAACATTACTAGCTGTGTAATACACTGGATCTCACTGCCTCTTTCAATGGTGGGAAAAACCTCACTAATTAAAATGGTGATCCTCCCAAAGATATTGAACCTGTTCTTAAACATACTATATCACCCGGGACGCCACTTCTTCACTGCTCTGAGGCCCAAACTGATTAGATTGACATGGGGAGGTAAACAACTGAGGTTGCAATGGGATATTCTCACATGCGTGTCACACAGAGGGTCTCCTATCAATTGAGAGAAGATTCCCATCAGTCACCACTCGGATCTGCCCTTCATCATCTGGGATCCTTCACACTCGAAGATAAATTCTGGGACCCACAGTGGACTGGCAGATGTAGATAGCCTAATCCTACTTATGGTGTCCAATGTGAGGGGAACATTAAATGTATTATGGTGACTGAAAAGCAGTGCTGAACAATAGAAGTGCAGTGGTTATTTGTTTAGACCACTACGCACTCCTGTTTTAGCTTCAGGATTGAAGTGAACCTCAATAAATAATTTTTTCACTTCCTTACCTAATTTTACAGTTCTTCTCACTCTTTCTCCTAGCACTTCACTTTGCACTTCTATTGTTCAGCACTGCTTTTCAGTCACCATAATACATTTAATGTTCCCCTCACATTGGACACCATAAGTAGGATTAGACTATCTACATCTGCCAGTCCACTGTGGGTCCCAGAATTTATCTTCGAGGGTGAAGGATCCCAGATGATGAAGGGCAGATCCGAGTGGTGACTGATGGGAATCTTCTCTCAATTGATAGGAGACCCTCTGTGTGACTCGCACTACACACACTAGTGGTTCTTTTCCCTTCCTTGTTCAGTCGCTATGTAGGGATTTAACTTAGTTTGTATTTTTGACCCTTTGCTACCTTTTGTTGAAGTAACTGTTCCTAGGGATAGTAGTAATATAGGGTCGTTAAGCCATCCCTCAGACCCTCTTCCTCCTGGTTTAATGAATGATATTCTCACATGGCCATATGCTCAGGGGGGATTTGATGACCAGCAAATGGAACTATATTATATAAATGCTCAGGACCATTATGCCTATTACTGGTTCCACCCGCCCAAGTACATGCCGTAGGTAGCTGTGGAGCAGTGGCTGGCAGACCCTGTTACCTTGGAAGGCATGCTGTATAACCCACCGCACTCACGTGAGAAGGATGCTACAACAGTGATATGCACAGCTACTGAATGGCATAGAATCGCAAAGATCCTACAGGCTCCCTCGCTCTACTCCCCTTTGGTACCACTAGTATATCATCCACAACTTCAATTACTCCAAGAAACTGGATTCAGAAAAACCATGATAAAAGCCAACATACAATGCTGGGGACACTTGTATCATAATGGTAAATTCCGCACACCAGACCAGATGTTAAGCCGCACTGCAGCCACACAGTTAAATGCGTTTCTTAATGTACAGCTCCGACAGGGTATTAAAGATATCACACCGACATATCCATCGGAATCTACTACATTATCACCACTACATAATATGCTACAGGCCACATCCCCTGCACATGCTGTCTCTACACTATATCATATCGTTCACACTCAACAGCAGATGGAGCAATGTCCTGCTCGTGCACACTGGGAGGGAGAGCTGGGAGTTGCTTTCTATGATGAGCAATCGTCCTATTGCTGCTTACAAATAGAACAAGTGTCAGCTAGCAGTATGTTAAGGATTATTCATTTAAAAAATTTGAATCATTTGTATTATACACCAGCTAAACTGTATAAGTACAAGCTGAGAGATAATGATAGATGTGATAGATGTGGCATGCATAACTCTAATTGTCTTCATTTGGCCTGGTCCTGCCCAGAAGTGGAAGTCTACTGGCGTGGGGTCTTTGCGGCACTGAGCAGATGGTATAGCTGATGCTAGTGCCCTCCCCAGTGCAGGCCTTGCTGGGATTTACTGCACAAGTGAATAAAAAGTCCTGTAGATATGTTATGCTTGTGCTGCTGATGATGCTGTTGGGGTGCGGGGCAGGGCCCCTCAGTTTAAGAACTGGATCAAATACTTGATATGCTGTCAAGAGCAGTTGCTTAATTATGCAGAGTTACTCCCCCTGAGGTCTCACCATAAAGATATCTGGGACCTTTTGAAAATATAACTCCTTGCCCATCCACAAGAAATCACACCTGAGACCACGTAAGATTGGTCATGAGGCTGACATCAATGCAAACACTACTAATGTAGAGATGATGTATGTATACCATACCACATCCAACCCCAGCGAATTTTGCAGCGAACTATACCCATCTTGGCAATAGTTGGGGGGCCCTGCCATGGTTTGCCGCGCTCCCTTTGCTGTCCAGTAATGTAGGCTATAGTCTGAAGACCTGTCTGCATATGATGATTTACTTTCCTGTACGGCATATTCCAAGTGCCTCTTGTTAATATATGAAGATGATGAAACAAATTAGAAAATGTCGATTGTCTGACCCTTACGAAATGTATATGATGTTATTGACATCGCAAATGAAATGATGTACTAGCTATGTGCTCGCATGTTTGTTTGTTAGATGCACACTCAAAAAAAAAAGTTACCAAAAACCACATTCAAAAAAGTTACAGTGCAGCCATGGTGACATATCGATGAGTCGAGCCTGCCTGTTGTACTGTCTCTACATTACATATATTTATTGCGCACCCTTTAAGAGAAGTAGTGTCCATTTCTGAAGAGGTTCACCATACAAAAAAGTTGTTGCCCATACTGATTTTCATTGATTTTTAACTCTGCTTTGATTCCTTGATTATAGCACTGTTTTTATCATTTTATGCCTAAACTGTCTAAATACAGAACTAATTATGTTAGATTTGTGGGTTTATAGTTGACAGAGGTAAGTACCTTTGACCAAATAGGGACCCTTGCGTTTAGTCAGGGTAAGGGGCTACACTCCTAAAATAACCCCTGATCACCCCCTTGGTAGCTTGGCTCGAGCAGGCAGGCTTTTCTCAGAGGCAGTGTGTAAAGCATTTGTGAACACATACAGTAACCCAGTGACAACACTACAGATGGACACCACACAAGTTGTATTATAAAAATAAGTATTTTTATATAGACTTAACATACGCCCAAACGACAAAAATCCAAAATACTGTACTCAAAAATAGACTTAAAAATAGGATGTTCACTTAAAATCAGTCTCTAGCAACCAATAACTCCAATGTGAGTTATCACAACGTCGTGACAAGAGAAATGCCAAAGAACGGCGCCAACCGCGAGATGCGCGGCGTCGGGCCTGGAGTCAAACAGACCCCCAAAGAACAGTACCTTGGAAAAAGCAATAAAAAACAAAGACAGCTCACAGCATCGGGGAGGTCCGGTTTTATTGGCGCTGCGCGGTGTCCTTCCTTGAGATTTTGTGCACTCATTCTCCCCTGAGGCGGAAAGCCGGGGGTTCTAGCCTGCTAACATACATTTTAAACTGTGTTTTTGTTACTTTAATGTATTTGCTTCGTTTTGCTCTTAAAATCGTGTAATTGAATTTTAACTTACTGCACCCGGTTCTACAGCAATCTGCAAACCCTGCTGCCCACTAAGAGGACTCGGTGCTGACGCGCTCGCAGAGAGGGTACCGTCATCTTGGGGGGAGACCTGGTTAGCGCACTAGTCGTTCGCTGCCTCACGCCCTCCCTGATATTTAAACCGCGCTCAGGTGCTCGCGCGCTTAGATTTTGTGCACTCATTCTCCCCTGAGGTGGAAAGCCGGGGGTTCTAGCCTGCTAACAAACATTTTAAACTGTGTTTTTGTTACTTTAATGTATTTGCTTCGTTTTGCTCTTAAAATCATGTAATTAAATTTTAACTTACTGCACCCGGTTCTACAGCAATCTGCAAACCCTCCTCCCCACTAATAGGACTCGGCGCTGATGCGCTCGCAGAGAGGGTACTGCCATCTTGGGGGGGGACCTGGTTAGCGCACTAGTCGTTCGCTGCCTCTCACCCTCCTTCTGCACTATAAAATGAACACCTCACACCGACGCCGCAGCGGGCGCGCTGGCGGCGTGCCGAAGGCACGCCAAAGGCAAGCCCGTCTGCGCCCATCCGCGACCGGCCGGCGCCAGGGGCCATAACCCCTGGTCCTCTTACGGTCCTGGGGAAGTACTACAGCTCGGGCCTCCTTCATACTCTAAGACCCCCTGCGAGAGCAAGCTGCTGCCACCCATATTATCCCCTGGATTTACCCACTATCTGCCCACACTGAAACACAAGACTCATCGCCACTCAGAAGGGAGCCGACCTACAGCCTTTTAGAATGTTTCTTTTAAACTGTAGGTCTTTACCGAAGCATAGCACGGAAATCTCACTATTGTTGGACGAACTCGTCCCAGATGCAATCTTTCTAACCGAAACATGGTTAACCTCTGACTCCGAACCCGACCTAGTGCAAGCACTTCCACCTGGTTATCAAATTGCACGCAGGGACCGCGCCCAGGGGAAAGGCGGGGGACTTGCAATCATTTATAAAACACAATACTTGTGCCATTGCACCTCGGACACCATTCCTGACTGTGAAAGTCTGTCCTTCTCTATCAAATTCTCCTCCAACGACTGCTTCTCAGGGATCCTTATTAATCACCCCCGAGGTCCATTGAACCAATTTCATACTGCACTACCTCCCTTTGTAGCAGAATTAGCTAAGTCTCTGTGAGAAGTTGGCCTGATATATGATGTTTCCAATTCTGGAACCACCCTGTATCAGTCCAAACAATCCTTATGGTGTCTGGTTGTAAGTCAACCTTATTAGACAAGCTATCCTAGGGGTAGCATGGACTAAGCAGCCTTAAAGGCTTAACTTAAGAGGTCGTGTTTTACCACATACAATCCTGTAATATCAAATGAAAAGGACACCACACAAGTATATATTATAAAAATATATGTATTTATTACTAAAAACAATCCCCAGTATTCTTTATGAATAAAGGGGCACAAGCGTTAAATCAAAAGCACAGTATAACATACAAAGTTGCACAATTTTGGATGAGGCCAAGGGGCCACTCAAACCATATACTAAAAAAATGGTATAAGAGGGACCATTCGATCAGTGGTTAGGCCTAGGGCCTAGGGAATCGCTGGGAGCAGTCGGGACAAGCAATGCTGAAGTCGGGAAAAGCCCGCGGGATTCGGGTGCAGTGCAGAAAGTGCACGCATGCATCAATGTTAACCAATGGTGCGTAAAAGTTACAAAGTTAGAGTTTAAGGACACTTCCCCTGAACCTAGAGGAACAAAACTTAATACACAGACCCTAGAGGTGTGTACCAGTGTGGGAACACCGGCGTTGCAATGTTACCTCACCCACAGGAAGTGGGTGCACAGGGTCGAAGTTGAGTCGGGTTTCGTCACGCAGGCTCTTGGTGCTTGGAGCTGAAAGGGCTGCAGGCGGGGTGAAAGAGAAGTGTCCGGTGGAGTCCAAGGGTGGACTCAAGTCGAAAAGTACCTGAAAGCAGAGGGGACAGAGTCTGGGTCACTCAGCAGTGACCAGGGCGGAACCAGGATGGAACCAGGCAATGTTGGGCGCAATCAGGTGGTTGTTGCGGAGCTTCTCTCCATTGTCACATGGGCTCTGGGGCATCTACGAAGTCCAGGAGCAGGTCACGATCTGTCCCACGCAGGCTCTCGCCGTCGGCGCTGTCGGCTTCAAGATTGGAGCAAACAACACTTGGCAAAAGCAATCCACGCGAAACCAGGAGATTGCTTCTCACTCAAACCAGGAGGGTCAGAGTGGGGGCTCCTTTTCAGGGGAGCTGGTGTAAATCTGGAGCAACCAGAATCGCAAGTCGAATTTCAAGTTTTGTCAGCACAGGGGCCACAAGCCAGCTGGCAAGTGACCGGACCAACGCGTTGAGCCAAAAGAAGCAGAAGGGCCCCACGCAGCACTCGTCGAGTGTGGAGAGCTGAACTTCAGTGCAAGAGTGGCTCAGGATTGGGGCTTCTCAAATCCCGTTGTACAGCTTCGAGGGTCACTCGTGGGCTGCACGGTCAGCGTCTTGTGGTCTTTCCAAGATGGCGTGCCCCACACTTCCGGTCACCTCCACGGGTCTCAGCTCTGCAGGGACTGTGGATCGGGCTGTTAGAAGGCAGGCAAGCTTAATCTCGTCAATCTCTGTCGCTCGAGGTCTGGCGGAAACTGCAACAAAGCAGACGTCGAGGGCTGGATGGTGCCTGTTTGCACAGGGTGGTCACTCCTTGACCACAAGGGAGATTCTTCAGTCTTCTACGTTGAGTAGGATGTCGAAGGGTCCAGAGTTTCGTTTCTTATGTTTCATCAGGATAATCTGAAATGCATTGGCACTGCTCCCACTCTTATTCGAATCTGGGGGGCTGGATTACCTGCTAGGTCCCCTCCTATGGGTGGGACCCAGGAAGTGGGTGGATACACCCCCTTCCTTTGATCCAGGCCGCGCTGGCACGAGGGCTGGAGTGCCCCAGAACTGGTTTGGCCGATTATGCAAGGGGCAGCCTTGTGCTCCCCAGGCAGTGTCTGGTTTCTTTCAAACCTCCCTGCTACAATCCACTATCTCCTGTCTGGGGGGTTGTAACACCGCCCTGCGACAGGAAACCCTTTGTCCAGGCCCCTTGGGCTGAGTTTCGGTCAGCTTCAGGGGGTCAGACTTGTGTCTGTGGCAGAAGCATCCATTTTGTGGATCTGAGGCCCTTTTAGAAATTAACCGCATTTAAGTAAAGTAACATGTCTTACCCCTCTAGAGGGGTGGAATGCTATCCCTGTCGCCAGAACTGGCGAGGGGATAGTATTCCAAATCGTATGACACCTTACACGACATGTTTTGATAAAGCCAAACCAAAGTTGCTATATAACCGCGAGGATTATAATGCACTTAAGAGTATATGGTATGGCATTATCCTGAAACAGCTTAGGGATTTGTTCCCGACGGCTGCAGACAGGCTCAGCTCATGCTAGAGCTCCATCTCACATTAAACCACGCACTCTGCCTCCAGGATTGATAAGGCCTTCCATAGGAGTGGCGCACAGGTTTATATGTGTCCAGATATAGGTTTAGATATAGGTATACTATATCTAAGCAAGGGGTGATTACACCACCTTGCCCCAGCTGAGTGATCAGCCAGTTGTGTCCACTTAAGAACCAGCCAGGGGTGGCAAAAGATATGCTGCAGCCCCTGGTAGGCCTTGGTGGCACCTATGCCCTGAGCACCTATAGTGCATGGTACAGGGGCTGACAAGGAGTCCATTTCCAATTGTGGTATGTACCTATAGCACATGTATTAATAATTTAGAGCGAGAAAAGCAGGCTGTGGGTCTGATTAGCAGGCCCACAGCCTCAGTAGTCTAAAACCAGTGAAGCAAAAAGCAAAAATTTGGGGTGACCGTAGGATAGCAGACCCTACTCTCCTACACAACCCCCCCCCCCAAACGCAGGGACATTAAACTAACCTTGACCAGATAAGTATTCATGTTCTAAGTGGAAGTACCTGGAGAGACCATCTGCATTACCATGGTCAGTCCCTGGGCGGTGCTCCAATGTAAAGTCCATCCCCTGTAGGGAAATGGACCACCTGAGCAGTTTGGGATTTTCACCCTTCATCTGATTGAGCCACATGAGGGGCTTATGGTCTGTCTGAACTAGGAAGTGAGTTCCAAACAAGTAGGACCTCAACTTCTTCAGGGCCCAAACCACAGCAAAGGCCTCCCTCTCAATGGCTGACCAACGTTTCTCCCTGGGGGTCAGCCTTCTGCTAATAAAAGCAATGGGCTGGTCTTGACCATCTTGATTAAGTTGTGAGAGCACAGCTCCCACCCCCAACTCAGAAGCATCTGTCTGTACAATGAACTGTTTGGAGTAGTCAGGACTCTTCAGGATAGGTGCAGAGCACATGGCCTTCTTCAGGTCATCAAATGCCTTCTGACAGCTAACTGTCCACTGAACCTTTTTTGGCATCTTCTTGGATGTCAAGTCATTTAATGGTGTCACAATGGACCCATAGTTTTTCACAAACTTTCTGTAATACCCAGGCAGGCCCAAGAAGGCTCTGACTTGTGTCTGGGTAACTGGAGGAGCCCAGTCCTGTATGGTCTGGATTTTGCTCTCCAGTGGTTGAACCTGACCTCCACCTACTAGGTGGCCCAGGTACACAACCTTACTCTGCCCTATCTGACACTTTGTAGCCTTGATAGTCAGGCCTGCCTTTTGCAGGGCCTCCAGAACCTTCTTCAGGTGGATCAGGTGATCCTCCCAGGTGGAGCTAAAGACAACAATATCATCTAGATATGCTGCACAAAAGTCATCCAACCCAGCAAGGACTTGATTCACCAACCTTTGGAAGGTGGCAGGTATATTCTTCAAACCAAAGGGCATCACCACAAACTGATAATGTCCACTGGGGGTAGAGAATGCTGTCTTGGCTTTTGACTCCTCAGCTAGTCTGATTTGCCAGTAGCCAGCTGTCAAATCAAATGTGCTCAGAAACTTGGCAGAAGCCGATCTGTCAATGAGCTCATCTGCTCTTGGAATGGGATGTGCAACTGTCCTAGTGACAGCATTGAGGCCTCTGTAGTCCACACAAAACCTCATTTCTCTCTTTCCATCTTGGGTATGAGGTTTTGGCACAAGGACTACTGGGCTGGCCCATGGGCTCTCTGATGGCTCAATCACTCCAAGCTCCAACATCTTTTGCACCTCAGCCTTGATACAATCCCTGACATGGTCAGGTTGCCTGTAGATCATATTCTTGACAGGCAGACTGTCACCAGTGTCCACCTCATGGGTGCACCAGTTAGTCTGGCTGGGTGTGAGTGAAAACAAGTGTCTGTGGGTTTGCAAAACTTGTCTGCAGTCCATCTGCTGCTGGTCAGTGAGGCTGCCTGCCAAGGCTACTCCATCAACTGAACCATCATCAGGGTTCTGGGAAAGCAGGTCTGGGAGAGGGTCACTCTCTTCCTCCTGTTCCCCATCTGTGGCAATGAGCAAGCTCATGTCCTCCCTGTCCACAAATGCTTTCAAACGATTCACATGGAGCACCCTGTGGGGGCTCCTAGGGGTTCCAAAGTCAACCAGGTAGGTGACTTCTCCCTTTTTCTCAATGATAGGGTAGGGTCCAGTCCATTTGTCCTGGAGTGCTGCTGGGCCACTGGCTCCAACACCCACACCTTCTGCCCTGGCTGGAACTCAACCAGAACAGCCTTTTGGTCATGCCAAGCTTTCTGTCATTCTTGACTGGCCTCCAGGTTTTTGGATGCTCTCTCCATATACTCAGCCATCCTGGAGCGGAGACCAAGTACATAGTCCACTACATCTAGCTTAGGCTTTTTGAGAGGTAACTCCCATCCTTCCTTCACCAAACATAGTGGACCCCTCACAGGGTGGCCAAACAAAAGTTCAAAAGGGCTGTAGTCAACCCCCTTCTGTGGGACCTCTCTGTAAGCAAAGAGCAAGCAGGGTAAAAGAATGTCCCATTTCCGCCTAAGCTTCTCTGGTAATCCTTTTATCATTCCCTTGAGGGTCTTGTTGAATCTCTCCACAAGCCCATTGCACTGTGGGTGATAGGGTGTGGTAAAGTTGTAGTTTACTCCACATTCCTTCCACATTGCTTTCAAATAGCTAGACATGAAGTTAGTACCTCTGTCTGATAATACCTCCTTTGGGAAGCCCACTCTTGAGAAAACTGCAATTAGGGCTTTTGCCACCACAGGTGCTGTGGTGGTCCTCAGGGGAATAGCTTCTGGATACCTGGTGGCATGATCCACTACCACCAGTATAAATCTGTTCCAAGATGCTGTTTGAGGATCCATGGGACCCACAATATCTATTCCAACTCTTCCAAAGGATACCCCCACCGCAGGTAGTGGTATGAGGGGGGCCTTTGTTGTGCCACCTGACTTACCACTGGCTTGGCAAGTGACACAGGAGCGACAACACTCCTTGACATTTTCTGACATGTGAGGCCAGTGAAAGTGTGAAACAAGCCTGTCCCACGTTTTGTTCTGGCCTAAGTGTCCTGCAAGGGGAATATCATGGGCCAAGGTAAGAAGGAAACCCCTAAACTTCTGAGGTATGACCAACCTCCTGGCTGTACCAGGCTTGGGGTCTCTAGCCTCTGAGTAAAGGAGTCCATCATCCCAATACACAGTATGGGTACCTTGGGCATCCCCAGCAGCCTCAGCAGCAGCCTGCTGTCTGAGGGGTTCAAGTGAAGGGCAATCTAATTGAGCCTGCCTCAGGTCTGCCCTTGAGGGTCCCCCTGTCCCCAGAAACTCAACCTGGTCAGGTTCAAGTTCCTCAGAGACAGTCTCCTCTTGGACTGCAGAATCAGTTTCCTGTGAAACCTGATCCTCAACCTGGGGCAAGGTGGAAGGCTCAGCCTTTCCTCTCTTGCTCCTTCTCTTGGGTTGTGGTTGGTCTATTGTTTCAAGATCCACC